>NC_091288.1:183019378-183633961 GCF_032444005.1 Ranitomeya imitator
GGTTAAGCAACTTTCAATTTGATTAAAATTTAGCCTAGACTTTTGTATAAAAGAACTCAGGGGCCCCATCAATTATTGCATCTGCATCTTTTTTTTGTCTGTCTTTTGGCATTTTTAGCCTGTTTTTGATTTGTGGTTAATTCTTCCTTTATATATTTTTAATTCTATTTCATACAGTGCAGACCAAAAGTTTGGACACACCTTCTCATTTAAAGATTTTTCTGTATTTTCATGACTGTGAAAATTGTACATTCACACTGAAGGCATCAAAACTATGAATTAACACATGTGGAATTATATAATTAACAAAAAAGTGTGAAACAACTGAAATTATGTCTTATATTCTAGGTTCTTCAAAGTAGCCACCTTTTGCTTTGATGACTGCTTTGCACACTCTTGGCATTCTCTTGATGAGCTTCAAGAGGTAGTCACCGGGAATGGTTTTCACTTCACAGGTGTGCCCTGTCAGGTTTAATAAGTGGGATTTCTTGCCTTATAAATGGGGTTGGGACCATCAGTTGTGTTGTGCAGAAGTCTGGTGGATACACAGCTGATAGTCCTACTGAATAGACTGTTAGAATTTGTATTATGGCAGGAAAAAAGCAGCTAAGTAAAGAAAAACGAGTGGCCATCATTATTTAAGAAATGAAGGTCAGTCAGTCCGAAAAATTGGGAAAACTTTGAAAGTGTCCCCAAGTGCAGTGGCAAAAACCATCAAGCGCTACAAAGAAACTCTCACATGAGGACCGACCCAGGAAAGGAAGACCAAGAGTCACCTCTGCTTCTGAGGATAGGTTTATCCGAGTCACCAGCCTCAGAAATCGCAGGTTAACAGCAGCTCAGATTAGAGACCAGGTCAATGCCACACAGAGTTCTAGCAGCAGACACATCTCTACAACAACTGTTAAAGAGGAGACTGTGTGCAGCAGGCCTTCATGGTAAAATAGCTGCTAGGAAACCACTGCTACGGACAAGCAACAAGCAGAAGAGACTTGTTTGGGCTAAAGAACGCAAGGAATGGACTTTAGACCAGTGGAAATCTGTGCTTTGGTCTGATGAGTCCAAATTTGAGATCTTTGGTTCCAACCACTGTGTCTTTGTGCGACGCAGAAAAGGTGAACGGATGGACTCTACATGCCTGGTTCACACCGTGAAGCATGGAGGAGGAGGTGTGATGGTGTGGGGGTGCTTTGCTGGTGACACTGTTGGGGATTTATTCAAAATTGAAGGCATACTGAACCAGCATGGCTACCACAGCATCTTGCAGCGGCATGCTATTCTATCTGGTTTGTGTTTAGTTGGACCATCATTTATTTTTCAACAGGACAATGACCCCAAACACACCTCCAGGCTGTGCAAGGGCTATTTGACCAAGAAGGAGAGTGATGGGGTGTTACGCCAGATGACCTGGCCTCCAGTCACCAGACCTGAACCCAATCGAGATGGTTTGGGGTGAGCTGGACCGCAGAGTGAAGGCAAAAGGGCCATCAAGTGCTGAGCATCTCTGGGAACTCCTTCAAGATTGTTGTATGACCATTCCCGGTGACTACCTCTTGAAGCTCATCAAGAGAATGCCAAGAGTGTGCAAAGCAGTCATCAAAGCAAAAGGTGGCTACTTTGAAGAACCTAGAACATAAGACATAATTTCAGTTGTTTCACACTTTTTTGTTAAGTATATAATTCCACATGTGTTAATTCATAGTTTTGATGCCTTCAGTGTGAATGTACAATTTTCATAGTCATGAAAATACAGAAAAATCTTTAAATGAGAAGGTGTGTCCAAACTTTTGGTCTGTATATGATTGCTTGTTTTTCTAATGTGTGTAATTTGGATGTTTTTTTAACCCCTTCCCGACCCATGACGCCACGTAGGCGTCATGAAAGTCGGTGCCAATCCGACCCATGACGCCTATGCGGCGTCATGGAAAGATCGCGTCCCTGCAGGCCGGGTGAAAGGGTTAACTCCCATTTCACCCGATCTGCAGGGACAGGGGGAGTGGTAGTTTAGCCCAGGGGGGGTGGCTTCACCCCCTCGTGGCTACGATCGCTCTGATTGGCTGTTGAAAGTGAAACTGCCAATCAGAGTGATTTGTAATATTTCACCTATTATAACGGGTGAAATATTACAATCCAGCCATGGCCGATGCTGAAATATCATCGGCCATGGCTGGAAATACTAATGTGCCCCCACCCCACTGATCGCCCCCCCCAGCCCCCCGATCTGGCCGGTACACTGCTCCGGCTCCCCTCCGTCCTGTGCTCCGCTCCCCCCCGTGCTCTTGTCCGCTCCCCCCGTGCTCCAATCACCCCCCCGTGCTCCAATCACCCCCCCTGCACGCCGATCCACCCCCCCCGGTGCTCCGTTCCACCCCCCCGTGCTCCATTCCAGCCCCCCCGTGCTCCGTTCCACGCCCCCCGTGCTCCGTTCCACCCCTCCTGCGCTCCGATTCCCCCCCCCCGTGCTCCGATCCCCCCCCCGTGGTCCCCCCCCACCCCATCATACTTACCGATCCAGCCGGGGTCCCGTCCGTCTTCTCCCTGGGCGCCGCCATCTTCCAAAATGGCGGGCGCATGCGCAGTGCGCCCGCCGAATCTGCCGGCCGGCAGATTCGTTCCAAAGTGCATTTTGATCACTGAGATATAATCTATCTCAGTGATCAAAATAAAAAAAATAATAAATGACCCCCCCCCCCTTTGTCACCCCCATAGGTAGGGACAATAAAAAAATAAAGAAATTTTTTTTTTCCCACTAATGTTAGAATAGGGTTAGGGGTAGGGTTAGGGGTAGGGTTAGGGTTAGGGGTAGGGTTAGGGCTAGGGTTAGGGCTAGGGTTAGGGCTAGGGTTAGGGTTTCGGTATGTGCACACGTATTCTGGTCCTCTGCGGATTTTTCCGCTGCGGATTTGATAAATCCGCAGTGCTAAACCGCTGCGGATTTATGGCGGATTTACCGCGTTTTTTTCTGCGCATTTCACTGCGGTTTTACAACTGCGATTTTATATTGGAGCAGTTGTAAAACCGCTGCGGAATCCGCACAAAGAAGTGACATGCTGCGGAATGTAAACCGCTGCGTTTCCGTGCAGTTTTTCCGCAGCATGTGTACAGCGATTTTTGTTTCCCATAGGTTTACATTGAACTGTAAACTCATGGGAAACTGCTGCGGATCCGCAGCGTTTTCCGCAGCGTGTGCACATACCTTTAGGCCATGTTCACACAGTGCGTTTTTTACTGCGGAACCGCAGCGGTATTGCCGCTGCGGTTCCGCAGCAGTTTTCCATGCAGGGTACATAACAATGTAACCCTATGGAAAACAGTCACTGCTGTGCACATGGTCCGTAATTTCGTTTAAAAAGCCGCGCAGAATAGCTGCGGCAAAAAAGAAGGAGCATGTCACTTCTTTTTCCTGAACCGCAGCGGTTCTGCACCCATAGACCTCCATTGTGAGGTCAAAATCGCAGTAAAACCCGCAGATCAAAAATATATCTGCGGGTTTTACTGCGATTTGATGTGCAGAACCGCTGCAGCAGGAAGTGCGGGGGAGCGGGCGGAAGTGCGTGGGCGGAGTGTGGCTGCCCCCCCGTGCTCCGATCCCGCCCCCCCGTGCTCCGATGCCCCACCCCCGTGCTCCGATGCCCCCCCCCAGTGCTCCGATGCCCCCCCCCCGTGCCCTAAACTCCCCCCTTATACTTACCCGGCGTCCCGGTGTCCGTCCGGCCGTCTTCTCCCTGGGCGCCGCCATCTTGCAAAATGGCGGGCGCATGCGCAGTGCGCCCGCCGAATCTGCCGGCCGGCAGATTCACTCCAAAGTGCATTTTGATCACTGAGATATAACCTATCTCAGTGATCAAAATAAAAAAATAGTAAATGACACCCCCCCCACTTTGTCACCCCCATTGGTAGGGACAATAAAAAAATTAAGAATTTTTTTTTTTTTTTTCACTAAGGTTAGAATAGGGGTAGGGGTAGGGTTAGGGGTAGGGTTAGGGGTAGGGTTAGGGGTAGGGTTAGGGTTAGGGGTAGGGTTAGGGGTAGGGGTAGGGGTAGGGGTAGGGTTAGGGTATTTTCAGCCATTTTAGCCCTAAAAAGCTTCCTAGGAAACACACAGTCTCTGCATAGAAAACTGCATAAAAAAAGGATAAAAAAACGCATCAAAAAAGGACCAAAAAAGGACCAAAAAAAGGACCTGCGTTTTCTGCCAAGAGCTGCAGTTTTTTAAAAAAACTGTCCTGAAAAAAAAAGGATGGAAATCCTGAACGTGTGAACATACCCTTAGAATTAGGCTATGTGCACACGGTGCAGATTTGGCTGCGGATTCGCAGCAGTGTTCCATCAGGTTTAGGCCATGTTCACACAGTGCGTTTTTTACCGCGGAACCGCGGCGGTTTTGCCGCTGCGGTTCCGCAGCTGTTTTCCATGCAGGGTACAGTACACTGTACCCTATGGAAAACAGGACACACTGTGCACATGGTCCGGAAATTGTAAAAAAAAAGCCGCGCTGAATAGCTCCCGGAAAAAAGAAGGAGCATGTCAATTCTTCTTCCTGAACCGCAGCGGTTCTGCACCCATAGACCTCCATTGTGAGGTCAAAATCGCAGTAAAACCCGCAGATCAAAAATATATCTGCGGGTTTTACTGCGATTTGATGTGCAGAACCGCTGCAGCAGGAAGTGCGGGGGAGTGGGCGGAAGTGCGTGGGCGGAGTGTGGCTGCCCCCCCGTGCTCCGATCCCGCCCCCCGTGCTCCGATGCCCCCCCCCCCGTGCTCCGATGCCCCCCCCAGTGCTCCGATGCCCCCCCCGTGCCCTAATCTCCCCCCCTTATACTTACCCGGCGTCCCGGTGTCCGTCCGGCCGTCTTCTCCCTGGGCGCCGCCATCTTGCAAAATGGCGGGCGCATGCGCAGTGCGCCCGCCGAATCTGCCGGCCGGCAGATTCGCTCCAAAGTGCATTTTGATCACTGAGATATAACCTATCTCAGTGATCAAAATAAAAAAATAGTAAATGACACCCCCCCCACTTTGTCACCCCCATTGGTAGGGACAATAAAAAAATTAAGAATTTTTTTTTTTTTTTTTCACTAAGGTTAGAATAGGGTTAGGGTTAGGGGTAGGGTTAGGGGTAGGGTTAGGGGTAGGGTTAGGGTTAGGGTTAGGGGTAGGGTTAGGGTTAGGGGTAGGGTTAGGGGTAGGGTTAGGGTTAGGGGTAGGGGTAGGGTTAGGGGTAGGGTTAGGGGTAGGGTTAGGGTATTTTCAGCCATTTTAGCCCTAAAAAGCTTCCTAGGAAACACACAGTAAAAAAAGGATAAAAAAACGCATCAAAAAACGCATCAAAAAACGCATCAAAAACGCATCAAAAAAGGACAAAAAAAGGACCTGCGTTTTCTGCCAAGAGCTGCAGTTTTTTAAAAAAACTGTCCTGAAAAAAAAAGGATGGAAATCCTGAACGTGTGAACATACCCTTACAGTACCATGTAAACATATGAAAAACCAAATCCGCTGTGCCCATGGTGCGGAAAATACCGCGCGGGAACGCTGCGTTGTATTTTCCGCAGCATGTCAATTCTTTGTGCGGATTCCGCAGCGTTTTACACCTGTTCCTCAATAGGAATCCGCAGGTGAAATCCGCACAAAAAACACTGGAAATCCGCTGAAAATCCGCAGGTAAAACGCAGTGCCTTTTACCCGCGGATTTTTGAAAAATGGTGCGGAAATATCTCACACGAATCCGCAACGTTGGCACATAGCCTTAGGGTTAGGGTTGGAATTAGGGTTGTGGTTAGGGTTAGGGGTGTGTTGGGGTTAGGGCTGTGGTTAGGGGTGTGTTGGAGTTAGGGTTGTGATTAGGGTTATGGCTACAGTTGGGATTAGGGTTAGGGGTGTGTTGGGGTTAGTGTTGGAGGTAGAATTGAGGGGTTACCACTGTTTAGGCACATCAGGGGTCTCCAAACGCAACATGGCGCCACCATTGATTCCAGCCAATCTCGTATTCAAAAAGTCAAATGGTGCTCCCTCACTTCCGAGCCCTGAAGTGTGCCCAAACAGTGGTTTACCCCCACATATGGGGTACCAGCATACTCAAGACAAACTGCGCAACAATTACTGGGGTCCAATTTCTCCTGTTACCCTTGTGAATCTAAAAAAATGCTTGCTAAAACATAATTTTTGAGGAAAGAAAAATGATTTTTTATTTTCACGGCTCTGCGTTGTAAACGTCTGTGAAGCACTTGGGGGTTCAAAGTGCTCAACACATATCTAGATAAGTTCCTTGGGGGGTCTAGTTTCTAAAATGGTGTCATTTCTGGGGGTTTCTACTGTTTAGGCACACCAGGGGCTCTGCAAACGCAACGTGACACCCGTAGACCATTCCATCAAAGTCTGCATTTCAAAAGTCACTACTTCCCTTCTGAGCCCCGACGTGTGCCCAAACAGTGGTTTACCCCCACTCATGGGGTATCAGCGTACTCAGGAGAAACTGGACAACAACGTTTGGGGTCCAATTTCTCCTGTAACCCTTGGGAAAATAAAAAATTCTGGGCTAAATAATTATTTTTGGAGAAAGAAAACGTATTTATTATTTTCACGGCTCTGCATTATAAACTTCTATGAAGCACTTGGGGGTTCAAAGTGCTCACCACACATCTAGATAAGTTCCTTTCGGGGTCTAGTTTCCAAAATGGGGTCACTTGTGGGGGGTTTCTACTGTTTAGGCACATCAGGGGCTCTGCAAACGCAACGTGACGCCCGCAGAGCATTCCATCAAAGTCTGCATTTCAAAACGTCACTACTTCAATTCCAAGCCTCGGCATGTGCCCAAACAGTAGTTTACTCCCACATATGGGGTATCACCGTACTCAGGAGAAACTGGACAACAAATATTGGGTCAAATTTCTCCTGTTACCCTTGGGAAAATTAAAAAATTCTGGGCTAAATAATTATTTTTGAGGAAAGAAAACGTATTTATTATTTTCACGGCTCTGCATTATAAACTTCTATGAAGCACTTGGGGGTTCAAAGTGCTCACCACACATCTAGATAAGTTCCTTTGGGGGTCTAGTTTCCAAAATGGGGTCACTTGTGGGGGGTTTCTACTGTTAAGCCACATCAGGGGCTCTGCAAACGCAACGTGACGCCCACAGAGCATTCCATCAAAGTCTGCATTTCAAAACGTCACTACTTCACTTCCGAGCCCCGGCATGTGCCCAAACAGTGATTTACCCCCACATATGGGGTATCAGCGTACTCAGGAGAAACTGGACAACAACTTTTGGGGTCAAATTTCTCCTGTTACCCTTGGGAAAATAAAAAATTGCAGGCTAAAAGATCATTTTTGAGAAAATAATTTTTTTTTTTTATTTTCATGGCTCTGCGTTATAAACTTCTGTGAAGCACTTGGGGGTTCAAAGTCCTCACCACACATCTAGATTAGTTCCTTTGGGGGTCTAGTTTCCAAAATGGTGTCATTTCTGGGGGATCTCCAATGTTTAGGCACACAGGGGCTCTCCAAACGTGACATGGTGTCCGCTAATGATTGGAGCTAATTTTCCATTTAAAAAGCCAAATGGCGTGCCATCCCTTCCGAGCCCTGCCGTGCGCCCAAACAGTGGTTTACCCCCACATATGGGGTATCAGCATACTCAGGACAAACTGGACAACAATATTTGGGGTCCAATTTCTCCTATTATCCTTGGCAAAATAGGAAATTCCAGGCTAAAAAATCATTTTTGAGGAAAGAAAAATTATTTTTTATTTTCATGGCTCTGCGTTATAAACTTCTGTGAAGCACCTGGGGGTTTAAAGTGCTCAATATGCATCTAGATAAGTTCCTTGGGGGGTCTAGTTTCCAAAATGGGGTCACTTGTGGGGGAGCTCCAATGTTTAGGCACACAGGGGCTCTCCAAACGCGACATGGTGTCCGCTAACAATTGGAGCTAATTTTCCATTCAAAAAGTCAAATGGCGCGCCTTCCCTTCCGAGCCCTGCCGAGTGCCCAAACAGTGGTTTACCCCCACATATGAGGTATCGACGTACTCGGGAGAAATTGCCCAACAAATTTTATGATCCATTTTATCCTACTACCCATGTGAAAATGAAAAAATTGAGGCGAAAAGAATTTTTTTGTGAAAAAAAAGTACTTTTTCATTTTTACAGATCAATTTGTGAAGCACCTGAGGGTTTAAAGTGCTCACTAGGCATCTAAATAAGTTCCTTGGGGGGTCTAGTTTCCAAAATGGGGTCACTTGTGGGGGAGCGCCAATGTTTAGGCACACAGGAGCTATCCAAACGCGACATGGTGTCCGCTAACGATGGAAATAATTTTTCATTCAAAAAGTCAAATGGCGCTCCTTCCCTTCCGAGCCTTACCATGTGCCCAAACAGTGGTTTTCCCCCACATGTGAGGTATTGGTGTACTCAGGAGAAATTGCCCAACACATTTTAGGATCCATTTTATCCTGTTGCCCATGTGAAAATGAAAAAATTGAGGCTAAAAGAATTTTTTTGTGAAAAAAAAGTACTTTTTCATTTTTACGGATCAATTTATGAAGCACCTGGGGGTTCAAAGTGCTCACTATGCATCTAGATAAGTTCCTTGGGATGTCTAGTTTCCAAAACGGGGTCACTTGTGGGGGAGCTCCAATTTTTAGGCACACGGGGGCTCTCCAAACGTGACATGGTGTCCGCTAAGAGTGGAGCCAATTTTTGATTCAAAAAGTCAAATGGCGCTCCTTCCCTTCCAAGCCCTGCCGTGCGCCCAAACAGTGGTTTACCCCCACATATGAGGTATCAGCGTACTCAGGACAAATTGGACAACAACTTTCGTGGTTCAGTTTCTCCTTTTACTATTGGGAAAATAAAAAAATTGTTGCTAAAAGATAATTTTTGTGACTAAAAAGTTAAATGTTCATTTTTTCCTTCCATGTTGCTTCTGCTGCTGTGAAGCACCTGAAGGGTTAATAAACTTCTTGAATGTGGTTTTGAGTACCTTGAGGGGTGCAGTTTTTAGAATGGTGTCACTTTTGGGTATTTTCAGCCACATAGACCCCTCAAACTGACTTCAAATGTGAGGTGGTCCCTAAAAAAAATGGTTTTGTAAATTTCGTTGTAAAAATGACAAATCGCTGGTCAAATTTTAACCCTTATAACTTCCTAACAAAAAAAAATTTTGTTTCCAAAATTGTGCTGATGTAAAGTAAACATGTGGGAAATGTTATTTATTAACTATTTTGTGTCACATATCTCTCTGGTTTAACAGAATAAAAATTCAAAATGTGAAAATTGCGAAATTTTCAAAATTTTCGCCAAATTTCCGTTTTTATCACAAATAAACGCAGAATTTATTGACCTAAATTTACCACTAGCATGAAGCCCAATATGTCACGAAAAAACAATCTCAGAACCGCTAGGATCCGTTGAAGCGTTCCTGAGTTATTACCTCATAAAGGGACACTGGTCAGAATTGCAAAAAACGGCAAGGTCTTTAAGGTCAAAATAGGCTGGGTCATGAAGGGGTTAATGAGACATTTGCAGCTGATTCGTCATCTGCAACTTAAAAAAACCCATAACATTTTGTAGGAAATGTAGAGTTTTTCCCTATACACCTGAAATTGTGACATTCAGAGGAATGGAAAGGGCAGTCGCAGCCCTCACTTCCTCCAGATGTGTGAAGGAGGGAAGAATGAAGCATCCGCTGGGATCACGTGACATAATGTCGTGCGAGCCCTGGGAGAGCCGGTGCCGACACTGGAGATAAGTATAGTCAGACGACCGTGTAACTGGGGCGGGGATTGCAATGTAAGGGTGCGCTCACATCTGCGTTTAAACTCGGCAAGTGCAATGTGAGAAAATCTCCCCTTGCACTCACTACCATGTTAGTCAATTATTATTATTATTGTACATTTTTATAGCGCCATTTATTCTATGGCACTTTACATGTGAAAAGGGGGCAAATATAGACAAATACAAACTAAACATGAGCAAAAAACAAGGCACACAGGTACATAAGGAGGGAGGACTCTGCCCGCGAGGGCTCACAGTCTACAGGGGATGGGTGAGGATACACTAGGAGAGGGTAGAGCTGGTTGTGTGGTGGTTCAGTAGGTTGAGGATCACTGCATGCTGTAGGCTTGTCAGAAGAGGTGAGTCTTCAGGTTCTTTTTGAAGGTTTCTATGGTAGGCGAGAGTCTGATGTGTTGTGGTAGAGAGTTCCAGAGTATGGGGGAAGCACGGGAGAAGTATTGGATGCGGTTGTGGGAAGAAGAGATGAGAGGGGAGTAGAGAAGGAGGTCTTGAGAGGATCGGAGGTTGCGTCTAAGTAAGTACCGGGAGACAATGTCACAGATGTATGGAGGAGACAGGTTGTGGATGGCATTGTATGTCACTGTAATGGTTTTGAACTGGAGTCTCTGGGTAATGGAGAGCCAGTGAAGGGATTGGCATTGGGGAGAGGCTGGGGAATAGCTGGGAGACAGGTAGATTAGTCGGGCAGCATAGTGTAGGATGGATTGGAGTGGTGCCAGAGTGCTAGAGGGGAGTCCAGAGAGTAGGAGGTTGCAGTAGTCAAGGCAGGAGATGATAAGGGCATGCACTAGTGTTTTGTGGTGTTGCGGTCAAGGAATGCACGCATCCGGGAGATATTTTTGAGTTTGAGACGGCAGGAGGAGGCAAGGGCTTGGATATGTGGCTTGAAAGAGAGGGCCAAGGATCACCCCGAGGCACCGGGCGTGTGGGACTGGGGAAAGTGAGCAGGCAATGAGGCAGTCCTCATCTGCGAGTTTTTCCTAACCTGGAATTGGGCTGATGAAAAATTTGCAGTATGCTGCGTAAGGCTGCGTGAAACTGACGAAACCCACCAATGAAAGTCAATGGGCGAAGAAAAAACAAATTGCAAGGCACACGTACCATGTGTGTCCTATGCGATTTTTACGCACCTATCTCATAGAAAACCCGACATTTCATCAGCCGAATACAGTAAATTCACAGCGTGAACCATCAGAATAAAATAGAATAGATATAGATAGAATAAAACAAAAAAATGAAGTGGGGCCCCCATATTATTAATAACCAGCAAAGATTTGGCAGACAGTGGCAGACCATGCAAATAATTACAGTACAATTATAGATGGTGACTTATAGCTGATGTTCTTTCTGGTGGAGTACTTCACATTTCCCGTCTTTTCCATTTGGCCCAGACCGACATGATAACTGCTTCCAGTCATGATTCATCTGCAGAGATTACAACAAAGACACATCTGACTTCTTACATTTCCAGCACCTTCCACAAATATACCCAACGTGGACAACATTCCCATCCTGCTGATACCCCACTTCTGAACCACTGTTGCCATATGTGTCCCTATTACTGCACCTGCTGTGTGGTATAAATACAGAGCTCCTCTTACTGCCCCACATAGTAATACCACCACTGTGCCCCTTACAAAGTAATAATGCCTCATTTCTGCCCTCTAGATGGTAACATTTCTCCCTTGAAAAGATTAATGCCCTGTGCAAATGCCCTAGAAAAGTGCCCACATTTTGCCCCTTTGATGGTTACAATACTTCTTAAGTGCCCTCTTTACATTAAATAATGTCCATGGGGTCCCCCAATTACAGCTCCTCTATACGCAGTATAAAGGACCCACAGCTCCCTTATACAGACTATGATGTCCACACAGCAGTATGATGGGCCCATAGCTCCGCTATAAACAATATAATGCCCCACAGCTCCCATATACATGGAACCACAGCATGCAGTGCCAGAACCACCGTCAACAGATGAATACAGCACTAGATCCACACCTTACCTTCTCTGCATACTGCCCATGATACTGTGCCTTCACATTAACATGCCTCATATACAATAAAATTCCCTATAACCTTCGGCTCTATAAGGCGCTTACCCTTCCCACTTCAGCAACAGGGTGACAGCCACAGTAGGGAACCAGTGGTAGAAAGGTGACCATGTCAGCTGGGTGACGACCTCTGATCAATTAAGGATTGGTACATTTGTACATGACCAGGACCACGGTCAGTACATGATTCCATTACCAGATACAATGTCAGTACATGAATCCAACTTCTCCATATAGTACCGCCACTTCTCCATATTATCCCCAAAGCTCTTGCCGCTCCATACCGTTCCCCCACTTCTCCATATTGTCCCCTATTCTCTCTCCTCTCCATACTGTCCCCCCATGCTCCCAGCTCTACATTCTTTTCCCCTATTTCTCCATACAATCCCCATACTGTCCCACTTCTCCATATGGTCCCCACACACTCTCAATTTTACATCCTATATCCCCATCTCTTCTTACTGTCCCCTATGCTTCCACTTCTTCATATTGTACACCCACTTCTCCATATGGTCCACTCAGGCTCTCATTTCTTCATACAATCCCCCCACTTCTCCATATGGTCGTCAGGTGCTCCCAATTCTCCATCCTGTTTTGCTATATTGTCCCCTACGCTTCCACCTCTCCACACTGTCCCCCCACTTCTTCATCTGGTCCCACCATGCTCCAATTTCTCCATACGGCCCTCCACCTCTCCATAATGTACCCCATTTCTACACAGAGTTCATCCACCCCAACGCTGCTCCCTCTTACAATTTTCCCCACTGCCCAATAATATGGAAGCCAGACATGTCTTTACTGCCTCTGCGGCTCAATGATCACAGCAGCAGAGTGATGAGGTCAGCAGTGTGCGACTTCATCACTCCAGTGCACGTCAGGGCGAGGAGATGAGCCCTTCCCTACCGCCCAACGCTGCAGTGCTGCTCAGATATATTCACGTCTAGGGATGTGACTACATCTGAGCACAGGCAAAAGGCAGCTGGCGGCGAGCCGCATGCTATACAGCCCTGGCTTAACCATATTGGCGCTCCGTGCACTCCAATATAGTGACGGGTAGCATAGCTCTGGGTCGGAGCCCCCCTCCATCCTGAGCACAGGGCCTGGGGCGACGCACCCTCTGCACCTACACGGTATCTACTGCATGGTGTTCCTCGTCTGAGTTACACAGCCGTCTCACTCTTCTCTAAGGCCACGTTCACACGTTCAGTATTTGGTCAGTATTTACCTCAGTATTTGTAATCCAAAACCAGGAGTGGGACATATAGAGGAAAAGTATAATAGAAACATATGCACCACTTCTGTATTTATCACCCACTCCTTTCACCATATGCTGATTAAGGCGTCCGGCTGAATATGAGGACCATTATGTAAGGTGCCAAAGGGTGGCGTAACAACCACGGTTGCAGCTGTCGCCTCTGCAACCGGGCACAGCGGGTCATTGGCCCTCCAACGCCAGCAGAAACTTCCTCAGACGCAGAGCCAGCTGAGGTGTATTGGCCCTTGCAGACCCATTTGTCTGTGCGTTGCAAAGCACACTGCCGGCCAATCAGAGGCCTGACGTCGGCGTGCACATGACCAGAAGTGTATATCAGTGATATATCCCATTGCACGCTGAAGTCAGCTGCCAGCTTACATGAGGACACGTAGCGGGGGCGAGGAGGAAGGTATTTATTAGTGATGAGCGAGTATACTCGTTGCTCGGGTTTTCCAGAGCATGCTCGGGTGACCTCTGAGTATTTGTGACTCCTCGGAGATTTTGTTTTCCTTGCCTCAGCTGCATGATTTACGGCTGTTAGCCAGCCTAAGCACATGTGGGGGTTGCCTGGTTGCTCGGGAAGCCCCACATGTAATCAGGCTTGCTAACAGATGTAAATCATTCAGCCGAGGCAAGGAAAACTAAATCTCCGAGCAATAACAAATACTCGGGAGACAACTCGAGCGTGCTCCTGAAAACCCGAGCAACGAGTACACTCGCTCATCACTAGTATTTATTTTTAAATCAGTGTCCATACTAGTACATGGATGACTATGGTGTGCAGTGCATTATACTTTATGGATGACTATGGGGTGCATTATACTTAAAGGGAACCTGTCACCTGAATTTGGCGGGACTGGTTTTGGGTCATATGGGCGGAGTTTTCTGGTGTTTGATTCACCCTTTCCTTACCCACTGGCTGCATGCTGGCTGCAATATTGGATTGAAGTTCATTCTCTGTCCTCCGTAGTACACGCCTGCGCAAGGCAAGATTGTTTTGCGCAGGCGTGTACTATGGAGGACAGAGAATGAACTTCAATCCAATATTGCACCCAGCATGCAGCCAGCGGGTAAGGAAAGGGTGAATCAAACACCAGAAAACTCCGCCCATATGACCCAAAACCAGTCCCGCCAAATTCAGGTGACAGAGTCCCTTTAATGGGTGACTATGGAATTCATTATGCTTTAGGGGTTACTATGGGCTGTGCATTATAATTTTTGGATGACTATGAGGGTGGTGCATTATAGTTTATGGATGACTATGGGGTGCATTATACTTTATAGGTAACTATGGGGTGCATTATACTTTATAGGTAACTATGGGGTGCATTATACTTTATAGGTAACTATGGGGTGCATTATACTTTATGGGTAACTATGGGGTGCATTATACTTTATGGGTAACTAAGGGGTGCATTATACTTTATGGATGACTATGGGCATGCATTATACTTTATGGGTAACTATGGGGTGCATTATACTTTATGGGTAATTATAGGCTGTGCATTATACTTAATGGGTGACTACGGAATTAATTATGCTTTATGGGTGACTAAGGGCTGTGAATTATACTTTATAGATAACTATGGGGTGCCTTATACTTTATGGGTGACTATGGGGGTGCATTATACTTTATGGGTAACTATGGGGGTGCATTATACTTTATGGATGACTATGGGGTGCATTATATTTTATGGGTAACTATGGGGTGCATTATACTTTATGGGTAACTATGGGGTGCATTATACTTTATGGATGACTATGGGGTGCATTATACTTTATGGATGACTATGGGGTGCATTATACTTTATGGATGACTATGGGGTGCATTATACTTAATGGGTGACTACGGAATTAATTATGCTTTATGGGTGACTAAGGGCTGTGAATTATACTTTATAGATGACTATGGGGTGCCTTATACTTTATGGGTGACTATGGGGGTGCATTATACTTTATGGGTAACTATGGGGGTGCATTATACTTTATGGATGACTATGGGGTGCATTATACTTTATGGATGACTATGGGGTGCATTATACTTTATGGGTAACTATGGGGTGCATTATACTTTATGGGTAACTATGGGGTGCATTATACTTTATGGGTGACTATGGGGTGCATTATACTTTATGGAAGAGTATGGGGTGCATTATACTTCATGCCTGACTATGGGGTTCATTATACTTTATGGATGACTATGGGGGGCATTATACTTTATGGATGACTAAGGGGTGCATTATACTTTATGGAAGACAATGGGGTGCATTATACTTCATGCCTGACTATGGGGTGCATTATACTTCATGCCTGACTATGGGGGGAATTATACTTTATGGATGACTATGGGGGGAATTATACTTTATGGATGACTATGGGGGGCATTATACTTCATGCCTGACTATGGGGGGAATTATACTTTATGGATGACTATGGGGTGCATTATACTTCATGCCTGACTATGGGGGGCATTATACTTCATGCCTGACTATGGGGGGCATTATACTTCATGCCTGACTATGGGGGGCATTATACTTCATGCCTGACTATGGGGGGCATTATACTTCATGCCTGACTATGGGGGGCATTATACTTCATGCCTGACTATGGGGGGAATTATACTTTATGGAAGACTATGGGGTGCATTATACTTTATGGGTAACTATGGGGTGCATTATACTTTATGGATGACTATGGGGTGCATTATACTTTATGGGTAACTATGGGGTGCATTATACTTTATGGATGACTATGGGGTGCATTATACTTTATGGGTGACTATGGGATGCATTATACTGTATGGAGGACTATGGGGTGCATTATACTTTATGGATGACTATGGGGTGCATTATACTTTATGGATGACTATGGGGTGCATTATACTTTATGGGTGACTATGGGGTGCATTATACTTTATGTATGACTATGGGGTGCATTATACTTTATGGGTAACTATGGGGTGCATTATACTTTATGGATGACTATGGGGTGCATTATACTTTATGGGTGACTATGGGATGCATTATACTGTATGGAGGACTATGGGGTGCATTATACTTTATGGATGACTATGGGGTGCATTATACTTTATGGATGACTATGGGGTGCATTATACTTTATGGGTGACTATGGGGTGCATTATACTTTATGGATGACTATGGGGTGCATTATACTTTATGGGTAACTATGGGGTGCATTATACTTTATGGATGACTATGGGGTGCATTATACTTTATGGGTGACTATGGGATGCATTATACTGTATGGAGGACTATGGGGTGCATTATACTTTATGGGTGACTATGGGATGCATTATACTGTATGGAGGACTATGGGGTGCATTATACTTTATGGATGACTATGGGGTGCATTATACTTTATGGATGACTATGGGGTGCATTATACTTTATGGATGACTATGGGGTGCATTATACTTTATGGATGACTATGGGGTGCATTATACTTTATGGGTAACTATGGGGTGCATTATACTTTATGGATGACTATGGGGTGCATTATACTTTATGGATGACTATGGGGTGCATTATACTTTATAGATGACTATGGGGTGCATTATACTTAATGGATGACTATGGGGTGCATTATACTTTATGGATGACTATGGGGTGCATTATACTTTATGGATGACTATGGGGTGCATTATACTTTATGGATGACTATGGGGTGCATTATACTTTATGGGTGACTATGGGGTGCATTATACTTTATGGATGACTATGGGGTGCATTATACTTTATGGGTAACTATGGGGTGCATTATACTTTATGGATGACTATGGGGTGCATTATACTTTATGGGTGACTATGGGATGCATTATACTGTATGGAGGACTATGGGGTGCATTATACTTTATGGGTGACTATGGGATGCATTATACTGTATGGAGGACTATGGGGTGCATTATACTTTATGGATGACTATGGGGTGCATTATACTTTATGGATGACTATGGGGTGCATTATACTTTATGGATGACTATGGGGTGCATTATACTTTATGGATGACTATGGGGTGCATTATACTTTATGGGTAACTATGGGGTGCATTATACTTTATGGATGACTATGGGGTGCATTATACTTTATGGATGACTATGGGGTGCATTATACTTTATGGATGACTATGGGGTGCATTATACTTTATGGATGACTATGGGGTGCATTATACTTTATGGGTGACTATGGGATGCATTATACTGTATGGAGGACTATGTGGTGCATTATACTTTATGGGTGACTATGGGATGCATTATACTTTATGGGTGACTATGGGGTGCATTATACTTTATGGGTAACTATGGGGTGCATTATACTTTATGGATGACTATGGGGTGCATTATACTTTATGGATGACTATGGGGTGCATTATACTTTATGGGTAACTATGGGGTGCATTATACTGTATGGAGGACTATGGGGTGCATTATGCTGTATGGAGGACTATGGGGTGCATTATACTTTATGGATGACTATGGGGTGCATTATACTTTATGGATGACTATGGGGTGCATTATACTTTATGGGTGACTATGGGGTGCATTATACTGTATGGAGGACTATGGGGTGCATTATGCTGTATGGAGGACTATGGGGTGCATTATACTTTATGGATGACTATGGGGTGCATTATACTTTATGGGTGACTATGGGGTGCATTATACTGTATGGAGGACTATGGGGTGCATTATACTGTATGGAGGACTATGGGGTGCATTATACTTTATGGGTGACTATGGGGTGCATTATACTGTATGGAGGACTATGGGGTGCATTATGCTGTATGGAGGACTATGGGGTGCATTATACTTTATGGATGACTATGGGGTGCATTATACTTTATGGATGACTATGGGGTGCATTATACTTTATGGGTGACTATGGGGTGCATTATACTGTATGGAGGACTATGGGGTGCATTATGCTGTATGGAGGACTATGGGGTGCATTATACTTTATGGATGACTATGGGGTGCATTATACTTTATGGGTAACTATGGGGTGCATTATACTTCATGCCTATGAGCTCTGCATTATACTTTATGGGTGACTATGGGGTGCATTATACTTTATGGATGACTATGGGGTGCATTATACTTTATGGGTAACTATGGGGTGCATTATACTTCATGCCTATGAGCTCTGCATTATACTTTATGGGTGACTATGGGGTGCATTATACTTTATGGATGACTATGGGGTGCATTATACTTTATGGGTAACTATGGGGTGCATTATACTTTATGGATGACTATGGGGTGCATTATACTTTATGGATGACTATGGGGTGCATTATACTTTATGGATGACTATGGGGTGCATTATACTTTATGGAGGACTATGGGGTGCATTATACTTTATGGGTGACTATGGGGTGCATTATACTTTATGGATGACTATGGGGTGCATTATACTTTATGGATGACTATGGGGTGCATTATACTTTATGGATGACTATGGGGGTGCATTATACTTTATGGAGGACAATGGGGTGCATTATACTATATGGATGACTATGGGGTGCATTATACTTTATGGGTAACTATGGGGTGCATTATACTTTATGGATGACTATGGGGTGCATTATACTTTATGGGTGACTATGGGATGCATTATACTTTATGGATGACTATGGGATGCATTATACTTTATGGATGACTATGGGGTGCATTATACTTTATGGATGACTATGGGGTGCATTATACTTTATGGATGACTATGGGGTGCATTATACTTTATGGATGACTATGGGATGCATTATACTTTATGGATGACTATGGGATGCATTATACTTTATGGATGACTATGGGGTGCATTATACTTTATGGATGACTATGGGGTGCATTATACTTTATGGGTGACTATGGGGTGCATTATACTTTATGGATGACTATGGGGTGCATTATACTTTATGGATGACTATGGGGTGCATTATACTTTATGGATGACTATGGGGTGCATTATACTGTATGGAGGACTATGGGGTGCATTATACTTTATGGATGACTATGGGGTGCATTATACTTTATGGATGACTATGGGGTGCATTATACTTCATGCCTATGAGCTCTGCATTATACTTTATGGGTGATTATGGGATGCATTATATGTCTGTTATGGAGCCCCATGATGTCTATGAACTCCGCTGGTGAGTATTGTTTTTTTTTTGTGATACATTAAAGAACAGCGGCAGAATGGGGAAAAATATATATCAGGATTAGGGACATATACCAGGATGGGCAGGGGTACCCCAATCAAAATCCGGGCCCCATCAGACTCGAGTTACGCCACTGGTGACAAAGGATGTTGCAGACATGACTACATTTAGAGCTTCACAGCCCCCAGAAGTGCGGTGGTGGTCATGTATGGAGATGCCTAGTTATGCCTTCAAGAATCGGTTGTTCATGGCAACCAATCACACCACTTCGTTCATTTCCTAACTGGGACATGAGAGGCGCCATGTGATTGGTTGCTATGAGCACCTGCCTTACGGCACACCCACGCCCGGCGCTGACCCGGTGTAACGGCAGACACGTCCCGAGTCCCTAGCGCTGAGGAGGCGGCGCCGCGGAGTCTCTTCCGGGTCAGCGCTGTGTACGTTCAGTTACAGTCTCCGCGGACATGTCCGTCCCCGGCTGCAGGCGCTGTGTGCCAGTGTGAGCGGCGGCCTCCCCCTGGCTCGGCGGGGTGTATGGCGTCCTTGTCCCAGCTGGTCGTCTGGTTCTCCCAGTCTGCCGCTGTGCGCTCCTATGGGGTCTTCTCTAAAGGCCTGTCCCGCACCCTGCTCATCTTCTTCAACCTGGCCTGGAGGCTGCGGATCAAGTTCCCCTATCTGTATGTGATCGCCTCCATGATGCTGAACATCAGGCTGCAGGTGAGGGCGCCGGGCTCTGTATCTGTGCAGCTGTGACGTCATGCGGGGGAGTGTGCAGTGTTACCGAGGCTGTGTAGGTAGTGCCCTGCCCTAGTGGGATTGGCACCACAGTGTGAGCCTGAGTACCCCATCTGTCGCACCGCCCAGCGTCTGTCGCACCGCCCAGCGTCTGTCGCACCGCCCAGCGTCTGTCGCACCGTCCAGCGTCTGTCGCACCGCCCAGCGACTGTCGCACCGTCCAGCGTCTGTCGCACCGCCCAGCGTGTCGCACCGTCCGGCGTCTGTCGCGCCGCCCGGCGTCTGTCGCGCCGCCCGGCGTCTGTCGCGCCGCCCGGCGTCTGTCGCCCCGCTCGGCATCTGTCGCACCGTCCAGCATCTGTCGCACCGCTGATCCTTGTATCAATGGATGCAGAATCGATCTATCTGACCATCTGTATGAGATCACATATATAATAATAATAATCTGCGCTATCTCACATTACCAGAGCATCATGCTATCCAAAACACGTCACTGCCTACACCCAGGGCCGCTCCAGGCCCAATGAGCCCCCCCTTCCTTCCAGTAGTTTGTTTTTCGCTCCATAGAGTTGTATTAGCGCGTGTGTATATATAATATACAACTATGGGAAGAGCTATGATTTGGAAAATTGTCCGGAGGAAAAAAAATAACTTTATATATATACATACAGGGTGGAGCGCGGTAATTTGCTGATTTGGGAATGAAATAAAAAAATTATGATCATTAGAAAAATTTATTTTATATTTTAATTATACTGAACAGTAATGGAATTTTTAAATTACATGGTTTTAAATAGTGTATCTGGCAAATGTCGACCTTCGCTATCCACACACTGCTGCATACGTTTTCTGAAGTTTTCATGAACTCTAACAAGCATGTCCACTGTTATTCCGCCAATTTCAGCTTCAATATTGTTCCTTAGGTCTTCCAAGGTGTTGGGACGGTTGATATACACCTTAGACTTCAGGTAACCCCAAAGGAAAAAATCGCATGGGGCTAAATCTGGTGAGCGTGCTGGCCAGTTCACATCTCCCCTGAAAGAGATAAGCCGTCCAGGAAACATTTGCCTCAAACAATTCATGGTAACCCTCGCTGTGTGTGCAGTGGCACCATCCTGTTGGAACCATGTATCCTCTAGTTCCATTGCCTCAAGAGCCGGCTGAAAATAATCCTGTATCATAGACAAGTACCGTTCGGAGTTCACAGTTATGGCACGACCATTATCCTGAAAAAAGTAAGGACCAATGATGCCTACTCGTGATATGGCGCACCACACAGTGACGCGGTCCGAATGCAGAGGTCTCTCGTGAACTTCTCTGGGGTTTGTTTCACTCCAGTAACGCATATTTTGTTTGTTTACACACCCACTGAGGTGAAAATGTGCCTCATCAGAAAAAAACACAATTGCGTCACGGGGTATCGTTGCTAACATGTCTTCACAAGAGGTCCGCCGTGTCAAATAGTCCCATGCTGACAAATGTTGGACCACGCACATTTTATACGGGTGAAAATTCAGTTCATCATGAAGAATCCGGTGGAGAGAACGTCTTGAAATGCCAAGAGCAAATGATTGCTTCCGAGCAGAGCGTTTCGGAGATTGCAGTACTGCTGCTCTAACTCTCTCGATGTTTTGTGGTGTTGTAATCCTTCTCTCAGGTCCCCTTCGTACACATGACACATTCCCTGCTGTTCTGAATGCATTCACCCAATTTACAATTGATTGCCATCCAGGAACACGTCCGCGTGGAGGAACAGCGAATTGTAAACGAAAAGCACGCTGCACTGCAATGATCGAGTGGGCATTTGAAAAATACGCTTCAACACAAAATGACCTCTCCTCACGTGTCCACTGCATGATGGCAACTGAAAGGCAGAGGAATACAAATCTCCCATCAGCCACTGTAAGCCACACCCACTCTCCCCTCTCTTCGACCGACAGTGCCGCCACAGCATGCAGTGCAAAAAAGCAAATTACCGCGCTCCACCCTGTGTGTGTATATATATATATATATATATATATATATATATAAATTTTACATCGGATCCTGCAATCATACTTCCTTTGGAGAAACAATGGACGGCAGGAGTATGACTGCAGGATCGGACCACATAGGGTGTCTTTATAGTCCATTGAGATACATAGCTCTGCATAGGAGCTATATACAGAAACCGGAAAAACAAGCAAACAGAATATTGCATATAATTTTTTGACCTGTTCCACCTACATGTCGGCTTGGGGAACTTGACACTGTATGATCTGTGGTTGTTTAATAGCCTATTTGGACCGGACGGACAGTGATAGCTTGTTCTGTGCGCAGGCTGACATTGTTCTTGGCAGCGGAGATCCTGTTTGCACAGATGATGTGCTGCCAATAATGATGATTTTTTTTTTTTGAAAAAGAACAAAATGCACATTCGTTGGGTTTACACTGCACAGTGATCAGGAATGAGTGATTGTTGCTGATAATCGGGCAGCGTAAATGTCTTATTAGTGTCCCGGCCCGAACCTATAATGCTCTCGAGTCTAGGACACTAGATAATAACCAAGGCACCTGTGAAGTTAGAGTAGGTTCTCGGTATTTCTAACTTTAATCATTATTTCCTTTTTTTTTTTTTTCCTCCAGGTCCACATAGAAATCCACTAGTGGCCACCTCTACAGTAAGATAACGATGGACGGGTCATGTTCTTATCCTCCAAGAGCTAAAGAAGACATCGGTGACCATTGCCACCGCGAAGCTGATCTAATACACAGCGTTCTGGAAATCTCCTCTGCTGCGCGCAAATTGTCGCAATACATTTTTGCCAGTTTACATAAAGACCTTCGTCATCTGACTCTCAGGAAAGGTGGAGCTCGTGCGATGCCTGATAAAGACAGTAGTTTTTCCTTACGGACTGAAGCTCTTCTGTTTTGTACTGTTTTAGGGGACTTTTATTTCATTTGTGTAACTCTATTTTCCTGGACGGCCCCTGGGTGTAAGGATAAGCAGCTGCGCTTGCCCAGGTAGCTGCCAGTCTCACCGGGAGAAAACTCCTATTTAATTTATGGTAGGGACTAGTATAGGACCTCAGGATGGGCATCCTACCCTTTGCGTGTGTCCTACTCAGTTTATCACCATGTTGTGTCGGTATCTTAGTTGATGACTATTGCAAAAATAGAGTGCCAATCTGGATTTTATTTATATATTTTTCTTTTTTTATGGCAAATGTGTGGCATGTTAGCGAAACTAGACGACAGTGCTATGAGTGACTGCTAAAAAAGAAAAAAGTAAACTCTTTCATGCATGTGAACATTTAACATTTTGGCAGTCAAATTTTAAGGTTTTTTTTCTTTAATACCAAACATGGTCTAAATGTTTAATATCATTGGGCATGACTGCAAAAAACAAACAAAAAAAACATGAATTTTAAGGGATTCTCCACTAAAGCTGCTTACAGAACTACTGTAAATGATGGCGCACGATATTCTAGAAGCACGTCTGTACCTGCCAAGGGTGTACAAAGGATGCGTATTTAAAGGGCATTTTTTTTATTTTTATGCCGTTTATATTTGTGTTGGAGCCACAGCTCCATTCAAAATAGTGGAGGGAATCGTACCTGTTTTGGGGTAAAATGCATAGCAGAAACCAAAAGGACCTCATTGTAGTCAACGTGGTCCATATGGCATAACGGGGATTTGTCACTTCTTTTATTGTCGTTTTTGTTCCAGAATTCTGGAGATAAGAATGTGAACAGTGTTGTAAAGATATGCAGACGCTGTGATTCTGAAAGCCGCGGTAATGGAGAACCCCTTATGGAATTGCGCTGGAATTACTAATACAAGAAAATACTCAACTTTTCGGGATGTGACACCTTTTAAACTTGCCTTGTTCTCAGGTGACAGCCAAGATGAGTCTTACCTTCACTTGGCGTTTTTACGGAAATCCTGATGACAACTACTTCTTTTTAATTGTATAGACGCCGATCATTTCTCACTGCCACTGGATCCCGTTCATCGTGCTGACATGTAACGTTTGGGAAACCATTTCACGGGCTACTTTTTCGTCTATGAATGTCCCTATGGACAGGGGAGGTGCCTTTTTATGGTGACGATGGAGGTAGCTTTATAAACCAATGTGCCTGTCTTGGCTCCCTCTGTCAGATCTCGTCATGGACAGTGCGGGCTCCTAAAGGGTTACAGTCGCTGCTGCTATAAATGTACAACAGAGAAATGCGGTCATGGAATGTTCTCATGAGCTAAAACTAGCATAAAGTTTACACCATCCAATAAATTCTGTCCAGAACATACCAAAAAGTATTTGGGATTTTATTTTTCCTTTACTAAGGGCAGGTGCAGATTACTGTATTTTTGGTCAGAGTGCGATCCGAAAAAAAACATCAGTTCGTGCTCGGACCAATGTTATTTCATTGGGGCCTTGTAATTTTTATTTTTTTTCTCAGACCAACTCTGTCAGAGGAGAAAACTGCAGCATGCACGATTTGCATCCATAAATCGGATGGCACTTGTGCATTCCAGTTTTCACTGAGAATTTAAAAGATGGAGATTGAAAAAAAATGCTATGTGACTCATTGGTTACCTGTCCTAAACCTGGAGATCTGTATGAGGCTTGTAGATGAGGAAGGTAGTGCTTTCTTTTCCAGTTGTATTCCTCCCATCCCCCACCAACGCTGCTCCCATGTGTTCCGATTGTCAGGCCTAGTCTTGACTGTATGTCTCCTGCTTTCACAGTCAGAATTCTTCAGCGTTTCCTCCTGCTGGGAAGCCTGGCAACAGGATAGCTTCCAGTTGTAGGGGGACACTGGTGCCTTGCATGTGATGAAAGAAATGACTGCTTCATTTCTAACTGCGACTTTCTCACGTGAGAATTTGACAGTAGAGACCTTCATGCTAGAATGGGGAGATCATTGGTAATGATTAGTGATGAGCGAATATACTCGCTACTCGAGATTTCCCGAACACGCTCGGGGGTCCTCCGAGAATTTGTTAGTGCTCGGAGATTGTTTTTCTTGCCGCAGCTGAATGATTTACATCTGTTAGCCAGCATAAGTACATGTGGGGATTCCCTAGCAACCCCCACATGTACTTATGCTGGCTAACAGATGTAAAACATTCAGCTGCGGCAAGAAAAACAATCTCCGAGCACTAAAAAAATACTTGGGGGACACCCGAGCGTGCTCGGGAAATCTCAAGTCACAAGTATATTCGCTCATCACTAGTAATGATCTAAGATGCCATGGGATGGGTTTGCAGCTCCATGTGTTCTCTGCAACTTTATCGATGGAGTTGACCATAGGAAGGAATCATTTAACATTAAGCTGCACAGGGTTCTGAACTATGGACAAACCTTCTTGGGCTACGTTTACTACAGTCCCCTTGGAGTGATTTTATGTACTTCAGATGTTTGACACGTCAAAAAACATGCAACTTTTCGCTAAGAATTTGCAGAACAAACATTCAGCTACATCTCTGCTGCTTCTAGAATCAGTGATGGATGAGATCTATGCGGAGAGCAAGTTTGGGTCACTCACCACCACTGCAGACTATAGCACTCCTATACAAGTGGAGATCTCAAACCTGGCTGTGTTAAGTCTGCTCTACCAATGTAAAAATCTGCCGTTCATGTACAAATTGGACCTCAGCACTAACCTGCTTATTGTTAGAAGCAGCTCTGGACAAGACAACGCTGCCCTGAGCTAATAGCCAAACTCCAAGAAGCATCAGATACCTGTGCACCTTCCAGAACACTCAGTGCTGATTGTGCACTTACAGCGCTGCTCTTTCTGGGCTCCCGATAGTCTCCTTCCACTTTAGTTCAGAAGAAAATGGAAGGAGCAAGCTACTGCTTTTCAGGTCATGTAAGTCTGCTTCTGCAGCATGTGGACAAAAGGTGGTAGAGGGGGAAGCAAGGCTATAGATTGGTTAAGAGGGGTTTGGAGGTCACAAAAAAAAAAACATCCACCTAGGAGTGTCTGACTCTGATTGCATAGACGCTCCCTGCACATACATTCTGCCTCAACAGAGGAATCAGATTTTAAGGTTTTAAGGCTGGGATCACACATGCGAGAAATACATCAGAGTCTCGCATGGTAATACCCGGCATTGCCGCCATCACTCAGGAGTGGACAGTGCAGCCGCATAGCAATACATAGAGCTGCACGCTCCGCTGCTGAGTGACAGCGGCAATGCCGGGTATTACCATGCGAGACTGACGTATTTCTCGCATGTGTGATCCCGGCCTAAAGGTACCGTCACACTAGACGATATCGCTAGCGATCCGTGACGTTGCAGCGTCCTGGCTAGCGATATCGTTCAGTGTGACAGGCAGCAGTGATCAGGCCCCTGCTGTGATGTCGCTGGTCGGGGAAGAAAGGCCAGAACTTTATTTCGTCGCTGGCTGTCCCGCTGACATCGCTGAATCGGCGTGTGTGACACCGATTCAGCGATGTCTTCGCTGGTAACCATCGGGTAACTAAGCGCAGGGCCGCGCTTAGTAACCCAATGTTTACCCTGGTTACCATCGTTAAAGTAAAAAAACAAACACTACATACTTACCTACCGCTGTCTGTCCCCGGCGCTCTGCTTCTCTGGTCTGTGAGCGCCGGGCAGCCGGAAAGCAGAACGGTGACGTCACCGCTCTGCTTTCCGGCCACTGTGCTCACAGCCAGACCAGAGAAGCAGAGCGCCGAGGACAGACAGCAGTAGGTAAGTATGTAGTGTTTGTTTTTTTACTTTAACGATGGTAACCAGGGTAAACATTGGGTTACTAAGCGCGGCCCTGCGCTTAGTAACCCGATGTTTACCCTGGTTACCGGCATCGTTGGTCGCTGGAGAGCTGTCTGTGTGACAGCTCTCCAGCGACCAAACAGCGACGCTGCGGCGATCCGGATCGTTGTCGGTATCGCTGCAGCGTCGCTTAGTGCGACGGTACCTTAAGACCACTTGTGGGATGGCTCCGTGTTACTGCAAAACTGCATCTTATACCATGCATGCTGGGTCAACCCCATCCTTTACCTATAATAAGTTTAGTGATGAGCGAACCTGCTCGGATAACATTTTATCCACACATGCTTGGGGGTTATTATCTTGGGTAATATGTTAGAGTCCCTAAGACGGCATGTTTTGCAGCTGTTACACAGGCAATCCTCACACGTGATGCAGTTATCTAAACATGTATTGCCATCTTTAAATTTGTGCCAGAAGGCCGCAAAAAAAAAAATACTTCAAGTAGATACCACTTCAGCATATGCTCCTTGTTTTTTTCCCTGACAGTTTGAATTTTTAAAACATTCAGAAGTGTTTTATTAAAGCTTTTTTTTATTTATTTGCAGCCTTTGGAGCAGTTTCCATCAGACTACACTTCAAAAACTAGGGGCAAAAAAAAAGCCTAAAAACAATCACACTGAACATATTAACAACAATGTTGGTTACAATGGAAATGAGTAGTAAATCATTCAAGATTTTTTTTCTCCACCATCTGGAATCATTTGAGCCATAAAAGGGGTTGTCCAGGATTGGGATGCCAGTCTCTGCAGAATTTTAAATCCTTAAAGCGTGTGCACAGATTTGGCAGCACGAGCAGTCATGTGAACGTACGCATGTGATTTGCATACTTCCAGCCACATTCCAACTAGACTTGTGCGACTTTGCTCAATCAAAGCAAATTGAAGCTGAGCATGTCTAGTCTGCACGTGACACGTATGCTCTCACCGGATACAAGAACATCCTCAACGTGCGGCACACAGACTATTCAAAAGTCTGCAGTTACAAAGGGACTGCAGAATTTCATCCCAAACTTGGACAATCCCTTTAATATAACGAATAATGAGCAGTAGTTTTCATGCTCACTGCCACAAATTTCATAAAATTAGGTGACCCATAAACTGATTTTTTTGCTGTTTGACAATAGTTCAGTAGAAGTGACCAGGAGGAAAAAGAAAAAAAAAACAAAAACAACAAACTAACATCTCGAACAATCTTTGGCAGGGGTGTCAAACTGCATTCCTCGAGGGCCTCAAACCATGCGTGTTTTCAGGATTTCCTTAGCATTGCACAAGGTGCTGGAATCATTCTCTGCAGGTGATTAAATTATCACCTGTGCAATGCAAGGAAATCCTGAAAACATGACCCGTTTGCAGCCCTCGAGGAATGCAGTTTGACACCCCTGATCTTTGGCATCCCCAGCGGTGACAAGGCCAAGTTGACATAACATAGTAAGTTTAGCTAAGTGTATTATGCTCTGGGATCTGAATAGACCTTGGGGCATAACATATTTAACTCAAGTTTCCCGTCCACATTTGACTTGGCAGATTCGCTTATCACTAGTATTCTGAGGTTTGTATCAAGAAATTAATTAAAAAAAAATATGAAGAAAACATCCATTATAACATTTTTATTTGCTTTTTAAGAATGTATTATTTTTTAGTAGATGCTCATAGAAATGAAGCACGCAAGTGACTGGTACAAACCTTACGAGTGTTTCACATATAGGATATTATCTAACGTCAACTCATACAGAAGTAGCCTCTTCTTAGGTCGCTTCTATACATGAATCTTTATTAATCCCTCTGACCTATAGATTTTGCAGAACTTGTTGCTGACTAAGCGTATTTACATAGAGAACTATCCAAGTCCTCCCAGTGTGAAGTTATATGACTTCGATACTGTTGCACCAGTGCGAGCGGTCCAGTACTCCCTGGTGCAGGGTCGGTCGGCTCGTCCAGATTACTTAATGCGGAACAGGACTTTACGCTGAAGTCGATGTTGAATTTCTCCGCGTCTCATCATCAGATGCAGAACCCTGTGAATCGCATGTTCTGGGTATTTCTAGAAACCAAACAAAACACCAATGTGAAGTCGGATACTTTTTAAATCCGGTTTATGACCTAAACAGTCTCCTTGTATCGGTCCTGACACTTCCATTAATTTTTAGTTTCCATCATTCTCACCTGTTTAAGAAAATCTTGGATGATGCTGTGCTCCGAGACCTGAGAGCCAATCGCAAACCTTCTCTTCATCTGCTTCTCGATACGAGAGAGCATTTCCTGGTCCTCTTGTGTGGTGAATCCTTCTACTCCTGAATGGAGGTGAACGGTTCGTATAGTATTACATATGGAGGACACACAATTGCCATGTAACTAGATGTGAAAGTGGTTTACACTTACCAGAGAGACTTCCCGACATGGCTGCATCCAGTGTGGACACCTGGAACAAGCGCAGCGCCTCTTCTACGTCAGTTTCAGTGGCAAAGGGCTGCAATTTCATCTTGCTGAGAGATTCTGAAATTCGGACGATGGCTTCCAATTGCCTACAGAATAATCATTGATATTTATACAAAATAACCCACGTTCTCACACTTAAGATTCCTGCGTCACTGTTGACTTGTGAGGGGTAGGAGACAAGTACAGAATGTAATAAATAAGAAAAAAAAATATCAGATTCCAAGTGGCCTATCAATTTCCCAATTTGCAATTTTTTGTGGATGAGATTTGGAGATAGATGGAAGTTCTAAAATGTAATCCACTTGGATTGAACATTTCCTATTGGTCCTCATACACATTAGATGGCTGTTCAACGCAGGTTCATCTGCCATCTCAGCCTTCACTCCCATATGCAGGAGCGCTCCTGAGCCCTATATGATTGTCACCCATCTCCAGGAGAACAAAGCAATTGGCAGCCTGTTCAACATTTCTCCTGGTAATCAGATATCCGGTGCCCCTATAAACAAATAATGCAACTTTTTGTGCAGCCAGAAACTAAAAATGGTAAAAATAAGATGTAATTTATCCTCAAGCACAGATTGAAAACATTTAAAATGGTGCTTGAGAAGAAAGTGCATACAATAGTATAATAGTAGACTTCTGTTCACACCTGACCGTTATGGGAATGCTGGATCTCTTCTCACTCTCCCTCTCGTGGTCACGGGCTCCACTCCGCATGAGGACATAACGATTTTTAAGCTTCTCTGCTGCTTCCACTGACAGACGCGGTCCACATTTACTATACATCAGGACATAAAAACACAAGTAAAAATTCAGAAGTCTTATAGTTGCGTCGAAACGATAACAGACGGGACGTTACTTACGTTCTGCAGTAAGCAATGTATTTCTTCAGAGTGTTGAGATCCACCTCTCCCTCCACAGACTGAGTCTGTGTCCGTGCGCTAAGATGGACGTTCATCACGTGTTTAGCAAGGATCTGAAGGGGACAAGAGTGGTGGAAAAAAAATTATACGCAAGAATATGTACAAGATTTCTATAACTAGAGCTATAAACTGAACTGTACAGTGTAAAGGATGAGCTCATTAATCTGCATTACTGATAACGTGCCCATTCTCACCATATCCCTCTGCTCATTGTGTTCATCCTTGACAATGAAGATCATGTCAAATCTTGATAAGATGGTGGGCATGAAGTCAATGTTCTCCTCGCCTTTCGTATCATCCCATCGGCCGTACACTGAATTGGCAGCGGCGAGCACGGAGCAGCGAGAGTTCAGGGTAGTCGTGATGCCGGCTTTTGCAATGGAAATAGTCTGCTGCTCCATAGCCTCATGGATGGCAACTCTGTCATCCTCTCGCATCTGAAAGTTTGATTTGAAGGATTAAAACGACTAAAAATTAAGTCACCCTGAAATGCTTGTACTTGTTGTTTTGTCAAGTTACCTTATCAAATTCATCAATGCAAACGACTCCTCCGTCTGCCAACACCATGGCACCTCCCTCCATAATGAAGTTACGGGACACAGGATCCCTAATAACCGAAGCAGTCAAACCAGCCGCACTGCTCCCCTTACCAGATGTGTAAACCTGCAATAGTGAAGCCGAATTAGCAGCAGATATAAATACGATATGTCCTGTGTGTTATGTGTCATGCAGAAGGAATACAGTATTCACTCCACACGTAAGAAATGCCTCTTACCCCAATAGGGGAACACCTTTCCACAAACTTAAGAAGCTGAGACTTGGCAGTACCGGGGTCTCCCAACATCAGCAGGTTGATATCTCCTCTACGTGTTAGTCCATCAGGAAGCCTGAAGAAGGAAAAAATAAAAATTAAAAAAACAGTGTGTCCCATTACAATATATACCAAGCAAATACTGCAAATGGAGGACTCTTAACCTGACACTTCAACGGGACTGATTTACTAACTTTTCTAAGTTCTAAAAACAGACTACATAGTCTTGTACGCCAAATTTAGTTTCATAAATTTGGTATTTTTTTTGGCCGTCTAGTCCAATTTCACACCATCTGTGAGTTGGCTTACAATAGTCACAGCAAATACTAGCGTGTAGGATTTTGATTTCGGACTTGTCCGTCTCAGATCTTTTTCTGGTAAGCCACATAGGTGAACAGTTAAAAACTGGTTATTAACCTGCTAAAGACCTGTGACAATATTATCATGGGTCTGGTTCACATGTATGGAGTGAGGTCAGGAGCTGAGGCTGATCCTGATCCATAGACTAGGTGCCGATTGTGTAAGCTGACCTCTGATCGCTGCGGTTTAAAGAGACTCGGCACAGAGTGACTGTACAAACCAAGTGCAGGTGCTCGTCGAATCATGGCTGGTCAGACATTAAAGTGCATCTTCCCACTTGTTATCCATCCATCTGTGCCCTTTTCTGGCTATGAAGAACGAGCTGTCAAAGAAGAGGGACAGGGCAGAAAGAAAACAAGCAGATGGGATGGCGCACTTACACGTTTGGCCTCGTCCTCATGCACCGAGTGGCTGTACTAGGATTGAAGAGTCATTCTGTTCAGACAATCTTTAACCATTTAGATGGCGATGGCACTCGACAGTCATTCAAACGATTAACTGGTGGTATGTCGTGCCGATTTATTACCATCGGAAGATCCTTGTCGCCACCCGTCTTTGTACACCATTGAAGCCAGGCTCCATAGATTGATATTTTAATTATATACTGTCATACTGAATTGACAGCCCCAATGTGCTTCGTTTGCCTCAGCCAAAATATATTCCTGCAGTTAACCGAAACATTTTAAACGACAGCAGCAGCGCATTTAATAGTGCCCGACATGTACCTTTTACGGGATCCACCGAAGAGTAAACACGCAATCGCCTTTTTAATGTCCGTGCTGCCATAAATTGACGGAGCAATACTTTTAGCAATGGTTTCATAAATGTCGGGTTTAGAAGCGAGACGTCTGAATTCCTCTTCTTCTTGAGGAGACACAGAACAAGCTGCACTCCTTCCTATGGAAAATAAAACAAGATTGTAGAAGTTCCTACCTGTTTTTGGTCAATTAAGGTGGAATATTTCACCATTATTCCCAAAAGTGGACAAGTTCATCCTCCGATTTTAGTAAATACTTGTCCTTATAAACACAAGACTTTAGTGCCCTTTTGTTCTAACTCTACGTTGGACTGTTACTCTCGTTAGCTCTCCTGAATTTAGGAATAAACTGAAAATTTAGGGTACGTGCATACTACATCTTTCAGGTGTGCGAACCAAGCAAGTTCTTCAAGCGGAAAATTCTTCAGGAAACGTGTTACTTTTCTCTTATGTGTCTAATCTTTTGGGCTGATGACAGTTTTACGTTTTTTGGGGTATCATTTACTTTTTTTGTCCTTCAATCAACTATGAATAAACCATTAGCAGTTTTTCAAGTGCTGACAAAACGCTTAAAGAGAAGCTTGGGCACTTCTAAGCCTTTTTATTGACTCCTATTATAAAGTAAAGAGAATTTAAGGACTATCAAAGCCGACCACATGAACAGCAAGTTATTACATAGAAACGTTTATGTTCATTATTTTGAGCGTATAGCGCTTTTTCAGACGAGTTTCCGTGCAGAACCACCTGAAAGACATCTGCAAATGCCCTTATAGTATTGCAATTTCTCTTCTCAAAAGGAGGTGCCCCAAATCTGACAGCAATAAGTGGTCAGTCTACAGGTACACCCCACCTCAACTTATACCACCCAGTTGTCAATTTATTCATACATTTCTTCCAGTAGAAATGGCACAATGTGGAATTTTAATAGATGCTGCTGAATTGACGGGCCCTCTTACTCTGGTTTCCCTTGCATATAATAAACTACAATTTTACAATTTGCGATATAATTCAAGATCTCTGATTTCAGTCACTTATGAGGTAATGCAGATAAAAATGTGTCCTGGTCACACGATGCAGCTGGAGAGACTATTAGGGCAGGATCTTGCAATCCATTCCCAGAGACGTGCGCTTATTTGCAAGGACTCCTAGGTAGCACCCAGTGTTACCTGAACAGCTCTCCGCCACAAGGTGGGATCCTGCCCCTAGCGTCTCACAGTTGCCTATTGCTGAATCATGAAGACTCCTGCGACTGAGTAGTGTTGAATATCAATTAAAAGATGTCCGGCATATCAATCATCCTTTACTACAAGACTGTACCGCAGAAAAAAAGTCTGCCATCCAAAAGTTCATTTTTGTTAAGTGTGCCATTTTTAAAAGGATGCATTAACATCTGAATAGTCCCACCAGTTCCATATACTGCACCTTAGTTTAGAATCCCCCCTGCTTTGTTGCCTTAGACAAGTACACGATCACTCACCTGTGCCTTCTGTATCTACTTGGATACCGACAACCCGGATATAGGAGCTCCGGATACCCACTCCTACTCTGTCACGGCCTTTAGTTGACGTTTTGCCAGTTTTACGAATTGAATAAATGCCCATAATTGTCACTCTATTCCCTGGAACAACTTTGTCACAGAGATACCTAGAGAGAGTGAGGTTTTTAGTTTAAAAAAAAATAATAATAATAAATCAGTATGAGGAAGCAGGAGTGGAACTGGCTCAGGGGTTTCCCAAAGAAGTGAAATCTCACCTGTCACAATACAGTTGCATGTGTCGGGGCAGCTCCCCGTGGGGCACAGCATCTGGAGACTCCTGAAGTTTTAGTGTCTGAAAATCCACACATTTACATTTGTCAGGTATAATGAAGTATGGATCCAGGGGACACTTGGGCCGACCTGCCTGCTCGCTGTGGGCGGTAAAAAGAGAATGTGAGTACGAGGAGGTGCACGAAGAGACAAGAGACGACATGTATGATGAACGTACGTGTTGCACTTTCGTGGCATGGCATAACCCTCCAAGCCTGGTCGCACGGGAATATTACTGATCGTGTTCCTGCAGCTGCGGCACTGGATAGAGATTTTTATAGCTTTGGCTCTCACAGCTGTAGCAGCGATTATGATACCAGGGATCTTCACAAGGTGAGACATCTGCTCCGACTGCAAGAGAAAAATAAAACCAGTCGTCAATGGAACAAAATTGATCAAAACATTGTGTACCTATAAACTACAACTCAAAGCAAAAACACTCCCTAAAAATAAACTAAAAATGACTAATCACTTTAAAAAAAAAAAAAAAAATCTGAAATTGTAGCCACTAAAACACTGTTTTGTATCATCAGAATCGCACTAACCTGAGTACCGTAATTAAGCTACGAGGTCATATTTACTGCACAATGAACACTAAAAACTAGACCTCACTCGAGAAAACAAACAAAAAAAAAAAAAAAATATTCTTCGCTTTGTAAGGTGCACTTTATTTCATCCAAATTTTTTTTTTTTTGGGGTGGGGGGGGGTGGGAAGGGGAAATCATGGTGCATCATACAAAGCAGGTATACCGCTAACTGTTGCAGGCTGGCATGAGGGGGTGTCCGCTGCTGCCCAGGGTGATGCTGTAGTGTCCGGTGCTGTAGGAGGCTCTGCCGACATTTTGTAAAAGGCCAGATCCCCCGGGCAGTTCGTCCATGCTTTCCGGTGCGATGGACTCCGAGAAAACGGCCGCCGGGATCTCGGGAGATGAGATTTCAAGTGCTGAGATCTCATCTCTCGAGATCTTTGTCCCAAGATCTCCATCTGCGCATGTGCCGCCTCCCGGCGGCCATTTTCGCTAAGTCCACTGCACAGGAAAGCATGGACGAACTGCCGGGGGGGCTTTGGCCGTTCACAAAATGTCGGCAGACCCCCCCAGCAGCATCGGAGCCACCCCTGCAGCACCGGACACCTGCACACCCCCTCGTCCCAGCCTGCCTCCTCCAGCAGCAGCAACCCTGGGACCCCGCTTCACCGCAGCCACCACCCCCCCCAGTAAGCAATAAGACGCATGATTATAAGAAGCACCACCAATTTATTTAAAAAAAAAAAAAAAATTTACGATTTCACCACACTTGGGAAGTTTTATTTCTACCAGTACATTGAATTATAAAATGAACTGTGTCAATCAAAACTACAACTCATCCAGCAGATTAAAAAAAAAAAAAAAAGATCAACCACAAAGAACAACCTTATAGGGTTAGGTGGACATATGAGCATTCAAAAAAAAAAAAGTTACAGTTCTTGGAAAAGTTACAGTTCTTGGAACAGAAGGATGAAATAAAATTTTAAAAAAAAATCTGCGAAGTTAAACTTAACGGGGCTGAGAGCAGCCCGTGACCACCTCCTTCTGACGCTTAGGCTAGGTTCACATTGCGGTTACAGCGGCCCGTTCAACACGTACGGTAACGGGCCGCTGTAAACGCAAGTGCCTGTCATGCAGCACACTAGCGCAGATAGAGCATCTGCTAGCTCTATCTTCGCTAGAGGTGACGGACACGGAAACGCTGCAGCCCGTGTCTAAGAGTCCGTCACTCAATGACGGCACACCCCTAGTGCACGCCCATTGTGGACGTGCGCTAGCGACGCGTCCGACATTGCATTCAATGGCGCCATTAGACGGACCGCTTTACACCTCATTATGCCGCAGTGTATCTTAGTCCGTTTAACGGACACATAGAACACAATGTGAACCCAGCCTAAGGCTTCTTTTACACTTGCCGTGATTTTGCGGTCCCAATAGATTTCTATGGGGCCGCATAAATTATGTTGGAACGCTGTACGGCCGTGAAAAGATATCGAGCCTGCTCGATATTTTTCACGGCTTACAGACACAGCCCCCATTGTAACTCAATGGGGCCACAAAAACAACGGAAGCTTGTTTTTACAGTGCACCGTCAAGAACGTATTTGCGGATCGCTGATTTGTTCCCCTATTCTAAACCAGAAAAATGGCGATCTGCAAGATTTTTGTGGCAAACCGTGAAAATTACAGCAATACAGCCCACGAAAAATGCCCACAAAAATCACGGGAAGTGTAAAAGAAGCCTAAGCTATAACTGGTTAGTTGGTGGGTATATACTGCTGGGGAGGAGCTAACCTTTTTTTGCATAGTGTCAACCTCCTAGTGTCAGGAGGTCCCCCAATGAAGCAAGAAAGGTTGTCCACTACTCTGAAAACCCCTTCTCAAGAAGTGATTGTCGGAATAGTGGACCCTTAAAAAAAATAATCAAGGAGGTGACAGCTACTTTGACATCAAGCAGATGCGGACTAAATGGCAGCATTATGAATACCTTCAGACTCCGAATGTTTGCAGGATTGGCATCAGAGCGCAGCATGACCTGGATCTCTTGCACAGCTTCTTCCCCTGCAGGACGTGGACGGGTCACCTCGTCAGCCACCTCCTGAGCGGCTTCCTCCAGCTAAAAAACATGGCATTGAGAACAGAACAGGTCACAAGACGTCATCATGACCGATACATACCAAAGCTCCTTCAGTGTAGAATCAATCCATCATAAGTTCCAATAAGCTTCCTGCGCACGACGCCAGCAGGATATTACTTACCAGCTGAAGGTGTTCTGTCGGCTGCTTATACAGATAATCTGCAAGTTCCTCATCAAAACTGGCCAGATCTTCCATCTCCACCTCAATCCAGAACTCTCCCAGGTTGTAGTGACGCTTGAGCTCATCTCTGAAATCACACAGCAGCAGTTACAATCCGCCTGCCCGAGTGACAACCGACAACCCTACTGTATGAGGCCGCGAGTCCCGTCTGTATATGGACTGCGAAATACGCCTGTCTGAACACAGTCTAAAGCTCCGTTCACATCTGGTGCATCTATTAACAGGAGTTGAGAGGTCCCAGGCAAGACAGGAGCATAACGACGTCTTAAAGGGGTTGTCCGGCCTTAGGCTTAGAGTCTGCAGTCCCTAGTATGACGAATACTTACAGGCACATTCAAACTAGACGTTTGAATACAGTTGCATTGAGCGAGTGCGAACGTCTAGTCGGCAGGTGACTGCAAGTATGCAAATCACATGATCAGCACTGACGAATCCTCACACTGCCCTCAATATGAGGACTTCAGTTTGCTGTCAGTCATTGCAGACTTGTAGCCCAAGGTCAGACAACCCCTTTAAATGACTGGTGCTGTCAATCAGTGGGATGCAGCAGGAGTCTGGGAGGTAGAGAGACATAACCCCACTATAAGAGATTTTAGGAATACCCCTTTATTAAAAAAAAGTGTCTGATCTCTGGGGGTCCCATTAATCACAATGGTCCCCTGCATGCAGGGTCTCACAGGCTGCACTGCTCATCCTCCAGTAGCCCCACATGTACACTACTGGCCCAATCAGATGGGGAGGACCCACCTAACTGGTGGTCTCCAGCAATCAGACCCCTTATTACCCAGTGACAGCAGTCATCTGACATTGCTTCCATCATTAGTAGATTTACCACACAATTAGATATTCTACAATCACGTCTGAACAGATCAGATCGGCCGATCATCCCTAGGCGACGTACAGATCATCAGTATCCGCGCATTATGTGCCCGACCAGACCTGTATTTGTAGGTGAAGCCGGTGCGGTCGGTGCCATAGCGATACTGCCGCAGGAATTCTTTAAAGCGCTTCTTCAGCTGCGACTTCTTGGCCTGTCCATCATCGCCGCCCTGCTGCTCTCCTCCGAAGCTGTCGCTGTAGAAAACACCGGCGTCGTCGAAGCCGGACATGATGATAAAAGAAGAGGAAGAATAGGAAAAGACGGCGACCTCACCACCGGCCAAAAGCGCGCGAAAAGACTACTTTCCCGCCAAAGTAGATTCGGCGCCACACGGAGAAACACGCCCACTCTTGTATTCTATTGGTTACTGAGCCGGGTGTCCGGGAAAAAAAATTAAAGGGGTGTGGTTTAAACAGTGAGCTGCAATAAGCATGCGTAAACGTTCTCCGCTTGCAAGAGCGTTAAAATGTTTAGACTGTACTTGAGGCGCCATTTTGTTGGAGGCCAGAGAATTTATAGTTTAGAAAATGTCGGACGCTGTCACTCAAGTCTTGGTAGCTGGAGATTTACTGCACGTGATGATAACATATGATATTATGTAAGAGGAAAAGCAAAATCACAAACAATACATCACCTCAGCATTTTCACAGACATTGTCGTTAGTGGGGCATCCACATTTACCACAGCATTTTCACAGACATTGTTAGTGGGGCTTCCACAGTCGTTAGTGGAGCTTCCACAGACATTGTCGTTAGTGGGGCTTCCACAGTCGTTAGTGGAGCTTCCACAGACATTGTCGTTAGTGGGGCTTCCACAGTCGTTAGTGGGTCTTTCACAGTCATTAGTGGGACTTTCACAGACATTGTCATTAGTGGGGCTTTCACAGTAGTGGGTCTTCCACAGACATTGTCGTTAGTGGGTCTTTCACAGTTATTGTCCTTGGGGCTTTCACAGACGTTAGTGGGGCTTCAACAGACATTGTCATTAGTGGGGCTTTCACAGTAGTGGGTCTTTCACAGACATTGTCGTTAGTGGGTCTTTCACAGACATTGTCGTTAGTGGGTCTTTCACAGTTATTGTCCTTGGTGGGGCTTTCACAGACGTTAGTGGGGCTTTAACAGACATTGTCGTTAGTGGGGCTTTAACAGACATTGTCGTTAGTGGGGCTTAAACAGACATTGTTAGTGGGGCTTCCACAGACATTGTCGTTAGTGGGGCTTTCACAGACATTGTCGTTAGTGGGGCTTTCACAGACACTGTCATTAGTGGGGTTTTCACAGACATTGTTGTTAGTGAGGCTTTCACAGACATTGTCCTTGGTGGGGGCTTTCCCAGACATTAGTGGGGCTTCCACAGACATTGTCGTTAGTGGGGCTTTCACAGACATTGTCGTCAGTGGGGCTTCAACAGACATTGTCGTTAGTGGGGCTTCCACAGACACTGTCGTTAGTAGGGCTTCCACAGACATTGTCGTTAGTGGGGCTTCAACAGACATTGTCGTTGGTGGGGCTTTCACAGACACTGTCGTTAGTGGGGCATCCACAGACATTGCCATTACTGGTGCTATCACAGACATTGTTTTTGTGGGGCTTTCACAGACACTCGTTAGTGGGTTTTTCACAGATATTGTTAGTGGGGCTTTCACAAATGCTGTCATTAGTGGAGCTTTCACAGACATTGTCATTGGGGCTTTCACAGACATTGTCGTAAGTGGGGCTTTCACAGATACTATCGATAGTGGGTCTTTCAGACGTTGTTAGTGGGGCTTTCACAGACAATCGCTAGTGGGGGTTTCACAGACACTGTCAATAGTGGGTCTTTCACAGACATTGTCGTTAGGGGCTTTCATAGACATTGCCGTTAGTGGGGCTTTCACAGACGTCATTAGAGGTGCTTTCACAGACATTGTCGTTAGAGGTGCTTTCAAAGTCATTGGTGCTGGTGGGGATTTCACAGCTGGTTTTGTGCGGGATATGTTAGGGTTTTTATTGGTAACATTTTGCGGTACATAACATTTTTTGATCACTTCCAGTATAAAGCTGGGATCACAATCTTGTGTTCTACGCTGAGCACTTACATTGGGGTTTCTATGTGAATCCCACAAAAATGCAATTCAGATATAACCCCTGATGGAACCACCAAACATAATGAGCAGATGGAGACACTTTGGCTTGTGTTCTGGTGGTATCCATATTTTTAGGAGTGCACAGAAGTATGGTTGTCCACATTTGTGTGCTAAAAAGATGCCTAAAATGATGGGACACTGCTGGAAAAGAGACCAGACGGAGTCCAGAGTGACTTCATCTGCCTCATAAGCGAGTGGTTCCATCACCGCGAATGAAGGTAAATATTGGTCATTGACCTACATTACCTTCATTCCCCGGGGTTTTACAGCCACGAGCACAGCTGCATTAGCAGAGCTCCTGGCTGTAAAATATTTTAACCCCTTCAGATGGATTTACATCGTGGGACGTTACAGATCAACGGAAGGTATGTATATTGTTGGTTTATTATTTTTTCTTTGTTACAGTGGGAGGGTCTTCAGGTGGATTGAGAGAACAATAAAATATTAAAACAACTTTGTGTTTATTTCATTAAAATACTTTTTAATAATGTGTGTGTGTGATTTTTAACCCTTTCATTCAATTGGATTAATAATGGATAGGTGTCATAATTGACGCCTCTCCATTATTAATCTGGCTTAATGTCACCTTACAATAGCAAGGTGACATTAACCCTTCATTACCCCATATCCCACGGCTACACAGGAATGGGAAGAGAGTGGCCAAGTGCCAGAATAGGCGCATCTTCCAGATGTGCCTTTTCTGGGGTGGCTGGGGGCAGATGTTTTAAGTAGGGGGGGGGGGGCAATAACCGTGGACCCTCTCAGTCACTGGCTTTACTACTCTGGCGGAGAAAATTGCGCGGGAGCCCACGCCAATTTTTTCTGCCATTTAACCCTTTAATTTAATAGCTACAGAGCCCAAATTTTGCACATACACACTACTAACATTAGTAGTGTGGAATATGCAAAAAAAAATGGGGATATGAGATGGTTTACTGTACGTAAACCATGTCTCATATCATGTCGGGTTTAGGAAGGAGATAGCAAAAGCCGGCAATTGAATTACCGGCTTTAAAGCTATCTCGTGCTAGATGAAATATTAATATATATACATATATGTGTCTACTGACATATATATATATATATATATATATATACAGTATATATGTGTTTATGATTTTTTGAGCCCATGGATCCATTGTAAATCCGTATGTTGGTTTTGCAAGCCTGCGAGAAAAACACGCAGTACGGATGACATACGGATTACATACGGAGGATGCCATGCGCAAAATACTCTGACACACCCTGCCTACGGAGGAGATACAGACCACTATTTTGGGGACTTTTCTGCGTATTACGGCCGTAATATACGGACCGTATTTTTATACGCTGAGTGTGACGCTGGCCTAAAAATGCTTTTTCTATAAAAAAAAAAATAGTGTTCATCACCGTATTATATTGTGAGAGCTGTAACTTTTCTTATTGTTTGGTGAATAGAGCTGTAGGAGGCCTCACTTTTTTGTGCAACGAGTTGGAGTTTTTTCGGTAACATTTTTGAGCCCTTAATTTTTTTGATCGCTTTTTAATCAGATTTTTTGAGGCAGAATGAACAAAAACCACAATTCAGTTATTGTTTTTATCTTTTTGTGCGGTTCATCATTTGTTAAAAGTGATAAGGCTGATTTATTCTTTGGGTCAGTACGATTACAGTGATACCAGATTTATATACGGTAGTTTTTTTATGCTTTACTACTTTTAGAGACAAAAACCAATATTTTAGAAAAATTAATTTGTTTTTGCATCGACATATTCTGAGAGCTTTTATATTTTTTTGCCATATGAGCCATATTAGGGTGTTCTGTCTTCATACACGTTGATACGGTGTGTGTGATCCGACATACGGCATAAACCACTTCTGTCTCCCAAATAAGCAGACTGTTCTCTGTAGTCTAACTTGTTTATTGGTAAACATGAGCGCGGTAAAACTATAAGAATACAAATGATTTGAGTAAGTATTGGGCAAATAATAACATGACTGCAACTAACAGGGAAAGCATACAGGATGATGCAACTTCTATAATAACTACATACAGCAGGTAACCAAAAATCACATTTCCTGTGTACTAGCTGCTATACAGTTAATCACACTCTGTACAACATTACATAGCAAGAACAGGGATAATGGTCTTACCGGATAATCTTAACCGGAATGGCAAGTAAGTGAGGTAGTTCAACACAGCAGATTAACACGTGTGTCCAGGGAAATACACAGAGAGAAAATGGAGTTTCCCCTTCCCATGATACCTTGGTGAATCCCAGAATGCAACACTCTAATAGTTACTGAAAAACACAGGTAATAAATTTAACCACCACTAGGTGGTGCTATAACACAGCAAAACCAAAACTATGGTATTAAACCTTTTTAAAGCTAGATACGAAACCTGACCTTCGCTAGAATGGGCAGAACACTCCCCGCTTGGCATCAACCGATGCCACCCACAGGTTCTTTTGGCGAAAACAGTAAGACAAGTTCCGCAACTGGTCTGAGGAATAGTTTACTCTCCCCGGACTTGCCTACTTTGACCTCGACCTTACGCACCTTCCCATCTTTGCTTGGGAGTATCTTAGTGATGAGGCCTAGTGGCCACTCATTACGGTGAGACTGGCTGTCTTTCATGAGAACGACATCACCGGTTTTGATGTTTGGTTTGTCGGTCTGCCACTTCTTCCTGGGTTGTAAGGTAGAGAGGTACTGCTTCCTCCATCTGTCCCAGAAGGTATTGGAGAGACTTTGGACTTGTCTCCATTGTCGTCTGTAGAGGTCCTTGTTGCTAAATTCTCCAGGTGGAGCGCTGAGAACGCTGGCTTTCTGAGTAAGTAACATGGCAGGGGTGAGAATGGTCGGATCCTCAGAGTCACTAGAAAGTGAAGTCAATGGTCTAGCATTAATAATGGCCGAAACTTCTGCCAGGAATGTGGTCAAACTTTCATGTGTGAGTCTTGCGCTACCTGCTTGCAAGAAGATGGAGTCAAGGATTCTGCATGCCATTCCTATCATCCTCTCCCAAGCGCCTCCCATGTGAGAAGAGTGTGGAAGATTGAAAGTCCAGGTGCATCCCTGCTCATTCAAGTACCTTTCCACACTGGTGGTGTCTAGGTTGGAAGGAATTTGAAGTTCTTTCACTGCTCCTACAAAGTTGTACCTCTATCGGAGCGTATGTGCTTCACGGGCCCTCTGATGGCGATGAAACGTCGAAGTGCATTTATAAACCCTGAAGTGTCCATGGACTCAATTACTTCGATGTGGACTGCTCTGATGGACATACAGGTGAACATAACCGCCCAGCGTTTGGCGTTGGCTTGGACTCTTCTTGTGTGCCGTGCAACCACAGACCATGGCCTGAATACGTCCAGTCCGACTGTTACGTACGCTGCGCACGCTGCGCATACTTACCCGGCTTCTCCCATCCCTCGGCGCACTCGCGATCCTGTCCAGCGCCGCTCTGCTTCCTCCTTCTCCTGCTCACGGCGTCCGGTCCCTCTGCCCATGCACGGTCGCGTCTCCTCCATCGCAGAGCCTTCTGGGAGGTCGCGACCCGGTGGCTCCGCCCCAACATGGCGGCGCCCATCGGGTATTTCTTCCCGGCGTCTCCCTAGGTAAGACGCCTTTGCTTTGTAGGTGCACTGTCTGCCGTCAGTGTCCCTATGCCCTAGGCTCCCCTGCTCCAGTGTCTTCTCTCAGCCCAGTCTTTACTTTGTCTTAGTGTCCTGCCAGCCCGTGTTCCTGCTGTGTCTTGCCTGTCCGTGTTCCTGCTGTGTCCTGCCTGTCCGTGTTCCTGCTGTATCCTGCCAGTCCGTGTTCCTGCTGTATCCTGCCTGTCCGTGTTCCTGCTGTATCCTGCCAGTCCGTGTTCCTGCTGTGTTCTGCCAGTCCGTGTTCCTGCTGAGTCCTTCCGGTCCGTGTTCCTGCTGAGTCCTGCCAGTCCGTGTTCCTGCTGTGTTCTGCCGTTCCGTGTTCCAGTCATTTTCAGTTAAGTCTTGTTTTCCTATTATTCCCTGCCATCCCTGTAGCCCTGTGGTTTCCTTCTTTATCTTGGGTCGCCCCTTTGGCTCTAGCTGTTGTGTCTCCATTCCCTCGAGGTCCTGCTCCTAACACTCCCTGTATAGGGGGTGATTCCATCTGGTCCGCTCGACCCCGGGGGCTCTAGAGTCACGACCCAGAGGGTCCACTCTCGGATTTCTTCCCGAGTACTTACAGTAAGCAAAGGCCATGGACCCCGCTGGGGCCTCTGCTGCGCAGAAAGAGCTACTCTTTTTGTGAGAGAATCAGTCCCGCATGATGTCTTTTATGAAAGCTATGGATTCCCGTTTGTCCACGCTCCAGTCCTCCGACCCTGGCAACGCCGCTCTACTTGTTGGCTTACAGCAAGAGTTAGCTCAGCAGCGTGACACCCAGGCCCATATACTTAGTTATATGTCTTCTATTGACGATCGGCTGCTCTCCATCCAGACAGCCGCTTCTACGTCTGCTCCTGCGTCCCATCCTCCACCCCGCTTGGCTAAACCGCCTCGGTACAATGGGGATCCTAAATCCTGCCGAGGATTTCTAAATCAATGCCGTCTTCACTTTGAGCTTCTGCCTCAGCATTACCCGACGGATCGGTCCAAAATTGCGTTTTTGATTTCCCATCTGGAGGGTGACGCCTTGGCATGGGTTAATCCACTCTGGGAGCGAGACGATCCTCTAGTCTCCCGGTTGTCTGAATTTTTGGAGACTTTCCGTCTTGTCTTTGACGAACCTGGACGTCTGGCCTCTACTACGGAAGCTCTATTTTCTCTCCATCAGGGGTCGTTATCCGTAGGCCAGTACGCTATTCAGTTCCGCACACTCTCCTCTGACTTAGGTTGGAACAATGAGGCGTTGGTGGGTGCTTTTTGGCGGGGTCTCTCTGGGCGCATAAAAGATGAGTTAGCCGGTCGGGACACCCCTACTGTTTTGGAGGAATTAATTTCCTTAGCTACCCGTATTGACCTTCGATTCCAAGAACGCGCCCGTGAGCGGAGGTCTCTTCGTCCTTCTTCTGCCACCCGTAAGCCACTCAGTCCTCAGCCTAGAACCTCCTCTCAGGCATCCGCACCGGAACCTATGCAAGTGGACCGTCTTAAGATGTCTGAACAACGTCGTAAAGAGAGGCGCACTCAGGGGTTATGCTTTTACTGCGGGAGTGCTGCTCATTTATTACGCTCTTGCCCTGAGCGTCCGGAAAACTCCTCCGCCTAGGTCAGGTAAGAGAGGCCTCCCTAGGTGTGTGTGATCCCTCTCAACCCCTTACTTTGTCCGTTCTTTTGCATATTGCGGGCAAAGGCATTTCTCTGGATGCGTATGTGGATTCGGGCGCAGCAGGGAATTTTATTAGGTTGGAGGAGGTTTTGAAATTCTCCGTTCCAGTCAAAACCTTAGAGGCTCCTGTGATTCTTGCATCTGTGGATGGTAAACCGTTACAGGAGACCATTACTCAAGTAACACTTGAGGTGGAACTTCAGGTTGGGGCTCTACACAAGGAGAGAATCGCATTTTATGTTTTAGCGGGTCTGTCTCATCCTATACTCTTAGGTCTTCCTTGGTTATGGAACCACGAGCCCATTTTAGATTGGGGCAATGGTAATATCTTGCGCTGGGGTGAGTTTTGTCGGGAACGTTGTCTGCTGCCGGTGCGTCCTGTGGGATCTTCTTCTAATTCTTCTCCTTCCTCTTCTTTTCCTGCCTTACCCTGTGTCTACAGCGCTTATTCTGATGTCTTCAACAAGAAGGAGGCTGAGGGTCTTCCGCCTCACCGGCTCTATGATTGTCCCATAGATCTCGTGCCTGGAACTAACCCGCCCAGGGGCAGGATCTATCCTCTCTCTCCTGCCGAGACTCAAGCTATGTCTGAGTACATTCAAGAAAATCTTGCTAAAGGATTCATTCGCAAGTCTTCTTCTCCGGCCGGAGCAGGGTTCTTTTTCGTGAAGAAGAAAGACGGTTCTCTCCGTCCCTGCATTGATTATCGAGGCCTAAACAACATCACGGTGAAGAACAAATATCCTCTGCCACTCATTCCGGAACTCTTCGACCGTCTTCGGGGTGCGCAAATTTTTACCAAATTAGATCTACGTGGCGCATATAATCTGGTTCGTATTCGTGCAGGCGATGAGTGGAAGACTGCCTTCAATACTCGTGACGGTCACTACGAGTACTTGGTTATGCCGTTTGGTCTCTGCAACGCCCCCGCGGTTTTCCAGGAATTTGTGAATGACGTATTTCGGGATCTTCTCTACTCCTCGGTCGTAGTTTACCTTGACGACATTCTCATCTTTTCTCCGGATCTCTCCACTCACAGGCGAGATGTCCGTCGTGTTCTGCAAAGGCTAAGAGAGAATCATCTGTTCGCTAAGATTGAGAAGTGCGTCTTTGAACAATCTTCTCTTCCCTTCCTGGGATATATTGTCTCAAGGTCTGGCTTAGAGATGGATCCAGAGAAGGTTTCTGCTGTCCTGAATTGGCCTCGTCCTCTTGGAACAAAAGCAATCCAACGATTTCTTGGCTTTGCCAACTACTATAGACAATTTATTCCTCATTTTTCTTCCTTGACCAAGCCTATCTCTGCTCTAGTCCGCAAGGGAGTCAATTCCAGTCTTTGGACCCCTGAGGCTGAAGAGTCCTTTCTGTCTCTTAAACAAAGCTTCGCTACGGCCCCTGTGCTTCATCGTCCTGATGCCAATAGACAGTTTGTCCTTGAGGTCGACGCATCCTCTATTGGAGCTGGTGCAGTACTTTTGCAAAGATCCTCGTCCGGACGTTTGGTGACCTGTGGTTTTTTTTCTAAAACCTTTTCCGCTCCTGAGCGTAACTACTCTATTGGAGATAAAGAACTTTTGGCTATCAAGCTAGCCTTGGAGGAATGGCGTTATCTCCTTGAGGGGGCTCTTCATCCATTCACCATTTACACAGACCACAAGAATCTGGCCTATATCCAGTCTGCCCAAAGACTAAATCCACGACAGGCCAGATGGTCTTTATTCTTCGGACGATTTGAATTCGAACTTCATTTCCGACCCGGAAATAAGAATGTCAAAGCTGATGCTCTTTCAAGATCCTTTCAGCCTCTGGACCTAGAGGATTCTCCGGCTCACATCATTGATCCAGCGAAGATCGTCACTCTTGCTCCTCTAAGAGTGATTTCAACTCCTCCTGGCAAGACTCTTGTGGCTAACCAAGACAAGGAGAGAGTTTTGCGTTGGGGTCACTCCTCCAAAATTGCAGGTCACGTAGGAGTCAAGAAGACACTTTCTCTTATCTCTCGGCATTATTGGTGGCCATCTCTCCGACAAGACGTTACCAAATTCATCGCTTCTTGTCCTTCTTGTGCAAAAAATAAAGTCCCTAGGCAGCTTCCTTCCAGTCTCCTGCATCCTCTGCCTGTGCCTTCCGTCCCTTGGAGTCATATAGCTATGGACTTCATCACTGATCTACCTTGTTCCTCGAATTGCTCTGTCATCTTGGTTGTTGTAGATCGGTTCTCCAAGATGGCTCACTTCATCGCATTGCCTGGTCTGCCTTCCGCTCCTGAGTTGGCAAAGATCTGTCTACACCAAGTCTTCCGTCTTCATGGTTTTCCTCATCATATCGTCTCAGACCGTGGAGTACAATTTACCTCACGTTTTTGGAGAGCTCTCTGCAGTCTATTAAAGGTTAACTTGGACTTTTCTTCCGCCTATCACCCTCAGTCCAACGGACAAGTGGAGCGAGTTAATCAAGTCCTAACTACATATCTGCGACATTTCTCCAATGCACACCAAGATGACTGGGTCTCTCTTCTCCCCTGGGCCGAATTCTCATATAACAATCTCCCCAGCGAGTCTTCCTCCAAAACTCCCTTTTTTGTAGTCTATGGTCAACATCCGAACATTCCTCTTCCTGTTTCTCTTTCCTCGGGGGTACCGGCAGCGGATTTCTTGTCCCGGGAATTCTCTACGATTTGGAGTGAGACCAAAGTGGCGCTTGAGAGAGCTAGTCTTAATATGAAAAAGTTTGCTGACAAAAGGCGTTTGGATGCTCCGCCATATTCTCCGGGTGATAAAGTTTGGCTTTCCTCTCGCTATATCAAGCTTAAAATTCCCTCTTGCAAACTGGGTCCCCGCTATATTGGTCCTTTTCCTATCTTGAGTCGCATTAATGATGTTTCTTATAAGTTGAAGTTGCCTGCCTCTTTACGCATTCCCAATGCCTTCCATGTGTCTCTTCTCAAGCCTGCAGTCTTTAATCGTTTTCACTCCGCTACCTCTCCCTCTCCTGAGCTCTGTACTTCTGATGGAATCTTTAATGTTAAAGACATTCTTGCCAAAAAGGTAGTTAGGGGTAAGACCTATTTTTTGATTGATTGGGAGGGATTTGGTCCTGAGGAGAGGTCCTGGGAGCCCCGAGAGAACATCAATGCTCCTCTTATCATGAAAAGATTCCTTTCTAGTCTTAATAAGAGGGGGACTAAGGAGGGGGGTACTGTTACGTACGCTGCGCACGCTGCGCATACTTACCCGGCTTCTCCCATCCCTCGGCGCACTCGCGATCCTGTCCAGCGCCGCTCTGCTTCCTTCTTCTCCTGCTCACAGCGTCCGGTCCCTCTGCGCATGCGCGGTCGCGTCTCCTCCATCGCAGAGCCTTCTGGGAGGTCGCAACCCGGTGGCTCCGCCCCAACATGGCGGCGCCCATCGGGTATTTCTTCCCGGCGTCTCCCTAGGTAAGACGCCTTTGCTTTGTAGGTGCACTGTCTGCCGTCAGTGTCCCTATGCCCTAGGCTCCCCTGCTCCAGTGTCTTCTCTCAGCCCAGTCTTTACTTTGTCTTAGTGTCCTGCCAGCACGTGTTCCTGCTGTGTCTTGCCTGTCCGTGTTCCTGCTGTGTCCTGCCTGTCCGTGTTCCTGCTGTATCCTGCCAGTCCGTGTTCCTGCTGTATCCTGCCTGTCCGTGTTCCTGCTGTATCCTGCCAGTCCGTGTTCCTGCTGTGTTCTGCCAGTCCGTGTTCCTGCTGAGTCCTTCCGGTCCGTGTTCCTGCTGAGTCCTGCCAGTCCGTGTTCCTGCTGTGTTCTGCCGTTCCGTGTTCCAGTCATTTTCAGTTAAGTCTTGTTTTCCTATTATTCCCTGCCATCCCTGTAGCCCTGTGGTTTCCTTCTTTATCTTGGGTCGCCCCTTTGGCTCTAGCTGTTGTGTCTCCATTCCCCCGAGGTCCTGCTCCTAACACTCCCTGTATAGGGGGTGATTCCATCTGGTCCGCTCGACCCCGGGGGCTCTAGAGTCACGACCCAGAGGGTCCACTCTCGGATTTCTTCCCGAGTACTTACACCGACGTTGGTAAAAGGAGGTTCTGTACTAAGTCTGTCTGGTGGGAGATTGGCCATCTTCGGCTTTTGAGTCCCGCCACGGAGTTTGCGACAAATCACGCAGTTGTAAATGAGTTTACTCACGCACCGCTTTGCTCCAACTATCCATAGTCCAGCAGTTCGTAGATTTTCTTCGGTAAACAGTCGGCCCTGATGTTTCACCAAGACGTGGTGGTGTTGCACAATTATTATAGGGTGTTTCTACCCAAATTCCACTTCAGCTTCTTGAAGACGACCTCCAATTCTTAACAGCCCATCTTGGTCGATGATTGGATCAAGCTTCTTCAAGACACTGTCTCTAGAGACAGGTTGGTTTTTATTGAGGTTATCTATTTCTTTTGCGTAACATTCACGTTGTATGGTACGAATTATAACGTTCTTGGCATTTTCCATGTTTGGAACGGTAAAGGCAAGCTTGCAGTGGTGCCAACCTTTGCAAGGTTCCTGGATGGCGGGTGACGTTGACTTGTAGGATCGAGCCGCATGAATTAAACAAGCGAGGGCACAAACAAGCGAGTTCCAAGTTGAGAACCTATTGAAACGGTGGGATTTGAGGTGATTGTCTTTAGTCACCGTACGTAGGACGGATACCTGAGGGCGGATTTCTTCATCTGCCTCCGGATCTACCAGCTCAAAGATGTTTGACTCGTCCGTGTATGGCGTCGAACGGTATAAGAATGTTGGGCCAGTAAACCAGGTTGTGTCCTTAAGGTGTCTTGCTTCAATGGATCTGGTTGCGTGGTCCGCAGGGTTGTGGTTTGTGGACACATAATGTCACTGTTTAGGGTCGGTGGATCTCCTGATCCTTAGCACCCGATTGCTGACGTAGACATAGAAACGACGAGTTTCATTGCAAATGTACCCCAACACTACCTTGCTGTCAGTGTAGAACTCGATTTCTTTGACCTCCAGGTCCATTTCTGTTGAGATAAGCTCAGCTAACTCTACTGCTAACACAGCTGCACAGAGTTCCAGTCTGGGTACTGTGTGTTCACGGAGCGGGGACAGTTTTGTCCGGCTCATAACAAGCCTCACGTGGCATTGTTCGTTGATGTCAATGGTTTTCAAATACGCCACTGCTGCAATTGCTTTGGTTGAGGCATCGCAGAAGATACAAAGCCTTTGCATCTTGATTTCTGTTGATGGCACAGAAGCATATGGTCGTGCAACGTAGAGACTTGACAGGGCTTCTAAAGAGTTCTTCCATCTTACCCACAAGTCTCTTTTCTCACTGGGAAGCGGATCATCCCAATCGGACGTCTCTTGGGTGAAGTCTCTCAACATCATTTTACCTTGGATAGTTACGGGAGTTACAAATCCCAGAGGATCGTACAAGCTGTTCACAACGGACAGGACGCCTCTACGCGTGAAAGGTTTCTCTTCTTCGCTGATCTGGAAGGTGAATGCATCCTTTTTCAAATCCCAAAGTAAACCCAGGCTCCGCTGCATAGGAAGGGAGTCCGTGCTTAAATCCAAGTCTTTTAAATCGGTTGAGTAATCTTGAGAGGGAAAGGCTGCCATTAGTTTTTGGCTGTTGGAAGCAATTTTGTGCAACCTCAAATTGGATGAAGCGAGCATTTCTTGCGCCCTTTTCAGGAGACTGACTGCCGACTCATCTGTGGGTGTGGATTTCAAGCAGTCATCTACGTAGAAATCCTTTTCCACAAAAGATCTTACATCCGATCCGTACTTTGCTTCACCCTCTCTGGCTGAATGTCTAAGCCCATAGATAGCGACAGCAGGGGAAGGGCTGTTCCCGAAGATGTGTACCTTCATACGATATTCCACGATGTCCTTGTAGGGGTCATTATCGCGGTACCAGAAAAACCTCAAGTAGTTTCTGTGTTCTTCTTTAACAAGGAAGCAGTGAAACATCTGTTGTATGTCGGCCATAAATGCTACTGCATCTTTGCGGAAACAAAGAAGTACTCCCAGAAGTCTGTTGTTGAGGTCTGGACAAGATAGAAAGACGTCGTTTAAAGAAACACCTTTGTATCTGGCACTTGAGTCAAATACCACTCTTATCTGACCTGGTTTCTTCGGATGATACACGCCGAAAATAGGTAAGTACCAACATTCCTCGGAATCTTGAAGTGCAGGTGCAATTTCCGCGTGGCCACTCTGGAATATTCTCTCCATGAAGGTAAAGAAGGGTTCTCTTGTTTCTGGAGCCTTCTGCAGTTTGCGTCTAAGGGAGACAAATCGACTGTAGACAAGTTCTCTGTTGTTGGGTAAGCGTTGCCTCTGTGGTTTGAATGGTAAGGGTGCGACCCAACTCTTTGATTCATCTCTTACTATCTCCCGCTCCATGATGTCCAAGAACAGTCTGTCCTCTATGGACATTGCTACCTGGTTGTCTTCTCTTGTCCTGTGGAAAACTGTGCACCCTATATGATCTTCCTCACCATCGCATGTATGGTCTTCACAGGAAGGATCAGCTAACGGACAAGGTGGAAGGGCGTTGTGTGGCAATTCTTTAATCAGGAAACTGCTCTCGCATGGCTGGAAGAGAGACGGGCGTCCATTCTCGAGGGTATTGGTGAGCATGGTGTTGACTGATGTCTGCCTGTGTGTTCCACCCAAACAGACGTCTCCCACAATGACCCATCCTAGGTCAAGTCTCTGAGCATATGGGGCGTTTTGTGGGCCGTTGATCTGTCCTCTAGCCTTGTGGACCTGTAAAATGTCTCTTCCGAGGAGTAAGACGATAGGAGCTCCTTGGTCAAGCTCCGGTATCAGGTGAGCTATACATTTCAAGTGGGTATGATGAGCTGCTACCTCTGGTGTAGGTATCTCCGACCTGTTGTCGGGAATTTGATTGCACTCCAGTATCGATGGCAAGGATAAGCAGGTTTGACCGTCTATAGACTACTTTGAATCCGGTCGCCTTTCTCCCCGCCGTCTCGACAGTACCTGCACATGTCTTCAAGGAGTACGGAGAGCCGGGACCAGCAATGTTGAAGGTGTTGAAGAAAAAGGACTTAGCTAGAGACCTGTTGCTCTGATCGTCCAATATTGCATATACCTTGATTGCCTTATCCCGTTGGCTCACTGGGAATACTCTGACAAGACAGATCTTCGAGCAGGATCTCCCTGCTACAAATTCCTTGCAGATCTCTGTACACTGAGAAGTGACCACTGGGGTGTCAATGTCAGTATCCGTCTGTTTTTCGGCAGACTCTTCAACTCGTGACGATACCCCTGAGGGTGGTCCAGGGTGTAAAGCCGTGTTGTGCTCCACACTACTGCATTCTGCGCATTTCACACTGGTTTCACAGTTCTTTGCGAAGTGTGAGGTAGTCGCGCAGCATCTGAAGCATATCTTGTTTTCCCTTAGGAAGTTCTTACGGTCTTCTAGAGGCTTCTCCCTGAAGGCTCTACATTTTAGTAGAGGATGAGGTTTCTTGTGTAGGGGGCAGTGTTTGCTGAGATCCTGAGGTTTGTCCTCCTCTGGAGAGGACTTACTTGCCCTGTAAGGAAAACCTGTGGAGGTAACATTAGTTTTGTGTACTGCCACTGGTGTTTTACTGGGTTTTACACCGGAGGCAGTGGTACATGACATAGTGAAATCGAAACTGGGGTCATTTCTAACTTTAGCCTGCTGAGCAACAAAGTCTACAAACACCCTGAAAGGAGGAAATGGCACCTTATGAGCCTGTTTGTAACGGGACCCGTGACTGACCCACTTTTCTTGTAAATTGTAAGGGAGCTTTTGGACAATCGGGTTGACACCTCTGGCAGTGTCCAGGAATGCCAACCCTGGTAGGTCACCTTCTGCCTGAGCAGCATGTACCTCCATTAACAAGTCGCTCAGTTCTCTGAGCTTTTGATAACCCTTATTTGCTATCTTGGGGAAATCATCAATTTTTTTATACATTCTTTTGTACAAAGCATTTTCTATAGCTTCTATTGACCCATAACATTCTTCGAGTCTCTCCCACACCATGCGAAGTCCTGTGTGTGGGTACTTTATGTTAATGTTCCTGATTCTTTTGGCGTGTTCAGCTGACTCGTTCCCAAGCCACTTAACCAGCAGATCTAACTCTTCACTACTGGAAAGATGCAAGTCTCTGATGGCATTCTGGAAGGAGGCTCGCCAAGCTCTGTAGCTTTCAGCTCGATCGGTGAACTTTACAAGTCCCTTGGTCACCAGCTCCCGGCGGGTAAAGAACCTTGCAAAGTTCATAGTGGCTGAGTCAGTGTCAACATGAGCTGATGTGCTGTTGTCATGCAGTGTGTGTGGTGCATCCTCATACCTGGTAGGAGCTTCTGGCTTAGGAAAGTCTGTATAAAACCGTTCTGAAGCGAAGGGTGTCCCTGTCAGTCTGGGAGGAGGCCGTACCTTCTGTTCTGTAAGACGGTAGTGGTGGTCGACGTCGTTTCGCAGTATACCTTCCTGCTTCCAGTACGGTGTTTGGGGGAAGGATCTCTGGTGATCTGTATAGGCTGGTTGGTGTAACGGATCAGAGTTGTCTTCAATTCCGGGATGTTGGTGGACATATTCTGAGACGCGTTGAGCAGGGTCCTGACGATCAAGGTCTGGTCCACGTACGTCGCTGTCACGCTCAGATTCGGGAAACTCCACGGCTTCTAAGAACTCAGCTTTGGCTATTGCGGCTGCTGCTTCTTTTTCGGCGGAAAGCCTTTCTAAGGTCGCTCGCAGGCGTGCTGTATCTGCATCTCTATCGGCTTGCAGGCGGGCTCATTCTGCTTCTTGCTCGGCTTGCAGGCGGGCTCTTTCTGCTTCTTGGCAGGCTCTTTCTGCTTCTCTATCTGCTTGCAGGCGGGCTCTTTCTGCTTCTTGCTCTGCTTGCAGGCGGGCTCTTTCTGCTTCTTGGCAGGCTCTTTCTGCTTCTCTATCTGCTTGCAGGCGGGCTCTTTCTGCTTCTTGCTCTGCTTGTCTTAACTTTAACTGCATCTCTTGTGCAGCGAAGGAGGATCTTACCTTCGCCGCCTCAGCTTCTGCTCGGGCGAGGGTGACAGACCTTTTCGAGGAAGACTTGCTAGAGCGGCTTGTTTGAGACCTCGTCCTGACTGAGGATGCTCGACTTGCAGACATCGTGTGTCCGTTTGCAGGCTGTAGGACGTCTCAGAGCGGGTAGGAATGACTTCAGCGTAGACTGAGACGTGTAGCGCTTGGCGGGCAATATGGCGGCCGCTGCGGTATCTGCAGGCTGTGCGGTGAGGTACAAGCGGCTGTGTAAGTGGTCTTGTTATTGCTGGCGTCTAGCCTGGTTTTGCTAGCCTCCGCTGGTATTTAGCTTCTGTTTTACTGCTTGCTGGTATCTAGCCTGCGTTTTACTGGCCTCTGCTGGTATCTAGAATCCGTTTTACTGGCCAAGCTGGCGTCAAGAATCCGTTTTACTGTTCTGTCTTCATACACGTTGATACGGTGTGTGTGATCCGACATACGGCATAAACCACTTCTGTCTCCCAAATAAGCAGACTGTTCTCTGTAGTCTAACTTGTTTATTGGTAAACATGAGCGCGGTAAAACTATAAGAATACAAATGATTTGAGTAAGTATTGGGCAAATAATAACATGACTGCAACTAACAGGGAAAGCATACAGGATGATGCAACTTCTATAATAACTACATACAGCAGGTAACCAAAAATCACATTTCCTGTGTACTAGCTGCTATACAGTTAATCACACTCTGTACAACATTACATAGCAAGAACAGGGATAATGGTCTTACCGGATAATCTTAACCGGAATGGCAAGTAAGTGAGGTAGTTCAACACAGCAGATTAACACGTGTGTCCAGGGAAATACACAGAGAGAAAATGGAGTTTCCCCTTCCCATGATACCTTGGTGAATCCCAGAATGCAACACTCTAATAGTTACTGAAAAACACAGGTAATAAATTTAACCACCACTAGGTGGTGCTATAACACAGCAAAACCAAAACTATGGTATTAAACCTTTTTAAAGCTAGATACGAAACCTGACCTTCGCTAGAATGGGCAGAACATAGGGCTTGCTTTTTGCGGGATAGTTTGACATTTTCATTTATACCATTGTTTTAATACATTACTTTTTTATTGCTTTTTCTACATTTTTGTGTGTTAGCATGATGAAAAAGTCTTGTTCGCCTTACAGAATAAATAACATTCCAGTATTATAGATCAGGTCGTTCCAGATGCGGCAATACCAAAATATGAAAGACATGTCCTTCATATTCATTCTACCTATATAATACTAATGCATCTATGTCAATTTCATTATTTTATTGTTATTTATATTTAATGTCTATGCATAAATAAATGATATTGTATATACTCTGAAGACAGATTTCCTGATTCCAATTTTTCTAATTTTGTATAGAAACAGAGCTTATGTAGTGTTTGGGGATAATTTGCATTAATGAGTGACTGAATATTGGCAGTCAGTTTGACTCTATTAGGGTACCGTCACACTCAGCAACTTTCCAACGATCACGACCAGCGATACGACCTGGCCGTGATCGTTGGAAAGTCCTTGTGTGGTCGCTGGAGAGCTGTCACACAGACAGCTCTCCAGCGACCAACGATGCCGAATGTTGTGGATTCTGTTTTTGGGCTCCCTCTGGTGGTTACAGATGGTACTGGGTGACTTGTGTTCTCTGCGGTCTCTGGTGTCCACCTGTTCTATCAGGATATGGGAGTTTCCTATTTAACTTGGCTTTCTTATCATTTCCTCGCCTGCTATCAATGTAATCAGTGTGTCTTGTTACCTCTGCTTCCCGCTTCTGTAATCTTCAGGACAAGCTAAGTTTTGATTTTCCTGTTCCACGTTTTGCTTAATTTTTGTCTTAGTCCAGCTTGCAGATATGTGATTCCTTGTTGCTGGTTGCTCTAGTGGGCTGATATTACTCCTCATGTTCCATGAGTTGGCACATGAGTTCAAGTAATTTCAGGATGTTTTTTTGTAGGGTTTTTCGCTGACCGCGCAGTTCACTTTTGTATCCTCTGCTATCTAGCTTTAGCGGGCCTCATTTTGCTGAATCTGTTTTCATAACTACGTATGTGCTTTCCTCTCATTTCACCGTCATTACATGTGGGGGGCTGCTGTTTCTGTGGGGTGTTTCTCTGGAGGCAAGAGAGGTCTGCGTTTCTTCTAATAGGGGAAGTTAGTCCTTCGGCTGGCGCGAGACGTCTAGGAATCATCGTAGGCACGTTCCCCGGCTACTGCTAGTTGTGTGTTTAGGTTCAGGATTGCGGACAGCTCAGTTTCCATCACCCTAGAGCTCGTTTTGTTTTTGTGCTTGTCCTTTTGTGATCCCCTGCCATTGGGATCATGACAGTATAGCCGGCCAAAAAGTGGTAATCGTATTGGCTGAAGTAGGAGGAAAAGTAGTCTGAGGAATTTTTTTTTTTTTTTTCCCCCCCCCTCAGAATTTGCTGCCTAGCCTTAATTGCAGCCTGGCTGCTTCTTACCTCCTCTTAATCCTTGAATGGCTCTGACCTCAGCTGTTTATCATGGACGTCCAGAGTTTGGCTTCCAGCCTGAATAATCTTGCTGCTAAGGTTCAAAATATACAAGATTTTGTTGTACATGCTCCTATGTCTGAACCTAGAATTCCTATCCCAGAGTTTTTTTCTGGAGATAGATCTAGTTTTCTGAATTTTAGGAACAATTGCAAGTTGTTTCTTTCTTTGAAATCTCGCTCCTCTGGAGACCCTGCTCAGCAGGTCAAGATTGTTATATCTTTCCTGCGGGGTGACCCTCAGAATTGGGCATTTGCATCGGCACCAGGGGATCCTGCGTTGCTCAATGTGGATGCGTTTTTTCTGGCATTGGGTTTGCTCTATGAGGAACCTAACCTAGAGATTCAGGCTGAAAAAGCTTCATTGGCTCTCTCTCAGGGGCAAGATGAAGCAGAAATATATTGTCAGAAATTTCGGAAATGGTCGGTGCTTACTCAGTGGAATGAGTGCGCCCTGGCTGCAAAATTCAGAGATGGCCTTTCTGAGGCCATTAAAGATGTTATGGTGGGGTTCCCTGCGCCTACAGGTCTGAATGAGCCTATGACTATGGCTATTCAGATTGCTCGGCGTTTACGGGAGCGCAAACCTGTGCACCATTTGGCGGTGTCTTCTGAACAGGCACCTGAGACAATGCAATGTGATAGAATTCAGTCCAGAAGCGAACGGCAAAACTATAGGCGGAAAAATGGGTTGTGTTTTTATTGTGGTGATTCAGCTCATGTTATATCAGCATGCTCTAAACGCACAAAAAAGGTTGATAAGTCTGTTGCCATTAGTACTTTACAGTCTAAGTTCATTCTGTCTGTGACTCTGATTTGTTCATTATCATCCATTTCCATCGATGCCTATGTGGATTCAGGCGCTGCCCTGAGTCTTATGGATTGGTCATTTGCCAACCGCTGTGGGTTTAGTCTGGAGCCTCTGGAAGTCCCTATTCCTTTGAAAGGAATTGACTCTACACCTTTGGCTATGAATAAACCTCAGTACTGGACACAAGTGACCATGCGTATGACTCCCGTTCATCAGGAGGTGATTCGCTTCCTGGTACTGTATAATTTACATGATGTCTTAGTGCTTGGTCTGCCATGGTTACAAACTCATAACCCAGTCTTGGACTGGAAAATGATGTCTGTGTTAAGCTGGGGATGTCAGGGAGTTCATGATGATGCACCTCCGATTTCTATCGCTTCATCTACTCCTTCTGAGGTTCCTGTATTTTTGTCTGATTATCGGGATGTTTTTGAGGAGCCTAAGCTCAATTCGCTTCCTCCTCACAGGGATTGCGATTGTGCTATAGATTTGATTCCTGGCAGTAAATGTCCTAAAGGTCGTTTGTTCAATCTGTCAGTGCCAGAGCATACTGCTATGCGGGATTATGTTAAGGAGTCCTTGGAAAAGGGACATATCCGTCCGTCTTCGTCCCCTTTGGGAGCAGGTTTTTTTTTCGTGGCCAAAAAAGATGGTTCCTTGAGGCCTTGTATAGATTACCGTCTTTTGAATAAGATTACAGTCAAATATCAGTATCCTTTGCCATTGTTGACTGATTTGTTCGCTCGCATTAAGGGGGCTAAATGGTTCACTAAGACTGATCTTCGGGGTGCGTATAATCTTGTGCGGATAAAGCAGGGTGATGAGTGGAAAACCGCATTTAATACGCCTGAGGGCCATTTTGAGTATTTGGTGATGCCTTTTGGACTTTCTAATGCTCCTTCTGTCTTCCAGTCCTTTATGCACGATATTTTCCGTGAATATCTGGATAAATTTATGATTGTGTATTTGGATGATGTTTTGTTTTTTTCTGATGACTGGGAGTCCCATGTTCAGCAGGTCAGGAAGGTGTTTCAGGTCCTGCGGGCCAATTCTTTGTTTGTAAAAGGTTCAAAGTGTCTCTTTGGAGTCCAGAAGATTTCTTTTTTGGGGTATATTTTTTCCCCTTCTACTATTGAGATGGATCCCGTCAAGGTTCAGGCTATTTGTGACTGGACGCAGCCTACATCTCTTAAGAGTCTACAGAAGTTCTTGGGCTTTGCTAATTTTTATCGTCGTTTCATAACTAATTTTTCTAGTGTTGTTAAGCCTTTGACGGATTTGACTAAGAAGGGTGCTGATGTTGCTGATTGGTCCCCTGCGGCTGTGGAGGCCTTTCAGGAACTTAAGCGCCGGTTTTCTTCTGCTCCTGTGTTGCGTCAGCCAGATGTTTCGCTTCCTTTTCAGGTTGAGGTTGATGCTTCCGAGATTGGAGCGGGGGCGGTTTTGTCACAGAGAAGCTCCGATGGCTCAGTGATGAAGCCATGTGCGTTCTTTTCTAGAAAGTTTTCGCCCACTGAGCGGAATTATGATGTTGGTAATCGGGAGCTTTTGGCCATGAAGTGGGCATTTGAGGAGTAGCGTCATTGGCTTGAGGGTGCTAGACATCGTGTGGTGGTCTTGACTGATCACAAAAATCTGATTTACCTTGAGTCTGCCAAGCGTCTGAATCCTAGACAGGCTCGTTGGTCACTGTTTTTCTCCCGTTTCGATTTTGTGGTTTCATATCTGCCAGGTTCAAAGAATGTGAAGGCGGATGCTCTTTCTAGGAGTTTTGTGCCTGACTCCCCTGGAAATTCTGAGCCCACTGGTATCCTTAGGGATGGGGTGATTTAGTCAGCTGTCTCCCCAGACTTGCGACGTGCTTTGCAGGAGTTTCAGGCGGATAAACCTGATCGTTGTCCGCCTGAAAGACTGTTTGTTCCGGATAATTGGACCAGTAGAGTCATCTCCGAGGTCCATTCTTCTGTGTTGGCAGGTCATCCTGGAATATTTGGTACTAGAGACTTGGTGGCCAGGTCTTTTTGGTGGCCTTCCTTGTCGAGGGATGTGCGTTCTTTTGTGCAGTCTTGTGAAGTTTGCGCTCGGGCTAAGCCTTGCTGTTCTCGGGCCAGTGGATTGTTGTCACCTTTGCCTATCCCGAAGAGGCCTTGGACGCACATTTCCATGGACTTTATTTCGGATCTCCCTGTCTCTCAAAAAATGTCCGTCATCTGGGTTGTGTGTGACCGCTTTTCTAAGATGGTTCATCTGGTACCCTTGCCTAAGTTACCTTCCTCCTCTGAGTTGGTCCCTCTGTTTTTTCAGAACGTGGTTCGTTTGCATGGGATTCCGGAGAACATCGTTTCTGATAGGGGATCCCAGTTTGTGTCTAGATTTTGGCGGACGTTCTGTGCTAAGATGGGCATTGATTTGTCCTTTTCGTCTGCATTCCATCCTCAGACGAATGGCCAGACGGAACGAACTAATCAGACCTTAGAAACTTATTTAAGGTGTTTTGTTTCTGCTGATCAAGATGACTGGGTTACCTTTTTGCCGCTTGCCGAATTTGCCCTTAATAATCGGGCTAGTTCTGCTACCTTGGTTTCTCCTTTCTTTTGTAATTTGGGGTTTCATCCTCGTTTTTCCTCTGGTCAGGTGGAGCCTTCTGATTGTCCTGGAGTGGACATGGTGGTGGATAGGTTGCATCAGATTTGGAGTCATGTGGTGGACAATTTGAAGTTGTCCCAGGAGAGGGCTCAGCAGTTTGCTAATCGCCGTCGCCGAGTGGGTCCTCGACTTCGTGTTGGGGACTTGGTGTGGTTGTCTTCTCGTTTTGTTCCTATGAAGGTCTCTTCTCCTAAGTTCAAGCCTCGGTTCATCGGTCCCTATAGGATCTTGGAAATTCTTAACCCTGTGTCGTTTCGTTTGGATCTCCCGGCATCGTTTGCTATTCATAATGTGTTCCATCGGTCGTTGTTGCGGAAGTATGAGGTACCTGTTGTTCCTTTGCTTGAGCCTCCTGCTCCGGTGCTGGTGGAGGGAGAATTGGAGTATGTTGTGGAGAAGATCTTGGATTCTCGTGTTTCCAGACGGAAACTCCAATATTTGGTCAAGTGGAAGGGTTATGGTCAGGAGGATAATTCTTGGGTGGTTGCCTCTGATGTTCATGCTGCTGATTTGGTCCGTGCATTTCATAGGGCTCATCCTGGTCACCCTGGTGGTTCTCGTGAGGGTTCGGTGACCCCTCCTCAAGGGGGGGGGGTACTGTTGTGGATTCTGTTTTTGGGCTCCCTCTGGTGGTTACAGATGGTACTGGGTGACTTGTGTTCTCTGCGGTCTCTGGTGTCCACCTGTTCTATCAGGATATGGGAGTTTCCTATTTAACTTGGCTTTCTTGTCATTTCCTCGCCGGCTATCAATGTAATCAGTGTGTCTTGTTACCTCTGCTTCCCGCTTCTGTAATCTTGAGGACAAGCTAAGTTTTGATTTTCCTGTTCCACGTTTTGCTTAATTTTTGTCTTAGTCCAGCTTGCAGATATGTGATTCCTTGTTGCTGGTTGCTCTAGTGGGCTGATATTACTCCTCATGTTCCATGAGTTGGCACATGAGTTCAAGTAATTTCAGGATGGTTTTTTGTAGGGTTTTTCGCTGACCGCGCAGTTCACTTTTGTATCCTCTGCTATCTAGCTTTAGCGGGCCTCATTTTGCTGAATCTGTTTTCATAACTACGTATGTGCTTTCCTCTCATTTCACCGTCATTACATGTGGGGGGCGGCTGTTTCTGTGGGGTGTTTCTCTGGAGGCAAGAGAGGTCTGTGTTTCTTCTAATAGGGGAAGTTAGTCCTTCGGCTGGCGCGAGACGTCTAGGAATCATCGTAGGCACGTTCCCCGGCTACTGCTAGTTGTGTGTTTAGGTTCAGGATCGCGGTCAGCTCAGTTTCCATCACCCTAGAGCTCGTTTTGTTTTTTGTGCTTGTCCTTTTGTGATCCCCTGCCATTGGGATCATGACAGCTGAAGTCCCCGGGTAACCAGGGTAAACATCGGGTTACTAAGCGCAGGGCTGCACTTAGTAACCCGATGTTTACCCTGGTTACCATTGTAAATGTAAAAAAAAAACAACACATACTTACATTCCGGTGTCTGTCGCGTCCCCCGGAGTCAGCTTTCCCGCACTCCTCCTGCATCCTGTGTAAGCACCGGCCGTAAAGCAGAGCGGTGACGTCACCGCTGTGCTCTGCTTTACGGCCGGCCGGCGCTGACACAGGATGCAGGAGGAGTGCACGGAAGCGGACGCCGGGGGACGTGACAGGCACCGGAATGTGAGTATGTGGTTTTTTTTTTTACATTTACAATGGTAACCAGGGTAAACATCAGGTTACTAAGCGCGGCCCTGCGCTTAGTAACCCGATGTTTACCCTGGTTACCAGTGAACACATGGCTGTATCGGCGTCACACACGCCGATTCAGCGATGTCAGCGGGAGATCCAGCGACGAAATAAAGTTCTGGACTTTCAGCGACGACCAGCGAAGTCACAGCAGGATCCTGATCGCTGCTGCGTGTCAAACACAACGATATCGCTATCCAGGACGCTGCAACGTCACGGATCGCTATCGTTATCGTTGTAATGTTGTTCAGTGTGACGGTACCTTTAGGTAATCTATTTGATTAGTAGCCCATTGAAAGGGAAATTATTGTATTAGTTGTGATAAGAGGGGCGAGAAGAGAAATGTTCAGAGTTTGAGATTTGACTTGATTGACATCTAGGTCAGATACTAACTCAAATTTGCTCAGAGTCTGAAGTAACGCAAGCAGCAAGGTTTGAAGTGTGGAGAGAAAGTGCAAGATTTCATCCGTGAACATAAGCAAATTGTCTCGTCAGAGATGAATAGAACTAGAACTCTAGTGTCACTTATTGGAAGTAGCAATCCTAAAAGTAAGTCTCCTCATCTCGGCATGCTTAGCATGTTAATCTCCGCAAGGAGAAACGATACTTCTTGGATATCCATGAACATAAATAATTTATACGAGACTGATGCAATTTTCACACCATGGATGTTTAAGTATAAACAAAGGCTAACAGCTAGGGGTTCAATAGCAAGCAGAAAAAGAAATGGGGAAGGTGGGCAGCCCTACCATGTGCCAATTTTAAGTGCCAAAGAGTCTGAAGAGAATCCATTATAGTGCATGAATCGAATCTCTACAGCACTGCAAACAGGTATATTACGAGCTTTTTGTTTTTTTTTATCACGAGATCGAGTGACAAAACCCTGCATATGTTATCTGCGGCTTGCCTGTGTGGTAAAAAGTCATCTTGGTCTTTATAGACTAAGGCTATGTGCACACGTTGTGGATTAGCCTCAGGAATTTTTTGTGCGGATTCTGCTTCTTTTGGCAGAAAACGCAGGTGCGGATTTGACGCGTTTTTTGTGTGGATTTGCTGCAGATTTTCAGTGTTTTTTACCCTTGCGGATTTCTATAATGGAATGGGTACAAAAACGCTGCTGGATCGCCCCCAGATGCGGTACCGGTCCTCTGCTGGCTCAGTTCTGGGGATGTCACGGTGGCTGGACCCGGTCCGTGACCCTGCTAAGGGGCGTCCAATAAAAGGTGATAGAAGTCTGTCAAGGTTTCGTGAAGCCACCTGTGGTATTCGGTCAGGGTGATCGACGCTGCTTGGGGTCCACTTGGGGTGATGTGATGGCAGCTAGATGGTGAGACTTCCCACAGGTGAAGTATGTCCCCAGGGCTTCCCAGTAAGGTGGATGGTGATGGTGTGAGGTGCAGGCAATAACGAGGACACAGGGTTGCAGTCTCTTTACCTCTTTACTGAAGACTTCAGGATCCTCAATCCAGAGGACAGTTAACAGGGCTGTCGGAGACCGGCCGGTCCGATGGGCACATCCAGAGTTCCCTTTACAGGTGGAAATCGTTGCCTACCAATAGCGCCTGTGTGTTGTAGTGCTACCCTGCTGAGCATTCGAAATAGTCCTCACAACTTCTGTTCTAGTTCGTTCGTTCGTTCATTCACAGCTAAGGAACACCATATAAGAATAGAATAATATACCCAATAAAACTTAACATTTAATAATACTCTTTATAATAAAAACACATACCACATACAACCTAAGACCAGTACCAGTTGTTTGACACAAAAGATATAAGACAAAGATACAGGGTGCTCTCGATCCCTAGGTTCCCGACTGTCTGTCCCCTACCTTGCCGCGGAGGTTGGCACCCTATATATCCTGCGCAATTGCGCCCCCGCTCAACGTAGGCTATCCCTAAATCGCCCTGATGGGCCCTTACGTGCAAGAAATAGAAAAAAAAGTCAAACAACAGAGCATTCACTCATAAACAGATTATCACAGTGATAACTGATAATAGAAAACTTATTGCACATGCCCAGATATATTAGTGCATATCATAAAATACGTTTAGATGTTGCATTTAGAATGATAAGCAACAGACTAGGGAAACCTGTAAAAAATCCCTAGGTGGCCCTACCTGCCAGTGGGGGTTGGCACCCTAGAATCCTGCGCAGATGGCGCCCCCACTCACGTAGTCTATCCCTGGTGACACCCTAAGCTACTTGCAAGGGGATAAACAATATATACATAGGACAAAATAACTTTCAAAATGTATAAATAGGGGCAAAAACAACACTAAACCAGAGATAGAGTGTTAAATATTAATTATTCTTATTTTTATCCTGTACTGAGCACTTTGCTTATTGCTGACACTATCAAAAACTATTTCTGTGTATGTAGCTCAGAGTATAAGTTAACACCATATACAGAGGACACGTGATCTGTGTTGGACATATATAAACGTCTCTTAGGAGGGTGTGGGGGCTTTTGTCACGTGGGACGGTCACCTCCTGCCTGCACATTCATTCTCCATGGACAACAGATGAAGATGAACAGCTGATAGGGGAAGCCATGATGACCTTCGAACTTCACACAGACAGATGACTCTTACCATTCAGGATCTTGGGAAAGATGAGTAACAAGACAAGCGCTGATATTTACACATGGACACTCTGTTCGTAACTATTTCATCTACTTTTATATTTTTGTTGCAATGGTGGATAATTCAATAAACCACTATACTTTCGTCAGAATATCATGACATTTTTCTTTTAAGAATAACGCACCTGGTTAAGTCTTGATTAAATATTTTTGCAAAACTATCATTGGCCAAGCCAGCCAGTTTTGATTTTTTGTGCTATTTTTGCGTGAATTTCCTTCTTCTTGCACACGGGGGAAGACAGAAGAGTTCCGCTAGATTGTGCAAGTATTCAGGAATTCCACTTCAAAACTTCAAGCCACAAAGAACTCATACAAGAACCTGCGAATTACGGAGACTTTAACAGGTGTCAGACGGATTGACAAGCACTGGATGTGCTGAAAATAGCCGTGCTGAAGTCAGGAGCCCAGCGTTGTAAAAGCAAAGGGACTACAAGCTGAGATTACAAGGTAAGACAAATGGATTTGATTAATTCATATGCTAAATCAAATCAGATAGAATTTGTAAGTTTGTACGGATCTAGCTTAGAAATATTTTGGTTTTCTTTATTTGCAGAATGCAGAATCGCGAATTTGAAGTTAGATTCTAAGCTAGTATCTAGGAAAAAAGAAAAAGAGCAACTGAAAAATATTTTACATATGGTTTATGTATTTAACAAGGTTGTTACAGAGAAGTCCAAAAAAGACAGTGTAGAAAGAATTTCTAAGGAAATAGAAATTAATGATGTTCCTAAGATTGACTGTAATTTGAAGGGTGAGCAAGAAGATGTGACACACGTGTGTGTGGCCGCCCAAGGTGACATTGACTTTGTGACACATGATGAAAAACAAGATGGAGGAAGTGTAGGAGACATGACAATTGACAAAGATCATCTACGAGGGACAGATGTACCATTGCCACTAAAAATAGAAGACGAGGCCCAACTCCAACCTAAATCTAGGAAAATCCTGTTAAAATTATGCAAAATCATTCCTGCATATGATGAGAAAATCCCGGTGTGCAGAAATTCAGAGATATTTGAGAGTTTTGCTGATAAGTTTGATTTGACTAATCAAGAGAAAAATAAATTGTTTAAAATTTGGCTTCCGGTAACTTTTATCAGAAGATTTTCATTAAAAATGCAGAATGAGGAGTTCCATGAAGACATGACTGATGTAGAAAGATTAAAAATTTTGATTTTCTGTGGATTAAAAGAAAATTATCCAGATCTTGATATTCTTCTAAAATTGAAGATTGGCCGGAAAGAATGTACTTTTACTTTTATGGCCATTTTTGAAAGGATTTATAAATTGATCTGTACGAATTTGAATCAACAATCCATGATAAATTGTTTTGTAAACAAATTTTAATTCTTAAATCCTGTATCTCGTGTAATTGCGTCACAGAAAGATTCCTTATATGAATGTGCGCAATCCCTTGATTTTTCTAGAAAACATGAGAATCTTGAAAGGAAAACAAATTTTACTAAGTTTTTGAAACCAGGCAGAATTCAATCTTGTGAGAAGCCAAAATCAAAATCTTCAAACCTGATCCAAAATCACATCTATGAAGTACGAAGAAAATTACATATTTGCTACAAACCCTATGAAACGATTCAGGAGTCTATTAAAGAAGTTCCTCTGAAAGGGTTAAAAGCTGAAGGGCCAGATCTGTCTGTAAAGATGGCGGAAATTGACAAATGGAAGCAGGTGTGCAACAGCATAGGGAGCGAGCTGAACACTCAGTTATCACAGCAGCTCTTCAAAGGTCTAAAACTGACCTTATTACATAAAGCATTTCAACAAATTATAGACAGAGAGGTAAATTTTGGGTTAGGAATTGGCTAAAAATGTAATTATATTATATGATGAGTTATACAATGTATTATTTATTAATGTAATTATTTTATTCAATATAATTCTGTAGTTATATATATATATATTAATATAATATACAGTAAATACTGTAGCATATTTGTATAAGTAGAGATTATACAGTGGGGCAAAAAAGTATTTAGTCAGTCAGCAAAAGTGCAAGTTCCACCACTTAAAAAGATGAGAGGCGTCTGTAATTTACATCATAGGTAGACCTCAACTACGGGAGACAAACTGAGAAAAAAAAATCCAGAAAATCACATTGTCTGTTTTTTTAACATTTTATTTGCATATTATGGTGGAAAATAAGTATTTGGTCAGAAACAAAATTTCATCTCAATACTTTGTAATATATCCTTTGTTGGCAATGACAGAGGTCAAACGTTTTCTGTAAGTCTTCACAAGGTTGCCACACACTGTTGTTGGTATGGTGGCCCATTCCTCCATGCAGATCTCCTCTAGAGCAGTGATGTTTTTGGCTTTTCGCTTGGCAACACGGACTTTCAACTCCCTCCAAAGGTTTTCTATAGGGTTGAGATCTGGAGACTGGCTAGGCCACTCCAGGACCTTGAAATGCTTCTTACGAAGCCACTCCTTCGTTGCCCTGGCGGTGTGCTTTGGATCATTGTCATGTTGAAAGACCCAGCCACGTTTCATCTTCAATGCCCTTGCTGATGGAAGGAGGTTTGCACTCAAAATCTCACGATACATGGCCCCATTCATTCTTTCATGTACCCGGATCAGTCGTCCTGGCCCCTTTGCAGAGAAACAGCCCCAAAGCATGATGTTTCCACCACCATGCTTTACAGTAGGTATGGTGTTTGATGGATGCAACTCAGTATTCTTTTTCCTCCAAACACGACAAGTTGTGTTTCTACCAAACAGTTCCAGTTTGGTTTCATCAGACCATAGGACATTCTCCCAAAACTCCTCTGGATCATCCAAATGCTCTCTAGCAAACTACAGACGCCTCTCATCTTTTTAAGTGGTGGAACTTACACTATTGCTGACTGACTAAATACTTTTTTGCCCCACTGTAGTAACTGTATTTTTATATATATATATATAGTGAAATAATTAAAATTTACTCTAGTAATATTTAGAATTACATTAAATACATTTAATATATACATATGTATAAGATATTTAAATTATTTTGTTTTTCAATAAATATGAAATTAACCTTTATCTTTCATTTTCCCTTAGAATTTTACTTTCAAAGCAAGGATTGAACAAAAAAATACCTGTTTCATGAATTTATGTCCTATTCACACAGGAAGCTATATTAACTGCATGATTTATATATATATTTAACACTTTAAATAAATAATATACCTAATAACCTAAAAATGTGTGTACTACATGTAAGTTTTTCTGTAACATTATGTTTTTTTCCACTGCATGGTGCATGACGTGACAGCTGTGAGTTAAGGGATATCATATAGCCTTGTTTTTAATTTTAGGAATTTTCCTCAGCCTTTACATGCAAATGGATTCCTGTACCGAAACAGCTGTAACATTCAACTCGGGTTTATTGTGAATGGAGGAGTCCTTTCTATAGGTTAAAACATACTGTTAGATAATATTTGGGGAATATTCAAAGGAATATTAGAATACTAAATGTAATAGATTACAATGCGCATTGATTGATAATTAGGATACAATATTTTGGGTTAATATATGTGTATTCTTTGTATGTGAAATATGTATTGTGAACGTCTATGTGTGTGTCACATGTGACAGGTGAGAGAGCATATGAGCAGCTGCTGAGTGAATTTGACAAAAGAGTGAACCCAATGTAAGAGTGGGGCGTGGTATGCACAGTTTGACAGAGGCCTTATGATTCATGGTATGTTGAAAAAAAAAACAACTTTGTGTTTAAGAAATAATAGGATTCAGTTAAATTATTAGAATATTAAGATATATTTAAATATTATTATTCAACATATATTTCTTTAGTGATTATTAGTGAATAAGTACAATAACACATCAATATGGTTTATCTAGAAAATCTACATTTAGAACATTTTCCCAAATGATAATTTTATGATATTCAGTGTTTTTTTATGGTTACATAGATGAGTACACATCTTCAAACAAATATAAGTCATAAAGCTGATATGACAGTTATAAAAATAATTATTTTTCACTTGGGTTTTTACAAATTAATTTTTTCACAAAATAATATTTTTTGATATTAAGGGGGAAATGTGTTTTTGATCCTGATCACATCATCACATTTCATCAATACCTCTTCTTCACACATTTTAATAAAGAAGAAACATTAATAAGGTATTATTGGATATAATAACAATAAATATTATAAATGTCATTTTTTTTTCCTCTAATGAAGGGTATATATGCAAAGTTGCATAATTTCAATATTTTGGTAATCCAAGGTCAAGACAACATTTACCGTATTTTTCGGACTACAAGATGCACTTTTTCCCCCCCAAAAAAGGGGGGAAAATGGGGGATGCATCTAATAGTCTTGCAGGCTTACCGTGGCGGCAGAGGTGCGGTGGCAGAGGTGCAGCGGCAGAGGTGCGGCGGCAGAGGTGTGGCGGCAGAGGAGGCGCAGTAAGCGGGGTCCCTTTCTCCGGTGAGGTGATGCAGCAGCCTGGTATGCAGCAGAGCCGGGTGAATCCTGTTGTTATCAGTGGTGGCGGCCATTTTCCTGAGGCCGCGCGTGCTATGGTACGCTGTGATATTATAAGTTAGGGAAATTACCAGATTTGGTATAGAATAGGGAATGAAGACTTCAATCAAGATACTGACGTTACGTTAATAAAGATTTTTCATATTTTTAAATTCAATTGATTCTTAAAAGTTGCAAGAAGAAAAGCCGTTATCCAGAAGTTCCACAAGGTAACAATGCTATGATTTCTGAGTAATAATAGACTGTGTCAAATACAATTCATGTCACCATTCACAACTACAGCATCCATCACTGACAACTGAGTACAGTATCAAAAATGAACTATGTTATTACGTTTTTATCACGATCCAGTGGTTTCCTATCACCTATAAGACTTCCATGAAAGCTGGTGAACACTCAGGTAATTGTCAGGACGCTACAACCCTGACATGTGTCCTGTGCACTAAGGACTGGTTATGGTGCTATGTTTGGCAAGGAAGAGTCAATGTAACCCTTGCTGTGCTGACCAAAGACGTCACACCTATCCCAAGACCAGCGCGGATGATATGAGGATTCCAGATGATTTCCAAGGCGAGCCAATGTAAGTCCAGGTTTCTAAAGGTGACACTACACAGATATTAAAGCTACATTTCATCTATGGACTTTGTTTTCTTATCAACATTTGAATTTATGGACTTTGATTGACACATGACACACAGTCTCTACATATCTACATGCTATCATCTATTTCAAAAGACATATTAAACATTGTTTAAAAGAACCAAGAAGAAGTACCAAGATGAAGACCAGATGACATCAGATGACATCAGACCTGAGATGCTTCAAGTAGATATAGGAAAGTATAATATATATTTTATATGAATATTAGTCACGGCCTACCATAACATGAATTTACATATCATTATATTATTGAGAACATATAACAATATTATTATTGATATTATTATTTATTACATCATTTTGCCAAAGAAGAAAGTAGATCTTATTAATATGTTTAATTTGAGGGTTCCGATCAATGTCTGTCACCCTCAAAAGGGGGAATTGTTAAATATTAATTATTCTTATTTTTATCCTGTTCTGAGCACTTTGCTTATTGCTGACACTATCAAAAGCTATTTCTGTGTATGTAGCTCAGAGTATAAGTTAACACCATATACAGAGGACACGTGATCTGTGTTGGACATATATAAACGTCTCTTAGGAGGGTGTGGGGGCTTTTTGTCACGTGGGACGGTCACCTCCTGCCTGCACATTCATTCTCCATGGACAACAGATGAAGATGAACAGCTGATAGCGGAAGCCATGATGACCTTCGAACTTCACACAGACAGATGACTTTTACCATTCAGGATCTTGGGAAAGATGAGTAACAAGACAAGCGCTGATATTTACACATGGACACTCTGTTCGTAACTATTTCATCTACTTTTATATTTTTGTTGCAAAGGTGAATAATTCAATAAACCACTATACTTTCGTCAGAATATCATGACATTTTTCTTTTAAGAATAATGCACCTGGTTAAGTCTTGATTAAATATTTTTGCGCAATAACAATTTTTAACATAGAGATAATACACGGCAGGCCCCAAAAATTGTGTCCCAAGGGCTAAACACAACACACCAAACAGTATCAATAAATTGAAAAAATTCTAAATATACAATTCTCAAATATGAAATTCTCAAGTATGAAAATCTCGACGCGTTTCCCTGAAATCAGTTCATCAGGAGACATACTTATAAGCATTCAGAGAACTTATCTGAGTGACGATTCAGGAGGATAAAGATCACACTCTAAGCCATTAATGTGCGGTGGGGAACAGTGTCCATCCGGTACCACAGGTCTCAATCAGCCCTATGTTGCAGACATTGTGACTAGCTTATATAGAATGAATACCTTCTTGTTTATTCTGATTTCCCCGCTCATTCTGGCATCAGGCAGTGCTTCTGGGGTCATGGTTCAGCAGCTTCACATATCATGTGACCCACACCTACAATAAACACTAATGCACCTAAAAATATCCCGGCACTTCAGCTTCTCAGGCATGTCAGGCGCTAATGCGCTATCAGTGTGACCATACTCCATTTAATTTAAGTCATCCTGAGGGAGCACAAGTCTCGCCGATATTAGTACTTCCGGGGTTATGAACTCCTCAATATGCGTTCCACCGTTGCGTCTCACAGTGCGCAATCGCACTAGGTGTGGAGCGCACATCAGTGCGCAGACGTACCCACTAATAGAAAAGTGTGCTACCAGACAAAAGAGGCGTGAATGCGCTGTCAATGCAACAATACTCCATTTAATCTGAGTTGTTCTAAGAGAGCACAGATTTCGCCGATAATAAGTGCTTCCGGGGTTATGAACTCAGCAATCTAATATGCGGTTCACTTATGCACTTCAAAGTGCGCAATCGCACAGTGTAAGGAGCGCTACTCAGTGCGCAAGCGTACCCACTGATAATATAAACAGAAGGCGTGCTTTTTATAAATGTAATTAGAGGAGTTACTGAACCACAAAAAAATTAATAAATAAAATAAATAAATAAATAAAAAATAAAAACCTCCTGACTTACGGCCAAGGTCATATCTCAGAATATATACAGATGCAATATACACCTTATAAAGATAGCGATCAAACCCCATTCGGGGCAATGGATCATGGGAATTATATCTTGTCTGGGATTTAATAGGGACTAGAGTCCCGACACTTTCTATACAAAGCATCCAAATTGCAGTTGATCATTCAATCCTATTGGTTTAGTGCTCTTCAAACGAAAAATCCATTTAGCCTCTTTTTGGAGGATTAGACGATCCCAGTCCCCCCCTCGCTCTGACGGTTTAACCACTTCTATCATGGAAAAACAGAAACAGTTGAGGTCACCTCCATGCACTTCCTTCACATGATTAGAGATAGAAGTATCACGCTTGTTTAGTATGTCCCCCACATGTTCACCCACTCTTCTGCATAGCTCCCTCTTTGTTTTGCCCACATAATCTTTGGGGCAGTTGCATTGAAAAAGGTAAACAACCCCCTCGGTCTTGCAATTGGCAAAATGCCTCATGTCATACCTTTTCCTGGTATGGGAGCTAGCAAAAGAGTTGGATCTGGACACATAGTAACATAGTTAGTAAGGCCGAAAAAAGACATTTGTCCATCCAGTTCAGCCTATATTCCATCATAATAAATCCCCAGATCTACGTCCTTCTACAGAACCTAATAATTGTATGATACAATATTGTTCTGCTCCAGGAAGACATCCAGGCCTCTCTTGAACCCCTCGACTGAGTTCGCCATCACCACCTCCTCAGGCAAGCAATTCCAGATTCTCACTGCCCTAACAGTAAAGAATTCTCTTCTATGTTGGTGGAAAAACCTTCTCTCCTCCAGACGCAAAGAATGCCCCCTTGTGCCCGTCACCTTCCTTGGTATAAACAGATCCTCAGCGAGATATTTGTATTGTCCCCTTATATACTTATACATGGTTATTAGATCGCCCCTCAGTCGTCTTTTTTCTAGACTAAATAATCCTAATTTCGCTAATCTATCTGGGTATTGTAGTTCTCCCATCCCCTTTATTAATTTTGTTGCCCTCCTTTGTACTCTCTCTAGTTCCATTATATCCTTCCTGAGCACCGGTGCCCAAAACTGGACACAGCACTCCATGTGCGGTCTAACTAGGGATTTGTACAGAGGCAGTATAATGCTCTCATCATGTGTATCCAGACCTCTTTTAATGCACCCCATGATCCTGTTTGCCTTGGCAGCTGCTGCCTGGCACTGGCTGCTCCAGGTAAGTTTATCATTAACTAGGATCCCCAAGTCCTTCTCCCTGTCAGATTTACCCAGTGGTTTCCCATTCAGTGTGTAATGGTGATATTGATTCCTTCTTCCCATGTGTATAACCTTACATTTATCATTGTTAAACCTCATCTGCCACCTTTCAGCCCAAGTTTCCAACTTATCCAGATCCATCTGTAGCAGAATACTATCTTCTCTTGTATTAACTGCTTTACATAGTTTTGTATCATCTGCAAATATCGATATTTTACTGTGTAAACCTTCTACCAGATCATTAATGAATATGTTGAAGAGAACAGGTCCCAATACTGACCCCTGCGGTACCCCACTGGTCACAGTGACCCAGTTAGAGACTATACCATTTATAACCACCCTCTGCTTTCTATCACTTAGCCATATCACATACTTGCAGAACTTACACTTCCCACATTTGAAAGTGCCGGTTTGTCTAGTTTCTAACCAAGTAGGGGTTTTCTTCAGAGGAGGAAAGGCACTATGGACTAGTTGGTCACGAATCGACCTCCCCCTTCCGTATGTGATCAACGGGGCATTAGGGATAATATCACATATGTCAGGGTCCATTTTATGGATTCCCCAATGTTTCAAAATAGCCTTTCTTACTTCCCCAGATTTATCGTCAAAGGTACCTATGATCCTTAGATCATTTCCATCATCCTCTTTCCTTTTATTTACTAGTAATGAGTTTCTTTCTTTCTCATTGGAGGATTTGAAGGCCTCATTGAGAACCCCAGCCGGGTATCCTCTATCCCTAAATTTATCCCTGAGATCCAACAAGAGTCTGTTGAACAGTTTCTCCTAACCCGTAGGTATTCACCCCTTGGTATCCCCCTCCTCAAGCTGTATGGATGATGACTTTCCCAACGCAATAAATTGTTCGTAGCGGTAGGTTTATAGAAAGTCTCAGTAACAACCTGACCACTCTCATTTCTAGAGATCTTAAGATCCAAAAAATTAATGGACTCCCATTGAAATTCATACGTTAACCTTAGGCCTATCTCATTATCATTGAGCTCATTCACAAAACTAGAAAAGGAGACTACATCACCGGACCAAAAAATCAGTACATCGTCAATGTATCTACCCAAAAAAAATGTATGGGGTTTCCACCAAAAAGTCTCCTCCTCTCCAAACACTGACTGGTCCTCCCACCAGCCCAGGAAAAGATTTGCATACGTGGGGGCACAAGGGCTCCCCATCGCAGTACCCCTGAGCTGGTGGAAGAACCTGCCACAAAAAGTAAAAAAGTTGTGTTTGAGAACAAATTCAAGTAGCTCAACAACAAATTGATTATGGCGGGACAAGTGTGTACCCCTTGACCTAAGGAAATATCTTATGGCCTGTAGCCCTTTATCATGAGGTATGTTACTGTACAACGATTCCACGTCAATGTAGGCCAAATGTACATCATCACTAAGGGTAATACCCTCCAGCTTGAGGAGGAGGTCCGCGGAATCTCTAATGTACGAAGGTAGTGAGGTTACAAAGGGTCGCAACACCCTATCAATATACACACTTGAATTCTGAGTGATGGAGTCAATCCCCGCCACTATTGGGCGACCTTTCAAGGGATTGAGGCTCTTATGCACCTTAGGCAATGAATAAAACACTGCTAGTTCATTCGTTCTTTCTAGTTCTTTCTCTTACTTTCTATTTCGTTCCAGATGTTACTAGTTTCTCGTCCCCCAGGTATGTTATGGCTAGGACGCACCCGTATGACGGGAAGGCTCGGAGCTCTTCCGGGACCCTAGAGATGCCCCTCTCCACGCGTTGCCCCCTATGTCTTCGTAGGAAATTTAAGGTAGACAGCCAACCTATAATTAACTGTCCTGCGGAGTTTGAAGTAAGGCATAGAGTCAGTTACTTCCTCGGTGTTCCGGCCACCGGCTACGCGCCTCAGTAGGATGTTGCCGTTCTCGGAGCACGACTCCTACTGGATCTCCTTTGTGCTTGATCTCGTTTCTCACTGTTCCACAATATCCTTCTCTTTGTGTCTCTTTCTTAGGATACCGCCGCAAGGAAGTGCAGGCGCGGTTCCGTAACGTTCTGTTCACTAGGCATCTGCCAGGTTCCCACGCCTGACAGGGACCCCCCTGAATCTTCTCCCTGCAGCACCCCCCCTGCCACGGGATGCTGCCTGAATCCAACCCAGTCAGCTTCTGACCAACTTCCTATCCAAACCCTAGTTTTACCAGTGTGGGGAGTGGCCCAATAAATAAAGCCTTTTACTCCCCCTAGTGGCCGGAGTGTGAAGTGTAATGTGTGCTGGTGATACCTGGTCAGAGAACTCCTTCAGTGCCATCAGACGTACCATCACTCCCCTTAGTGGCAGAGCGACGTTACTGCAACGACCAGATCTCTGGGGCGCTGCACTGCAGATCCGCATAAAAGAAGTGACATGCTACTTCTTTTAATCCGCAGCGTTTCAGCGTGGAATTTTCTGCACCATTAGCACAGCATTTTTTTTTCCTATTCATTTACTTTGTACTGTAAATCACTTGCGGATCTGCAGCGTTTCTGCATGGCAAAAAATGCTGCGGATCCGCAGGAAATCCGCAACTTGTGCACATACCCTAAGCCACCCAAACCAGTGTTGAGATGTTGGACTAAAATCTTAGCTAGAAGTTAGCTAGAAGGTCAGTATTAATCAATGAAATGGGTCTATGGTTTGCCCATAACAATTGATCCTTATTTGGTTTTGGCATCATTGATGTTGAACCCGCAAGTGCAGCTGTACCCATTTTTTGCACATTTCTTTGGGAATTAAAGTGGTTGATGTAATGGGACCTAAGAGTAGGTACAATTTTTTGAGTTGCATGTGTCCTCTACATGCATTTGCATATTTGGGGGCAGTGTTCTGGATCACTGCGTTGAGAAACACGTGATGGTGTCTCCGCAGTGTTGGATGTTTTGGTCTCCATGAGGTCAATCATCCGTGCCTTTATAGACTTTCTACTAGGCCCTGCTCCTGATAGCCAGTTTCCTACTCCACACTGATGAGGGGCAAAAACCCCGAAACAGCTGTCTGTGGATGGATACCATGCTTGGCATAGGTGGTTTTCTTTTATTGGATGTTTTCCTTTATTGGATGCTGCCCTTCCCTTGGTTGTTCCTTCCCGGGGAAAGGTGTTGTGAATTCTGTTGTCGGGCTCCCTCCTGTGGTCATGAATGGTACTTCGGCTGGTTCTGTCCATGGACTTCTTCTGGTGGGTGTTTCTGAGTTTCCTTCCACAGGTGACGAGGTTAATTCGTTAACTGGCTGTTCTATTTAACTCCCCTTAGATCTTTGCTCCATGCCACCTGTCAATGTTCCAGTATTGGTCTAGTTCACTCCTGGATCGTTCTTGTGACCTGTCTTCCCAGCAGAAGCTAAGTTCCTGCTTGTATTTCTTTGATTTGCTATTTTTCTTTCCAGCTTGCTATTTTTACTGTTGTCTTGCTTGCTGGAAGCCCTGGGACGCAGAGGGAGCGCCTCCGCACCGTGAGTCGGTGCGGAGGGTCTTTTTGCACCCTCTGCGTGGTCTTTTTGTAGGTTTTTGTGCTGACCGCAAAGCAACCTTTCCTATCCTCGGTCTGTTCAGTAAGTCGGGCCTCACTTTGCTAAATCTATTTCATCTCTGTGTTTGTATTTTCATCTTTACTCACAGTCATTATATGTGGGGGGCTGCCTTTTCCTTTGGGGAATTTCTCTGAGGCAAGGTAGGCTTTATTTTTCTATCTTCAGGGCTAGCTAGTTCCTTAGGCTGTGCCGAGTTGCATAGGGAGCTTTAGGAGCAATCCACGGCTATTTCTAGTGTGTTTGACAGGATTAGGGATTGCGGTCAGCAGAGTTCCCACGTCCCAGAGCTTGTCCTTTATTATCAGTAACTATCAGGTCATTCTGTGTGCTCTTAACCACCAGGTCCATTATTGTCCTGACCACCAGGTCATAACAGTACAGGTGGCCCAAAGTACTAATGCATCTCAATAGAGGGATAAGAGAAGTTCTGAGACCATTTTTTTTCTTTGCAGTGTGTTTTGTCTCTCTTTTCCCCTTTACCTCTGGGTGGTTCAGGACACTGGTGTAAACATGGACATTCAAGGTCTGTCCTCTTGGATGGATAATCTCACTACAAGGGTACAAAACATTCAAGATTTTGTGGTTCAGAATCCGATGTCAGAGCCTAGGATTCCAATTCCTGATTTGTTTTTTGGTGATAGATCTAAGTTCTTGAATTTCAAAAATAATTGTAAATTGTTTCTTGCCTTGAAATCTCACTCCTCAGGTGACCCTGTTCAACAAGTAAAGATCATTATTTCTTTGTTACGTGGTGACCCTCAAGACTGGGCATTTTCCCTTGCGCCAGGAGATCCGGCATTGCGTGATGTTGATGAGTTTTTCCTGGCGCTTGGATTGCTTTATGACGAACCTAATTCAGTGGATCAGGCAGAGAAAATCTTGCTGGCTCTGTGTCAGGGTCAGGATGAAGCGGAGATATATTGTCAGAAGTTTAGAAAGTGGTCTGTGCTCACTCAGTGGAATGAATGTGCCCTGGCAGCAATCTTCAGAAAGGGTCTCTCTGAAGCCCTTAAGGATGTCATGGTGGGATTTCCCATGGCTGCTGGTCTGAATGAGGTCATCTTGGGGGTTGGCTGGTATCCTGGTTACGGGGAATGCTGCATGTCTGTTGGAGGAAAGTCATTTGTTTACAACTGTAAGGTGGGGAAGCTTTCTGTGCTATTGTGGGCTGGATTTCTGACATTAGAGCGATCGGAGCTAGTAGATCTTTGTTAGATTAGATATTGTCATTGTTAAAGTATTTGTAATGTGATTTTGATATGTATTTATATGTATATGTCTTTTTCAGTATGGTGCTGTATCCCTATTGGTGTACCGTTAAATAAGGGGTGGTGCTATTTGTATATAATGGTGGTTGGAACATGTGTTACACTGTGCTTGATAAAGGTTATTGTACCGAAACGTCGCCGCAGGAGGCAGATTAAACACGTAAGGTCTTCATCACTGACCGTTGTGGCGCTGTCTTTCTTCTATTCTGCTGGTCTGAATGAGTCTATGTCTTTGGCCATTCAGATCAATCGACGCTTGCGTGAGCGTAAAGCTGTGCACCATTTGGCGGTACTATCTGAGCATGGGCCTGAGCCTATGCAATGTGATAGGACTTTGACCAGAGCTGAATGGCAAGAACACAGACGTCGGAATGGGCTATGTTTTTACTGTGGTGATTCCACTCATGCTATCTCCGATTGTCCTAAGCGCACTAAGCGGTTCGCTAGGTCTGCCACCATTGGTACGGTACAGTCTAAATTTCTATTGTCCGTTACTCTGATTTGCTCTTTGTCATCCTATTCTGTTATGGCATTTGTGGATTCAGGCGCTGCCCTGAATTTGATGGACTTGGAGTATGCTAGGCGCTGTGGTTTTTTCTTGGAGCCCTTGCAGTATCCTATTCCATTGAGAGGAATTGATGCTACGCCTTTGGCCAAGAATAAGCCTCAGTACTGGACCCAATTGACCATGTGCATGGCTCCTGCACATCAGGAGGATATCCGCTTTCTGGTGTTGCATAATCTGCATGATGTGGTCGTTTTGGGGTTGCCATGGCTACAGGTTCATAATCCAGTATTGGACTGGAAATCTATGTCTGTGTCCAGCTGGGGTTGCCAGGGGGTACATGGTGATGTTCCATTTTTGTCTATTTCGTCTTCCACTCCTTCTGAAGTTCCAGAGTTTTTGTCGGATTATCGGGATGTATTTGATGAGCCCAAAGCCAGTGCCCTACCTCCTCATAGGGATTGCGATTGTGCAATTAATTTGATTCCTGGTAGTAAGTTTCCTAAGGGCCGATTGTTCAATTTATCTGTGCCAGAACACGCCGCTATGCGGAGTTATATAAAGGAATCCTTGGAGAAAGGCCATATTCGCTCGTCGTCATCACTGTTAGGAGCAGGGTTCTTTTTTGTGGCCAAGAAGGATGGTTCTTTGAGACCTTGTATTGATTACCGCCTTCTTAATAAAATTACAGTCAAATTTCAGTATCCTGTGCCTTTGCTGTCTGATTTGTTTGCTCGTATTAAAGGGGCTAGTTGGTTCACTAAGATAGATCTTCGAGGGGCGTATAATCTTGTGCGTATTAAACAAGGCGATGAATGGAAAACAGCATTTAATACGCCCGAGGGCCATTTTGAGTACCTGGTTATGCCATTCGGGCTTTCCAATGCTCCATCAGTATTTCAGTCCTTTATGCATGACATCTTCCGAGAGTACCTGGATAAATTCCTGATTGTGTATTTGGATGATATTTTGGTCTTTTCGGATGATTGGGAGTCTCATGTGAAGCAGGTCAGAATGGTGTTCCAGGTCCTTCGTGCGAATTCCTTGTTTGTTAAGGGGTCAAAGTGTCTCTTTGGAGTTCAGAAGGTTTCATTTTTGGGGTTCATTTTTTCCCCTTCTACTATCGAGATGGACCCTGTTAAAGTCCAGGCCATTTACGATTGGACTCAGCCGACATCTGTGAAGAGCCTGCAAAAGGTCCTGGGCTTTGCTAATTTTTATCGGCGCTTCATCGCTAATTTTTCTACTGTTGCTAAACCGTTGACTGATTTGACCAAGAAGGGTGCTGATGTGGTCAATTGGTCTTCTGCAGCTGTAGAGGCTTTTCAGGAGTTGAAGCATCGTTTTTCTTCTGCCCCTGTGTTGTGCCAGCCAGATGTTTCGCTCCCGTTTCAGGTTGAGGTTGATGCTTCTGAGATTGGAGCAGGGGCTGTTTTGTCGCAAAGAAGTTCTGATGGCTCGGTGATGAAGCCATGTGGTTTCTTTTCTAGAAAGTTTTCACCTGCTGAGCGCAATTATGATGTTGGCAATCGCGAGTTGTTGGCCATGAAGTGGGCATTCGAGGAGTGGCGTCATTGGCTTGAAGGAGCCAAGCATCGTGTGGTGGTCTTGACAGATCACAAGAATTTGACTTATCTTGAGTCTGCCAAACGGTTGAATCCGAGACAGGCTCGATGGTCGTTATTTTTCTCCCGTTTTGATTTTGTGGTTTCGTACCTTCCAGGCTCTAGGAATGTGAAGGCTGATGCCCTGTCAAGGAGTTTTGTGCCTGACTCTCCGGGTGTTCCTGAGCCGGCGGGTATTCTCAAAGAGGGGGTAATTTTGTCTGCCATCTCCCCTGATTTGCGGCGGGTGCTGCAAAAATTTCAGGCTGATAGACCTGACCGTTGCCCAGCGGAGAAACTGTTTGTCCCTGATAGATGGACTAGTAGAGTTATCTCTGAGATTCATTGTTCGGTGTTGGCTGGGCATCCTGGAATCTTTGGTACCAGAGATTTGGTGGCTAGATCCTTTTGGTGGCCATCTTTGTCACGGGATGTGCGTTCTTTTGTGCAGTCCTGTGGGACTTGTGCTCGGGCTAAGCCCCGCTGTTCTCGTGCCAGTGGGTTGCTTTTGCCCTTGCCGGTCCCGAAGAGGCCCTGGACGCATATTTCTATGGATTTTATTTCAGATCTCCCCGTCTCTCAAAAGATGTCGGTCATTTGGGTGGTTTGTGATCGCTTTTCTAAGATGGTCCATTTGGTACCTTTGTCTAAATTGCCTTCCTCCTCTGATTTGGTGCCATTATTTTTCCAGCATGTGGTTCGTTTACATGGTATCCCGGAGAACATCGTTTCTGACAGAAGTTCCCAGTTTGTTTCGAGGTTTTGGCGATCCTTTTGTGCAAGGATGGGCATTGATTTGTCTTTTTCCTCGGCTTTCCATCCTCAGACAAATGGCCAAACCGAACGAACTAATCAAACTTTGGAAACATATCTGAGATGCTTTTTTTCTGCTGATCAGGATGATTGGGTGTCCTTTTTGCCGTTGGCTGAGTTCGCCCTTAATAATCGGGCCAGCTCGGCTACTTTGGTTTCACCGTTTTTCTGCAATTCTGGTTTCTATCCTCGTTTCTCTTCAGGGCAGGTTGAGTCTTCGGACTGTCCTGGTGTAGATACTGTGGTGGATAGGTTGCAGCAGATTTGGACTCATGTGGTGGACAATTTGACATTGTCCAAGGAGAAGGCTCAACGTTTCGCTAACCGCCGGCGCTGTGTGGGTCCCCGACTTCGTGTTGGGGATTTGGTTTGGTTGTCGTCTCGTTATGTTCCTATGAAGGTTTCCTCTCCTAAGTTTAAGCCTCGTTTCATTGGTCCGTATAAGATTTCTGAGGTTATCAATCCTGTGTCATTTCGTTTGACCCTTCCTGCTTCTTTTGCCATCCATAATGTGTTCCATAGGTCGTTATTGCGGAGATACGTGGCGCCTGTGGTTACATCCGTTGATCCTCCTGCCCCGGTGTTGGTTGAGGGGGAGTTGGAGTATGTGATGGAGAAGATTTTGGATTCTCGTGTTTCGAGACAGAAACTCCAGTACCTGGTCAAGTGGAAGGGTTATGGTCAGGAAGATAATTCCTGGGTTTTTGCCTCTGATGTTCATGCTGCCGATCTGGTTTGTGCCTTTCATTTGGCTCATCCTGGTCGGCCTGGGGGCTCTGGTGAGGGTTCGGTGACCCCTCCTCAAGGGGGGGGGGTACTGTTGTGAATTCTGTTGTCGGGCTCCCTCCTGTGGTCATGAATGGTACTTCGGCTGGTTCTGTCCATGGACTTCCTCTGGTGGGTGTTTCTGAGTTTCCTTCCACAGGTGACGAGGTTAATTCGTTAGCAGGCTGTTCTATTTAACTCCACTTAGATCTTTGCTCCATGCCACCTGTCAATGTTCCAGTATTGGTCTAGTTCACTCCTGGATCGTTCTTGTGACCTGTCTTCCAGCAGAAGCTAAGTTCCAGCTTGTATTTCTTTGGTTTGCTATTTTTCTGTCCAGCTTGCTATTCTTATTGTTGTCTTGCTTGCTGGAAGCTCTGGGACGCAAAGGGAGCGCCTCCGCACCGTGAGTCAGTGTGGAGGGTCTTTTTGCGCCCTCTGCGTGGTCTTTTTGTAGGTTTTTGTGCTGTCCGCAAAGTAACCTTTCCTATCCTCGGTCTGTTCAGTAAGTCGGGCCTCACTTTGCTAAATCTATTTCATCTCTGTGTTTGTATTTTCATCTTTACTCACAGTCATTATATGTGGGGGGCTGCCTTTTCCTTTGGGGAATTTCTCTGAGGCAAGGTAGGCTTTATTTTTCTTTCTTCAGGGCTAGCTAGTTCCTTAGGCTGTGCCGAGTTGCATAGGGAGCGTTAGGCGCAATCCACGGCTATTTCTAGTGTGTTTGATAGGATTAGGGATTGCGGTCAGCAGAGTTCCCACATCCCAGAGCTCGTCCTTTATTATCAGTAACTATCAGGTCATTCCGTGTGCTCTTAACCACCAGGTCCATTATTGTCCTGACCACCAGGTCATAACAGTTCTCCCTCAACCGTCATTCCCATTTGATTACTGGGCATCCAAATTAGACACCTGGCCAGAATTGGCAGAATATACATTGCAGGAAGCTTGCTTGCCCAGCAGCTAGTGTGCTATCAGAAAGAGTATTCAGTGCTGCTGGTTCAATATTAACCGAAAAAAGGACTCGTCTGGCTACCCAAAATGTTGATGATCTAACCTTCATTAAAATGAACCACTCCTGGATTTTGAATTATTTTGCCCCAACTTTCCCGGCTGACACCTAGCTTTCCTATGAAAAGGTCTTGCTTGTGGACTGGTCTGACTGAGTTTTCCAATCTCGTAATTTGCAGCAGCTGTTTGTCCAGTATAAGACATGTTTACACCTCCCTAAATGCGCAAACTCCCCCCACGGGGCCATGGTCTCGCCACTTTGCGCAAGCACCCGTGAGAGTGCCGTTTGTCTGAAGAGGTGGGTGTGCACGCATTTGGTCGACGGCACTGCCACTGGGTCCCTCATACTACAATAAAGTGTCTCTGGCGGTGGTGGTGCACAACCAACTTCAGACACACCGTTGTAACATGAGGGGCCCTGGGCCTGTACCGTCGGCCACAAGACAGTTCCCCCCTCCCCCAGCTTAAACAGTGCTCTACGATTTGCAAAATTATCTCTCACAGCTCCACCAATGTTTAGTCTATGCGCTGACATCCTTCAATGCCTGGCACTGACAATACCAATGTGTTGACATGTATGATGCTACTTAAAATAGTCAGGGGCAGTGTCCTATATTTACACCAGTAAATACTTAGCGCCAAATTACTAGGTCTGAAACTCAGCAGAGGAGCCCACCCCTGTACCTAAGTATGCCACCCTTTTGGCTTTTGGTTTTGTTGTATTGCGAGACATTAACATCTATTTTTTGAGAGTACTAACTGTCAGACACTCCTTACAATCGGCCTCCGCTGACAACACCAATGCTGCCTGTGTACCCCTGCAAGATAATTCCAAGTGCATAGAGTCTACTTTTGTTATGTTAGGCGTACTAAGTCTGTCTGCGGTCCATAATTGAAATTGTCCTCCACTGACCACACCACTGCTGCCCGTGTACCCCTGGAACCTATTTTTAAGTGCCTACAGCCTACTTTTTTCCTTATTTTATAATTATAAAGCCCAGATGGACTACGCTGTACCACGGTACAAGCTACCCAGTTGTCACTTCTTTTGCGAGAAAAGCCATCCCAGCCCTCCACCAGCATGTAAAAATCTGCATTGTCCATGCTCTCAGGCAATATAAGAGTAGAAAGGTGCACCTGACAACAGACGCATGGACCAGTAGGCATGTCATCGGAAGGTTACGTGTCCATTACGGCGCACTGGGTTAATGTGGTGGATGCATGGTCCACAGGGGACAGCCTACTAAGTCTGTCTGCAGTCCCTAATTGAAATTGTCCTCAGCTTACCACACCAATGCTGCCTGTGTACCCCTGGAACCTTTTTTAAACTGCATTGAGCCCAATTTTTTGTTTAAGGCCTACTACCTGTGTCTGTCTGTGCCACTCAATACAGCTGTCCTCCTCTGAAAAAAGCTGAGCGTCAATTGTCTGGTTTTCAGCCTATAGGAATTTGAAAACTGCATTGGGGCTACTATTTCGGTAGGTCCTACTAACGGTGTCTGCCGCTCCAAGGTGTTCTCCTGGTAGCATTTCCTGAGCTTCAACCTTGAGGCTCTTGTTAAATAGTTTTTAAATCAAACTGCAGTGGGGCTAGTACTTGGGTTGGGGCCTACTACCAGTGTCTGCCGCTCCAAGGTGTTCTCCTGGTTGCCTTTCCTTAGCTTCAACCTTGAGGCTCTTGTTATATAGTTTTTTAATCAAACTGCAGTGGGGCTAGTACTTGGGTTGGGGCCTACTACCAGTGTCTGCTGCTCTAAGGTGTTCTCCTGGTTGCCTTTCCTGAGCTTTAACCTTGAGGCTCTTGTTAAATAGTTTTTAAATCAAACTGCAGTGGGGCTAGTACTTGGGTTGGGGCCTACTACCAGTGTCTGCTGCTCCAAGGTGTTCTCCTGGTTGCCTTTCGTGAGCTTCAACCTTGAGGCTCTAGTTAAATAGTTTTTTTTATCAAACTGCAGTGGGGCTAGTACTTGGGTTGGGGCCTACTACCAGTGTCTGCCGCTCCAAGGTGTTCTCCAGGTTGCCTCTCCCTAAATTCTATCTTGAAGCTCTCGTTAAGTAGTTGTTGAAACAACACTGCATTAGGCCTACAAGTTGGGTCTGGGTTGTAGAGACGGTGTCTGCCGCTCCAAGGTGTTCTCCAGGTTGCCTCTCCCTAAATTCTATCTTCAGGCTCTTGTTAAATTGTTTTTAATATAACACTGCATTTGGCCTACTTGTTTTGTTGGCCTTACTAACAGTGTCTGCCGCTCCTTGATGCCAATTTTGAACTGCATTTAGCCCACTTTATTATTTGGGCCTATATCTGTGTTTCCTCCTCATCCTGCCCATTGCCCAGCCAGTGATAGATGAGTCTGCTGGTACATTGACCCAGAACGCTACATTCCCCTTGCACGCTACACAGCCAGAATGTGACCCTGCTGAAAGTCAGGTTCCCCTTCCCGCATACCATACCACCTTACACGGGGACAAAGAGGAAGGTGCAGATGAAAGTGCAGGTTCCTTCATCAGGTGTGGGGGGGGAATACTCATTGGCGACGTCGCTGGCACAGGGCCCCTCCTAGTACGCAAAAGTGTCGCTGCCGGTGGGAGGCGCCCCCGCCGTGCAAACACACCACCGTACTTTGAGGGGCCCTGTGCCAGTGCCAATGCCAAACAGTGGGCCCCCCCTGCTTGCTCAGGATCACAGCACTTGCAAAGTTGAAATACTTACCTCGCCCTGCTCCACTGCCGTGACGTGATCCAGATTTCCTGGGCCCACAAAATACTTGAACCAGCCCTACCCCCAACAACTTTAGCCAAATGACCCCCAATTTCCAATGCCTAACTATTATTATAAGGGAAATTAAGATTGACAAGCTTCATTAAGAAGAATGGATGTTTTTGCCATTAAAATGGGCACTCTAGGTGTTTTCCTGGCCTCCACTCACTGCCGACTATGCTTCCCCATTGACTTGCATTGGGTTTCGTGTTTCGGTCGATCCCCGACTTTTCGCGATAATCGGCCGATTCCACTCGACTCGACTTTTGAGATAGTCGGGTTTTGCAAAACACAACTCGACTCTAAAAAAGTCAAGGTCGCTCAACCCTACTTATAACTCCCTAGCAAAAAAAAAAAATTTGGTTCCAAAATTGTGCTGATGTGAAGCAGACATGTGGGAAATGTTACTTATTAAGTATTTTGTGTGACATATCTCTGTGATTTAAGGGCATAAAAATTCAAAGTTGGAAAATTGCGAAATTTTCAACATTTTCACCAAATTTCCATTTTTTTCACAAATAATCGCAAGTTATATCGAATAAATTTTACCACTATCATGAAGTACAATATGTCACGAGAAAACAATGTCAGAAACGCCAAGATCTGTTGAAGCGTTTTAGAGTTATAACCTCATAAAGAGACAGTGGTCAGAATTGTAAAAATTGGCCCGGTCATTAACGTGCAAACCACCCTCGGGGCTTAAGTGGTTAAGGAGGTGCAACATTTTATTGGTTTTGCAAATTTCTACAGACGTTTTATTCGAAATTTTTCTGACATTGTCCATCCCATTACTTCCTTGACAAAGATGGAAAAGCCCTTTAGGTGGTCATCACAGGCTCAAGAAGCTTTTGATTGCCTTAAGATCTGTTTCACCTCAGCACCGCTGTTGATACACCCAGATCCAACACTTTCTTTCATTGTGGAGGTGGACGCTTCCGATAATGCCTTCGGGGCTATTCTCTCCCAAATTACTGGAGAGAAGGGTCTGCTACATCCTTGTGCTTTCGTTTCCCGTAGACTAACCTCAGCAGAGAAGAATTACGATGTGGGAGACAAGGAATTGCTGGCTATTATTGCAGCTTTCAATGAATGGATCTGCAAGGAGCTGCACAACAGATCGTAGTGCTTACTGACCATCGCAATTTAGAGTTCCTCAGATCCGCTAGATGTCTTTCTCCTCTTCATGCTCGTTGGAATTTATTTTTAAATCAATTTAATTTTGTTATCTCATACCGTCCAGGTTCTCGTAATGGGAAGGCTGATGTTTTATCCCAAATCCATGCTGCGGATTCCGAACCTGGAGCCCCGTCCAAGACAATTCTATCTGATGCCAATTTCATCGGAGTTATCCATGATCAAGACTTGTGGAAGAAGTGCAGGGAGGCTTATGACGGTGATGTATTTCTGGCCAACCCACCTGTTGATATTAATCTTGTCTTTAAGGGTGGCATGTGGTTCAGAGATTGAGGTATCTACGTCCCTGAGGCCGTCCAGTCTGCAGATCCTAAAGTTGGTACATGACTCCAAGTTGGCTGGTCACAGGGGGTACAGAAGGCACAAGAGTTCCTAAGCCGATTTTTCTGGTGGCCAACTTGCCTGAAGGATACTAAGGACTATGTTCTCTCTTGCGAGGTATGTGCTCGTTACAAGACTCCTCGTGTGACACCTACGGGTCTCCTGCAACCATTACCTGTTCTGTCCCGACCTTGGGGGTCTATATCAATGGACTTTATTGTGGAGCTGCCTACATCGGGGGGCATGAATACGATCATGGTAGTAGTTGATCGCCTGACTAAAGCCGCCCATTTTGTTCCATGCACCGGCCTCCCCTCAGCTAAAGATACAGTGAACTTGGTTATACAGAATGTCTTCCGGCTGCATGGGGTCCCGGATGAGATCATCCCTCACCGTGGCGTACAGTTTACTTCAAGATTCTGGAAGGGGTTTTGCTCTGCACTCAATATTAATGTCTGTCTCTCTTCCGCTTACCATCCCCAGACAAATGGTCAGACCGAGCGTACCAACCAGACGTTGGAACAATATCTAAAATGCTATGTTAGCCATCTCCAAGATGATTGGTTGGAATTACTGCCGTTTCATACAACAATTCTCAGAGCGCCTCCACTAAGTTCACTCCTTTCTTTGCCAATCTGGGTTATCATCCATGTATCTTACCTAGGTCTCCGATTAATTCTCCGGTTCCAGCAGTTGAGGAAATGCTGACTGAGATGAGGCAAAATCTGGAGGTTCTGAAGGAATCCCTGACCACGGCTCAAGAACGTTATAAGAGATCGGCTGATAGATTCCGTAAACCTGCACCCATGTTCAAGGTAGGAGATTCTGTGTGGTCATCAACTAAGAATCTGAAGTTAAACGTTCCTTCACAAAAACTTGGACAGAAATTCATTGGCCCTTTCAAGATCAACGGTATTGTGATCTCTGTGGCCTGCCGTCTGAAGCTGCCTAGGACTATGAAGGTACACCCAGTTTTTCATGTATCTTTACTAAAGCCTGTATCTCCTAATACCTTCCAGGGATGTGTTGTGCCACCTCCGCAGCCTGTGGTGATTGATGGGCAAGAACAATTTGTGGTGGAGGAAATTATTTATTCCAGGATTCGCAGGAATCGGCTCCAATATCTTATAAGATGGCAGGGATATCCCCCTGAGGAAGACTCTTGGGAACCTGTGGAAAACATCAATGCCCAACAGAAGATCTCTCGTTTTCATCAAAGATTCCCTGAGAAACCAGGTCCAGGATCATCCTGAGGCCGCTTCTAAGGAGGGAGTGATGTCAGGACTCTGAACATTTTTATTACCTTTTGTGCATTATTGTCCTTTTCCAAGATGGCGTCTTTGGTCTCATGTGCACTGTGTTTTCCTGCTATAAAACTCCACCCAAGCCTTCAATCTGTGCTAGAGTATTCTGCCTTGCATCCAGCTCCTAATGGCTCCCTGGCTTTGCACTTGCACCTGCGAACCTGTGTGGAGATCCTGCTACTCAGCTCTGAGTTTCTGCTGCATACATCGGTTTCCAGTAATCCTCCATCTGGCTGCTTGTGTTTGTTTCCATCTGCATTTGCTGGACATGTAAGCTTTGCTGCTCTGCAAAAACCTGAGACTATTAACCAGGCCTCCCTGGTTGTGCTAAGATATTATTTGAACTGCCTTATAAGTATATCTATCTGTGTTTGGAGTAAGACAAGGACTTATTCGTGTCAAGTATCCTCAAGAATAATTGTGCTTCATAGACTTTCTGCGTGATTGCATTTTCCTCTGAAGTTTCCTATAGACTGTTAAGCTGCGTTTAATATTTACACCAAGTGTTGTGGACTTGAGTTTCTCGCTGCACCTGTTTGAATCACCGTGTGATAATATAGACTTTACCATTTATAAAACTGTGTCCTGTAGTTGTTCCATGCAAAGAGTCTCCTGAGTTATCCCTTATAATCTTTACAGGTACCTGATAGAGGACGTCGTCTCTGGAGTCGTTCTTTTTTTCTTCATCTTGTCAAGACCCCATGATGAGTTTTCTCATCCACAGCTCATCTCTCTAGACTTCCATATTCTCCGCTCTTTTGCATAAAATCTTCACATGATGCCCTTAAAGATAGAAGTGTTATTATAATGCTATTGAATAAAAAATTGTCCCTCACTATATTGTCTGTACAAAATATGACCTCCACATTGTCCCTCTTATGGTACATGCTCTTCACACTGACCTTTCCATACCGGCCCCCTCTTCACATTGTCCTCTCATACTGTGTCCCCCCTATAGGGCCCAGTATTTATACTGTACACATCACACCCCCCCTCCTTGGTATACTGTCCCCTCCTGGCTGTGCTCTTACACTGTCCCTCCATGCTACGGCCCCACTACTCAGTTTCTATTCTGTGCCCACTCACTTTTCTCCCCCATACTGTCTCCTCACACTATTCCCCTCCCTCCTCATACTGTCTCCTCTCACATCCCCCCTGTTCACCATACTGTCTCCTCATATATTTACCCCCTCACTTTCTATACTGCCTGCTCACCTGACTCCCCATACAGTGTCTGCACACATCCCATCACCCTCACTCCCCGTACTCTGTCCACATAATTTTTCACATCGCTACTCATACATTCCCCCATTCGCTCTCCATACTGTCTAAACCCATCCACCATACTGTTTCCTCATATATGCCCCCCATTCCGGCAGTCAGAACCTCAATTGTACTCGCTTCTGTAAGATGCGAGCACAATTGATCCTGGGCAGGGGCAGCTTGGGGCCCCTGTGCAAGAAATGTGTCTGGGACTCCATCCTTTTATGGCAAAAAAGATGTATATACATATAGCCACACACACACACACACACACACACACACACACACACACACACACACACACACACACACACACACACATGTATATTACATAAACCCCCTTATAATGTATATTGCAATCCCTTATTATTCAGTGCCCTCTCGCTATGTACAGTACCGTCTCTTACATATTGGATTATATAGAGCCCTGCTTTTTTATTACATACTGTCCTCTCTTGTTGGCTGTAAAATGCAATGATGGCTGATGCAGCATGGGAAAGCTTCTTTTCTAATGGAGGAGCTGATGGGCTGGTTGTCTGGTCACCGACTCCTCCATCCGCAGTCATTTTATATCTAAATAGAGAGGGGACTATGGAATAAAAGAGGGTTCTGTGAATAACAAAATTACCAAGAATACACTATGTAAGAGATTGTACTGTACATAACAGCAGAGAAAGCTATATAATAAGGGACGGCACCATATATAACTAGAGAGGATGGTGTTATACATAATAAGTACGTACACTCTATACTAAGGGACTGTGTTAGACATAAGTGATAATAATGTCTTCCTCCACCTCCCCCTGTTCCTAAGTCTGTTATAAGTCCCCCTTCCTCCCATCCCAATCCTCAACACCTCTCATTGTCCTCCCCCCGCATTCCATTATTATCCTCTACCCCACCCCATCATTGCCCTCTTCACCACCTCCATTATTGTTTTCTCTCCCACCACCCCATATCATTGCCCATTCTACCACCTCCATCATTTCCTCCTCCACCACTCGCATCATTGCCTTTTTCCCCACCACTCCCATCATTACCCATTCTACTACTACTCCCATCATTGCCCATTCCACCACCTCCATAATTTCCTCCTCCTCCACAACCCCATCATTGCTTTTTTCCCCACCACCCCATTATTGCCCTTTCCACCAACTCCATCATTGCTTTCTTCCTTACCACCCAATGACCACCCTCTCCATCACCCCCATCATTGTTCTTTCCACCACCTCCATCACAGCCTTCTCCTCCACCCCCCTATCATTGCCTCCTTCCCCACCACTCATCATTGTCTTTTCCACTACCACCATCATTGCCTTCTCCCCCACCTCCATAGTTTATTCCTCCTCCAACATCCCCTCATTGCCCTTTCCACCACAGCCATCATTTCCTCCTCCCCACCATCCTATTATTGCCTTTTCCACCACCACCATCATTGTCCTTTCCACCACCACCTCCATTATTTTCTCCCACCCACCATCATCATTGTCCTTTCCTCCACCACCCTCCTTGCCCATTCCACTACTTCCATAATTTCCTCCTCCCCCACCATCATTGCATTCTCCCCCACCACCATCATTGCCCATTCCACCACCTCCATCATTGCCTTCTCCCCCACCATCATTGCCCATTCTACCACCTCCATCATTCCCTCCTCCCCCACCACCCCCATTATTGTCCATTTCACCACATCCATCATTTCCTCCTCCCCATCATCCCTATTTTTGCCCATTCCACCACTTCCATCATTTCCTCCTCCCCCACCATCATTGCCCTCTCCTCCCCCTACACACACACACAACACCATTTACCTCTCTGCGCTACACACACACTCACACTACACACTCACTCTCCGCTCTTCCGCAGCATCTCTATCACCTTCCTCTCTTTGGCACAGCTGGCCACTGAATGATGACACCATCCAGCAGCGCTGCTGTGTGAGAGAAAACACGGCAGGAAGCAGGACAGAGCCGTCGCGCTGCAGCTTCTCTGTGCTTGCTGTCAGCTTGACAGTCGGCACAGAGAACACCCGACTCTCAGTCCGGGGGCGGCAGAATGCAGCGGCTGGGGGGAGACACTGCAGACCGCCGCATTAGACGGCCTGACCTCGCCCCCCAGCTGGCTGTGCCCGGGGCACATGCCCCAGCTGCCCCGGAGAGAGCGGGACGTGCCATGTGTGTCCAGTGATGGCCAGAAAATCGGGTACTGTACACTACGAGACCGTGAGTACCGCACACGCGCTGCCCATGAGGGACCACACATGAGTCTGACATTTGCATCCTGATGTTGGCAGTGAGTACTTGCCCTGACACTTGTGACCTGACTTCACCAGTGAAGAATAGATGTGGAGCCACAATGGCCTCAGACAGTACCATGACCTACACTTCTCCGGCCACAGTGGTATATGGACTAGGGGCAGCGGAAGGTGCTAGAGACTTACCGATGTCACCAGAACATCCCGCGTTCCTGCGATTTCTACACAGTCCCTGTATAACGCCACAATAACGAAAAGAACTAGCTGCCACCAACAATGGTTTATACAGGCCTATTGGACACGTGTTACAGATAGCATATTGCTTCAGGGGTGTGGCTTATAGAGCAAGAGGAACAAAGCTATTACATTTTTAAATTCCATACAGAGAAAAAAAATATCTAATGCTAGAATTTAGATTTTTCAGCTGCCGTGACATAAAGATTCAATCAATAAAAATATTTTATCTACCCCAACATGGTATCAATAAAAAAGCCAGATATAAGCTCCACAGCCCCCTACACACAATATGATGCTGTCAAACACTATGATACTGGTAATGACACCCACACAGTTGATTGTGGTCATCACAGTCCCTCCACACAATTTTATTATAGCCCCTAAATCTCCATCTCACGCAATATGATTGCACACATCATAAGGGTTGCCCCGCACATTATCACATTATGATGGTGTTCCCTACAGCCCTACAACATAGTATGATGGACCCCATAGTCCCTTCAAATTATGATGGGCCCACACTGCTGCCATCCCCCCACACATGTAAATTGTATGAGACGCCAACAAATTTTTCTTTCAATAAATTCTGATTTGCATTATTTCTCATGAGGGCCCTGAAAGGTAATCAAACATTCTGACAGCTGTGTTGTATGCTTTGAGGGTATCCCTTTAGGGGAATCTCCAATATATTGACACAGCAAATTCAATTCAAAACTGAATAGGTCCCCCAAAACAATATGTTTTGTACATTACACTAAAATACCGTATATACTCGAGTATAAGCCAAGATTTTCAGCCCAAATGTTTGGGCTGAAAGTGCCCCTCTCAGCTTATACTCGAGTCACGGTCGGCGGCAGGGTCGGCGGGTGAGGGAGAGAGGGCGCTGCGGCATACTTACCTGCTTCCGGGGCTCCTGGCGCTGTCCCTGCAGTCCCACGGTATCCGGTGTTATGATCTGGTGGCCCAGGAGCAACATGAGACGATCTCTGGAGTAGGTGGTACCTGTACTGACCGCAACCCTGAACCTAACGCCGCAACTAGCAGTAGCCGTGGAATGTACCTAGCGCTCCCTAGACATCTCGACACAGCCAGAAGACTAATTACCCCTAAAGATAGAAAAGGGAAAACTATCTTGCCTCAGAGAAAATCCCCAAAGTATAGACAGCCCCCCACAAATATTGACTGTGAGAGAAGAGGGAAATAACACACGCAGACTGAAATCAGGATTTAGCAAAGGAGGCCATTCTAGCTAGATAGAAAGGATAGGACAGAGTACTGTGCGGTCAGCATTAAAACACTAGAAAATATCCACCACAGAAGATACAAAAATCTCCACAACTAACTAAAGGCATGGAGGGTATATTTCTGCATCTCCAGAGATACCAGCTTGGATAAACAAATCCTTATACAGACCAAGCTGGACTAAACAAACATGAGAAAGCACGTACAATAAGGCCCACAGCATGTGGACTGCAAAAAACAAGGCCAGAACTTATCTTGGAAGAAATGAACAGCCAAGCAGCAGAGACCAGGCAGAGATGTGAATCCTTCATGAACAATGGACAACTGGCATTAACTAAAGGGTGAAGGAAGACTAAATAGCCCAGTTGGAATTGCAATCAGTGGACACACCTGACAGCTGCTGTGAGCCACAGACAGCAGCACTACCACTTATAACCACCGGAGGGAGCCCGAGAGCAGAATTCACAACAGTATTCCCCCCTTGAGGAGGAGTCACTGAACCCTCACCAGAGCCCCCAGGCCGATCAGGATGAGCCAAATGAAAGGCACGAACCAAATCGTCAGCATGAACATCGGAGGCAACAACCCAAGAATTATCCTCCTGGCCATAACCCTTCCATTTGACAAGATACTGAAGCTTCCGCCTCGAAAAACGAGAATCCAAAATCTTTTCAACCACATACTCCAACTCCCCATCAATCAACACCGGGGCCGGAGGATCAGCAGAGGGAACAACGGGCACCACATATTTCCGCAACAAAGATCTATGAAAAACATTATGGATAGAGAAAGAGGCCGGAAGGGAAAAACGAAAAGACACTGGATTCATAATCTCAGAAATCCTATAAGGACCAATAAACCGAGGCTTAAATTTAGGGGAAGAAACCAGACCAAATCCCCAACCCGAAGCTGGGAACCAACACACCGGCGACGGTTAGCAAAACGCTGAGCCTCCTCCTGAGACAACACCAAATTGTCAACAACATGAGCCCAAATTTGCTGCATCCTGTCAACCACAGAGTCAACCCCAGGACAATCAGAAGGCTCAACCTGTCCACAGACAGCAGCACTACCACTTATAACCACCGGAGGGAGTCCGAGAGCAGAATTCACAACACTCAGGGTGCCGCAGCTCTTCCCCTGTTCAGCGGTCACGTGGGACCGCTCATTAGAGAAATGAATATGGACTCCACTCCCATAGGGGTGGAGCCGCATATTCATTTCTCTAATGAGCGGTAACGGTGACCGCTGATAGAGGAAGAGGCTGCGGCACCGAAGACCAGCTGTCCGGGGGAAGCAGCGGGACGCCGGGAGCAGGTAAGTATTTCATATTCACCTGTCCGCGTTCCACACGCCGGGCGCCGCTCCATCTTCCCGGCGTCTCTCTGCACTGACTGTTCAGGTCAGAGGGCGCGATGACGCATATAGTGTGCGCGCCGCCCTCTGCCTGAACAGTCAGTGCAGAGAGACGCCGGGACGGGACGCTGAGGAGCTGCAAGCAAGAGAGGTGAGTATGGCATTTTTTTTTATTGCAGCAGCAGAAATGGCACAGCTTTCTATGGTACATCTATGGGGCAATAATGAACGGTGCAGAGCACTATATGGCACAGCTATGGGGCAATAATGAATGGTGCAGAGCACTATATGGCACAGCTATGGGGCAATAATTAACGGTGCAGAGCACTATATGGCACAGCTATGGGGCAATAATGAACGGTGCAGAGCACTATATGGCACAGCTATGGGGCAATAATGAACGGTGCAGAGCATTATATGGCACAGCTTTCTATGGTACAGCTATGGGGCAATAATGAACGGCGCAGAGCACTATATGGCACAGCTATGGGGTCATAATGAACGGTATGGAGCATCTATTTTTATTTTTGAAATTCACCGGTAGCTGCTGCATTTTCCACCCTAGGCTTATACTCGAGTGAATAAGTTTTCCCAGTTTTTTGTGGCAAAATTAGGGGGTCGGCTTATACTCGGGTCGGCTTATACTCGGGTCGGCTTATACTCGAGTATATACAGTAATGAAAAACTGCTGCTAAACTTTTAACCCTTCTAACAAATGAAAAGAAAATTGAAAAATTATGCTGACGTAGAAGACATAAGGTAAATATTATTTATTAACCTTTTTATGTAGTATAGGTACAATATATGGTTTATAGGCTTAAACATTCAAAGTTTGAATATTGCTAATTTTTAGTTATTAAATTAATTACTACAAAAGTAAACATATCAGAGCAAAAAATATTCTCAGAATTACTGGGATATGTGACATATTACCATAAAGTGATGCATGTCACATTTGAAAAATTGTGCTTGGTCACTAAAGGGTTAAATGTGAGATTTCTGATGTCTAAAAAGTTTTGTTTTAGTTGAAAAATATTTCCCACATTCTGAACATGAAAATGGCTTCTCGCCTGTGTGAATTCTTTCATGTGCAACAAGACTTGATTTAGTAGTAAAATATTTCCCACATTCTGAACATGAAAATGGCTTCTCTCCTGTGTGAACTGTCTCATGGATAACCAGTTGTGATTTATATGCAAAACATGTTCCGCATTTGGAGCATAAAAATGGCTTCTCTCCTGTGTGAATTCTCTCATGTTTAACAAGATGTGATTTTACAGTAAAACATTTTCCACATTCTGAACATGAAAATGGCTTCTCTCCTGTGTGAATTCTCTCATGTTTAATTAGACAAGATTTATAAGTAAAACATTTCCCACATTCTGAACATGAAAATGGCTTCTCTCCTGTGTGAACTGTCTCATGGTAAACCAGTTGTGATTTATATGTAAAACATGTTCCGCATTTGGAGCATAAAAATGGCTTCTGTCCTGTGTGAATTCTCTCATGTGCAACAAAAGACGACTTTCTAGAAAAACATTTTCCACATTCTGAACATGAAAATGGCTTCTCTCCTGTATGATTTCTCTCATGTTTAACAAGATATGATTTTAGAGTAAAACATTTTCCACATTCTGAACATGAAAATGGCTTCTCTCCTGTGTGAATTCTTTCATGTGTAAGAAGAGATGATTTATCTGTAAAACATTTTCCACATTCTGAACATGAAAATGGCTTCTCTCCTGTGTGAATTCTTTCATGTGTAAGAAGAGATGATTTCTCTGTAAAACATTTTCCACATTCTGAACATGAAAATGGCTTCTCTCCTGTGTGAATTCTCTCATGTATAGTAAGCCAAATTTTCTTAGCAAAATATTTCTCACATTCTGAACATGGAAATAGCTTCTCTCCTGTGTGAATTATCTCATGTGCAACAAGAGATGATTTAGTAGTAAAGGATTTCCCACATTCTGAACATGAAAATGGTTTCTCTCCTGTGTGATATATCTCATGTGCAACATGACTTGATTTTCTAGTAAAAAATTTCCCACATTCTGTACATGAAAATGGCTTCTCTCCTGTGTGAATTCTCTCATGTGCAACAAGATGTGATTTTCGAGAAAAACATTTTCCACATTCTGAACATGAAAATGCCTTCTCTCCTGTGTGAATTCTCTCATGTGCAACAAGAGATGATTTTACAGAAAAACATTTCCCACATTCTGAACATGAAAATGGCTTCTCTCCTGTGTGAATTCTCTCATGTCTAACAAGCTTTGATTTAATAGTAAAACATTTCTGACATTCTGAACATGAAAACGGCTTCTTCCTTGTGGGAGCTTTTTTATTTTCCACACTTCTTCTGTAAATTTTATTTTGTTTACCAGTCTGCGATGAACTAGGACATTGTATTTTAAATGGATCCATGTCTGAGATGTTGGCATGTTCTTCATATGGATCTGGTGCAATGCTGCAATCATTCGCTTTAAAATGTGAAGATATGCGATGTCTTTCGGAGCTCCTGGTACGTCCATCTGCCAAGAATAAATCTTATTGGATTTGTGAACAAAATAACCTAAATTTTTTATGTTTAGATAAATATAATGAAAAAAAGGGAAAATTAAAAACTACATACAGATTACAAGGTGTATATATAGTCCCCAAAGTATTTTATCAAAATATATTGCATTGCATAAATTTGCATATATATGCTAATTGCATATTGTGAGAAAAAAGCGACTCAACAATATATTGCATTATAAGAGGAAAACGAGTCGATGCTAATTATCAAACATATGAAACACTTTATTTGAATCAATTAATCACACATAAAATATTTGAAAGCATTAAGCTACTTACGGGTAGCGGCATTTTTCGGAGGCCCATGACAGCACTACGAGAGAGGGGATCCGCCCATTAGGAACAGGAAACCTACAGATACAAAAAGGGCAGCACCACTCCCATGCATCAGTTGTATTTCAGAGCCTGAGAGGACTACCGCGGTTAGTAGCATACAAATATACAATATATACAGTTTATACCAGAAAAAAATATTTTATTACAATGTAGCTAGATACTACACATGAGATCTACACATCCCTTTAAATACATATATACAGTTTTAGGAAGTGCAACCCCCACGTGAATAGGGAGGGAACTAAGGGTGCTGTCATGGGCCTCCGAAAAATGCCGCTACCCGTAAGTAGCTTAATGCTTTATTCGGACTCCTATGACAGCACTACGAGAGATTTACAGAGACGTAAACTACCTTAGGGAGGGATTATAGTTTGCAGCACCCTTAACCCGAAGGTGAGATCAGAAGAGTACCCCAAATCCAATCTATAGTGCTTAAAAAAGGTGGAAGGGGATGACCATGTGGCCGCCTTACATATTTGTTCCACTGATACTCCAGATCTTTCTGCCCAGGATGACGCCATGGCCCGGGTGGAATGTGCCTCCAGATTCTGTGGAGCCGGCCCCCCACCTGCTGTATAAGCCAGAGAGATAACCTCCCTAATCCATTTAGCTAGTAAATACTTGGATACTCTACACCCTTTCCTCGGACCTTGGAAGGAAAGAAGCAGTGCATTATCCTTCTCCAAATATCGGTAACTGAGATATACTGCAAAAGAGATCTCCTAACATATAACGTATGGAGCTCATGTTCTTTAGGATTAGAAGGATTAGGAATAAAGGCTGGCAAGACTATCTCCTGTGACCTATGAAATCGTGTCGCTACCTTCGGTAGGTATGCTGGGTCAGGTTTAAGTACCACTCTATCTAATAAGAATTCTATGTATGGAGGAAGTCTAGAAAGCGCCTGGATATCCCCTATCCTGCGAGCTGAGGTTATGGCAACTAAAAAAGCTGTCTTAAGGGTCAACATTTTAATTGACGCATCCTGAAGTGGTTCAAAGGGGGGTTTTGTTAAAGATGACAGAACTAAGTTTAGATCCCACGGAACCGTTCTATCTTTATGTATTGGTCTAGATCTATTAACTGCTTTAATAAATCTCGCTATCCAATAGTTGTTAGCTATATTGCAGGAAAATAGGGCACCCAGGGCTGAAACCTGCACTCTTAGGGTACTAGTAGAGAGTTTTAATTCAAACCCCTTCTGCAGAAACTCTAAAATCTGATGTATTGGTACCCCTTCCTGGACATTAAATTTTGAACAGGCTAAGAATTTCCTCCAGGTTCTAGAGTAGATTCTTGTAGTTATTTGCTTTCTACTCTTTAGGAGTGTTTCTACCAAGTTTGGAGAAAACCCTCTGTCTACCAACAGTGACCGTTCAAACTCCAAGCCGTTAAATGAAGCGGTGCCACTTGTGGATGGAAGATCGGCCCTTGAAAAAGTAAGTTCGGGATCTCTGGTAGTACCCAGGGAGGAGATACTGACAACGTCCTGAGGGAGGCAAACCATGTTCTTCTGGGCCAAAAGGGGGCAATCAGGATGACCTTTGCTTGATCTTCCCTGATTTTCCTCACCACTAGAGGTAACAGGTTCAACGATGGGAACGCATAGGCCAGTGGGAAATCCAATTTTATCAGGAAGGCATCCACTGGCAGAGGATTCTCCCTGGGATTTAGAGAGCAAAAATTTTTTACTTTTTTGTTGCTCTTAGTGGCAAACAGATCCACCACTGGCTGACCCCATCTGTGGACAATGTGATTGAACACGTCCTCGTTGAGACACCATTCTCCTTGCTTCAGAATATTTCGGCTGCGGAAATCTGCTGTCACATTTTCCTTTCCTCTGATGTGAAGAGCCGTCAAAGATCGAAAATTTGACTCGGCTATCTGGAACAAGCGATCCGTGATCTGCATTAACGTTTCGGAACGTGTTCCCCCTTGGCGGTTTATATAAGCAACTGCGACTCTGTTGTCTGATAAGATTCTGATGTGCTGGCCCTGCAGATACATGAGGAAGTTTTTAACAGCTAATTCAACCGCCAACAATTCTCTTTGGTTGGACGAGAATGTTGTGAAGGGTTCCCATTGACCCTGGACCACCATGTCTCCCATATAAGCTCCCCACCCCGAAGAGCTGGTATCCGTAGTTATTACTCGGGTAACATTTATTATCCAGGGTACCCCTGCTGATAAATTTTGTTTACCTAGCCACCATCTAAGGGACCCTATTGTTATTGATCCCAACGTTAATCTTTCATTTAAAGTGCCCTTTAAATGGAACTGAGCCCATTTAACTGCTGGTATGCATGATGTGAGTAAGCCTAGCAGGGACATTGCCTGTTGAAGTGTCATGGCAGGTGTATTAATTGCTCTTGACACCTGATTCTGGATGTGTTCTAATTTCTCCATAGGGAGAAGACACTGTTGTGTTTTTGAATTCAGCAGTAACCCCAGGAATTTGTGAACATTAAGGGGCTGTAATTTAGATTTTTTGAAATTTATGACCCAACCTAGGTGTTCTAATTTAGTTTTAGTAATTTCCCATTGTGATAGGCAGTGATCTACCGAATTTCCTACAATGAGGAAGTAATCTAAGTAGGGGATTATAAGGATGGTTGATTCCCAAATGAAGTGCTCTAAATTGAAAGTGTTGAATTGTTCCACCCATTAACACGGCCACCCTCAGGTACTGTTGGTAATCTGCATGAATAGGCACATGATAGTAGGCATCCTTCAAATCCACTACTATCATGAAACAGTTGTCAAAAAGCATTTTTACTGCAGAATTAATGGATTCCATTTTAAAGGTGTGTTTCACCAAAAATTTATTGAGACCTTTAAGATTTATAATAGTGCTATAAGTCTTATCAGGTTTTTGAATTAGGAATAGGGGAGAATAAAAACCTTTCCCTTCCTGAAAATGCGGAACGTCTACTAGGACGTTTTTAGAGCACAGAGTTATTACTTCCTCTTCCAACGCAGATTGGTCAGCAGGAGATGAACGCAAGGGGGTTAACTTAAATTTGTTTCGTGGAAAATGAGTAAACTCGAGTTTAAGTCCTTGAGATATAGTGTTTTTTTATCCACACACTGTTTGTGATTGTTGACCATTCTGCAGAGAAATGCAACAATCTCCCCCCCACGGGGATTACTAGTCATTGATCCTGTTTCTTTCTTTCTGCCGAAGAACGATGAAACATGAATCCTGTACCTCATTTTTTTTTTATCATCCCATCTGGGTCTATCTCTCACTGGCGAGAAGGTACGCTTCCTTCCTCGACTAAACTTCTTTCTGTTGAAGGGACGACGATATGAACCAAATAGGTTCGGAAATTTCTTCTTGTCTTCTCCCGCTTTCTCTAATAGTTCATCCTGATGTGGGTCTGAATAAATATTCACCCTTACAAGGGATAGTACAGAGCTTTGCTATCGCTTCCATATCCCCAGGCCAGCATTTTAACTATAAGGCTCTTCTAGCAGCATTCGAGAGTCCTGCTGGTCTGGCTGCCAATTTTACAGAATAAATGGAGGCGTCTGATTAAAAAGCCGCCCCCTCCTGAATCACTGGTAATGCTGCGAGTATAGAGTCTCTAGAGGCTCAATGTTTTAGCTGTTCCTCCAACTGGTCCAGCCAGACCATCATTGACCTTGCCGTACAGGTCGACGCCACCGCAGGTCTTAAGGAGCCGGCAGCCATCTCCCAAGTACCTTTTAGAAAGGTGTCCACCTTCCTATCCAGGGGGTCTCTAAGAGTTCCCATATCCTCAAATGGGAGAGAGGATCGCTTCGCCACCTTGGCAATTGCTGCGTCCAACTTAGGGGCTTTCTCCCAATTGTTGACTGCTGGGTCATCAACAGGATATCTGCGCTTCTGCGCTGGTGGTAAAGACCCCTTTTTCTCTGTTTTTTCCACTCTTTGTTAATGAGTTAATGAGTATTTTCTCATTCAGAGGAAAAACTCTACGCCTCTTCTGCTCTAGACCACTGAACATCATTTGTTCTTTGGATAGCTGAGGCTTGGGTTCCGTTATACCCATAGTACCTCTGACTGCCTTTATTAATTTATCCACCCTCTCTATGGGTAAACAAAAACGAGCAGCGTCTTCTTCCGAAGAGGAGGATGATGCTGCTGAATCGTCTGAGGCTCCGCTCTTGTCCTTATCCTCAGATGAATCAGACGTCCACTGAGCTTTCCGCTTAGAGCCTTCCGCTTGTGAAAGGTTTATAATGGACTGCCTGACCTCCATTTTAACCATCTCCTTCAGACTGGCCGCAATAGAAGAGGATTCTTCCACTACCTGAGGGGGCAAGTAAGGCAGACTAGTCTAGTCTAAAGAACTAAATGCCGTATCCCCCCCTTTTCCAAGACATCACCGTCTGTTGGATACAGGGGTCACATGGTTTTTTAGGGTGTGAGTCAGGCAAGGGAGCTACGCAGATGGCACATTCCCTATGCTTCGTTTTACTGACATTTTTTCTTCCCTGTAGCAAAAAACACATGAGGGAAGACTAGTCAGTGAGTGAACTTTCTCGAAGATCACTTACCAGTGGTTGCCCACACCCAGAGAGATACCGAAGTACGAGGGGGATCTTTCTTGGCCGATGATCCAGACCCCTGTCTGGAGGAGCTTCTGCGGCCAGATCCATCACTCCTTTTCACGTGTTCCTTCTCCGTAGGCTTCTGGGATGCTTCAGCCAGGAGCAAAACCTGCTGATCATGATCAGACTCCATCCTGAACGATATGGAGACCAGAAGCAGGGAACACGCAGGTGGATCTCTCTTATATAGCCCCTCCTTCGGTCAGCACGTCTCTGCTCAGTGTCTGTTTGGATCTCCCACCTCCCCGCAGCTGTAGGGAATCACCGAGGCCCTGAAGGAGAGCGGCGTGCAATCTTCAGTGGGCGCAGCCATCTTGGTGCCCCTGCGCATGTGCAGGAGCACCGCGACCCGGAAGTCATCGCCGGCTCCGCCTTCCGACGTCACCACAACTCACAGCGCTTCCCTGTCAGAGCTGCAAGCATCGTGGGACATCGAGGCTAGCCAGCTGCGCTCCGGTCGGCGCTACCTAGATGCCGCCGCCCCCAACACATCCTCACAGCACTCGAGGGAGAGTGGACCCGCTATACTTACCGCACGTTGGCTCCGGAGACAGGACACCCCCTGGCGACCGCTCCATGCTGCTTCAGTCACCGCCGTGCAGCCCCCCGGGAACACCGTGACTGCCTCAGGTACCCCACACCGGCCGAGGTAGGAGACCCCCTCGCTACCTGAGTTGGCCGTCCGTCCTGGAATCCATGTGGAAGAAACTTCTGTAGGATCCAGTCCCCTTAGGATCAGGAAACCAACTGATGCATGGGAGATGTGCCACCCTTTTTGTATCTGTACGTTTCCTGTTCCTAATGGGCGGATCCCCTCTCTCGTAGTGCTGTCATGGGATTCCGAATAAATTTTGTTAAAACAGGACCAATTTACAGAGCAACTATGACTTAATGTCTGCCCTCTGTGCTTTGGTATTGTGACCTGTATTTATCTATTTGGATTATTTGTCCCTAACCCATAGTTTACATGTTTATATATCGGTTGCTCTGTAAATTGCTCGTTTTAACAAAATTTCAAATATTTTATGTGTGATTAATTAATTTAAATAAAGTGTTTCATATGTTTGATAATTAGCATCGACTCATTTTCCTCTTATAATGCAAGATTACAAGGTGTGTAGCAAAGTTCTATTATTAACTGACTAAAGTGTAATTTATATGATGAGATGATTTCACAAAGAATCAATTGTACTAATGTTCATTCTGATCATTAGCCAATGCAAACATCAAATGACAAACAACAAAACATTTGTCATTAGTCACATATTTTATATGAGCAAAAAACAATTGTTATTGACAGCGCATCACATGTGTAAGTTCAGGATGTTCTGCAATAATAAAACAGACACGAGATGAGGATACAAATAATCATTGTTACATCTCAAAGCTAATAACTCCCAATCACCTTCCTATATCATACTCCTTTGTTTTACACATTGGCGGCAAGGCCAGCCCTGCTGCATAGTCAGTCATATGCACCCCATTAGGCCTTGGAACCCACATACTGGATGGGCCCAGGAAAATCCACTTCACAATATGCATTTTGTGCTCCATACTCCTTTGTTTTATACATTGGCGGCAAGGCCAGCCCTGCTGCATAGTCAGTCATATGCAGCCCATTAGGCCTTGGAACCCACATATTGGATGTGCCCATGAAAATCCACTTCACAATATGCATTTTGTGCTCCATACTCCTTTGTGTTAAATATTGGCAGGAAGGCGAGCCCTGCTGCAGTCATATGCACCCCATTAGGCCTTGGAACCCACATACTGGATGGGCCCAGGAAAATTGACTCGTATTTTTTAATGTATGATGGTTCCCTCTTTGCACAATCATTTACAGGAGAATTTGGCAATTGTGTTTGCCATGTTTTTAACACTAAGGTTCAGATACGGCTTTAAATAAGGCTAATACTTGCCATACAAAGCAATTTCATTGCAAACTACAAAATTCAAGGAATCCTAAGATTGAATAGTTTGAGTGCGTACAGTTTTGTATATGTTAACAATAACATACAAAGGTTAATAAGTACATATAAGGATTACATAAATATACTGATTACAAATATATGAAGATTAACTACATAAAGTATAGTTAGATCATCACCAAAAGGCTTTTAAATATCATCCGTCTGGAATATCAGAGAAGCAACACCAAGACAGAGAACCCCTGGGAGATTACCTACACTGCATGGGCGTCCCCAATTATGCAGGTATCAGCACACTGTACACGTACAGGTACCCCAGTTTTGGAATCTGTCTTAGTCATGTTTCTCTGGTCTTATATAGTGAATAACACTATGTAGTAACTCTAGTTTCACCCACACCTTCAAGTGGCCACTTTTCAAAGTTGGATGAAACTGAGATATCATGGAGTCAGACGAGGGGCCATAAACCCCTAGAAAATAAAAGCCACAAGGATTTAGGTCAAACCACCACAGGCATAGTTTCAGTAAACCTTAATGTTTTACAATGACAAACAACAAACATATAGAGGCTTAGAACTGTTGGTGAAGTGAATAAACAAACATGTATCAAGATTGTGTCACTATGAGCATTGTCTGTCACATCTGTAAATGTTTTAAAAGAAATGCAGCTATGTGATTGTCTGAATGCATTATGTATATAGTCTTTAAATCTTGGTTACAAATCGCTATTTGTATATTTGCCATTTGTACATTTGAGGCAGACAAAGTTAAGGCTCGCAAGGAGAGAAACAAATATCGTGGACAAAGCTATATTTTTAATGAACTACTGAGGCAAAGTAACAGCATTGCTTTATCAAATTTATATGAAGTGTATTGTGTCTAATGTTAGCAACCAGGCAGCACAAAAAAGAGCTTTTCAAGTGAGCTCTTTAAGGTACACAAATGTTATGAAGTGTTTTCCAACAAGGATGTGGTTTCGCCAATGGGGGGTACCTTTTGTACAAATAGACTAGTGCCATCACAGCCCCCCTTGACCAAACTTCACCGGCCTATAACAGTACTGAGCACGTTCACCCTGGTGATCTAGTGGCAGGTACATTTTAGATTGTAGGAGACCGAGTTAAGAAGACGGCCAAATGGAATGTCATGCCCAATTCCCCAATGTGGGGTCCATTTTTAAAAAAAATAAGAGTGTCATCACAGCCCCCTTGCCCAAAATGCACCGTACAGAGCACGTTCACCCTGGTGATCATGCTCTGTATTGTTATAGGCCACTGATTTTTGGGCAAGGGGGCTGTGATGGCACGATTTAATTTAAAAAAAAAGGACAACACATTGGGGAATTTGACATGACATTACATTGGGCCTACTTCTTAACTCAGTCTCCTGCAATGTGTCCTTTAACTGCCACTAGATCACCAGGGTTAACTGTGATGGCACTCTTATTTTTTTAAAAAGAACAACACATTGGGGAATTGGGCATGGCATTACATTGGGCCTACTTCTTAACTCGGTCTCCTGCAATCTAAAATGTACATGCCACTAGATCACCAGGGTGAACGTGCTCTGTATGGTGCATTTTGGCCAAGTGGGCTGTGATGGCATACAGAGCACATTCACCCTGGTGATCTAGTGGCATGTACATTTTAGATTGCAGGAGACCGAGTTAAAAAGTAGACCCAATGTAATGCCATGCCCAATTCCCAAATGTGTTGGCACTCTTTTATTTTTTTAAAAAAGGACATCACAGCCCCCTAGACCTAAATGCCCCGTACAGACCACATTCACCCTGGTGATCGACTGGCAGGTACTGGACAGATTGCAGGAGACAGAGTTAAGAAGTAGGCCCAAAGTTATGTCATGCCCAATTCCCCAATGTGGGGTTCTTTTTAAAAAAAAAAATACAACAGTGTTTTCACATCCTCCGTGCCCAAAAATCACCGGCCTATAACAGTACAGAGCACGTTCACCATGGTCATCTAGTGGTTCTGGATGATGAGGATGAGGATAAGGAGGAGGATAACAACAAACAGACCAAATGTGTAAGCATATACCCATGTGTGGTTGTGAAGAGGTGCATGATAATACACCTCCCCAAAAGAGAGAATGTATCTGAGGTTGTTTCGCTGTTTTCACTTGGTGGTGTACAGAAGTCTTTCCCAATCCAGGCCTTGTTCATTTTTATAAGAGTCAGCCTGCATTTTCAGTTGCTATATTGTTGTTATAATTCCACCAGCGGCAATAAAAACCCTCTCTGACAGAACACTAGCAGCAGAGCAGGCCAGGATCTCCAAGGCGTAGAGAGGCAATTCATGCCACGTGTCCAGCTTGGACACCCAATAATTAAAAGGCACAGAGGAATCGCGGAGGACGTTTGTACAATCTGCAAGGTACTCCTTCACCATCTTGCCAAACATTGCACTTCTTGTGACAGCACCCCTTGCTTCTGTGCCGCCACGATGGGAGGGTCTGAGAAAACTGTCCCAGAACTTGGCCATTGTTCCCCTGCCTGAGCTGGATTGTACTTCTGTCTCTCTCACTTGGAGTCCTTGGTTGTACAACAAACTCTGACGTCTGCTGCCAATGTTCTCACATGGGAATTTTCTGAGTAATTCCGCTACAAGGGCCCTGTGGTACTGCAACATTTTAGTACACCTCTCTGCCTCAAGCAGAAGAGATTGAAAGTTCTCCTTGTAGCTTGGGTCTAGAAGTGTCACCAACCAGTAATGAGTGTCACCCAAAATTTTGATAATCCGAGGGTCATGTGAAATGCAGCGCAACGTAAAGTCAGCCATGCGTGCCAAACTGCTAACAGGCAAGACTTCCGTGTCCTCACCAACAGGACAACTGACCATGCTGTCCTCCTCATCCTCATCCTCTTCCTCCCTGTCCTCAGGCCATCCCCGCTGAGCAGAAGCTAATACAGATGTGTTTGTAGTACTGTGTTATGAAAGGTAATTCAGTACCACAATGAACATAGAGGTCAGCGCACATACAGTGACCTGGCAATAACCCAAAAAACAAGAACGAGCTCTGAGACGTGGGAACTCTGTTGACCGCAATCCCTAATCCTCTCCAAACCACACTAAAGGCAGCCGTGGATTGCGCCTAACGCTCCCTATGCAACACGGCACGGCCTGAGAAAGTAGCTAGCCTAAAGATAGAAAATAAGCCTACCTTGCCTCAGAGAAATACCCCAAAGGAAAAGGCAGCCCCCACATATAATGACTGTGAGTTAAGATGAAAAGACAAACGTAGAGATGAAATAGATTTAGCAAAGTGAGGCCCAACTTTCTGAACAGAGCGAGGATAGGAAAGGTAACTTTGCGGTCAACACAAAACCCTACAAAAACCACGCAAAGGGGGCAAAAAGACCCTCCGTACCGAACTAACGGCACGGAGGTACACCCTCTGCGTCCCAGAGCTTCCAGCAAGCAGAAAAAAACAAATTGACAAGCTGGACAGAAAAAAACAGCAACAAAATAGCAAAGAGGAACTTAGCTATGCAGAGCAGCAGGCCACAGGAACGATCCAGGAGGAAACAGGTCCAATACTAGAACATTGACTGGAGGCCAGGATCAAAGCACTAGGTGGAGTTAAATAGAGCAGCACCTAACGACTTCACCACATCACCTGATGAAGGAAACTCAGAAGCCGCAGTACCACTTTCCTCCACCAACGGAAGCTCACAGAGAGAACCAGCCGAAGTACCACTTGTGACCACAGGAGGGAGCTCTGCCACAGAATTCACAACAGTACCCCCCCCCTTGAGGAGGGGTCACCGAACCCTCACCAGAGCTCCCAGGACGACCAGGATGAGCCATATGAAAGGCACGAACAAGATCGGGAGCATGGACATCAGAGGCAAAGACCCAGGAATTATCTTCCTGAGCATAACCCTTCCACTTAACCAGATACTGGAGTTTCCACCTTGAAACACGAGAATCCAAAATCTTCTCCACAATATACTCCAACTCCCCCTCCACCAAAACCGGGGCAGGAGGATCAACAGATGGAACCATAGGTGCCACGTATCTCCACAACAATGACCTATGGAATACGTTATGTATGGAAAAAGAATCTGGAATGGTCAGACGAAAAGACACAGGATTAAGAACCTCAGAAATCCTATACGGACCAATAAAACGAGGTTTAAACTTAGGAGAGGAAACCTTTATAGGAATATGACGAGAAGATAACCAAACCAAGTCCCCAACCCGAAGTCGGGGACCCACACAGCGTCTGCGATTAGCGAAACGTTGAGCCTTCTCCTGGGACAAAGTCAAATTGTCCACTACATGAGTCCAAATCTGCTGCAACCTGTCCACCACAGTATCCACATCAGGACAGTCCGAAGACTCAACCTGCCCTGAAGAGAAACGAGGATGGAACCCAGAGTTGCAGAAAAACAGTGAAACCAAGGTAGCCGAGCTGGCCCGATTATTAAGGGCGAACTCAGCCAAAGGCAAAAAGGACACCCAATCATCCTGATCAGCAGAAACAAAGCATCTCAGATATGTTTCCAAGGTCTGATTGGTTCGTTCGGTCTGGCCATTAGTCTGAGGATGGAAAGCCGAGGAAAAAGACAAGTCAATGCCCATCCTACCACAAAAGGCTCGCCAAAACCTCGAAACAAACTGGGAACCTCTGTCAGAAACGATATTCTCTGGAATGCCATGTAAACGAACCACATGCTGGAAAAACAATGGCACCAAATCAGAGGAGGAAGGCAATTTAGACACGGGTACCAAATGGACCATCTTAGAGAAGCAATCACAGACCACCCAAATGACTGACATCTTTTGAGAGACGGGAAGATCTGAAATAAAATCCATAGAGATATGTGTCCAAGGCCTCTTCGGGACCGGCAAGGGCAAAAGCAACCCAGTGGCACGAGAACAGCAGGGCTTAGCCCGAGCACAAATCCCACAGGACTGCACAAAAGTACGCACATCCCGCGACAGAGATGGCCACCAAAAGGATCTAGCCACTAACTCTCTGGTACCAAAGATTCCAGGATGACCAGCCAACACCGAACAATGAACCTCAGAGATAACTTTATTCGTCCACCTATCAGGGACAAACAGTTTCTCCGCTGGGCAACGATCAGGTTTATTAGCCTGAAATTTTTGCAGCACCTGCCGCAAATCAGGGGAGATGGCAGACACAATTACTCCCTCTTTGAGGATACACGCCGGCTCAGATACACCCGGAGAGTCGGGGACAAAACTCCTAGACAGAGCATCCGCCTTCACATTTTTAGAGCCCGGAAGGTATGAAATCACAAAGTCAAAACGGGCAAAAAACAACGACCAACGAGCTTGTCTAGGATTCAACCGCTTGGCGGACTCGAGATAAGTCAAGTTCTTATGATCAGTCAAGACCACCACGCGATGCTTAGCTCCTTCAAGCCAATGACGCCACTCCTCGAATGCCCACTTCATGGCCAGCAACTCTCGATTGCCCACATCATAATTTCGCTCAGCAGGCGAAAACTTCCTGGAAAAGAAGGCGCATGGTTTCATCACCGAGCAATCAGAACTTCTCTGCGACAAAACAGCCCCTGCTCCAATCTTAGAAGCATCAACCTCGACCTGGAACGGAAGCGAAACATCTGGTTGGCACAACACAGGGGCAGAAGAAAAACGATGCTTCAACTCTTGAAAAGCTTCCACCGCAGCAGAAGACCAATTGACCAAATCAGCACCTGTCTTGGTCAAATCGGTCAATGGTTTAGCAATACTAGAAAAATTGCAGATGAAGCGACGATAAAAATTAGTAAAGCCCAGGAACTTTTGCAGACTTTTCAGAGATATCGGCTGAGTCCAATTATGGATGGCTTGGACCTTAACAGGATCCATCTCGATAGTAGAAGTGGAAAAGATGAACCCCAAAAATGAAACCTTATGAACACCAAAGAGACACTTTGATCCCTTCACAAACAAAGACTTAGCACGCAGGACCTGAAACACCGTTCTGACCTGCTTCACATGAGACTCCCAATCATCCGAGAAGATCAAAATGTCATCTAAGTACACAATCAGGAATTTATCCAAGTACTCTCGGAAGATGTCATGCATAAAGGACTGAAACACTGATGGAGCATTGGCAAGTCCGAATGGCGATACTAGATACTCAAAATGGCCCTCGGGCGTATTAAATGCAGTTTTCCACTCATCGCCTCGCTTAATACGCACAAGATTATACGCACCACGAAGATCTATCTTGGTGAACCAACTAGCCCCCTTAATCCGAGCAAACAAATCAGATAACAATGGCAAGGGGTACTGAAATTTAACCGTGATCTTATTTAGAAGGCGGTAATCTATACAAGGTCTCAGTGAACCATCCTTCTTGGCTACAAAAAAGAACCCTGCTCCCAATGGCGACAATGACGGGCGAATATGCCCCTTCTCCAAAGACTCCTTCACATAACTCCGCATAGCGGCGTGCTCAGGCACAGATAAATTAAACAGTCGACCTTTTGGGAATTTACTACCAGGAATCCAATCGATAGCACAATCACAATCCCTATGCGGAGGTAGGGTATTGGACTTGGGCTCATCAAATAAATCCCGGTAATCATACAAGAACTCAGGAACCTCAGAAGGGGTGGATGACGAAATAGTCAGAAATGGGACATCACCATGTACCCCCTGACAACCCCAGCTGGACACAGACATGGATTTCCAATCTAAAACTGGATTATGGACTTGTAGCCATGGCAACCCCAACACGACCACATCATGCAGATTATGCAACACCAGAAAACGAATAACCTCCTGATGTGCAGGAGCCATGCACATGGTCAGCTGGGTCCAGTACTGAGGCTTATTCTTGGCCAAAGGCGTAGCATCAATTCCTCTCAATGGAATAGGACACTGCAAGGGCTCCAAGAAAAACCCACAACGCCTAGCATACTCTAAGTCCATCAAATTCAGAGCAGCGCCTGAGTCCACAAATGCCATGACAGAATATGATGACAAAGAGCAGATCAAGGTAACAGACAGAAGAAATTTTGACTGTACCATACCAATGGTGGCAGACCTAGCGAACCGCTTAGTGCGCTTAGGACAATCAGAGATAGCATGAGTGGAATCACCACAGTAGAAACACAGCCCATTCAGACGTCTGTGTTCTTGCCGTTCAACTCTGGTCAGAGTCCTATCGCACTGCATAGGCTCAGGTTTAAGCTCAGGTAATACCGCCAAATGGTGCACAGATTTACGCTCGCGCAAGCGTCGACCGATCTGAATGGCCAAAGACATAGACTCATTCAGACCAGCAGGCATAGGAAATCCCACCATGACATCCTTAAGGGCTTCAGAGAGACCTTTTCTGAAAATAGCTGCGAGCGCACCTTCATTCCACTGAGTGAGTACGGACCACTTTCTAAATTTCTGACAATATACCTCTATTTCATCCTGACCCTGACACAGAGCCAGCAAATTCTTCTCTGCCTGATCCACAGAATTAGGCTCATCGTACAGCAATCCGAGCGCCAGGAAAAATGCAACGATATTACTTAATGCTGGATCCCCTAGCGCAAGGGAAAATGCCCAGTCCTGAGGATCGCCACGCAAAAAAGAAATAACGATCCTAACTTGTTGAACTGGGTCACCAGAGGAGCGAGGTTTCAAAGCCAGAAATAGTTTACAATTATTTTTGAAACTCAGAAATTTAGTTCTATCTCCAAAAAACAAATCAGGAATAGGGATTCTCGGTTCTAACATAGAATTCTGAACCACAAAGTCTTGAATACTTTGTACTCTTGCCGTGAGCTGATCCACACATGAAGACAGACCTTTAATGTCCATTGCTACACCTGTGTCCTGAACCACCCAAATGTCTAGGGGAAAAAAAAGGCAAAACACAGTGCAAAGAAAAAAAAATGGTCTCAGAACTTCTTTTTTCCCTCTATTGAGAATCATTAGTACTTTGGGCCTCCAGTACTGTTATGAAAGGTAATTCAGTACCACAATGAACATAGAGGTCAGCGCACATACAGTGACCTGGCAATAACCCAAAAAACAAGAACGAGCTCTGAGACGTGGGAACTCTGTTGACCGCAATCCCTAATCCTCTCCAAACCACACTAAAGGCAGCCGTGGATTGCGCCTAACGCTCTCTATGCAACTCGGCACGGCCTGAGAAACTAGCTAGCCTGAAGATAGAAAATAAGCCTACCTTGCCTCAGAGAAATACCCCAAAGGAAAAGGCAGCCCCCACATATAATGACTGTGAGTTAAGATGAAAAGACAAACGTAGAGATGAAATAGACTTAGCAAAGTGAGGCCCAACTTTCTGAACAGAGCGAGGATAGGAAAGGTAACTTTGCGGTCAACACAAAACCCTACAAAAACCACGCAAAGGGGGCAAAAAGACCCTCCGTACCGAACTAACGGCACGGAGGTACACCCTCTGCGTCCCAGAGCTTCCAGCAAGCAGAAAAAAAACAAATTGACAAGCTGGACAGAAAAAAACAGCAACAAAATAGCAAAGAGGAACTTAGCTATGCAGAGCAGCAGGCCACAGGAACGATCCAGGAGGAAACAGGTCCAATACTAGAACATTGACTGGAGGCCAGGATCAAAGCACTAGGTGGAGTTAAATAGAGCAGCACCTAACGACTTCACCACATCACCTGATGAAGGAAACTCAGAAGCCGCAGTACCACTTTCCTCCACCAACGGAAGCTCACAGAGAGAACCAGCTGAAATACCACTTGTGACCACAGGAGGGAGCTCTGCCACAGAATTCACAACAGTACTGTCTATAGCGCATGAAAGTAGCTCCTGTTCTTCCTCCTCCTCATTGCCTACCAATCCACCTTGAGAAGACATGAGGCTGGGCTGAGTGTAATCCGCCTGTATGTTTCCTTGCTCCATGTCCTCGTGCTCCGCCTGCAGTGCGTCCTCTTTGATTGTGAGCAGAGTTTTTCAGAATGCTGAGAAGCGGGATGGTGATGCTAATTATGGCGTCATTGTCGCTCACCACCTTGGTGCAGTCCTCAAAGTTTTGGCGGATGTTACATATGTCTGACATCCATGTCCACTCCTGAGGTCTTATGTGTGGAGTCTGACCTGAAATTCGACGGCCTTGTTGATGTTGGTAGTCAACAACGGCTCTCTTCTGCTCACAAATCCTTTCCAACATATGCAGCGTAGAGTTCCAGTGCGTGGGGACATCACACAAGAGTCGGTGAGCTAGAATCTGAAAACGCTGCTGAAGCACGGCAAGGGCGGCTGAAGCTGTAGCTGACTTTCTAAAATGGGCAGACAGATGGCGTAATTTCACTAGCAGATCCGGCAGCTCCAGGTAGCTTTTCAGAAAACATTGAACCACGAGGTTAAGCACATGGGCCAAGCAAGGTACATGTGTGAGTTCACCTTGCCTCAGAGCCACCACCAGGTTATGGCCATTGTCACACATGACCATGCCTGGCTGTAGGTTCAGTGGTGCCATCCAAACATCTGACTGCTCTTTCAGCGCTGTCCACAACTCTTCTGCATTGTGCAGTTTGTCAACTATGCAGATTAGCTTCAGCAAAGCCTGTTGCCGCTTGGTTGAGGCAGTGCTGCAGTGCTTCCAGCTTCTGACTGATGTGCTGATTACAGAGATGGAGGATGAAGAGGAGGAGGAGAAGGAGGTGCAGGAGCTGTAGACTGTGGGGCAACCCTGATTGATGTAGGGCCAGCAATCCTCGGCGTGGGGAGGATGTGTTCCATCCCAAGGTCTGACTGGGTCCCGGCTTCCACTATGTTAACCCAGTGTGCTGTCATTGAGATGTATCGTCCCTGCCCACGAGCACTTAGCCACGTGTCCGTGGTTAGGTGGACTTTCCCTGTAACAGCATTGTTGAGGGCACGGGTAATGTTGTTGGACATATGCTGGTGTAATGCCAGCACGGCACACGGGAGAAATAGTGGTGACTGGGGACCGAGTACCTTGGGACCGCCGCCACTATCAGGTTGTGGAAAGCTTCCATCTCAACAAGCCGAAAAGGCAGCATTTCTAGGGCAAGCAGAAGATAAATATTAGAATTGAGGACTGTTGCCTGTGCGGAGTTGGCTGGGTATTTCCGCTTGCGTTCCAAAGACTGGCTTATAGACAACTGAACGCTGTGCTGGGACAAGGACTGGCTTGCTGATGGTGCTGCTTGACTGTGGGCCACAACAGGTGCAGGGCTAGAGGCATATTCACATGCATGGTGTACTGGGGATTGGCTTCTATGCAAAACAGTGGAAGAAGCAGTGGTGTGACTAGCAGGCAGTGGTCCTGGAGCCTGGGGTTCGGCCCACAAAGTTGGGTGCTTTGCTTGCATGTGCCTGATCATGCTTGTGGTGGTCAGGCTGGTTGTTTTGCTACCCCTGCTGATGCGGGCATGGCAGGTACTGCACATGGCCTGTTTGGGGTTATCGGCAGAGTCTTTAAAAAATAACCAGACTCAGGAAGATGTAACAGTTGGAATGGCAACTTCCCTCATGTTAGTGTTACTGGGAATGGATGCATGCCTTCTGTCTGTGGCCACCACATTGCTTCTTCCTGCCTGTTGGGGGGATATGACTCCTTCCCCATTTGTGCTGCTGTCCTCACTATGCATGTCCTCCGGCCAGGTTGGGTCAGTCACTGTCATCCAACACCTCGTCTTCCACATCCGCACCCTGCTCCTCCTCCTGACTTTCTGGCAATTGTGTCTCATCATCGTCCACCTCTTGGAACACTTTCCCACCAACGTCTTCATGTGACCGGGGCTGGTGAAAGCTTTGGGCAGCTCTACATGCGATCTCATCGTTCCCCACTTCAAGTTTACTGGCAGAGATTTCTGAATCTTGAAATGGAAAACTGAACAGCTCTTCAGAGTGTCTAAGTGTGGGATCAGTTGTCTCAGGGCACTCGGCATGGTGGGAGGAAAGAGGATCAGGGTGAGGAATATCCTGGCCACACTCACGGCTACTCAGACATGACCGTGTGGAAGACAAGGTGGTGGTGGTGGCTAAGTGACTGGAAGCATTATCCACTATCCAACCAACAACAGTTTCACACTACTCTGGCTTCAATAGTGGTGTGCTGCAGGTCCCTAGAAACTGAGACAGGAAGGTCGAGCGAGAAGATGTGGGTCTTTGTTGTTGCCACTTTCATCTTGCCCACGGCCTCGTCCTTTGGATGAACCATCAGCATCACGTCCACTTCCCTGTCCCTTGTCACTTGCCTTAACCATTTTAAATGGACTACTGCACTATTTCAAATGCTCAACAGAAATGTCTTTATTAGTAGCGAAATAATCTGTGATCAGTATGACTGCAAATCTACGATTTTTCAAACCCAAACACCAGGCAGGCCTCAGCCTGACCTAACAGACTGTAGTCAATTCTTGGGGGCTTTTTTTTTTTTAACCCCTTCCCGACCTTTGACGCATACGCTGCGTCATGAAAGTCGGTGCCATTCCGACCCATGACGCAGCATATGCGTCATGGATTGATCGCGTTCCTGCGGGTCGGGTGACCGGGGTCAATGAAATGTCACCCGACCCGCAGGTACGTGAGGACCTCTAGTTGACCCCAGGGGGGGTGGCTTTGCCCCCCCGTGGTCACGATCGCTCCTGTGTCCTCTGTTTCACCCCCCTCCAGCTCTGATTGGAGAAAGCGTCCATGTGACGCTTTCACTCCAATCAGCGGTGGAGGGGCGGAGTGAAACATGTCTGACATCACTCTCCAGCTTCATCCCTTTCGTGGAAGCTGGAGAGTGAGGTCCCTACGTGCCGCACCTGCCGCCGCCACTGCCTGATCGCCGCCGCCCGCTGCCTGATCGCCGCCGCCGCTGCCTGACCGCCGCTTGATCGCCCCTGCTGCGTGATCGCCGCTGCTGCCGCCATCCGGTACTCCCCCCCTCTGCCTCCCTCTCCCCCCACCATCCGATCCCCCCCCGCCGTCCGTTAACCCCTGCACTCCCTCTCACGCCCAAGAAATCAGCCCCCTGCCCAGTGATCACCCAGGCTCCTACATCTCCCCTGCCCCCTCCTCCCCCCCCTGCTCCTGACAGCCACCTTCTGACTCCCCCCGCCCCCCCCCCAGTGATCAACCACCCCAGTGATCGCTCTGATCACCCCCTGATCACCCCCCCTGCTGCTGCTGGCTCCTGCATTACCTCAGGCCCCTTCACTTGACTGCTCCCCTGTGCCCCACTGATCGCCACCTGTCCGCCTTCCCGTCCACTGATAGCCGCCTGTCCGCCTTCCGGTACTCCCCCCTCTGCCTCCCGCTCCCCCCAACCGTCCGATCCCCCCCCCTGCCATCCGTTAACCCCTCCACTCCCTCCCACACCCCAGAAATCAGCCCCCTGCCCAGTGATCACCCTTCCTTGCTGCAGGCTCCTACATCTCCCCTGCCCCCTCCTTCCCCCCGCTCCTGACATCCACCTTCTGTTCCCCCCGTGATCACCCGCCCCAGTGATCACTCTGATCACCCCCTGCCCCCCTGATCACCCCCCCACTGCTGCTGCCGCCTCCTGCATCTCCTCAGGCCCCTTCGCCTGACAGCTCCCCCGTGCCCCGCTGATCGTCGCCTGTCCTCCTTCCGGTCCGCTGATCGCCGCCTGTCCGCCTTCCGGTACTCCCCCCTCTGCCTCCCGCTCCCCCCAACCGTCCGATCCCCCCCTGCCATCCGTTAACCCCTCCACTCCCTCCCACACCCCAGAAATCAGCCCCCTGCCCAGTGATCACCCTTCCCTGCTGCCGGCTCCTACATCTCCCCTGCCCCCACATTTCCTCCGCACCTGACAGCCACCTCCTGCCCCCTGGTGATCACCCGCCCCAGTGATCACCTTGTTAACCCCCCCCGCGCTGCTGCTGCCGGCTCCTGCGTCTCCTCAGGCCCCTTCGCCTGACAGCTCCCGCCTGCCCTGCTGTTCGCTTTCGCATGATCGTCCCGCGCCCCACTTATCGCTCCCGCGTAATCGCTCCCGCGCCCTGCTGATTGCTCCCGCGTGATCGCTCCCACGCCCTGCTGATCGCTCCCGCGTGATCGCTCCCACGCCCTGCTGATTGCTCCCCTTACTGCTGCTGCCGGCTCCTGCATATCCTCAGCCCCCCACGCCTGAAAGCCCCCTCCTGCAGTAGAAAGTTTCACTAAACACTCACACATACACACACGCACACTAATAAAGCTTAGTTTTTTTACACGCACGCACACACAATGTCCCGCTCGTCCCAGTCACAAAGGCTGTACTCGGCAGAGGAGGCATATTCTTTTATTGCCTCCGAAGCTGATAGTGAGGGAGAGGACCCTACCTTTCTCTATTCCTCCCACTCTTCCTCCTCCAGTGACATGGACTCGCCACCACCAAGAAGTCGCAGGACGAGAAATCGTCCGGAGCCCAGGGAAGAAGAGCCGGAGCCCAGGGAAGAAGAGTCGGAGGCCGGGAGAGAAGACCCACAACCAAGTGCGAGTAACCCCCAACCTAGTGCTAGTCACGCCCAACCTAGCACTAGTGCCCCCACCTGGACCCCCGTCCCTGAAAATTTTGCTCCACGGATTCCTGATTTCATTCCCCAATCAGGAATCCAATTTGAGACTGCCAACCTCAGGGAAATAGACTTTTTCAAAGTCTATTTCTCGGAGTCAATCGTCAGTCTCATGGTGGAGCAAACAAACTTATATGCTCTGCAATTTTTTTCCCAAAACCCAGTTTCATCATTTTCTGCTTGGAGTCCCGTTGACTCTGCAGAAATGTTGAAATATTGGGGACTGGTCCTTCACATGGGGATTGTGAAGAAACCAGAACTTCGCCAATACTGGAGTACTGATATTTTATATCAAACTCCAGTATTTGGCATGGTTATGAATCGCAAACGTTTTGAGGCGATTCATAAATTTCTCCACTTTAGGGACAACACGGACATCCTTCCCCACGATGACCCGAATTTTGATAGACTGTTCAAAATTCGGCCGGTCATCGAACACTTCAGCAACAAGTTTGCTGAAGTGTACATTCCCCAAAGGGAAATTTGTGTGGATGAATCCCTCATCCACTTCAAAGGGAGGCTTCAGTTCCGTCAGTACCTGCCCAGCAAGAGGGCGAGGTACGGGATTAAGCTCTATAAGATCTGCGAGAGTACCTCAGGGTACGCTCTCAGCTTTAGAGTTTATCAAGGAAAGGACACCAGGATCCAGCCCCCAGAATGTCCACCTGCTCTGGGGGTGAGTGGGAAAATAGTGTGGGATTTGGTCCACCCACTGCTTGATAAAGGTTACCATCTGTACGTTGATAACTTTTATACAAGCATCCCACTCTTTCAATCCCTCTCTGCCAGAGCTACCGTTGCTTGCGGTACCGTGCGCAGAAACCAGAGGGGTCTCCCTTTGTCACTAATTGAGCAGGTTCTCCCAAAGGGTGAGAGCCGGGCCCAATGTAGTGGCAACATGCTTGTGGTCAAGTTCAAAGACAAAAGGGACGTCTTTTTCTTGACAACAATCCATGGTCCCGGCACCATGGCCAGCACTGTTCGAGGTACCACAGCACAGGTCCACAAACCGGACTGTGCGCTGGGGTACAACAAACACATGGGGGGAGTTGATCTTTCTGATCAAGTCCTCCAGCCCTATAGTGCCATGCGGAAGACGAAGGTGTGGTATAAAAAACTGGCTGTGCACATCGTACAAATGGCATTGTATAACGCATACGTGCTATCACGATGTGCAGGTCAGACCAACAACACCTTCCTTCAGTTCCAGGAGGCGGTGATAAAGGCCCTGATGTTTGGAGACGAGGAAGGAGCGGGCCCCAGCACTGCTGGAACTCAAGGATCCCGTATGGTACCAGGGCAACATTTTCCCGGTGAGGGGCAAAAAAGAAAAAGGTGCCGGGTATGTTATAAAAGGGGGATAAGAAGGGAAACTCGTTTCCAATGTGAAACGTGTCCCGACAAACCTGGACTGTGTTTGGATGAATGCTTCAGAATTCATCACACGTCCGTGGACTAGCCACATCCTGATATTCGACTACAGCACTCACCCACACCAGGCTGATATACACAACACCACACACACACCAACCTGACGTACACTACACCACACACCAACCTGACATACACTACACCACACACACCAACCTGACCCTACGTCAGGTTGGTATGTGTGGTGTAGTGTATGTCAGGTTGGTGTGTGGTGTACGTCAGGTTGGTGTGTGTGGTGTAATATACACCACACACACACCAACCGGACGTACACTACACCACATGTACACTACCCACCAACCTGATGTGCACTACTCCACACTCGCCAACCTGACCCTACGTCAGGTTGGTGTGTGTGTGCTGTAGTGTATGTCAGGTTGGTGTGTGGTGTAGTGTACGTCAGGTTGGTGTGTGTGGTGTAGTATACACACAACACACCAACCTGACGTACACTACACCACATGTACACTACCCACCAACCTGATGTACACTACTCCACACTCGCCAACCTGACCCTACGTCAGGTTGGTGTGTGTGTTGTAATGTATGTCAGGTTGGTGTGTGTGTGGTGTAGTATACACCACACACACACACCAACCAGACATACACTACACCACATGTACACTACCCACCAACCTGATGTACACTACTCCACACTCGCCAACCTGACCCTACGTCAAGTTGGTGTGTGTGTGTGTTGTAGTGTATGTCAGGTTGGTGTGTGGTGTGGTGTAGTGTACGTCAGGTTGGTGTGTGTGGTGTAGTATACAAACAACACACCAACCTGACGTACACTACACCACATGTACACTACCCACCAACCTGATGTACACTACTCCACACTCGCCAACCTGACCCTACGTCAGGTTGGTGTGTGTGTTGTAATGTATGTCAGGTTGGTGTGTGTGTGGTGTAGTATACACCACACACACACCAACCAGACATACACTACACCACATGTACACTACCCACCAACCTGATGTACACTACTCCACACTCGCCAACCTGACCCTACGTCAAGTTGGTGTGTGTGTGTGTTGTAGTGTATGTCAGGTTGGTGTGTGGTGTGGTGTAGTGTACGTCAGGTTGGTGTGTGTGGTGTAGTATACACACAACACACCAACCTGACGTACACTACTCCACATGTACACTATCCACCAACCTGATGTACACTACTCCACACTCGCCAACCTGACCCTACGTCAGGTTGGTGTGTGTGTTGTAGTGTATATCAGGTTGGTGTGTGGTGTGGTGTACATCAGGTTGGTGTGTGTGGTGCAGTATACACCACACACACCAACCTGACGTACACTACAACACACACACACCAACCTGATGTACACTATGTATGTCAAAAAGTCAAATGGCGCTCCTTCCCTTCTGAGCTCTGCCGTGCGCCAAAACAGTGGTTTACCCCCACATATGAGGTATCAGTGTACTCAGGAGAAATTGCTCAACACATTTTAGGATCCACTTTATCCTGTTGCCCATGTGAAAATGAAAACAATTGAGGCTAAAAGAAAATTTTTGTGAAAAAAAAGTACTTTTTCACTTTTTCATTTTTACGGATCAATTTATGAAGCACCTGGGGGTACAAAATGCTCACTATGCATCTAGATAAGTTCCTTGGGGGGTCTAGTTTCCAAAATGGGGTCACTTGTGGGGGTGCTCCAATGTTTAGGCACACAGAGGCTCTCCAAACGCGACATGGTGTCCACTAAAGATTGGAGCTAATTTTTCATTCAAAAAGTCAAATGGTGCTCCTTCCCTTCTGAGCTCTGCCGTGCGCCCAAACAGTGGTTTACCCCCACATATGAGGTATCAGTGTACTCAGGAGAAATTGCTAAACACATTTTAGGATCCACTTTATCCTGTTGCCCATGTGAAAATGAAAAACATTGAGGCTAAAAGAAAATTTTTGTGAAAAAAAAGTACTTTTTCATTTTTACTGATCAATTTGTGAAGCACCTGGGGGTACAAAATGCTCACTATGCATCTAGATAAGTTCCTTGGGGGGTCTAGTTTCCAAAATGGGGTCACTTGTGGGGGTGCTCCAATGTTTAGGCACACAGAGGCTCTCCAAACACGACATGGTGTCCACTAAAGATTGGAGCTAATTTTTCATTCAAAAAGTCAAATGGTGCTCCTTCCATTCTGAGCTTTGCCGTGCGCCCAAACAGTGGTTTACCCCCACATATGAGGTATCAGTGTACTCAGGAGAAATTGCTCAACACATTTTAGGATCCACTTTATCCTGTTGCCCATGTGAAAATGAAAAAAATTGAGGCTTTAAGAAAATTTTTGTGAAAAAAAAGTACTTTTTCATTTTTACGGATCAATTTGTGAAGCACCTGGGGGTACAAAATGCTCACTATGCGTCTAGATAAGTTCCTTGGGGGGTCTAGTTTCCAAAATGGGGTCACTTGTGGGGGTGCTCCAATGTTTAGGCACACAGAGGCTCTCCAAACGCGACATGGTGTCCACTAAAGATTGGAGCTAATTTTTCATTCAAAAAGTCAAATGGTGCTCCTTCCCTTCTGAGCTCTGCCGTGCGCCCAAACAGTGGTTTACCCCCACATATGAGGTATCAGTGTACTCAGGAGAAATTGCTCAACACATTTTAGGATCCACTTTATCCTGTTGGCCATGTGAAAATGAAAAAAATTGAGGCTTAAAGAAAATTTTTGTGAAAAAAAGTACTTTTTCATTTTTACGGATCAATTTGTGAAGCACCTGGGGGTACAAAATGCTCACTATGGATCTAGATAAGTTCCTTGGGGTGTCTAGTTTCCAAAATGGGGTCACTTGTGGGGGTGCTCCAATGTTTAGGCACACAGAGGCTCTCCAGACGCGACATGGTGTCCACTAAAGATTGGAGCTAATTTTTCATTCAAAAAGTCAAATGGCGCTCCTTCCCTTCCGAGCCCTGCCATGCGCCCAAACAGTGGTTCCCCCCCACATATGGGGTATCAGTGTACTCAGGACAAGTTGCACAACAAGTTTTGTGGTCCAGTTTCTCCTTTTACCCTTGGGAAAATAAAAAAATTGTTGCTGAAAGATCATTTTTGTGACTAAAAAGTGAAATGTTCATTTTTTCCTTCTATGTTGCTTCTGCTGCTGTGAAACACCTGAAGGGTTAATAAACTTCTTGAATGTGGTTTTGAGCACCTTGAGGGGTGCAGTTTTTAGAATGGTGTCAGTTTTGGGTATATTCAGCCATATAGACCCCTCAAACTGACTTCAAATGTGAGGTGGTCCCTAAAAAAAATGGTTTTGTAAATTTTGTTGTAAAAATGAGAAATCGCTGATCAACTTTTAACCCTTATAACTTCCTAGCAAAAAAAAAAATTGTTTCCAAAATTGTGCTGATGTAAAGTAGACATGTGGGAAATGTTATTTATTAACTATTTTGTGTCACATATCTTTCTGGTTTAACAGAATAAAAATTAAAAATTTGAAAATTGCGAAATTTTCAAAATTTTCGCCAAATTTCCGATTTTTTCACACATAAACGCAAAAATTATCAACCTAAATTTACCACTAACATGAAGCCCAATATGTCACGAGAAAAAAATCTCAGAATCGCTTGGATCCGTTGAAGCGTTCCCGAGTTATTACCTCATAAAGGGACACTGGTCAGAATTGCAAAAAATGGCAAGGTCTTTAAGGTCAAAATAGGCTGGGTCATGAAGGGGTTAAAGATAATTTATGTTAAATAGTGCTGTATAGAATTTGAGTATCACACAGCCAAAAAATAAGTACACCGGCCCCCAATGCTAAAACTTGGAGCAGAGATATATGACGCCTGTAACAGAAATACAACACTGGCAAATCTGTGGCCTTTAAAAAATTTTGTAGGCTGAATAGCGCTGTATGGAATTTGAGTATCACACAGACACAAAGTAAGTACACCGGCCTCCAATGCCCAATCTTTGAGCAGAGATACTGTATATGAGGGCTCTCACAGAAATACAACACTGGCAAATCTGCGGCCTTTAAAAAATTTTGTAGGCTGAATAGCGCTGTATAGAATTTGAGTATCACACAGACACAAAGTAAGTACACCAGTCTCCAATGCCCAAACTTGGAGCACAGAGATATATGAGATATATGAGGCCTTTTCTGGTGAATTTAAAACACCGGAAAAAGAAGAAAAAAGGGGCACAAGGGTAGCACACACAACTATGCTACGTATGCCTGACAAACTATCACTTTTCAACAGACCTCAGTTTTACAGAACAGACTGTATATATATATATATATATATATATATATATATATTTATTTATTTTTTTTGGGGGGGGAATTTTTGGAAAAATAGGTATTAAGCTTACCGTTAATGATGTTTCCAGGAGTCCATCCTGACAGCACCCTGGAGGACGTCCTCCTCCCCTTGCTGGGACAGGAAACACACGAGAATTCAAAAGGTCCGGTCCCACCCCCAAACCTCAGTGTTGTAACAAGAACTGCCTCAAGGAAATGCAGAAAAGATTCTTTAATGTTCAATAGAACATATTACATCAAATACCAGGAACATATTACATCATATGCTAGGAACGTATTACAAATATGCTAGAGTTATATTACATCATGCATATAAATATTACCAGGGAGGGAACTACCCGTGCTGTCAGGATGGACTCCTGGAAACATCATTAACGGTAAGCTTAATACCTATTTTCCAGGACGTCCCTCCTGACAGCACCCTGGAGAGTACCAAAGCACCTCCTTAGGGTGGGATTACCGCTTGGAGAACTTTTCTCCCAAATGCAGTATGTTGACCAGACAAAACATCAAGTTTATAGTGTTTACAAAAATAGCCCATGTTGCGGCCTTACAAATTTGCTCTAGAGAGGCGCCTGCCCTCTCAGCCCAAGAAGTAGCTATCCCTCGAGTAGAGTGTGCATGGAGACCCTTTGGAGGAGGAATCCCCTCTGACTGGTAGGCCTCAGAGATCACAGACGTGATCCAACGAGCGATAGAGGACTTTTTACCTTTATTCTTTCCACCAAACAAAATAAACAAATTTGGATCAATGCGCCATGAGTTGGTGGCTGACAGGTAGTCAAGGACCGCCTGTCTGACATCAAGAGAATGCAGAGCTCTCTCTTTAGCATTAGTAGGGTTACTGCAAAAGGATGGTAACACGATTTCCTGATTCCTATTTTTAAGCGTTCCTACTTTTGGAATAAACGAGGGATCGAGTTTAAGGATTAAGCTTTCATCTCTAATCTGGAGGTACGGGTCCCTAGTGCACAGGGCCTGAATTTCCCCCACCTTCTTAGCTGTGGTAATAGCTACTAAGAATGCTGTTTTACGTGTTAGGACTGAAATGGACATGTTATCAGCCGAAGCGTAATTATCTTTACAGAAGAATCTGAGGACCAAATTAAGGTCCCAGGAAGGCGATAATTGTCTAATGGTGGGACGCAACCTCTGGGTGGCTCTGATAAATCTAACTATCCACGGGTGAGATGCTAGGGGATAGTCAAAAAAGGAGCTGAGTGCCGAGATCTGCACTTACAAGGTGCTTGGTTTAAGACCTTTGTCAAACCCGACCTGCAGGAAATCTAGAATTCTAGGTAAGTCGGGAGTGGCCGCCGCTATCTCAGACCTGCCACCCTCCAGACAGAACCGTCTCCAGATCTTCAGAGAAATTGCCGATGTGACGGGCTTCCTACTGGCCTTGATCGTGGCTATTACTTGGTTCGACAGACCTCTGGCCTTCAGGATCTTCCCTTCAGGATCCAGGCTGAGAGATGGAGCTTCTCTGGGTACGGGTGATACACAGGACCCTGGTGGATTATATCTGCCCTGCGAGGAAGCTCTACTGGGTTCTCGATTGCCAGGTCTACTAGAAGAGAGAACCAACTCCTTCTTGGCCAGTATGGAACAACCAGAATAACTCGAGCTCGATCCTCCTTGATCTTCCTGAGAACAGCCGGAATTAGTGCCAGAGGAGGGAATGCATATGAGAGAGGTTCCGTCCATTCCTGGCTCAGACCATCTATCCCTTACGGAACATCCTGAGGGTTCAGCGAGAAGAATCTTGAGACCTTCGAATTTCTCCTGTTTGCAAATAGGTCTATACTGGGGATTCCCCAGCGAAGACATAAATCCCGGAAGATATCCTGGTTGAGTTCCCACTCTGTTGCAGACACTCTTCTCCTGCTCAAGTAGTCTGCTATGACGTTCTGGGAGCCCTCTAGGTGAATTGCTGAGATGGAAAGGACCGATCTTTCTGCCCAGCGAAATATTCTTCCCGCAAGCTCCTGAAGCAGATGGTGTCTTGAGCCTCCTTGATGCTTCAGAAAAGAAACCATTGTCACATTGTCGGACAGTATCCTGACATGGCAATTCTCCAGAGTGTGATGCTTCCTTCTCAAGGCTTCCCAAACAGCATACAACTCTTTGAAGTTGGAGGAGTTGTGAATGACGTCTGGAGGCCATCTCCCTTGTAGGATCCTGCCTTTTAAATGAGCTCCCGCCCAGCCCCAGGCGCTGGCGTCTGTTGTAACTACCACGTAGGGATCGGTAGACCATAGCACTCCGTTCCTTAGCTTCTCTGGGTCTGTCCACCAGAGGAGAGACCTTCGTACTGGATCTGATAGCCTTAAAATACTGTCCAGAGAAGACTGACGACGGTCCCACTTGGAAAGAATTAATCTTTGCAGTGGTCTTGAATGGAACTGTGCCCATCTTACACACAGTATGCAAGCCATCATTAGGCCTAGCACTCTCATGGCCGTCCTTATTGAAACTCTGCGTTCTAATGGGAGTCTCATCTGGATTTGTATTGCCTCCAGCTTGGATTCGGGTAGTAGAGATATTCTGTTTGCTGAGTCCAGACACACTCCCAGGAAGATCTTTTTGTGTTCCGGAGTTAGGTTGGATTTCTGCCAGTTTATGACACATCCTAATTGTTCAATCACAGATATAGTTCGGTTCCTGTGATCCGACAGAATCTCTGGAGTTCTTGCCACCAGGAGGAAGTCGTCGAGATATGGGACTATTATGATCCCTTGGTTCCCCAGGAAAGCAACGATCTCTGACACCAGCTTTGTAAATATCTGAGGTGCTGAGGCAAGTCCGAACGGAAGGCACTGAAACTGGTAGTGACAGGTCCCAGATGGCAGAACTACTGCAAACCTCAGAAGACTCTGAGAAAGAGGGTGGACGGGGACCTGATAATAGGCACTCTTCAGGTCGAGAGTGCACATTACAGCGTCCTGATCTATCAGGAGGATTGCTGAACGAATGGACTCCATACGAAACCTCTTGTACCTGACCCAGGAATTCAGGTGTTTCAGATTTACTATTGTGCGGGAATCGCCGGATGGTTTCGTTATGGAAAATAGGGAAGAGTAGTGACCCTGGCCTACTTCTAGTGGCGGTACTGGAACTATGACTTTTGAGGAAAGCATCCCCATTAAGTCTATCATCATGGGAGAGTCTCGCGAAACCACCGTAGGTATGATGTATCTGTCTGGTGGAGGGGAGTAGAGCTCAATACTGTAGCCCTCTGACACAGTCCGAAGGACCCACTGATTTTCATTGATTCGGGCCCAATTGTTCGCAAAGTGACGAAGCCTTCCCCCTATAAGGGTGGCGTCATTGTGTCTTAGATTTAGAGGAGGGGCTGAAGAAGAAACTTTTGTTCTTGTTACCCTGGGTACGGAAACCCCGATTAAATCCTCTATTGGATCTACCCCCTCTGAAATCGGACTGTCTCCTGAAGGGAAACCCTCTCCGAAAGGACTGAGACCTCTTAGGCTTGTCCTCCGGAAACCCCTTTTTCTTGTCAGAGGCCGACTCTAGGATAGTATCTAGGGAAGGACCAAATACCCTTGCTCCTGAAAAGGGAATTGAACATAATTTGGTCTTGGAAGCATTATCCCCAGACCATGATCTTAGCCAGACCGCCCTTCTAGCCGCATTGGATAATGAACCATTTCTAGCTGAAAATCTGACTGATTCAGCCGTGATGTCGGACAGAAAGGCCGTGGCAGATCTCATTATAGGGAGAGAATTTAGGATTTCGGATCTCGGGGTCTTATTAGAGAGATCCTCTTCCAATTGACCCATCCAAAGGTACATAGACCGGGCTACCGAGGTAGCTGCAATGTTGGTCTTAATTAGAGCCGCAGAGGATTCCCAGGCCCTCTTTAGCAGTATGTCGGCTTTCCGATCCATGGGATTGCGCAAGTTTGATGAGTCCTCGAATGGCATAGCTGTCTTTTTGGCAACCTTTGCCACCGGAACATCAACTTTGGGTATCCCATAGTTTTACATCCTCCGGCTTGAATGAAGTCCTTAGATAATACCAGCCGACGTTCTGCCTCTTTCCACTCCTCGAGTACCATGGCTTTAATATGCTCACTAACTGGGAAGACTGTCTGCCGACGTGACATAAGTCCCCCAAACATCAGGTCCTGCCTGGATTGTGGCTTAGAAGTTTCTTCTATCTGCATTGTGCACCGCACAGCCTGCACAAGATCATTCGTATCCTCCGCCTGGAAGAGGTATTTCCTTTGGTGGTCCTGGCTCCCTGAAGGACGCTCCCCCTCTTCTTCTGAGACGAAGTCTTCAGAGTCAGACTTGTCCTCCGAGGTAAACCCCAGATCTTTTAAGTCTTGTTCCCGTCTGGCCCTTTTGCGGCTGGGAATGGGGCTGGACTTTTCCACCATGCTAGACAGAGAAGCCTGGACTTCCTCTCGTATTAGGGACCTCATTTCAGACAATAGTGAGGGCTGCTCGTCTCTCATAACCTTGGATGTGCAATCTGCACATAAGGTTTTCCCATGAGTGTCCGGAAGCTTTACGCTACATATGGGGCATCTACTGGATTTTCCAGAGGCCTTGCTGGATTTCTTAGATGGACCAGGTGGGGCAGCGGGGGTTCCCTTATCCTTAAACGACATAAGATAGGGAAAAGTAAAGGGCAACCCTGCTCGTGCGTGCAGATGGGGAAGTTTACGCTATGCGCACTTACCCCCTCCTCGGCTGGCATGCTTCCTTCCATGCTTCCCGAGGTAACAGGTCCCCGCAGCTCAGAGCGCCGGACAGAAACGCCTCAGCCGTGTGTGATCCACGCTGGAGCGCACACCTTCCCCCGTACATACAGCGTTACCGGAAGTGACGGTAACAGATGCCACGAAACCGGAAGTGACGCGGTCCCTGGGAACTTCCGCCTGAAGACGCCGTGCCGGGCGCCATGCCGCTCAGGATGCCGCAAACTCCGTGGAACCGCGTCCGCAGTCGAGAGCCTCCCACCAGGAGAAGCGGCTGCCACCAGGAGCCTCGTCCACTCCTGGTCTTTGGAGCAGAGGGACCCCCCTCTGGAGGGTTTCTGCCCTGAGCCTCTTGACAGGGGGAAGGATATTGGCAAGCCGCACGATCCCCCTGAGCTCCAGTAAGCTGCGCAGCTTCTCTCGGGAGACAGGGGACAGGAAAAACACTGAGGTTTGGGGGTGGGACCGGACCTTTTGAACTCTCGTGTGTTTCCTGTCCCAGCAAGGGGAGGAGGACGTCCTCCAGGGTGCTGTCAGGATGGACGTCCTGGAAAAAAAAGGTATATAGACAGTAAATAAGCTGCAGCAGCAGGCAGTTATGGGGCTTTGGGAAGGATGCAGTGGGACCAATGGACGCACATACAGTGCCTGCAGGCCTTGCACTGATGTGGATATGTTGTGCCCTGCCTGCCTAGCGCCGCAATATCGGGACCCACGAATTAGCCCTAAAAAGGACTTTTGGTTGTTGAGGAGTTGTGGATGTAAGAGTTGCAGACGTACACTAACTCTAAAACCACTGACCCTATCTCGGCAGCAGCTCTCCTTACTCTCTCTGAAACAGGAACAGAATGCGGCGAGCAGGGTGGTGCAAGGTCTCTTATACTCGGGATGATGCTGTGTGGCCCAGCCAATCACTGCACGACCACAACAAAGATGGCTGAGGCGTTTCATGGCCTGGCAGACAATCCCTGCACCGTGATTGGGTCTCTAAAGTTCGCCAAAAACGCGGGGTGAAGACTGCAGTTACCGCCAAATAATCCCGGAAATGCTCGCTGCTCGGCGAGTTCCCCCGAGTACCCCGATACTCGGGTGAGTAACGAGTAGCGGCGAGCACGTTCACTCATCACTATTAATAAACTACCTGACAGCAGTTTTATACCGGGGGGTGCTGTTTTCAAAATGGTATCACGTTTCGAGGTTTTCCAATATATAGGACCCACAAAGTCACTTCAAGCCTGGATAGGTCCCTCAAACAAATACATTTTGTAAATTTCCTTGAAAAATGAAAAATTGCTGCAACATTTCTAAACCTCCTAAAAGGATAACAAAATAAAATAACATTTTACAAATGGTGCTGATGTAAAGCAGACATGAGGGAAATGTTATTTATTAATGTTTTTCTGTGGTATGACTATCTGGATTAGGCCGGGGTCACACTTGCGAGTGTGATGCGAGAAACTCGCGTGAGTCTCTCGCATCAATACCCGGCACTGCCGCTGTCAGTCGGGATCGGAGTGTGCGGCTGCATAGATATACATGCAGTCGAACACTCTGGTTCGAGTGCTGGGTATTGATGCGCGAGTTTCTCGCATCACACTTGCAAGTTTGACCCCAGCCTTAAAGGGATAATCATTCAAGGTTTGAAAATTGCAATTTTTTTTACATTTTTGTCAAACTTCTGACACACAGGTATATACTATATACAGGAGGAGATAACACACAGGTATATACTATATACAGGAGGAGATGACATACAGGTATATACTATATACAGGAGGAGATGACACACAGGTATATACTATATACAGGAGGAGATGACACACAGGTATATACTATATACAGGGGAGATGACAAACGTATATACTATATACATGAGGAGATGACACAGATATATGCTATATACAGGAGCAGATGACACACAGGTATATACTATATACAGGAGGAGATGACACACAGGTATATACTATATACAGGAGGAGATGACATACAGGTACATACTATATACAGGAGGAGATGACACACAGGTATATACTATATACAGGAGCAGATGACACACAGGTATATACTATATACAGGAGGAGATGACTTACAGGTATATATTATATACAGGAGGAGATGACACACGTATATACTATATACAGGAGGAGATGACATACAGGTATATACTATATAAAAGAGGAGATGACACATAGGTATATGGAGATGACATACAGCAGTTATATACTATATACAAGGGAGATGACATACAGGTATATACTATATACAGGAGATGACATACAGCAGGTATATACTATATATAGGAGGAGATGACATACAGGTATAGTATATGCAGAAGTGATGACATACAGGTATATACTATATACAGGAGGAGATGACACAGATATATACAATATACAGGAAGAGATGACATACAGCAGGTATATACTATATACAGGAGATGACATACAGGTGTATACTTTATATAAGGGAGATGACAAACATGGATATACTGAGGGGAAAATGAGAGGTGTGAGGTGGAAATGAGGGGTGTGAGGTGAAAATGAAAAGGTGTGAGTGCAAAATGAGAGGAGTGAGGGAAAATAGTGTAGTGATCGGAAAATGACAGATGTGAGGTCAAAATGACAAGTGTTAGGGGGGAATGAGAGGAGTCAGGGGGAAAATAAGAGGTGTGAGGGGGAAAATGAGAGATGTGAGGGGGAATATGAGAGGCGTCAGGGGAAAATAAGAGAAGTGAGGTGCTATAACTAACCACAGATATTTACTATGCCCAGGCAACGCCGGGCTCTTCAGCTAGTATTATATATTAACCAAGGAACCAAAGCCATGATGGATATCATATAAAACACTAAACTAGATACTTTTTCCATGAGGCGTTATGTGTTTTTGATGATCCATCATCCCAGTCTATTCTTTAAACCTTATTATAGATACACAACCGGTCTTGTTACATATTGCACCATGACATTGTCAGCCATACATAATCTGTATTTTATCTGAATTGGGGGAATTTATGGCCAGAAAAGCTGAAAAAACACATAACATAAAACTGCAAGCTTAAAATAGTCCAGTCCAGTGAACAAGAAGAATGCTTTATTTAGTGGTGACTCCTCACTGGGGCAGTTACCTGTAGCAACGTCGTCTTTGCACCACTCATCATCCCGCACATCGCGTTTTCCTTTCTCCATTATGGCTTCAGCTTTGATATTCTTCAGATATTTTCCTGGATGTCAAAGCTGTGAAAGTAATAATGTAAAAGTCACTGACAGAAGGAAAACTCACATGGAATGTTCTAGAAAGGAGGCTTTTACTACAAGCTCATGGGGCACCTGAGCCATTAAAAGATGCTGTCCTCTCCGCCTCCTATATCACTGGGGCTGCCCTTAGTCAGTACTGTGGTGTGTAGTGATAGAAGCAGGCGTCACTGTAAGTACCGTATATACTCGAGTATAAGCCTACCCGAGTATAAGCCGAGACTCCTAATTTTGCCACAAAAAACTTTGAAAACTTAATGACTCGAGTATAAGCCTAGGGTGGAAAATGCAGCAGCTATTGGAAAATTTCAAAAATAAAAATAGATACCAATAAAAGTAAAATTAATTGAGACATTATTAGTTTAAGTGTTTTTGAATATCCATATTGAATCAGGAGCCCCATATAATGCTCCATACAGTTCATGATGGACCCCATAAGATGCTCCATATTAAAATATGCCCCATATAATGCTGCACAAATATTGATTATGCCCCCATAAGATGCTCCATACAGACATTTGCCCCATATAATGCTCCACAAATGCTGATTATGGCCCCATAAGATGCTCCATAGACACATTTGCCCCGTATAATGATCCAATAATGCTGATTATGGCCCCATAAGATGCTCCATACAGATATTTGCCCCAGATAATGCTACACATGGCCCCATACAGATGTTTGCCCCATATAATGTAGACTTTAAGCAAGAACCTTCAGCACTCAAATAAGAACAATTTATTGTTTAGTGTTCAAAATGAAACAAAGAGGCAAAACATCCGCCAAATGCAAAGGAGAAAGCAAAAACTTTGGTATGCACAGATATACTTCAGCCGCGATGTTTCAGCAACAAGATGCCTTTCTCAAGCCAAATCTATCATAGAATACACACAAAAACAATGTATATTAAAAAAAACCCCAAAACACCCATACAGATATTTGCCCCATATAATGCTGCACATGGCCCCATAAGATGCTCCATACAGACATTTGCCCCATATGCTGTTGCTGCGATTAAAAAAAAAAAGACATACTCACCTCTCAGGCCCCCGGCACTTGCTATATTCACCTGCTCCGCGTTCCACCGACGGGTGCCGCTGTGTCTTCCTCGTCCTCTGCACTGACTGTTCAGGCAGAGGGCGGCGCGCACACTAATTGCGTCACCGCACCCTCTGACCTGAGCATCAGTGCAGAGGACGAGGAAGACGCAGCGGCGGCCGGCGGTGGAACGGGTAGCAGGTGAATATCATGCACTGCAGCTTCTTCCTGTATTGAGCGGTAACATGATACTGCCCATTACAGTAATGAATATGTGGCTCCACCCCTATGGGAGTGGAGCCGGGTCCATATTAATTACTGTAATGAGCAGTACAATGTGACCGCTCAATACAGGAAGAAGCTGCCGGAGAACCAGGGACACCGCGCCAGGAGCAGGTGAGTATTATTACACAGCTGTTGCTCTCCATCCCCTCCCGACCCCTGGGTATGACTCGAGTATAAGCCGAGAGAGGCAATTTCAGCCCAAAAAAATGGGCTGAAATTCACGGCTTATACTCGAGTATAAACGGTAACTGCATTATGGCTAAGTGATTTGTCTTCACACTTTGTATACACTAGCATTTTTAGCATTTTCCAGCATTTTATGGAATGTTTTGTCTGGAAATGTATTTTTGGGGTACATGCTATTTTTTTGTGGGGTTAGAAGCAATTCAGGAGTTTTTCCATTTTAATGGCATTCACTTCTGATATAAATGTCATGTTACAGGAGTCATTCACTCCTTTTTTAATATTTACATGAAACCCAGCATTATTTAAAGAAATAAAACGTTCATCTACTGATGTCCCAGTTTTCTTCTCTAATATGCAAGGTTATTGTCACATTCACATATCACACCAGCTCCAGCGAGAGTGGTCATGGCTGGGGGTATCCACTACAAGACCGCTGTGTCTGTCTAAAATGATTACAACCCTCCCAATTGTACATCTCAAACGTATAAATAATCACTCAAAACTGCTAAAGTTTGGGTCAAGGGCTGGCAATCTTCAGGAAGCCTTGTAGGGGTTTTCTCATGAGCAAAAGTTAATTTTATCCCCTTTATATATACGTTATAGGTCGCCTCTTCCTCTTTGATGCAGGCTCCAGTGTTTAGCCCGCATCGTTTCAGGTACATGACAGCTGATTTAATCAATAGTCATGTGCCCCTAAGAGCCGCAGGTGGAATCACGATAACCCCAGGCTGTTAACATGTTAAATACTGCTGTCAATCTGTGCCAGAAGTGCGCCATAAGGCCTGTCTATCGGCGTGTCCGACACATGATCGCGGGGCGCCGATGGGTTGGCATTACAACCTGGCGTCTGCAGAAGACTGATGACGGTTGTCATAGCTGATTTGCTATGAGCGCTGTCCAGGGACTGGCATTCATAGCAGATGAGCATTTCTGCTACACATATACAAATACAATCGATCAGAAGATCACAGCTTCAGGTCCCACATGGAGACTATTGAAGCAAGTGAAAAGTAAAATGATATAAAAGTTCATATCACCCCCTTTTGCCCCATCTATTACATAATTGTCTAAAGGTACCGTCACATTTAGCGACACTGCTGCGATATAGACAATGATGCCGATCGCTGCCGCGTCGCTGTGTGGTCGCTGGGGAGCTGTCACACAGACAGCTCTCCAGCGACCAACGATGCCGAAGTCCCCGGGTAACCAGGGTAAACATCGGGTTACTAAGCGCAGGGCCGCTCTTAGTAACCCGATGTTTACCCTGGTTACCATTGCAAATGTAAAAAAAAAACAACATACTCACATTCCGGTGCCTGTCACGTCCCCCGGCGTCCGCTTCCCTGCACTCCTCCAGCATCCTGTGTAAGCGCCAGCCGTAAAGCAGAGCGGTGACATCACCGCTGTGCTGTGCTGTTACGGCCGGCTGGCGCTGACACAGGATGCAGGAGGAGTGCAGGGAAGCGGACGCCGGGGGACGCGACAGACACCGGAATGTAAGTATGTAGTGTTTTTTTTTTTTACATTTACAATGGTAACCAGGGTAAATATCGGGTTACTAAGCGCGGCCCTGCGCTTAGTAACCCGATGTTTACCCTGGTTACAAGTGAAGACATCGCTGGATCGGCGTCACACACGCCGATTCAGCGATGTCAGCGGGTGATCCAGCAACGAAATAAAGTGCTGGCCTTCAAGCTCCGACCAGCGATCTCACAGCAGGATCCTGATCGCTGCTGCATGTCAAACACAACGATATCGCTATCCAGGACGCTGCAACATCACGGATCGCTATCGTTATCATTCTAAAGTCGCTCAGTGTGAAGGTACCTTAAGGGTCACTTCCATCATTCTGTCTGTCCTTCTGTCTGTCTGTCATGGATATTCATTGACCGTGGCCTCTGTCTGTCATGGATATCCAAGTCGCTGATTGGTCATGGCAAAACGTGCATGACCATTGCCATGACCAATCAGTGATGGCCATAGTCTGGCAGCGAAATGGCCACTGCTTTACTGCCCTGCAGTCAGCGCTGAGCGCTCACACAGGGTTAATGCCAGTGGAGCGCCCCCAGATGCAGGGTCGCGGGGTACTCAGTACCGGGCCTCTTCTTCTTCTGTTCTAAGGATGTCACGGTGGCTAGACCCGGTCCGTGACCCTGCTAAGGTGCGTCCCATTAAAGGTGATGGTGTGGTGCGTGGTGCAAGGCACAATGAATAACAAGGACACAGCTTTGCAGTCTCTTTACCTCTTTACTGAAGACTTAGGGATCCACAATCCAGAGCACTGCTAACAGGGCTGGCTGAGACCGGTCGGTCCGATGGCACATCCAGAGTTCCTTTGCAGGTGGAAATCAGTGCCTACCTACTGGCGCCTGTGTGTTGTAGTCCTTCCCTGCTATGCACCACGGGATAGTCCTCACAACTGTCGTGTCTGTTTCTGATGTTCTTTCTCTCTCCGTCCCCCAGATGATATGGCTAGGACGCACCCGTATGACGGGTAGGCCTGGAGTTATTCTGGGACCCTAGAGACGCCCCTCTCCCATGATTGCCTCCTTTGTCTGCTTAGGTGATTTAGGTGAGACAGCCAACCTATAATTAACTGTCCTGCCGTGTTCAAAGTAATGCGTAGAGTCTCTTACTTTCTCGGTGCTCCGGCCACCGGCTACACGCCTCAGAAGGATGTTGCCACGATCTCAGGGGCATGACTCCTTCTGGTTCTATCTCCTTTGTGCTGTGATCATGCTTCTCACTTCTCCACAATAAACTTCGCTTTGTGTACTTTATTAAGATGCCGCCGCAAGTAGTGCAGGAGCGGCTCCGTAACGATCTGTCCTCTTTCTAGGCCGCTGTCAGGATCCCACCTCTGACAGGTCCTCTCCCAAACTCTCCCGGGCTCTTTCTGCCTAACTTCCCGTCCAACCCCCAGTTTTACCAGAGCGTGAGGAGTGGCCTAATTGATAGAACCACTCCCCCTGGTGGCCGGAGTGTGAAGTGTAATGTGTGTCTGTGATACCTGGTCAGGTGAACTCCTTTGGTGCAATCAGACGTAACATCACTCCCCTTAGCGGCAGAGCAACATTACTGCAACGATCAGGACTCTGGGGCGCTGCACTCCCCCCCGGTTAAATCCAGTACTCCCGGACTGGGGAAAGAAGAACAACAATACATCTTAATGCAAAACATACAAAAATTTGAAATACAATGAACACGTAAATACTATGAACAAGTAAATATAACAATGCTTCCCTTTATGGGAGGTTAGGACGCTTGAACGTTGCAAAAAGTTTGGTCATGCATAGTTCATGACTCCCAGTTCATTGAGTGCAACTTTGAAAACAGCAGGGACCCCGGGTAAACAAAGGGGTCCCTGTGAAAGTTTTGGAGCAATTCACTGTCCATCACTCCATTGTCCATTCTTAATCCTGCAACAAAGATATTTACACAAACACTTTCAGCAACTTAGTATCTCCAAGTTTTGTAGCGAAGGGGAGTTTGATTCTTGGTGCTACGTGTAGACCTCCGCAGTGCAGGGGTTGCTATTGGTCTAACAGGGCCCACTATGCTTGCTACCGCTGGTGTAGTCTTCTAGCTACACTTCTAGTGAGTCTGGGTAGCACTGGCATGCTGGAGTTCTCAGAGCTGCTACTACTGATAGTGGGTATGGCAGATTCACCGATAGCAGAGGGAGGACGTGCTGGCCCAACGATTAGCGTGGCATCCTCAGGTGGGGTCCGCTGTGATTGAGGGTCCGGATGATCCGGCATCACATCTAATTCTGGCGGTTTCGGTTGACGAAACGTTAAGACAGGTACCACGATGGCCTGGTTTATTTGAGTCCACGACTGGAGAAAATCGCCAAGAACAGTGTGTATCATCTTTTTCTCTTCCATGGGCGGAGACGTCTCGGGGTCTGTTTCCCCATTTCTCAGCTTATCAGGGCATATTTTAAGATGGTCTCTGGATATGGCCGTTGAGGTTTCCCCTCCATCTTTGCTGATGAGACAGACCTTTGTATTGTCGAAATCGGATGGTAGGATGGTATATGGTTCCGCTTCCCATTGGTCATCAAGCTTGTGTAGTATCCTCTTCCATTTGAGTACTTGCTCACCGGGGGGCAAGGGATTCAACGGGGTACCCGGCTTATTCTTGCGCCTGTTCTCCACCTGATGGGAACACTGGGTAGCCTTGGGGCGATGGAAAGCGGGCAGCTCTACCTCTTCATATGCTTCTGAATCTTCCTCTGTTTCAGGTAAGTGGGGCATCCGGGACAATGCATCGGCATTCGCATTCTTGTGCCCGGCCCGGTACTTGATGGTGAAGTCGTAATTGGACAACCGGGCCATCCACTGCTGCTCCAAGGCCCCGAGTTTTGCTGTGTCCAAGTGCGTTAGTGGATTATTATCCGTGAAGACAGTGAATTTTGCTGAGGCTAGGTAGTGCTTAAACCTCTCTGTCACGGCCCAAACGACGGCGAGGAATTCCAGCTTAAAGGAACTGTAGTTGTCAGGGTTCCTTTCAGTGGGGCGAAGTTTCCTGCTGGCGTAAGCGATTACTCTTTCCTTGCCTTTCTGGACCTGGGACAGCACAGCTCCCAGCCCCACGTTGCTGGCATCTGTATACAATACAAATGGTTGGTCATATTCAGGGTAGGCCAGTACCTCTTCCCCCGTCAGCGCAAATTTCAAGCAGGTGAACGATTCTTCCAGTCCATTCCAATCGAATGGGGCACTCTTCCCCTGGGGCTTCTTGGGTTGGCCCACCAACAGGTCTTGCAATGGCGCGGCCTTCTTGGTGAAGTCTTTGATAAATCTCCGGTAGTAGCCTACCAACCCAAGGAACTGCCGGACTTCATGGAGGTTACCGGGCTTCGGCCAGTCCTTGATCACCGTAACCTTGTCGGGGTCTGGGGCTACTCCTTCAGCACTCACCACATGGTCCAGGTGTTAAGGGGAGAATGTATGGTATATGAAGATATACTTAAATCAAACCTATATGGACGCTTTGCTTAACATTAGACTCATGTAGCTTTAAGGTTTTTTGATTGACTGTCATAGGACTAAATTCTGTTGATTACTCTGTACCAGGATGTACCAAGATCCGTGTAAATCCCCTAGTCTTATCGAGAGTAAATGTATCTGCACGAAGGTGAATTGATCCCCAATAAACCAAAGATAAGTAGAATATGTGCATAGACAGATGTCAGCTTGACCCAAAGGCGCCATTAGGGCGATAGCGGTACAGAAATGGATTAAAAGAAATAATCATTAGAATTATGGGACTATAGCAATAAAGATAATAACATAGAACATGTAAGATCAAAAGAGTTTTCCGATAAGTGTTAAGTTGTAAAAACCCATGATGTAATGTGCGGAGACTGCCCAATTTTTCCATAAAAAGAGCGGTCCGACCAATAAAGATCCAGAAGTCTTTGAGAGACAATTGCTTGCATTTGTGTCCTGATTTCTCCGGCCATAATACCTCACATCCAATTTGGCAGCAGACAACTAAGATGAGAACACACGCATCCCGTGTGCCCTAACATTTGGCATCCGAACGTGGGGCTAGGACGAAAGTTCGAACCTGACCAGCCGCAAAGAAGGCCTCCAATCTTGGACTGGACCACTCGAGGGTGGAAAAGTGCACCTCCTATTAGGTAAGAAAATCATTCATCTTACCTATAACCCTCCAGTGTTTCCGTGCCGAGATAAAGGTCAGTCGGCTGTCAGACTCGGACATAGTGACCGTTCTGACAAGTCCTAGCACCAAAAACCCACCCTGGTCACGATTTCCTTAATTGTCTGCATTATCTGTTTTTGCTTTTGCCTCTCTGCTTTGCTGTTTTGTTTGTTTGCATATGTGGTACTACCTCAGCCAGCCTGAAAAATATAGGGAGACGTACAGAGCAATTTCACTGTCACTCTGGTTCCGGTCCTGCTCTCAGCTTGACCGATGGTCGCAGAAATCTGAACTGTGTCTCTCCCAGTGGGCAAGTGGGAGTAGTGGCTTGATTACTCTGAGTGATTTTACAACCTCTAAGTGGTTGGTGACTTCTTGCGGATGCCCACCGGAGATCACCTGGCTATGGTGATGATGTTTTGGCTGCAGCGTAAGTTCATAGGTTTTATTCTATAAGGGTGGAAGGGTAATAACAATTACCGTATTGATGTGACTGAGTGATTGCTCTCTCCCTGTCTACCTAAAGTGTGTTCTGCCCAGGTATAGACTTTTTATCTCTACAGATCAGGCTGGCATATAGATTGATAAATTGTGAAGTGTTTCGTTGTCAGGGATTCACAGTATCTGACATCAATGCTAGTTTAAGCTGTCTTTTGTCTGTTTGTATGGTATATGGTTTGCCGGCAGGAGGCGTACTAACATATGGTTAAAGTTTTGAATTCATTCTGTATATATATGTTGTGAGATTAGAGAATTAGTTAACCGGATTTGTTTTGCATACTTTAGAATTGGAAAGTTAGTTGTTAAATGTGTTCATGAAGGAAGAGAATTCCTTGAATGGTAATTGCTTTTACTTGTACAGATATCTCTGGTAGTGTGAGATCCAAAGTCCATTGTTACTCTTTAGTTAATGTTTGACTAACGTCACTGCATTTTTTTTGTGAGACGGTTTTTGAAATGGTTGTTGTTGAAGTGAAAGTGTTGTGGAAGCAGATATTCTAGCAATTTATCTGGCATTTTTAGACTACGCATTTTCTGGGTATAGAAGAATTGTTAAATACCCTGGTGGTAATTGTTAGCCAACTTCCTATATCACTGTGTTTAAAATACTAGACATCACAATATCACTGAAGACCCCTTTCCTTTGACATAAGGAGTACATACAGCTTTCACAGTCACATAGCTAACTGTTCAAAACCACGTGGGAACTTGTCTCAAGAGATAGACACACATGTCCCTCAGACGCACTAAGAATTCAGATGATAGAATGGGTGGGAGTAGTCAGTCAATACACATAAGACAGACATGACCCATAGGGGAGCAAGGAAAGAAAACGCATGTTAAGAAGAATCCTCCGACCCCAAAGGGGGGAGGATTAGATAAGATGGTAGAGGAAGTCAGAAGACAGGCATGGAGAGAGGAATACGACAAGGATACTGAATTTTATGCCAAACAGGCGCCTACAGAAAATGTGTCAGTTGCAACATCTGCATTACATTCATTGATACCGCCCATATACTGTACATTCCCGACGACTGGACATGTACCAGCTGACAAATGCAGAATATCGTGACACTTGTTCTGACTGTCAGATGACCAACCCAAATAGCCCTACTTTCTATCCAACTATATATGTAGACGGAATACCTTATGCTACATCTTGTCCGGAATCCACTATAGCTCCATTAATTAATGCAGTCCGTAAAAAGAATAATGAAGGAGAAGATGAACATGACATGGAGGTACATGATCAAGCAGAAGAGGGAAGACAGGAATCAACAGCTCAGACTGATAATCCACAGTATCCACCACTATATGGTGGGAGTACATCATCATCATCATCTTCTAAACCTCAAAGCTTACACTCTCGCACACAACCTACTCCACACAAGGACCCCTGGAAATACCAGGAGACAGACACTCTAGTGAGCAGCTTGCCAGACCCAGTGCAACATCTGATGCCATTTTATAAAAGGATGCATCAAATACAAAAGGCACACTCTGCCTCATGGACAGATTTAGAAAGGCTCACTCAAATTGCGGCAGGATGTTCCCTTTGGCCAAGGATGCGACTAGCCCTTGAGCCTGACAACCTCCATGTAGAATGGCTTGAGTCACGTGTATCCGGAGAATATTTCCTCCATAAGCTTTACGTCTGGACTGAGAAACCGCCTGCCAGCCCAGACCCCCACTCTCCAGGATGTCATGCAGGGGAAAGCAGAACCTGTGGATAGTTTCTTCCATCGATGTAATCAAAAGTTTCAGGATCTCAGATTTGAAATGCAAGTTAATCAATTAGAAGGAACTGTGATACCCACCACTACCGAGCTCCAAACTCTAATAGGGTATTGGCATACTGAATCCGCAATCCATGAAAGTATGTATACCCTTACAGTCCACAAAAATACCCGAGAGAAGCGTAATCAGGAACATTGACTTACCAGACCCAGACTTTCTCACGGATGCAGTAGTGCCTTTTGTGGGGGTGGATGGTAACACACGGTACACTCCAAGGATCAGGCCCCTACACAAAGGCCTACAACCTGCAGAGTATGCTGTCTCAATTGGTTGTCTCATCCACCTGGTGTCCACCTACCCTGTCAGTTTTACTAGGATCAGATCTACTACCAAAACTCCAAGCCAGCATTCTGTTTCATAAGGACGAAACTGTCACGTTTCACAGGAGCAGTCTGCAGAAGTGTACGGTCTCTTCTCTTTACAGGACACACCTGTAGATCATGTGGACATTGAACTGATGGCATTGATCCCAGACTCATTGCGGACACGAGGCCCAGAAGAAATTGGCAGGCTCAAAGTCCAGCCTATGAAGACGGAACTGGAGTCAGGAGCCCTGCTGCCATGGAAACTGCAATGCCCACCTTCCATTTCGTAATCTGCCACCATTATGCAACAACTGGAAATATACCTGGAGCCCTGGAAGATGACACATCCCACTGAAGACAGGAAAGCAGCTGTTCAGCACATACCTCTGGCAGCCAAGCCAACACAGCTACAGTCCTTCATTGGACTAGTTTCCTGCCATCCCTGGAGCCTTGATGCCTCTACACATGCCTCAAGGACACTCCTTTCAGTTCAACCAAGGAAGCCATCGATGGGTTTGACATGCTAATTTGCACTCACATCCTCTCCTGCTCTAGGACTGCCAGACTATAACAAACTGTTCTGCCTGTTCTGTCATGGAGAAGCAAGCCATGCAACTGGAGTCCTGACACAGCTTCCCGGAAGGAGACAACGCCCTCCTGGGTACTACTCTTAACCAAGTGGCCCGTGGAGTCCCAACCTGCATGAGAACCGCGTTGCAACCCACCTGTACTGGACAAGGCTTCTGACATCATTATGGGTCACCAGTTGAAGATCCTGGCCCAAAGCCCTATTCTGCTGTCCTATGTCTGCAATGCCCTATTCTGCTTCCGTCAATGTCACCATCTCCAGATGTGCTGTCCATAACCCAGCTACTCTCTTACCTCTGCCAAGGGGGGAGAGGGTGAAGATCACATCTCTGACACATCAGTGGAAGAGGTAGTCGACTCTGAAATGGCTCAACGCGATTGTCTCGCTGTCATGAGACAAGACCTCTGGAAGACTGATGCTCTTTGTGGTTTGACCAAGGTATGCAGACCAAGAAGGCCGTTTGCACACTGGTATAGCAGTAGTTACAGAAGATACCTGCTGCCAGCAAAATTGCTGCCTCCACCCAAAGGCAGGACCGCGGGCCTTGATAGAAGCATGCAACAGGTCCATTCAACACACAGCCACGACCAATCTGGAGGGAAAGAGACTTCATCATGGCTAATGGAACACCGATCAGAGACAGCCAAAGCCATACAAGAATGAATGGAGTCCTCATTGATGCCTGGAAGAGTTGCGGTGGTAAAAGGTGAAGACGCACACACACTGGAGACACCTCAAGGGAAGCAGTGGGCAGCACACTAACTGAAGCAACAGCAAAAGAAGCAGCAATGATACTACTTGACACAGAAACATCTCATCTGTACTCTAATATGGATCCAGAAACGGAGGGAAAATGGCTATCCCTGGAAAAAGATGTCTTAACATCCCAGAAGCAAGCATCCAAAGAAGTGAAGAAGAGGAACCGAGATGGAGCCACACCGATGAAACACGCCTAAGGATGAACAAGGGAAATTGAAGGCCTCGAACAAATGACCCTACATACTTAATGCTAGACATGAAACAGTGGAGCTATAGCATAAGGAGTTTTAGTCTTTCCCTTAGGTCTCACATATGCATGCACACACAAACACACACTAGCAGGTCCTACAAACTCAGCACTATAGGATCCTACTAATATTCCAAGTTTAGGGTTATACCTTTTCTAACTACAGTTGTCTATATGCAGACTAAGTTTATTGTAAAATAAGGCATGTGACTAAATTTGTTCTCAAGTTCCATCCATCCCAGATCCTGAGGACCTAGAAGGTGCCCACCAGATCCTGCCCGATGACTGACTCCTCATCATCAAGAGGTTCAAACCTAGAGATGACAGCCTGTTCCAAGTCCTGTCTACTACCACAGCAGTCCATGGGTCCACGCTTCCCACTGCAAGGAGATGCCAGATCCAGAATCCAGTGGCGGCTGCCACTCTTCATCCGTCTGACACTTATCCTTCACCTAGTCCAAGGGGTATCCAGTCACCAAGGGGTAGTCACTCATGAGGAGGGTATAGTGACATTTTGGTATAATATCTCCACCCCAAGAGTAACATATCAATTTGACTATTGCCTCATAGTAGAATGCCCAGGCCCCATGGCACAGTTTGACATCTGGCTAAACACACAATTCATCTGTGTCACCACTGCTGAAACAGGGGAAGGTTCAAACTGTGAGGATTGGTCACTTGTTGGGTGGCACACTGGTGAAAGTGACTGGGGACATCAACCAGTCCAGGCCCTGCAAAGCAGAGACTAATGGGGAATCAGCCTATTAACCCGCATTACCCTGTCCAAAGCCCCATTTAAGGGCCAGAGGGGCCTTCCAGATTCAATACTCCACATCTCTGCCACTCATTGCCCCAAGGAGGGATGCATAGCCAGTACCTTACCATTGACAGCCCCTCAGAGAATGACCAAGGGTTATATGTACTAGGCTCCAGTACTAAACTTGGGAGGCAGAATGGTGGCACAAAAGGTAAATTTTGGCTAAGAAGCATAGTTACCAGTGGGGGCACACAGGGGGTACCTGATAGATTCAAAGCCAGGAACAAGACAGCAGTTGGGCTTAAACCCACCATTCCCATAAATAAGAACATACAGTAGATAAACTACCTATACTATAATCAACAACGGTTTATAAAATACACTAGGGATACCATAAAGGCACTTATTGACCCATTAAGTTTGCAATAGCTATTCTATCTGTTTTAACTGTATTAAGCCTTAATTCTCTACCTGCATAGCTTCATGCCTTAAGAAAATGATGATGAGGACCATGGAAACCAAAGTGATGACGACCATACATGTTGATTTCAAAGATCCCCTAGATGAAAGAAGCTGCTGTGAAAACCATGAGAGGATCCACATTCCCCGGAATATGTCTGCCTGAAGCACACCAATAGGGAAAGACCAGGATCTGACTTCCTCCTGTGCAAAGTCCGTTTGGAGGGGGTCCATCTACTAGAGATGGACCGTCTTGTTTATACGGTGAAGGTTAGTTAGTTAGATAGGCTCCAGATTAGGCCCAGGAGGACAGATCGATAGGTTCGACGAGATCAGAGTTTGATTTTGCATATCTCCAAAGGGGGGACTGTTAATGGGAGAATATATGGCATATGAAGATATACTTAAATCAAACCAAGATGGACGCTTTGCTTAACATTAGACTCGTGTAGCTTTAAGGTTTTCTGATTCACTGTCATAAGACTAAACTCTGTTGATTGCTCTGTACCAGGATGTACCAAGATCCGTGTAAATCCCCTAGTCTTATCGAGAGTAAATGTATCTGCACGAAGGTGAATTGATCCCCAATAAACCAAAGATAAGGAGAATATGTGCATAGACAGATGTCAGCTTGACCCAAAGGCACCATTAGGGCAATAACGGTACAGAAATGGATTAAAAGCAATAATCATTAGAATAATGGTCCAATAATAATAAAGATAATAACATAGAACATGAAGATCAAAAGAGTTTTCTGATAAGTGTTAAGTTGGAAAAACCCATGATTAGTGTTGAGCATTCCGATACCGCAAGTATCGGGTATCGGCCGATACTTGCGGTATCGGAATTCCGATACCGAGATCCGATACTTTTGTGGTATCGGGTATCGGTATCGGATACATAGGGATCTGTAAAATAAAGAATTAAAATAAAAAATATTGATATATTTACCTCTCCGGCGGCCCCTGGACTCAGCGCGGGTAACCGGCAGGCTTCGTTGTTCAAAATCAGCGCTTTTAGGACCTGAGAATCACGTCCCGGCTTCTGATTGGTCGCGGGCCGCCCATGTGACCGCCACGCGACCAATCACAAGCCGCGACGTCACCGCAAGCTATTGACGCGCTCATTTTAAAAAATGAGCGCGTTAATGGCTTTGAAAGACATAGCGGCTTGTGATTGGTCGCGTGGCCGCGACCAATCACAAGCCGCGACGTCACCGCAAGCTATTGACGCGCTCATTTTTAAAAATGAGCGCGTTAATGGCTTTGAAAGACATAGCGGCTTGTGATTGGTCGCGTGGCCGCGACCAATCACAAGCCGCGACGTCACCGCAAGCTAGTGACGCGCTCATTTTTAAAAATGAGCGCGTTAATGGCTTTGAAAGACATAGCGGCTTGTGATTGGTCGCGTGGCTGCGACCAATCACAAGCCGCGACGTCCCCGCAAGCTAGTGACGCGCTCATTTTTAAAAATGAGCGCGTTAATGGCTTTGAAAGACATAGCGGCTTGTGATTGGTCGCGTGGCCGCGACCAATCACAAGCCCCGACGTCACCGCAAGCTTTTTTTTTTAAAATGAGCGCGTCAATAGCTTGCGGTGACGTCGCGGCTTGTGATTGGTCGCGTGGCGGTCACATGGGCGGCCCGCGACCAATCAGAAGCCGGGACGTGATTCTCAGGTCCTAAAAGCGCTGATTTTGAACAACGAAGCCTGCCGGTTACCCGCGCTGAGTTCAGGGGCCGCCGGAGAGGTAAATATATCAATATTTTTTATTTTTATTCTTTATTTTACACCTCCCTATGGATCCCAGGGCCTGAAGGAGAGTTTCCTCTCCTTCAGACCCTGGGAACCATGAGAATACCTTCCGATACTTGATGTCCCATTGACTTGTATTGGTATCGGATATCGGTATCGGCGATATCCGATATTTTTCGGGTATCGGCCGATACTATCCGATACCGATACTTTCAAGTATCGGACGGTATCGCTCAACACTACCCATGATGTAATGTGCTGAGACTGCCCAATTTTTCCATAAAAATAGCGGTCCGACGAATAAAGATCCAGAAGTCTTTGAGAGACAATTGCTTGCATTTGTGTCCTGATTTCTCCGGCCGTAATACCTCACATCCAATTTGGCAGCAGACAACTAAGATGAGAACACACGCATCCCGTGTGCCCTAACAAGTGACCCCGCCCACCAAATCGGACCCTGAGTGACCCCGCCCACCAAATCGGTCCCTGAGGTGCCCCGCCCACCAAATAGGAACCAGAGTGACCCCATCCACCAAATCGGACCCCGGGTGACCCCGCCCACTAATTCGGACCCCGAGTGGCCCCGCCCACCAATTATGACCCAGAGTGGCCCCGCCCACCAAATTATGACCCAGAGTGGCCCCGCCCACCAAATCGGACCCTGAGTGACCCCGCCCACCAAATCGGTCCCTGAGGTGTCCCGCCCACCAAATAGGAACCAGAGTGACCCCATCCACCAAATCGGACCCAGAGGGACCCCTCCCACCAAATCGGACCCTGAGGTGCCCCACCCACCAAATCGGACCCAGAGTGGCTCTGCCCACCAAATCGGACCCAGAGTGACCCCGCCCACCAAATCAGACCCAGAGTGACCCCGCCCACCAAATCTGACCCAGAGTGACCCCGCCCACCAAATCAGACCCAGGGTGACCCCGTTGACAGTTTTATAGGTCGGATAGTTACGGACGCGGCGATACTAAATATGTGTTCTTTTATTGTTTTTTTTTATTTAGATAAAGGAATGTATTTATTGGAACAGTATTTTTTTATTATTATTAATTTAGGAGTTTTTTTTTCACACACATTTTTTTTTACTTTTTTACTTTGCCCCGGGGGGAGGGCAGGACAACTTCACAGTAAAGTGACAGATCGCTGATCTGACACTTTGGTGTGCATTGTGTCAGATCAGTGATCTGACATGCACAGCAGGGAGGCTGTTATGTCTGCTAATGAGAGGTGTTATGAAGGCAATCCAGAGACACAGTGTGCCTAGCGATCAGAGCGCACACAGTGATCTGACAAATACCCAAAAACAAAAGAACGAGCTCTGAGACGTGGAAACTCTGTAGACTGCACACCTGATCCTATCCTAAGCACAACTAAAAGCGGCTGTGGATTGCGCCTAACAACTACCTATGCAACTCGGCACAGCCTAAGAAACTAGCTAGCCTGAAGATAGAAAAATAGGCCTGACTTGCCCCCAGAGAAATACCCCAAAGGAAAAGGCAGCCCCCCACATATAATGACTGTGAGTAAGGTGAAAAGACAAAACGTAGGGATGAAATAGATTCAGCAAAGTGGGGCCCGATATTCTAGACAGAGCGAGGACAGTAAAGCGAACTTTGCAGTCTACAAAAAACCCTAAAGCAAAAACCACGCAAAGGGGGCAAAAAAGACCCACCGTGCCGAACTAACGGCACGGCGGTACACCCTTTGCTTCTCAGAGCTTCCAGCAAAACAAAAGACAAGCTGGACAGAAAAAAAGCAACAAAATATCAAAAAAGCACTTAGCTATACAGAGCAGCAGGTCACAGGAACAGTCAGGAGAAGCTCAGATCCAACACTGGAACATTGACAAGGAGCCAGGATAGCAGCATCAGGCGGAGTTAAGTAATGAAGCAGTTAACGAGCTCACCAGAACACCTGAGGGAGGAAGCTCAGAAGCTGCAGTACCACTTGTGACCACAGGAGTGAATTCAGCCACAGAATTCACAACAGGAGGCTTCCCGACGCCTGCTCTGAGCAGGCTCTGGTAAGTCACCTCCCTGCAGGACCCGGATGCAGCCCCACGGCCATTTTGGATCCGGGCCTGCAGGGAGGAGGAGGTAAGAGACCCTTGGAGCAACACGATCACATCACGTTGCTCCCAGGGTCTCAGGGAAGCACGCAGGGAGCCCCCTCCCTGCGCGATGCTTCCTTATACCGCCGGAATACTGCAATCATGTTTGATCGCAGTGTGCCGGGGGTTAATGTGCCGGGGGCGGTCCGTGACTGCTCCTGGCACATAGTGCCAGATGTCAGCTGCGATAGTCCCCCCATGAGCGCGGCTGATCACGTTGGACGTACTATTCCGTCCTTGGGAAGTAGAGCCCACCCCACATGGACGGAATAGTACATCCAATTAGAAAGGGGTTAAACTTTTTTTGGCTTTTTATTATGGTATTTTATTTGGCATTTCCTTATTCACAGCAAACAAATTAGTACATTAATGAGAACATGTCCTGGGAGGATCTGTCCCTTTGGTATAGTGTGGTTATTTTCATTTATCTGGATGGGGCTTTAGAGCTCCTCCAGTACTCCGCTCTATTTGATCCTTTGGAAGCTGAATGTATAAAAAGAGAGTGTGGCTGATCTTTTCATATTTATTTTTTAATGACCTGAAGAAGACTCCAGGGTGTAGGAGTCGAAATGTGTTGTCCTGTAATTTTTTTTAACCTCTTTTATCTCAATAAAGTAGATATTTATATAAAACATCTATGACAGTGATGGCGAACCTATGACACGCGTGTCAGTGCTGACACGCGTAGCCATTTTCAGTGACACGCGGCCGCCGGCCGCAGCCCCATAGAAATTGCATCCTTAAATTGCATGGCAAGCCGTTCCGATTCGGATCGGATGCCATGCAGGAGGTCTGTAGGCCCAAACAACAGAGCTCCGGCACAGAGCGTCTAGGCCTGGGACTTCCGGTAGGCCGGCGCAGCTCCCGGAAGTCCCAGGCCTAGACGCTCTGCGCCGGAGCTCTGTTGTTTGGGCGGCATTGCACTGCTCCCTGCTTCGCCGGCCGGAAGTTCGGGCCTACCGGAAGTCCCAGGCCTAGACGCTCTGTGCCGGAGCTCTGTTGTGACAGGCCTAAACGCTCTGTGCAATGCCGCGGGGGACGCACTTTTGAGGTCTGAGGTGATCGCTGTCTTGAGGCCCTGTGATTGCTGTCTGCAGGCCCTGTGACTACTACAGCAACCATCATCCAGTGAACTGTGGGGTGTCATTGGCCATTATTGAGATAAGTGAGGGGGAGGCTGGAAGAGGCCTGTGCTATGGGTGCCGTTTCCCGCCATTAGGAACGCCATCTTGCAGCATAGTACAGACTCCATTTCACCACCATTACTGTTGTGCATCCTTATTAACCCCTATTTCTGCTTATTAACTCTGCCCTTTCCTAAAAGACAGTTACATGTGCCATCATATGGTCAGTTAGGTTAGTTAACCCCTAATTACCTGCAGGGCTAACTATAAATCTTCTCTCACTGCCCCTCTCATGGAGAAGCCACAAAATAAAAAAACAAAGTTAAGTAAAGGGAGTGGTAGTAGCAGTAGCCGACCCTTTCAAGAGACATGGACTGAGATGTATGGCATTATAGAAAAAAATGGCAGATCATTTTGCGTTCTATGTAGTGAAACGGTAGTAAGCAGAACGTGGAATGTAAATAGACATTTTGAAACTAATCATTCCCAGCTCTTGAAAAAAAGTGAGGATGAAAGGAAGGAATACATTTCCAGGCAGCTACACCTTCATAAGAGCCAATCTAATTCCATCCTTAAATTTGTAAAAAGCTCTACAAATTTAACGTCTGCAAGTCTGAGCATTGCTCACTCCATAGCTCAGCATGGAAAAGCACTCAGTGAGGGAGAATTTATTAAAGAAACTCTCTTAAGATGTGCACCAGTTCTATTTCATGATATGCAGAATAAAGATGCAATTATTAAGAGAATATCTGAGTTACCACTCAGTAGAAATATCATAAAAGACCGAATAATGAGGCTGAACACAAGCGTACAACATCAATTAAAGAGAGACATAAGTAATTGTAAATATTTTTCGATCTCTCTTGATGAAACTACTGATGTCACATCACATGCTCAGTTGGCCATTATTGGTCGATATTCTGATGGTCTCACAATGAGAGAAGAGTTGATAAAGTTAGTATCAGTGCCAACAAGTACATCAGGAAGTGAAATATGTAAGGTTGTTATGCAAACATTCTGTGACCTAAGCATTGATATCTCTAAAGTTGTGTCAGTGACGACAGATGGGGCACCAAACATGGTGGGGAAAAAAGTCGGATTTGTTAAATTGTTTACGGAAGGTATTGGACATCCGATTGTGCCTTTTCATTGCATTATCCATCAGGAGGCTTTATGTGCCAAAGCAGGATTCACTGACTTAAACGACTTAATGTCAGTTGTTACAAAAATAGTTAATTTAATAGCTGCTCGCCCCCTTCACAAGCGAGAATTTTCTGCACTTTTACTGGAGGTTGATTCCACCTACAGTGGACTGCTGATGTACAATAATGTAAGATGGCTGAGCCGAGGCAAAGTTCTTGAGCGCTTTGTGGAGTGCTTTGAAGAAATTAAGGTATTTCTTGAGGATAAGGATCTGGGAAACTTTCCTCAGCTCTATGATTCTAAGTGGGTCAACAACCTGATGTTTTTTACAGATCTCTCTGTTCATATTAATGAACTGAACTTAAAGCTACAAGGTTTTGGCAAAAGTATTGACGTTATGTTTGGATACATAAAAGCTTTTGAAAGTAAACTTAAAATTTTCAAGCGAGATGTAGAAACTAAAACTTATAAGTATTTTCCTCGAGTAACAAAGTATTTTGAGAAGGCCAGTGCAGCTGTACAAAATAAAATGGAACCCTTGCATATAAAGTACCAGCATGTTTTAGACTCGTTACTTGACCAGTTCAGTGATAGATTTAATCAATTTAGAAGCCTAGAACAGACCATGAAAATAATTAAGTATCCTGATGTAGTAGTCTACAGTAGTTTGGAATTAAATGGTTTCCTCTGGATACAAATTGATGATTTGGAGATGCAACTTGCAGAATTTCAGGACAGCATCTGGGCTCAGGTGTTTGTTGACTTGAGGTCAAAGCTTGAGAATCTAGAAAGGTGCCGCTTGGAGAATCAAGAGGAGTGCCACTATGAACAGGAAATTTGGAGCGCCTGGAATAGGTTACCAGACACTTTTATCACCCTGAAAAATATAGCAATGGCTTTACTCACTATTTTTCCCTCTACCTACTTTTGTGAGACCTTATTCTCAGCATTAAATAATATCAAAACCAACAAAAGAAACAGATTGACAGATGAACTTAGTAGCGCTTGCTTGGGCTTGAAGTGTACAAAATACCAACCTTCAATTGAACATTTAGCTAATGAAATTCAGCAACAAAAAAGTCACTAAAAATCAGTGATGGCGAACCTGTGGCAGTCCAGCTGTTGCACAACTACAATTCCCATCATGCCTGGCCATTCAAAGCAAAAGCTTTGGCTGTGAAGACATGATGGGAATTGTAGTTTTGCAACAGCTGGAGTGCCACAGGTTCGCCATCACTGGAAGAATTCCCCCTCCCCCTCACTTATCTTAGTTCACGGCACCCCACACAAGTTAAATAATAGCAAGACCAACAAAAGAAACCAACTGACAGATGAACAAAGTCACTAAGCAGGTAAGTTAAATAATTATACATATTTGTTATTTAAACTATACATGTCGCAAAATTATGGTTTTTTTTTCTCAAGGTGACACACCACCCAAGTTATGTTCGGTTTTTTGGCGAATTTTGACACACCAAGCTCAAAAGGTTGCCCATCACTGGTCTAAACAGTGGAAACCCCCCAATTATAATTGAAACCCTAATCCAAACACACCCCTAACCCTAATTCCAACGGTAACCCTAACCACACCTCTAACCCAGACACACCCCTAACCCTAATCCCAACCCTATTCCCAACCGCAAATGTAATCCAAACCCTAACCCTAACTTTAGCCCCAACCCTAACTGTAGCCTTAACCCTAACTGTAGCCTTAACCCTAACTGTAGCCTTTATCCTAACTGTAGCCTTAACCCTAGCCCTAATCATAACCCTAGCCCTAACCCTAGCCCTAACCCTAATGGGAAAATGGAAATAAATACATTTTTTAATTTTTTTTATTTTTCCATAACGAAGGGGGTAATGAAGGGGGGTTTGATTTACTTTTATAGCGGGTTTTTTAGCGGATTTTTAGGATTGGCAGCCGTCACTCACTGAAAGACGCTTTTTATTGCAAAAAATATTTTTTGCGTTACCACATTTTGAGAGCTATAATTTTTCCACATTTGAGTCCACAGAGTCATGTGAGGTCTTGTTTTTTGCGGGACGAGTTGACGTTTTTATTGGTAACACTTTCGGCACGTGACATTTTTTGATCGCTTTTTATTCCGATTTTTGTGAGGCAGAATTAGCAAAAACCAGCTATTCATGAATTTCTTTTGGGGGAGGCGTTTATACCGTTCCGCGTTTGGTAAAATTGATAAAGCAGTTTTATTCTTCGGGTCAGTACGATTACAGCGACACCTCATTTATATTTTTTTTATGTTTTGCCGCTTTTATACGATAAAAACTATTTTATAGAAAAAATAATTATTTTTGCATCGCTTTATTCTGAGGACTATAACTGTTTTATTTTTTTGCTGATGTTGCTGTATGGCGGCTCGTTTTTTGCGGGACAAGATGACGCTTTCAGCGGTACCATGGTTATTTATATCTGTCTTTTTGATCGCGTGTTATTCCACTTTTTGTTCGGCGGTATGATAATAAAGCGTTGTTTTTTGCCTCGTTTTTTTTTTTTTTCTTACGGTGTTTACTGAAGGGGTTAACTAGTGGGCCAGTTTTATAGGTCGGGTCGTTACGGACACGGCGATACTAAATATGTGTACTTTTATTGTTTTTTTTTTATTATTTAGATAAAGAAATGTATTTATGGGAATAATATATATATTTTTTCATTATTTAGGATTTTTTTTTTTTTTTTTTTTACACACTTGTAAAAAAATTTTATGACTTTTTTACTTTGTCCCAGGGGGGGACAATACAGATCGGTGATCTGCCAGTTTGCACAGCACTCTGACAGATCACCGATCTGTCAAACAGCGCTGCAGCGTTACCAAGTGCCTGCTCTAAGCAGGCACTTGGTAAGCCACCTCCCTCCCTGCAGGACCCGGATCCGCGGCCATCTTGGATCCGGGATTTGCTGCAGGGAGGAAGGTAGGAGACCCCCGGAGCAACGCAATCACATCGCGTTGCTGCGGGGGTCTCAGGGAAGCACGCAGGGAGCCCCCTCCCTGCGTGATGCTTCCCTGCACCGCCGGCACATCGCGATCATGTTTGATCGCGGTGTGCCGGGGGTTAATGTGCCGGGGGCGGTCTGTAACCGCTCCTGGCACATAGTGCCGGATGTCAGCTGCGATAAGCAGCTGACACCCGGCCGCGATCGGCCCCGCTCCCCCCGTGAGCGCGGCCGATCGCCTATGACGTACTATTCCGTCCTTGGGAAGTAAAGCCCACCCCACATGGACGGAATAGTACGTCTAATGGCAGAAAGGGGTTAATAGCCTGGAGAGGCTCCATGGTTATTGGCCCCCCTGGCTACAAACATCTGCCCCCAGCCACCCCAGAAAAGGCACATCTGGAAGATGCGCCTATTCTGGCACTTGCCCTCTCTCTTCCCATTCCCCTGTAGCGGTGGGATATGGGGTAATGAAGGGTTAATGTCACTTTGCTATTGTTAGATGACATTAAGCCAGGTTAATAATGGAGAGGCGTCAATTATGACAACTATCCATTATTAATCCAATAGTACGAAATGGTTAAGAAAACACACACACACACACACACACACATTATTACAAAGTCCTTTAATGAAATAAATACACAGGTTGTTGTAATATTTTATTATACTGGCAATCCACCTGAAGACCCTCGTTCTGTAACAAAGGAAAAATAAAAAAACAAAAATAACCATGGACCCTCTCTAGGCTATTAATATCTGCTCTCAGTCACTGGCTTTACCGCTCTGGCGGAGAAAATTGCGCGGGAGTCCACGCCAATTTTTTCCGCGATTTAACCCTTAATTTTAGCAGCTACAGCGGCCAAATTTTGCACATACACACTACTAACATTAGTAGTGTGGAATATGCAAAAAAAAGGGGGATATGAGATGGTTTACTGTATGTAAACCATGTTTCATATCCTGTCGGGTTTGTGAAGGAAAAATAAAAAGTCGGCAATTGAATTACCGGCTTTTCTCTCTAACACCGCTGCGTATTTCTCGCAAGTCACACTGCTGGTCCGTGTGTAATCCATATTTTTCTCGCCCCCATAGACTTTCATTGGCGATTTTTTTGCGCAATACAGTGACAAACGCAGCATGCTGCGATTTTCTAAGGCCGTAGAAGACCGTATAATATGGATCCGTTAAATACGGCTGATAGGAGCTGCAAGCCTGCGAGAAAATATTGCAGTACGCATGCCATACGGATTACATACGGAGGATGCCATGCGCAAAATACGCTGACACACCCTGCCTACGGATGACATACGGATCACTATTTTGGGAACTTTTCTGCGTATTACGGCCGTAAAAAAAACGGACCGTATTTACATACGCTGAGTGTGACGCCGGCCTTATAATCATACTGCAGGAAAAAAGTTGAATAAAACGTGATCAGAAAGAGAAATATAAATAAAAATGGTATAGCTCAAAATGTCAACTGGTACTGCTAAAAACAAGCCATCAACAGCTTCATCAGCAGATAAAGAAAAAAGTTATAGCTCTCAGAATAAAGCGATGCAAAAATAATAATTTTCTCTATAAAAGTGTGTAAAAGTGTCAAAACATTAAAAAAATCTATGTAAATGTGGTATCGCTGTGTTGATATTGTTCCACTAAGGCTGGTTTTACATTTGCATTTGTGCCGCAATTTTCCGCATGCGTCATGTATTCCTATCTTAAACATTAGGGACGCATGTGTCTGCGCATTTTGCCGCGTTAGACGATGCATGCGTCGTTTCGTCGTCTGCGGTTTGGCACGGTAAACGCTACATGTAGTAATTTTAGAGGTGTCAATTTGCCGCCTAGAAACGTATGCGGTTGTTAGCGGCAGGAATGCGGCAAAAAAACACATTACAGTCTATGTGAACGCATGCTTTCTCAAGCACATGCGTTTGCGAACGCATGCGTTGCACCACAGGAAAACATGTCTAGACACTGTTTAGCCATCCCCCACATACAAACTGATAAAAGGAAGGAGTGGGCATTTGCAGATCACTACCCAGCAGACAGAGAAGCAGAGCAGACGCAGGCAAGAACCTTGGAGGAAACAAGACACTGAACAATGTGAGTATATCCTAGCCAATGTCTTTATTTTCTATTTTCTGTCTCTATATGTCCTAATTTCGAGAATATTTCTTTCTGCATGCATCAGAATGTCATCTTCTTCTGAGGAGGAGCAACGTCCTGGGCCTGCACAAGCCGAACATGTCAGTGAAGTGAGTACTCACCTCCTCTGATTGGCAAGTATTCACTGTCACATCTACACACATATGACAATTTTTTCCCCCCTTTTTTTAGAGCACTTCTTCCACTGCGGCAGAGGCTGAGCAGGAGCAGCGGGTTCACGGTCGGGTGGCAAGGTGGCAGCATGTACGTATACGTGGCTGACTGTTTATTGTATCCTCACTTTACTATTCTTGAATGTTCCTTTCTTTACTTTCCGCCTTCTTTACCTTTTTTTCTTGACTTTCAATATTCATGCCAGTTTTCTGTCTCTGTTTTCTTTCTTTTCCTTATGTTAATGTCTCCTACATTAATGTCTTTACTTATTTTTAAGGTTCCAGAACGGGATGAGGACCTCATTGAAAATGACCTCCTAATCTCCCTGGTCCATGAGCGGGTCCCGTTGTGGGACACCCGGGTTCCGCAGAACTCGGACAACGTGACAATCCGGCGGCTATGGAATGAGGTGGCCAAAGCGATGTGGGATGGCTGGGAGAATGCCCCGACTCAGGTCCGAAATGCATTTTGTAAGTATTGCAATGCAGTGTGCTGCAGCAGTGACCTTGGCCGGGATCACATAACTCTCAGGAGTTTCTCTCATCACACACAGTTGTGTGATCCCAGCCAAAAGTCCATTGTCTAACCATTCTTTTTTGTTTTTTCAACAGTGCTCAAAGTCAAAACACGTTCGCATTCGATGAAGGATCGCTTCAACAAGGACCTTCGTCAAGAGAGCCGAGTTCCCAGTGGTTCTGGAGCAAAGATCTGCAAATATAAATACCACCGCATCCTTGCATTTTTGACACCGGTCCTTGCCCAGAGAACGGAAGTATTTTTTGTGGTGTATTGGGTTGTCTTGTATTGCCTAATCTGTATTTTTCCACAGGAGTTGGCGCTTTACTATTGTAAATGTTTGGTACTAATGTTTTTTTTTCTTCTTTTTTCACAGCACGTGGAGCAGCACTCTTGAACCTGGTTCTGGAGCGGTCCTTCATCAGACAGCCACGGACCCGTTCCAGCCATCCAGCAGCGCTGCAGCAAATGGGCCTGCCACACAGACTGGAGACCAGGAAGCTGGTCCATCAGGTGTTCCCCTTTCCCAGTCTTCCCGGCAGCGGCAGAGGGCCTCAGACACGGCACTCATGCCCGAGTTTTTGCACTTGAGCTTGGTCTTTCATGAAGGACTCAAGGCAATGGGTGACCGACTGGATAGTGCCATAAACCATATGAATACACTTATCCAGGAGGGTACCAAAAGCCTTGACCAAGTGAAAGCCGACCTCCAGAGGCCAGCACATCATTTTTTTGTAATCAAATAGAAAAGGGCATGTCGGAACACCTTACTCCTGTTCTCCAGCTTAGTGTCATGCAGGCCTGCAATGCTGCTTACGTGCAGGCTATGCAGCAGAGTCAGTATTTTCAGCAGACAGTGGCGGCATATCCACCTGTGCCTACAATGTCACGCTTGACCTCAATGCCGAGCTCTGCTGCATACCACTTAATGGCCACCTCCATTCCAAGCACTGCCGGACAACACTACAGCACCACCACCATGCCAAGTGCTGTTGAACAGCCACCGCCACCACCATGACAACAGCTGCTCCTGCTTAGACATCCTCCACTGCCACCACCATGCAGCAGCAGCAGCACACGGATCAGGACAGGTCGATCACCATCACCAGGTCCCACCTGCAGCAGCAGCACCCAGATCCTGGTATGCTTTTCAGAACCAGCATGCAGCAGCACCCGGACCCTGGAATGGCTTTCACCACCAGCAGGATGCAGCTGCAGCACTCGGACCCTGGCATGGCCTTCCCCACCACCACAACCATGCAGTGGCACATGGACCCTGACAGGTCAGCCACCACGACCATGTCGCAACAAATGAGCCCACCAAGTTAGGCCTCTTTCACATGTCAGTGTCTCCGGTATGTGTACTGACAGTTTTCTCACGTACCGGAGACACTGACACACGTAGACTCATTCAAATGAATGGGTCTATGTACAGGTCTCCGTGTTTTCACGGACCGTGTGTCCGTGTTGAAAACACGGAGACATGTCCGCTTATCTCTGGCAGCACGTACTGCAATACGTCCCGCACACGTGCACACGGAGAATAGTGTGCACTCTCCTCCATGTTCACGTACCGCCCGCAGCAGAGACAGTGCTACAGTAAGCGCTGTCCCCCCTGCGTGTGGTGCTGAAGGCGGCATTCATCCCTTCTCCCTGCAGCGCTGCATGCTGGAGAGAAGGGATGAAAAATCAAGTTTTTTTTTAAAAAAAAATAAAGTTTGGGGGGTCACCTCCTGCCTCCCATCCCCCGTGCGCCCGCCAGCTTGCCGAGAAATACTCACCCAGCTCCTGCGATGTCTCCTCTCAGCGCCGGCACTGGCAGCCTGTCCTGTGTGAGCGGTCACGTGGTACCACTCATTACAGTGCTGAATATGCGCATAGGAGACATCGCAGGAGCTGGGTGAGTATTTCTCGGCAAGCGGGAGGGCGCACGGGGAATGGGAGGCGGGAGGTGACCTCCCAAACTTTATTTTAAACAAAAAAAAATGGACACGGATAACTCCAGTACCGTTTTCTCCGGTACCAGAATTATCTGGACGTGTGAAACTGGCCTTAGTCAGGCCTCACAGCTACAAACCCCACAGTTCCGTCACTCTACCCCAAGCAGGTGCAGTTAATTTTTTGTTAAAAATAAATGTTAATGTTTTTTGCCCCCAAAAATGTTTGATTATTTGTGTATTTTGCCGCCAGCAGCACACATCGTGCGCTTAATAAACACACTGTGCCGTACACTTTGTTTTTTTTGCCACCTCATAGCTCCAGTAATTATTAAGTACAAAACTGCATCTTTGTGTGTTTGGTATGGAGCTATGAGTTGTCAAAAAATATTACTACTTGTATTTTCTCCATAATCTATTCAGTCTGCTTAATCTGTGTCGCAGACTGAACAAACAATGGCGGTAATACAAAGCAGAACAATACTCAACAGGTCATGTGTCAAAAAACTCATTAGTTATGACACCTGACCTGGTGCCTAGTATAATCTCCATTTTCGCTTCAGTCTACGTAATTTTTTCAAACAAACTGAATAGACAATGGAGGTCATACAATGAATATATATACTCACCTGGACAGGTGTCAGAAATTGTGAATTCATGAGGCTGGGTTTTGTGCTCATGAAGTCATTATTTTTTACACATGACTTGATAAGTATAGATCTGCTTTGTATTATACCTCCATCGTGTCTTCAGTCTGCGTCCAATAGATACTGCAGAACAGAATCAGGATGTAATGAGGTTCCACTAGCAACCTAAGTGGTTTTTTTGAGGAAATACATAGGAGACTAGGTAAAGATATCAAAACACGTAGTTTATTAACAAAAATATTAGGAACATTTAAAACATAACCTCTACAGACCCAAACCCAACAGCACATTTTACACAATATTGTCTTGCCATGCCACACGTCCAATATCAGAATCAAACTGGGCAGCAAATTGGTCCCACATGTCGCCAACTTCAACAGTTGACCGCAGCGGGTGATGCTGGTAATCTGGCAATGGGTTTGCAACTGGTTCATCAAGTTCAATGTTGGGTCACTCCTTAGCCATTATGAAATTATGGAGAACCACACAGGCTTTGACCACCTCATCGACTGTCTCCATTTTTTAGATTAATTGCTGTCCCAAGTATGCGTCATTTTGAGACAAGAATCCCAAAGGTACACTCTACTGTTTTTCGGGCTCTGGTCAGTCTGTAGTTATAAATCCTTTTAATGTGGTTCAAGTCCCGACTGGAATATGGCTTCAGTAGGTTTTCACACATCTGAAAGGCCTCATCCCCAACCATTGAGTATTGGGGAGAGGTCATGGCAGTGGAAAATTAACATTTTTGCCATACACGTCGGCCGATATCAGAGTTCTTGTAAGTCTGGGAGTCATTGCCACGGCCAAAAAAGCTCCAATGTCCAAGGCGATGAAGCGACAGTCCGCATCTGCTATTGCCATAAGCACAACAGAAAAATATTTTTTGTAGTTAAAGTACTCTGATCCCGTTCTGGCAGGTTTGATAATTTGTATGTGCTTTCCATCCACCGCACCCAAAGGCCGGCGTCACACTTGCGAGTTTTACGGACGTAAGAGCGCAGAAACTACATCCGTAAAACTCGCAAAAAATACGGCACAATTATTCTCTATGCCCCTGCTCCTATCTGCCGTATTTTACTGATCAGTATTATACGGCTTTCTACGGCCGTACAAAATCGCAGCATGCTGCGTTTGTCACCGTACTGCGCAAGAAATACACCAATGAAAGTCTATGGAAGCGTGAAAAATACGGATTACACACGGACAAGCAGTGTGACTTGCGAGAAATACGCAGCGCTGTTAGAGAGAAAAGCCGGTAATTCAGTGCGGTGTACAGTAAAATCACACTGACAGCTTACAGTAGAATAGGTAGAATAAATGTGTACACATAGAATAGGTATATATATATATATATATATATATATATGTCAGTGAGACACATATATGTATATATATTAATATTTATTCCAGCGCTATACAGCTTGAAAGCCGGTAATTCAATTACCGGCTTTTTCTTTCTCCTTCCTAAAACCCGACATGATTTGAGACATGGTTTACATACAGTAAACCATGTCTTCTCTCCATTTTTTTGCAGATTCCACACTACTAATGTCAGTAGTGTGTATCTGCAAAATTTGGCCGTTCTAGCTCTTAAAATAAAGGGTTAAATGGCGGAAAAAATTGGCGTGGGCTCCCGCGCAATTTTCTCCGCCAGAGTAGTAAAGCCAGTGACTGAGGGCAGATATTAATAGCCTGGAGAGGGTCCACGGTTATTGGCCCCCCCTGGCTAAAAATATCTGCCCCCAGCCACCCCAGAACAGGCACATCTGGAAGATGCGCCTATTCTGGCACTTGGCCACTCTCTTCCCATTCCCGTGTAGCAGTGGGATATGGGGTAATGAAGGGTTAATGCCACCTTGCTATTGTAAGGTGACATTAAGCCTAATTAATAATGGAGAGGCGTCAATTATGACACCTATCCATTATTAATCCAATTGTAGTAAAGGGTTAAATAAAACACAAACACATTATTTAAAATTATTTTAATGAAATAAAAACAATGGTTGTTGGAGTATTTTATTCTACGCCCAATCCAGTCACTGAAGACCCTCGTTCTGTGAAAGAAAAAACATAATAAACCAACAATATACTTACCCTCCGCAGATCTGTAACGTCCAACGATGTAAATCCTTCTGAAGGGGTTAAAACATTTTGCCGCAAGGAGCTTTGCTAATGCAATGCTACTCCTCGCTGCAAAACCCCGGGGAATGAGTCTAAATATAGATCAATGATCTATATTTAGCTTCATTTGCGGTGAGGCGCCCTCTGCTGGATGTTCATAGATCGTGGGAACTTACCTAGAAAGCTCCCAGACTTTATATATATATATAGACAGTATATATATATTTTCTTTTCTTTTTGGGACACATGGATCACTTCTATAGCGGTATGTTGGTTTTGCAAGCCTGCGAGAAAACCACGCAGTACGGATGCCATACGGATTACATACGGAGGATGCCATGCGCAAAAAACGCTGACACACCCTGCCTACGGAGGAGCTACGGACCACTATTTTCGGGACTTTTCAGCGTATTACGGCCGTAATATACGGACCGTATTGTTTTACGCTGTGTGTGACGCCGGCCAAACAGTTAGGGAACTCACACACACTCCAGAATTTCTCTGCAATTTCCATCCACATGTCCTTGGTGGGTAGGGGTATAAATTCATCCCGGAGAATGTTCAACAAAGCCGGCAGGTGTCCAAAACTATTCCAGACAGGGTGGAAATTTCAAGCTGGTACCGGAAGTGGAGGGATGATAAGCTCTCTCCGGTTGCCAGAAATCTGAAATAAAATAAAAAAATAAAATTACAATCAATTCTATTTATGGTGGTGTTCTGCTAAATACATACAGGTCCTTCTCAAAAAATTAGCATATAGTGTTAAATTTCATTATTTACCATAATGTAATGATTACAATTAAACTTTCATATATTATAGATTCATTATCCACCAACTGAAATTTGTCAGGTCTTTTATTGTTTTAATACTGATGATTTTGGCATACAACTCCTGATAACCCAAAAAACCTGTCTCAATAAATTAGCATATCAAGAAAAGGTTCTCTAAACGACCTATTACCCTAATCTTCTGAATCAACTAATTAACTCTAAACACATGCAAAAGATACCTGAGGCTTATATAAACTCCCTGCCGGGTTCATTACTCAAAACCTCCATCATGGGTAAGACTAGCGACCTGACAGATGTCAAGAAGGCCATCATTGACACCCTCAAGCAAGAGGGTAAGACCCAGAAAGAAATTTCTCAACAAATAGGCTGTTCCCAGAGTGCTGTATCAAGGCACCTCAATGGTAAGTCTGTTGGAAGGAAACAATGTGGCAGAAAACGCTGTACAACGAGAAGAGGAGACCGGACCCTGAGGAAGATTGTGGAGAAGGACCGATTCCAGACCTTGGGGAACCTGAGGAAGCAGTGGACTGAGTCTGGTGTGGAAACATCCAGAGCCACCGTGCACAGGCGTGTGCAGGAAATGGGCTACAGGTGCCACATTCCCCAGGTAAAGCCACTTTTGAACCATAAACAGCGGCAGAAGCGCCTGACCTGGGCTACAGAGAAGCAGCACTGGACTGTTGCTAAGTGGTCCCAAGTACTTTTTTCTGATTAAAGCAAATTTTGCATGTCATTCGGAAATCAAGGTGCCAGAGTCTGGAGGAAGACTGGGGAGAAGGAAATGCCAAAATGCCTGAAGTCCAGTGTCAAGTACCCACAGTCAGTGATGGTGTGGGGTTCCATGTCAGCTGCTGGTGTTGGCCCACTGTGTTTCATCAAGGGCAGGGTCAATGCTTTATGGTGATGAAGATTTCATTTTTTCAGCACGACCTGGCACCTGCTCACAGTGCCAAAACCACTGGTAAATGGTTTACTGACCATGGTATTACTGTGCTCAATTGGCCTGCCAACTCTCCTGACCTGAACCCCATAGAGAATCTGTGGGCTATTGTGAAGAGAAAGTTGAGAGACGCAAGACCCAACACTCTGGTTGAGCTTAAGGCCGCTATTGAAGCATCCTGGGCCTCCATAACATCTCAGCAGTGTCACAGGCTGATTGCCTCCATGCCACGCCGCATTGAAGCAGTCATTTCTGCCAAAGGATTCCCGACCAAGTATTGAGTGCATAACTGAACATTATTGTTTGATGGTTTTTTTGTTTGTTATTAAAAAACACTTTTATTTGATTGGATGGGTGAAATATGCTAATTTATTGAGACAGGTTTTTTGGGTTATCAGGAGTTGTATGCCAAAATCATCAGTATTAAAACAATAAAAGACCTGACAAATTTCAGTTGGTGGATAATGAATCTATAATATATGAAAGTTTAATTGTAATCATTACATTATGGTAAATAATGAAATTTAACACTATATGCTAATTTTTTGAGAAGGACCTGTAAAGGAAAATACAAAGAATACATGGCAGACCAACAATAATTATGAATGGCATTTGTTTAGAATTATTACGTACCTTAATGTAACCAGGAGACGTTCCTCTGCAGGAATCGCTCTATGGAGCTGGGTGTCCTGTATCCAGATAGCTACTTGTACATGACCAAGCAAATCCCGAAAAGAGTCTTGAGACATCCTGGTATATTCCGGGAATTTGTCCGGGTTGATATTAAGCTCGCCATATAGAATGTGATAGGCTCGACGGCTCTCCAGGAGTTCAATAATGGGGTGTCTCCAAAAACACCTAGGCCGTGTCCTTCTTTGTCGTTCTCTATTTCTTTGTTGCTCCCAAGCAAACGCACAGGCAAGAAACAGCTTGATGCTTAAATCCAGGTTGAAATAAAAGCTCTCCATGCGAAGATCCATCATGACACAGGATACAGTAGCAAACTGTGAAGATTTCAGAAGTCCATGGGTCTATATAAAGATATCCCATAATACACGCCCACTGTAGTCCCATTGGTGGTGTCTGTTTATCTAGATTTTTCTCCTGTTAAATTTTCCACCATGCGTACAGAAAACGCAAACGCATGCAAAACGCATGGAAAAGTGTGAAAACGCCGCGTTTTTTAAACGCATGCATTAACGTATGCGTCTAAAAAACCGCTGCGCTTGTACGCGTTTCCATGCGCTTTTTCCTGCATTTGCGGTTGCAGATTAAACGCTGCGCATTCTAACGCAAATGTGAAACTAGCCTAAGGTATGACTCTTAATTGTCTGAGGGCAAATTTTAGGGAGAGGTTTTACGTGCAAGGAGAAATACACCAGACAGCTAGGTTGTGTTTAAAAGGATTTCTGCTTTATTGCTGGAAATACAGGGTACTTCTAGAGAAAGCAAGGTGCATTTCAGCATATTATTTCATAGCCTTAGTTTATGTGCACACGCTGCGGATTTTGCTTTCGGATACGCAGCGTTTCCGCAGCTGCGGATCCGCAGAAGTTTCCCATGCGTTTACAGTATAATGTAAACCTATGGGAAACGAAATCCGCAGTGCACATGCTGCGGAAAAAAACTTGTGGAAACGCAGCGGTTTACATTCCGCAGCATGTCAATTCTTTGTGCGGATTCCGCTGCGGGTTTACACCTGCTCCAATAGAAAACTGCAGGTGTAAACCCGCAGCGGAATCCGCAATAGAAACCGCGATAAATCCGCATTAAAACCGCAGCAGTTTTGCACTGCCGTTTTCCAAAATCCGCTGCGGAAAAATCCGCAGCCCTCACAGATACGTGTGCACATACCCTTATAGCCAGAGATTGATTCTAGGTGTGGGTGTTGATAACTTTCTGGCATAGGAAAGTTTTCCATTTGTTCTTGATAAGCTTAGATTAGTTGTGTTAACAAAGGTTAATGCATTGACAGGCACAGCAAAGTCTACTGAAGATTACTGCTTTGGCAGACATAATTTAAGAGACACATCAGCATTCCATTTTAATACATACTAAAAGCGTCCATATTGTATGTCAGTGTCCAAGTTATGAAGATATACAAATCATAGATGCATAGATGCTTACATATGAATATATGTAAGCGTCTATGAATCTATGATTAGTATATCTTCATAACTAAATATCGATTTCATATCCTTAACAGCTGTAATTGTACTGACCCAAATAATACAGTTGACTTAGCAATTTTACCATATTGTAAATTGCATAAAAAAGGCCAAAAAACTATTCTTGAATTGCTGAGATTTGTTCATTCTGCCTCCACAAAAATCAGAATAGAAAGCGATCAAAAACTATAATTTGACTGAAAATACCAATAAAAATGTCAATTCATCCTGTAAAAAACAAACCCCCACATGATTGTTGTCTGCTGAAATGTGGAAAAAAAATAGCTATCAAAATATGGCGATGCATAGTTTTTGCAATAAAAAGCACCTTTTAGTGCATGACATCAGCCAAACATAAAAACCTGATATAAATCTGGCATAGCTGTCATCACATCATCATCCTGTAGAATGTAAGCCCTTAAGGGCAGGGTCCTCTTCCCTCTGTATCAGTCTGTTATTGTTAGTTTGTTTACTGCAAGTGATATCTGTAATTTGTATGTAACCCCTTCTCATGTACAACACCATGAAATAAATGGTGCTATATAAATAATATTAATAACAATAATAATAATCACACCGACCTAAAGAATAAAGTCTTCTTATCACTTATACTGCATGAGGAATGGCGTTAAAAATAAATAAAACCAGTTCTTCACCTGTTGATGATTTGTTTATTCTGCCTCCCAAAGATCACAGTAAGGCTCGGCTCATATTTATCCTCTGCGCTGAGCGCATACACCAGGGTTTCCGTGTTTATCCTCTGAAATATGCAATTAAGTTGGAATCCCCAACAGAAGATCTATATGCATAATTGTCTAAAGGGTACTTCCGTCTGTTTGTCTGTCTGTCTGTAACGGAAATCCAGTGTTGCTGATTGGTTGCGGCCAGATGGCCGCGACCAATCAGCGACGGGCACAGTCTGGGCACAAATTCGCCCTTCCCTACTCCCCTCCAGTCACTGCCTCCTCCCTACTCCCCAGTCAGTGCCCCCATAGCGGTTTAGCAGTCCGTTAAACGGACTGCATTACACCACGGCATAACGCGGTGTAACGCAGTCTATCAATGCTGCTATTAACCCTGTGTGACCAACTTTTTACTATTGATGCTGCCTATGCAGCATCAATAGTAAACAGATCTAATGTTAAAAATGATTTTAAAAAAATCATTATATTCTCACCTTCCGACGCCTTTGCCGCTCCTCGCGACACTCAGGTCCCAAGAATGCATTGCGGCAATGACGTAGCGGTCTCGTAAGACCACTATATCATCACGTGTTATTGCCGCAATGCATTCTTGGGACCGGAGCGTCGTGAGGAGCATCGCTAAACACCTGGGCTGGATCCGGGAGCCGCTGGAAGGTGAGTATATAACTATTTTTTATTTTAATTCTTTATTTAACAGAGATATGTTGCCCACATTGCTATATACTACGTGGGCTGTGTTATATACTGCATGGGCTGTGTTATGTACTGTGTGGGCTGTGTTATATACTGCGTGGGCTGTGTTATATCCTGCGTGGGCTGTGCTATATACTTCGTCACTGTGCTATATACTACATGGCTGTGCTATATACTACGTGGCTGTGCAATATACTACGTGGCTGTGCAATATACTGCATGGGCTGTGCTATATACTACGTGGCTGTGTTATATACTGCGTGGCCTGTATTATATACTACGTGGGCTGTGTTATATACTATGTGGCTGTGTTATATACTACGTGGCTGTGTTATATACTATGTGGCTGTGCTATATACTACGTGGCTGTGCTATATACTACGTTGCTGGGCAATATACTACATGGCTGTGCTATATACTACGTGGCTGTGTTATATACTACGTGGGCTGTGTTATATACTGCGTGGGCTGTGCTATATACTACTTTATATATTCTAGAATACCTGATGCGTATTGGGGCACCATCTAGTTCTCTATAATGAGGCAGATGGAGACATTGTGGACGCTGTTTGGCCTATGATCTGGCAGTGTCCATCTTTTTAGGCGTGCAAAAAAGAACTCAGCGTAGAGCCCCGGATAAATGTGATCCCAAAAGTTATGTAAAATGTTCCCAATAAAGTTTCAACTCAATCCACAAAAAAAGCAAGTCACCACTCAGGTCCGTCATCTGTCAATGGAATTATAGGGGGCTTCCACGTTACCAGTAGCACAAAGGTTCTGGGAAAGCAAAATGGCTCCTCACTCCCCCATAAGAAATTTGGCGAATTCTGTGCTTTCGAATCCAAATGAGCCCTACATTGTGCGTAAACCACATTTAGGCTATGTGCCCGCGTTGCGGATTCGTGTGCGAAGAAATTTTCGCACCGTTTTTGAAAACGTACTGCGTTTTACCTGCGGATTACCCACGGATTTACTGCGGATTTCCTGCGGTTTTTGTGCCGATTTCACCTGCGGTTTTACACCTGTGGATTCCTATTGAGGAGCAGGTGTAAAATGCTGCGGAATCCGCACAAAGAATTGACATGCTGCGGAAAATACATTACAGTGTTTCCGTGCAATATTTTCCGCAGCATGGACACTGCAGATTTGGTTTTCCATAGGTTTCCATGATACTGTGCAACACATGGAAAACTGCTGCAAATCCGCAGCGGCCGATTCGCTGCGGATCCGTAGCAAAATTCGTAACGTCTGCACATAGCCTTAGTATCCAGATGTTTGGCAGGAATATAATTTTCAAAATGGGATCACTTGAGGGGGGAATTCTGCCCCTCTAGAACTTAAGAGATCTGTATATGGAGTCAGCAAACTATTTAGGGAAATCTGCGTTCCAGGAGGCAAATAGTGCTCTGTCCCTCTCGAGTCTCGCAATGTGTCTAAGCAGTACTGCACAGCCACATATGGGGTATTTCTACATTTCGCAGAAATCGTGGGACGCATTTTGGTGATATTTGTACCCTTTTACCCATGTGAAAATGTAAAATCTAGGGCTATAACAAATTTTTTGTGGTAAAAATGTAATTATTTTTTCTTCATTGCCCAATGGTATAAAACTATGTGACCCACCTATTGGTTTAATATGATCTCTTCACCTTTAAATGAATTAATCGAGAAGTTTCATTTGTAAAATGGCGTCACTTATGATGGGGTTCTGCTGTTCCTGCACCTCATCGGCTTTCCCAGTGGGTCATGGCACCCTCAAACCATAACAATAAAATCTGCACAATAATATGGCGCTCCTTCCCTTTTGAGCTTTAAACGCAACCACAGATGTACCAACCACTTTCACCAGTGATAACTCAGTAGAACCAACAATATTGGAGTAATTGTATTAAATATCATATGCCAGTGATTGGTGCTCTATGGAGAAAAGGTGTGGGAAGACCACTTGTATAAGGGGAAAAGGGCAACCACAACCAATATACAGAAATATCCAGGAAAACCACCAAGCAAGAAATAGATATCAAATGCCTTTATTATATATGATTGGCAAATTAAGTATAACAAATTGTGCGCACAACAGGACAAAAATAATTTTTTCCAATTGATTGAAATAAATATTAAAAATAAATGGTAGAGGCTGGCCCAGTTTATGTTTATATATATCTACACAAAGGTAGTGCGTCCCTCTCATAGGGTGTAAAAATAAAACAACCACAAAAAAAATATCAAAATAATAAATAATAACCATGAGATGATATTTTTATCACATATGCAGTGTAACATATATTAGTGTTTATTGCTATAATCAATAAGAATAATTGATAATAATCATAACCCTCGTATGGATATAAAGTGCAATGGTATGTGTGCAAACTGCAATATATAATGTGCAAAGTGGCAAGTGCCGAGAAATGCCTTATATGTCAGCCTATGTGTAGTTCAGCACAGCATATCTGTGTGTCCACATATGCAACAATGTGAAGTGCAAAGTGCAGAGTGCTGCCCGCCGTAAGAATACAGTAGGAGTCCCACAAAAAACCACCAAACTAAAGTGCACAGTGCAAATAATAGAGAGATACGCGCAATCTACCTTAATGTCAGGGTCAGCGACGTCCCGAAAGAGCGCACCCCGACGCGCGTTTCGGATCTTAATCCTTCGTCAAATTGTGAAATTTTCAAAATTTTTGCCAAATTTCACATTTTTTCACAAATAAACGCAAGTCATTTTGAAGAAATGTTAGCACTACCATGAAGGACAATGTGTCACAAAAACAGGATCAGAATCAGCAGGCTCCGCTGAAGAGTTCCAGAGTTATTACCTCAAAGTGACAGTGGTCAGATTTAAAAAATGAGGCCCGGTTATTAACCTACAAAGTGGCGTAGTCCTTTAGGGGTTAAAGGTGTCTAAGCTGATTCATTGTACCTGAGTGAGGAGAGATCCCCACTGGAGGATGAGGTGGATGTGTCGGTGTAGGTGGAAGAGGTGGAGGAGGAGGAAGCTGTTGTGAATTCTGTGGCTGAGTTCACTTCTGTGGTCACAAGTGGTATTGCAGTCTCTGGGCTTCCTCCCTCAGGTGTTTTGGTGAGCTCGTTGGCTGCCTTGCTATTTAGCTCCACCTGAGTCTGTCTTCCTTGCTCCTTGTCAATGTTCCAGTGTTGGATCTGAGCTACTGCATCTTTCCTTGGGCCTGCTGCTCTGCTAGATAAGTGCTTCTAGTTTGTTTTCTGTTTTTTCTGTCCAGCTTGCTATTAACTTTTGCTGGAAGCTCTGAGAAGCAAAGGGGTGCACCGCCGTGCTGTTAGTTCGGCACGGTGGGTCTTTTTTGCCCCTTTGCGTGGTTTTCGTTTTAGGGTTTTTTGTAGACTGCATAGTTCTCTTTGCTATCCTCGCTCTGTCTAGAATATCGGGCCTCACTTTGCTGAATCTATTTCATTCCTACGTTTGTCTTTTCATCTTGCTAACAGTCATTATATGTGGGGGCTGCCTATTCCTTTGGGGTATTTCTCTGAGGTAAGTCAGGCTTGTATTTCTATCTTCAGGCTAGTCAGCTCCTCAGGCAGTGCCGAGTTGCATAGGTAGTTGATAGGCGCAATCCACTGCTGCTTCCAGTTGTGTGAGGATAGATCAGGTACTGCAGTCTACAGAGATTCCACGTCTCAGAGCTCATCCTATTGTTTTGGGTTATTGCCAGATCTCTGTATGTGCGCTGATTACTGCACGCTGTGTTGCCTGATTGCCAGCCATAACAGTACAAGGAGCCTTTCAATGATTTCCAATAGAGGGAAAAAAGAAATCCTGACATCATTTTTTTTTCTTAGCTCTGTCTTCAGTCTTTTTTTTCCCCTAGACATTAGAGTGCTTCAGGACACAGCTGTGGACATGGATATTCAGGCTCTGTGCTCCTCAATGGATAATCTCGTTGTAAATGTACAAAAGATTCAAGATACTATTGATCAGAAATCGATGCTAGAACCAAGAATTCCGATTCCTGATTTGTTTTTTGGTGACAGAACTAAGTTCCTGAGCTTCAGAAATAATTGTAAGCTATTTTTGGCCTTGAAACCTCATTCTTCTGGTAATCCTATTCAACAGGTTTTGATTATTATTTCTTTTTTGCGCGGCGACCCACAGGACTGGGCGTTTTCTCTTGCACCAGGAGATTCTGCATTGAGTAATGTTGATGCATTTTTCCAGGCGCTGGGATTGCTTTACGATGAGCCTAATTCAGTGGATCAAGCTGAGAAAAATCTGCTGGCTTTATGCCAGGGTCAGGATGATGTAGAAGTATATTGTCAGAAATTTAGAAAATGGTCAGTACTCACTCTGTGGAATGAATCTGCACTAGCGGCTTTGTTCAGAAAGGGTCTCTCTGAAGCTCTTAAGGATGTAATGGTGGGATTTCCTATGCCTGCTGGTTTGAATGAGTCTATGTCCTTGGCCATTCAGATCGGTCGTCGCTTGCGCGAGCGTAAATCTGTGCACCATCTGGCGGTATTGTCTGAGAGTAAGCCTGAGCCTATGCAGTGCGACAGGACTATGACTAAAGTAGAGCGGCACAAACACAGACGTCTGAACAGACTGTGTTTCTATTGTGGTGATTCTACTCATGCTATTTCTAATTGTCCTAAACGCACTAGGCGGTTCGATAGCTCTGCCGTTATTGGTACTGTACAGTCCAAATTCCTTTTGTCCATTACCTTAATGTGCTCTTTGTCATCATATTCTGTCATGGCGTTTGTGGATTCAGGCGCTGCCCTGAATCTGATGGATTTGGATTATGCTAAACGTTGTGGATTTTTCTTGGAGCCTTTGCGGTGTCCTATTCCGTTGAGAGGAATTGATGCTACACCTCTGGCCAAGAATAAGCCTCAGTACTGGGCCCAGCTGACCATGTGCATGGCTCCTGCACATCAGGAAGTTATTCGCTTTTTGGTACTGCATAATTTGCATGATGTGGTCGTGTTGGGGTTGCCATGGCTACAAACCCATAATCCAGTATTGGATTGGAACTCTATGTCGGTAACCAGCTGGGGTTGTCAGGGAGTACATGGTGATGTTCCATTTTTGTCTATTTCGTCATCCATTCCTTCTGACATCCCAGAGTTCTTGTCGGACTTTCAGGATGTATTTGAAGAGTCCAAGTCTGATGCCCTTCCTCCGCATAGGAATTGTGATTGTGCTATCGATTTGATTCCTGGTAGTAAATTCCCTAAGGGTCGTTTATTTAATTTGTCCGTACCTGAACACACCGCTATGCGCAGTTATGTGAAGGAGTCCCTGGAGAAGGGACATATTCGCCCATCGTCGTCACCATTGGGAGCAGGGTTCTTTTTTGTAGCCAAGAAGGATGGTTCGCTAAGACCGTGTATTGATTACCGCCTTCTTAATAAGATCACTGTTAAGTTTCAGTATCCCTTGCCATTGATTTCTGACTTGTTTGCTCGGATTAAGGGGGCTAGTTGGTTTACTAAGATTGATCTTCGTGGTGCGTATAATCTGGTGAGAATCAGGCAGGGAGATGAATGGAAAACGGCATTTAATACGCCCGAGGGTCATTTTGAGTATCTGGTGATGCCGTTCGGACTTGCCAATGCTCCATCTGTTTTTCAGTCTTTTATGCATGACATTTTCCGTGAGTATCTGGATAAATTCTTGATTGTTTACTTGGATGACATTTTGATCTTCTCAGATGATTGGGAGTCTCATGTGAAGCAAGTCAGAATGGTTTTCCAGGTACTGCGTGCTAATTCCTTGTTCGTGAAGGGATCAAAGTGTCTCTTCGGTGTGCAGAAAGTTTCATTTTTGGGGTTCATCTTTTCCCCTTCTACTATCGAGATGGATCCGGTTAAGGTTCAGGCCATCCAGGATTGGACTCAGCCGACATCTCTAAAAAGTTTGCAGAAATTCCTGGGCTTTGCTAATTTTTATCGTCGCTTCATCTGTAATTTTTCTAGCATTGCCAGACCATTGACCGATTTGACCAAGAAGGGTGCTGATTTGGTTAATTGGTCTTCTGCTGCCGTGGAAGCTTTTCAGGAGTTGAAGCGTCGTTTTTGCTGTGCCCCTGTGTTGTGTCAACCTGATGTTTCTCTTCCGTTCCAGGTCGAGGTTGATGCTTCTGAGATTGGTGCAGGGGCGGTTTTGTCACAGAGAGGTTCTGGTTGCTCAGTGTTCAAACCATGTGCTTTCTTTTCCAGGAAATTTTCTGCTGCTGAGCGTAATTATGATGTGGGCAACCGAGAGTTGCTGGCCATGAAGTGGGCATTCGAGGAGTGGCGTCATTGGCTTGAGGGTGCTAAGCATCGCGTGGTGGTTTTGACTGATCATAAGAACCTTACTTATCTTGAGTCTGCCAAGCGCTTGAATCCTAGACAGGCCCGTTGGTCGTTATTTTTTGCTCGTTTTGATTTTGTGATTTCATACCTTCCGGGCTCTAAAAATGTGAAGGCGGATGCTCTGTCTAGGAGTTTTGTGCCCGACTCTCCGGGGTTATCTGAGCCGGCGAGTATCCTCAAGGAAGGAGTCATTGTGTCTGCCATCTCCCCTGATTTGCGGAGAGAGTTGCAGAAATTTCAGGCTAATAAACCTGATCATTGTCCGGCCGAGAAACTGTTCGTCCCTGATAGGTGGACTAGTAAAGTTATCTCTGAACTTCATTGTTCGGTGCTGGCCGGTCATCCAGGAATCTTTGGTACCAGGGAGTTGGTTGCTAGATCCTTCTGGTGGCCATCTCTGTCACGGGATGTGCGTGCTTTTGTGCAGTCCTGTGGAATTTGTGCTAGGGCTAAGCCCTGCTGTTCACGTGCCAGTGGGTTGCTTTTGCCCTTGCCGGTCCCGAAGAGGCCTTGGACACATATTTCGATGGATTTCATTTCTGACCTTCCCGTTTCTCAAAAGATGTCTGTCATTTGGGTGGTCTGTGATCGCTTTTCTAAAATGGTCCATCTGGTGCCCTTGGTTAAATTGCCTTCCTCCTCTGATTTGGTGCCTTTGTTCTTCCAGCATGTGGTTCGTTTACATGGCATTCCTGAGAATATTGTTTCTGACAGAGGTTCCCAGTTTGTCTCGAGGTTCTGGCGAGCCTTTTGTGGTAGGATGGGCATTGACCTATCTTTTTCCTCGGCCTTCCATCCTCAGACTAATGGCCAGACCGAACGAACCAATCAGACCTTGGAAACATATCTGAGATGTTTTGTTTCCGCTGACCAGGATGATTGGGTGTCATTTTTGCCGTTGGCTGAGTTCGCCCTTAATAATCGGGCCAGCTCGGCTACCTTGGTCTCTCCATTTTTCTGCAATTCTGGGTTCCATCCTCGTTTCTCTTCAGGACAGGTTGAGTCTTCGGACTGTCCTGGTGTGGATTCTGTGGTGGACAGGTTGCAGCAGATCTGGACTCAGGTAGTGGACAATTTGACCTTGTCCCAGGAGAAGGCTCAGCTTTTCGCTAATCGCAGACGCCGTGTGGGACCCCGACTTCGTGTTGGGGATCTGGTTTGGTTATCTTCTCGTCATATACCTATGAAGGTTTCCTCTCCTAAATTTAAACCTCGTTTTATTGGTCCGTATAGGATTTCTGAGATTCTCAATCCGGTGTCTTTTCGTCTGACCCTCCCAGACTCCTTTTCCATACATAATGTATTCCATAGGTCGTTGTTGAGGAGATACGTGGCACCTATGGTTCCATCTGTGGAGCCTCCTGCCCCTGTTTTGGTGGAGGGGGAATTGGAGTATATTGTGGAGAAGATTTTGGATTCTCGTGTCTCTAGACGGAAACTCCAGTATCTGGTCAAATGGAAGGGTTATGCTCAGGAAGATAATTCCTGGGTTTTTGCCTCTGATGTCCATGCCCCAGATCTTGTTCGTGCCTTTCATGTGGCTCATCCTGGTCGGCCTGGGGGTTCTGGTGAGGGTTCGGTGACCCCTCCTCAAGGGGGGGGTACTGTTGTGAATTCTGTGGCTGAGTTCACTTCTGTGGTCACAAGTGGTATTGCAGTCTCTGGGCTTCCTCCCTCAGGTGTTTTGGTGAGCTCGTTGGCTGCCTTGCTATTTAGCTCCACCTGAGTCTGTCTTCCTTGCTCCTTGTCAATGTTCCAGTGTTGGATCTGAGCTACTGCATCTTTCCTTGGGCCTGCTGCTCTGCTAGATAAGTGCTTCTAGTTTGTTTTCTGTTTTTTCTGTCCAGCTTGCTATTAACTTTTGCTGGAAGCTCTGAGAAGCAAAGGGGTGCACCGCCGTGCTGTTAGTTCGGCACGGTGGGTCTTTTTTGCCCCTTTGCGTGGTTTTCGTTTTAGGGTTTTTTGTAGACTGCATAGTTCTCTTTGCTATCCTCGCTCTGTCTAGAATATCGGGCCTCACTTTGCTGAATCTATTTCATTCCTACGTTTGTCTTTTCATCTTGCTAACAGTCATTATATGTGGGGGCTGCCTATTCCTTTGGGGTATTTCTCTGAGGTAAGTCAGGCTTGTATTTCTATCTTCAGGCTAGTCAGCTCCTCAGGCAGTGCCGAGTTGCATAGGTAGTTGATAGGCGCAATCCACTGCTGCTTCCAGTTGTGTGAGGATAGATCAGGTACTGCAGTCTACAGAGATTCCACGTCTCAGAGCTCATCCTATTGTTTTGGGTTATTGCCAGATCTCTGTATGTGCGCTGATTACTGCATGCTGTGTTGCCTGATTGCCAGCCATAACAGGAAGCCAACATAGTTTTTTGGGTTTTTTTAGTTAGGGAGGGGGTACGTAAATCATACCAATGGCAAATAGAGTTGAAAACTGGCTGGGTGCAGCTAGTATAGTTGTCTAGATATCCAAAGGTATGGACAAATCCTTTGAGATCCACGCCTGGTTCATTTTAAGAAATTTTAGCTTACCCACGCTGGAAGTGGACAAGTGGATGCGCCTGTCTGTGATTACACCCCCTGCAGTGCTAAACACATTTTCTGATAGTACACTTGCCGCAGGGCAGGACAGCACCATGAAGGCATAAAGGGCAAGCTCAGGCCATGTGTCAAAATTGGACACCCAGAAGGTAAATGGGGCAGACCCATCTTTTAGTTTGTGGAGATGTGTGGACAGGTACTCTTCCATCATGTTGTTATAACGCTGCCCCACGCTAATACGGACCGTATCAAATGCTGTGCCGTATGTTGTGGCGCACTCAAAGATTTGCCACATTTTGGCCATGCTAACTCTGCCTTTGAGGTGCTAGCGGTGCCCTAGCTGCGTTGCGACTTCTTCCTCCACCTCTGCCTTGTTCTTCCCGAGCCCCTGCTGTCAGGTGGGAAAGCCATCAGTAGTTTCTCTACCAATGTGTTCTTGTAGTCACATATTTTTTCATCCTGTTCTAGTGACGGACGTATTGATGGTACAACGTTCTTGTAGTGGGGATCCACGGGAAAAGTAAAGGATTCCATGAGAAAGAATGTCGGCATTAAGTCACTATCTGTAACTGTGTTGTTATCTTATATGTTCTGTAGGACTGGTATCTACCACTGACCATATGGCGGTAATATCAATATCGGACTTTACATAGAGATTATTTTCAGCAACAGTGCGGTCATCTGCTGAGGTTCTCCTCCACTATTAGGGTATGTCACCGAGTTATAATCAATGTTACCTTGTTAGGGGCCCACTCAGAAGTTACGCCCCCTGAACAAAAACCCTAGCTACACCTCTGGTGCCTGCCCAATGTTTGGACAGTAACCCACCCTCCGATCCATGTGTGAACAGGCCTGATAACAGTGTGAATTGGCCCTGCTCCTCTTCCACCACCTCATCCATCATCACCTGAATTGTTTTTTCCAGCAAGCATATAAGTGATATAGCAACGCTGATGATGATGTCATCATCGCTGGCCAAATTGGTGGAATATTCAAAGCAGCGCAACATGGCACACACATCCCGCATGGAGGCCTACTCATTGGTGGTGAAGTGGTGTTGTTCTGCAGAGTGACTCACTCGTAGGCTATGTAGGGGCCATTATACTGTATGCAGTCAATGATACAGAGTGAAGGTTTGAGTGTGGTCCAATATATAAACCTTTGGAGGGACCCCGTATGTTTGTATTAAAGAGTGCTCTTTTCTCTGAGCACAGACTGCACAGACTGCATTGCTAGGTGTATAGCACTATTACCACTGAAACCCCACACCACTTTTAATACATGCACTGCTTTAATAAGCAACCTTTTCCTCATCTCCCTTAATGCAAGCATACGAGGTCCCTCCAAAGGTTTATATATTGTCTGAAGAAGGTCTGAGTAAAGACCAAAATGTTACATATAACCTTTTGGGCATTTATTTTCTGAATACATATTTATTTTTGAAGCTGAATGGGAGTGCCAGATTTTTCTTCTACATATTGGTAGGATTGGTAGCCTTTTTTTTGTGCACCCCGATTGTGGACTACGGAGTGACATGTTTAATTATCAAGGAAATGATGGAGGTTGTGGAATGGGTAATGGTGGGGGAAGATGGGGGGAGAAGACGATGATGGCAGTGGAAAGGACAATAATGGGGGTGGTGGGAAAGGAGGAAATGATGGAGGTGGTGGAATGAGTAATGATGGGGTGGTGGGGGAGAAGGCAATGATGATGGCAGTGGAAAGGACAATGATGGGGTGGTGGGGAGAAAGCAATGATGGAGGTGGTGAAGAGGGCAATCATGGGAGTGGGGGAGAGGGCAATAATGGGATGCGGGGGAGGAGGATGAAGAGGGCAATCATGGGAGTGGGGGAGAGGGCAATAATGGGATGCGGGGGAGGAGGACAATGAGGGGTGCGGAGGATTGGAATGGGAGGAAGGGGAATTTTTAATGGATTTAGGAACAGGGGGAGGTGGAGGAAGATGTTATTATCGATTATTATGTCTAACACAGTCCCCTTAGTATAAAGTGTACTCACTTATTATGTATAGCACAGTCCCTTAGTATATAGTCCCTTAGTATATAGTGTACTCACTTATGTATAGAACAGTTTCTTAGTGTATAGTGTACTCATTTATTATGTATAACACCATCCTTAGTTACATAGTTTCCTTTTTTATCATGTATAACATTCTCCCTTATTGCATACCATCCTCTCTAGTTATATTGTGCCATCCCTTATTATATAACTTCTTCTGCTGTTATGTACAGTGCTGTCTCTTACATAGTGTATTCTTGTTAATTTTGTTATTCACAATACCCTCTTTTATTACATAGTCCCCTCTCTTTTTTTATATAGAATGACTGCTGATGGAGGAGCCGGTGACCAGACGACCAGTCCATCAGCTACTCCTTTAGAAAAGAAGCTTTCCCATGCTCCATCAGCCGTCATTGCATTATACAGCTAACAAGACAGGACAGTATGTAATAAAAAACACGGCTCTATAAAATCCAATATGTAAGGGACAGTGCTGTACATAACAAGAGGGGGCACTATATCAGGGACAGCAATATACATAATAAAGGAGACCATGTAATATATACATGTATGTGTGTGTGGCTATATATATATATGTGTGTATATATATATATATATGTATATATATATATATACACACACACATATGAATATATGTAGCTTTGTCGCCTTAAAGGGAGGGGGGCACAGACACATTTCCTGCACAGGAGCCCCAAGCTGTCTGTGTGTCAGAACTTGTCAGGGTTGCCAATTTTTTTCATAGGCAGCACTCAGACAAACAGTATCCGGTACTTATGTGAATACAGCCTATGCAGCAGTGGGAGGAAAACATGTTAAGGATGAGCCTCTACTCATGGGCCACTGCTGTGTGCTTGCCCCCCAGGCTAATATTTGCCAGCCAACCCCTGGCCTCACCTATCTTTTGTCAGAACAGGCACAGTGCTTCCTTACCTACCTGTTTCCAGGGCACAGCAGAGCGAAGGGAGAAAGAAGTCTGCAGGAGCCAAAGTCCGGACAGACAGGAGTTGAGGCAGATTCTCCAAGCAGAACGAGCAGGAGCCCTTTACTGAATGCTGGTCAGCACTTTCAGTACAACAGTCAAAAGATGTTGAACCATTCAGCTAGGAGACAAGTAATGGTGGACACAGCTATTTCAAGCTGCTGCAGCTGTTGGATTGAAAAGTTTTCCCTCTTTAGAGGCTGGGTCTTCAAAAGAGGGACCTCCAGCTGTTAGTAGTGGCAGAAGTGAGGTTCCACCACCATCTGCTGGTCTATTTGAGAATATCAGCCTTCCAGGAGATGTGAATGCGCCACCTGCTAGTGGAGTTGAGCAACATACTAGTATTCTGTTTTCTTTTCTTTACAGGTGCCTGTTCTAGAGGTACGTAGCCAGAAGAGGATTTATGGCAGACACTAGGACAATCAGAAGATAGTCCAATCAAGTTATTGGTGGTGGACTAGGTGCTGCGGTCAAAAGTGGTGGAATTTGTTGTTTCTTCAGGGGATGCTAAAGAAATGGCTCCACCATTGTCTTTCAGCCAGTGCCCTTTCAATGAGTCATCAGCTTTCAGACCAACACATGCACATTTAACAATACCTGGCAGAAGTTATGGGGTTGCTGGGGTTCAGCCTATTTTACAACAGGATAACATGTTTAACCTTTAGGTTTTGCATGTCTTATGGCCAATATGAACATGTGTTTATGTACTACATGCATACCAACTAGACCAAGCTCAATTTTTATGTTTTTTCTTTATATTTTGCATTCTTGCAAACCAGGGTGTGGCCTCCCTCTCCTGAGCTAGTAAATGTATTTAAAACCTCCTCCAGACTGGTGTCCCATGTAGAGTTACATACAAATGAATATCGTCCCAGTTCCATGAAAAGAGCCTGGACACATCTGAAGATACAGTCAGCATATACAGTACATATAGGAAAAATGGTCAATACATCACCCAGAACGTGGCAGCAAGTGCAGGCAGATAGGGGATCCCAGCGCCCGCCCCAACGCGCGTTTCGGGAAACCTTTGTCAGGGGGCACATTAGACAATGAACAAACAGGGGTTTAAAGGGCCGCGCACCGGAAGTGCTCTGAGTGGATGCATCGGAAGTATTGTGGCGCTCCCTAGCAACCATACGCATAGCCACAACAGCGCAATCCAGGATGTGTGTACGGAAACCACACGGGGCCCCACGTGATCCGCGCACAACAAAACCATGGGCGGCGCCGTCTGCCAAGGATGGTAAGTGGACACATGTGCAGTAATTAAGAAGATGACAAAAGCCGCCATGTATTCTAAGGGCAGTGGCATGGTAATGTAAGGGCAAATATCACCCATAAAGCAACATACGGCAGAAAAATAAACATATACGGATACAAGAACAAACATTAATGTATAAGTGGATACAAGGTGTTTCTGCAAACAGGAGCGAACTAATAATATTACAAAGCTTCAAGCAAGATAATCCGCAATCATAATGACCCTCCGGCATATTAAGCCAAAATAAAAAATAACCAGATATAAACATCAATCTGTAGTCATTATTAGTTATATAGAGATAAAACACGTAAATACATGGTTACATCATAATGCATAATTTATTAATAGGTCTTGCTCCAAGATGTCATGTCCCAACAGATAGCACGTAATCCAGTATTTCCAATTCTTGATCCATAAGGGAAGCAGAGCTCCATTAACGCGGCCAAAAAAGCAGGGAATAGAAACCTAAAAGTATAAAAAATGTATTAAAACATGTCGGGTAATACCTCATAGCTGAGGGAACCGCACGGTCAGGGGATCACAAGAAAGGAGCGAAACTAAGATTCTCGTTGAGCCCAAGGGGGTGTACAGTCCGCAGCGTCCAAATCCACCTCGACTCGAGGCTTGCTAATTTGGAAGTTAGTTTACCGCCCCGTATACCCACATTTAATGCATCTATCCCACGAAACCGAATAAGTCTCCCATTACTCCCATGAAAAGACCTAAAATGTCTTGGGAGTGTTTTTAAAGTGGAAGGATCCGTACAGCCCGCTGCAGATTCAATTCCCAATACGTGTTCACGTATACGAACTTTGAATTGGCGGGTTGTAAGACCGACGTAAATAAGGCCACATGGGCATGTGGCATAGTAGATTACGTAGCGTGTATTACAGGTAATCTCTTTTTTGATTATAAAGATCTTACTCCCACCAGAGTCAGAGAACGTATCGATACGGTCCATATTAGGGCACGCCACACAGTGGCCACACGGGAAAGAACCACAACGCGGAGTAAAGCCATCCAGGAAAGTGGTTCTCAGTATTCCTTCATAGTGGCTCCGCGTCAAATGATCTTTCAAGTTTCTCGCCCTTCTAAATGACATAAGGGGATGCTCTAGTAGAATTACCGTAATACTTCCGGTGCATCCACTCAGAGCACTTCCGGTGCGCGGCCTTTTAAACCCCTGTTTGTTCATTGTGTAATGTGCCCCCTGACGAAGGTTTCCCGAAACGCGCGTTGGGGCGGGCGCTGGGATCCCCTATCTGCCTGCACTTGCTGCCACGTTCTAGGTGATGTATTGACCATTTTTCCTATATGTACTGTATATGCTGACTGTGTCTTCAGATGTGTCCAGGCATTTTTCATGGAACTGGGACGATATTCATTTGTATGTAACTCTACATGACATGTACATAGGTGCACTGTATAGACGCTGTTATGCATTTTTCGCCCGGTAATGTATACAATTGTTACGCTGTTATACTTTTATGGCACGTGTGGGCTCTCAGTGCCCCTGCTTTTACTATGTTTGGTGATGATCTGTTGCTGTCACCACCTTTATGCCCTGCACAATAAAGCATTTTTATAGACCTTTTGGTTATCTTTTGGAGTGTTTCTCTCCCCCCCCCCCCCCCCCTGTTATGTTAGTTATTTGATAACTGGTCTTATTTTCTGGAATTCATGGCAAGAATCCTTACTGGACAATTAATTATTAACATTTCTTTTTTTTAATTTTTAATACAATTGTCCTGATCATGATTTATACTTTGTTGCCTCATGTCACCACTCTAGTTATTTATTTCTGTATGTTTGCTGTGTTTTGCACAGATCCGGTTGGTGACCCTATGGACTTTAGAGCCAAAGAAAAGGCCTGGCTAGGCCAAGTGGACCAGGTGTTTGGAGGTGGTGTTGGTGTCTCACGGTCAGACGATCACAAGTGGGATGAGCTTTGTTCCTCTATACAGGATTTATTGGTGAAGTGAACTAAGTTATGGTGGAACAGAGTGTTCCTGGAGAAATATGTTACATGCAGTATGATCTCGAGGGGGCTGAGAGTCCGTGTGGTCCACACCTTTCCAATCGAGGATACTCAATTTATTTCTAATTGGGAGGAAGTTTGTAACACCTGTTCATCATCAATGATGGAATTACTACCGTAATTGGTTTTAATACAACCAATATTAGTGAACTTGACATATTGATTGATACAGCTCAAAATGAGCTACGGTTGAACTGCCCTCCTGAAACAATACAGACATTTGACTCCAATTTAGAGAAAGTACTTGACTCACTAGATAAGAAGATTCATGAATCACAAACCAGTAAATTCAATAGGGACCAGAGGGACTATCAACAGCATGCGGTATACCATTGGAGGAAGAGTAAACCAGTATATCAACATCTTAAACATGCAGCATCAGTGACATCTATCTCTTCCCTGAGCGGACAATCTGACGTTTCCTCTCGATCGATGACAACTAGATCTGGTGCAACCATGAATAGAACGTGGTTACCATCCGTATAAGAGGCACACTTCTCGTTCACCAGACCATCCAGGGAAAGATAATAAGGTGATCAACTTAAGTAATCATGTTCTCTCTACAGCGGATATTTCTCTTTTAAGTAGAGGTTTGTCTTTTTCCCCTATGGCGGGCTTTGATGCCTTTTTAGTGATCAAGGATTTACATCTCTTCGCACAATCCCTACTGTTTAAACGTCATTTTTTTGACGATAACCTTTATCAATTATTCCCCACAGAGGAAGAACAGGATGCGCTGAGGACCCTTGAGGAGCTCTCCAGTGAAAATATTCCTGATGGAGGTAAGATTCCACCTTCAATCAGACCACGTTCAAGAAAGTTTCCTCCCCTTTCCACAAGTACCAATATTGATCTGTTTGTTCAGGTGGTTACCCAGGATCTCCTTAAGATACCACAACATTTTGGGAGGGATAATCTCAGTCGAGAGGAAAGGTCGAGTCTCCAGTATTTGAAAAATATCCAAGACATTGTTCTGAAACCAGCCGACAAGGGAGGTAATGTGGTCATTTGGCCCAAAGTAATGCATGAGAAAGAGGCCTACCGGCAATTAAGCAACGCCGTCTGTTACAAAAAATTGACCTAGAACCCCTTCATGACCTTGGGATTTTCCATTTTTCCGTGTTCGTTTTTCGCTCCCCCCCCCCTTCCCAGAGCCATAACTTTTTTATTTCTCCGTCAATTTGGCCATGTGAGGGCTTATTTTTTGTGGGACGAGTTGTACTTTTGAACTACATCATTGGTCTTAGCATGTCTTGTACTAGAAAACGGGGAAAAAATTCCAAGTGCGGTGAAATTGCAAAAAAAGTGCAGTCCCACACTTGTTTTTTGTTTGGCTTTTTTGCTAGCTTCACTACATGCTAAAACTGACCTGCCAATATTCTCCAGGTCAGTACGAGTTCATAGACACCTAACATGTCTAGGTTATTTTTTACCTAAGTGGTGAAAAAAAATTCCAAACTTTGCTAAAAAAAAAAAAATTGCGCCATTTTCCGATACTCGCAGCGTTTCCATTTTTCCTGATCTGGGGTTGGTTGAGGGCTTATTTTTTGCATGCTGAGCTGGCGTTTTTAACGATTCCGATTCGGTGCAGATACGTTCTTTTGATCGCCCGTTATTGCATTTTAATGCAATGTCGCGGCGACCAAAAAAACGTAATTCTGGCATTTTGATTTTTTTCTCATTACGCCGTTTAGCGATCAGGTTAATGCTTTTTTTTATTGATAGATCGGGCGATTCTGAACGTGGCAATACCAAATATGTGTAGGTTTGATTTTTTTTTATTGATTTATTTTGATTGGGGCGAAAGGGGGGTGATTTAAACTTTTATATTTTTTTCACATTTTTTTTACTTTTTCCATGCTTCAATAGCCTCCATGGGAGGCTAGAAGCAGGCACAGCACGATCACCTCTGCTACATAGCAGCGATCTGCTGTTCGCTGCTATGTAGTAGAAAATCAGGTGTGCTGTGAGCGCCGACCACAGGGTGGCGCTCACAGCTGCCGGGGATCAGTAACCTTAGAGGTCTCAAGGACCTCTATGGTTACAATGGAGAAGCATCGCCGACCTCCGATCATGTGACGGGGGTCGGCGATGCGCTCATATCCGGCCGCCCGGCCGGATGCGGTAGTTAAATGCCGCTGTCTGCGTTTGACAGCGGCATTTAACTAGTTAATAGCGGCGGGTGAATCGCGATTTCACACGCCGCTATTGCGGGCACATGTCAGCTGTTCAAAACAGCTGACATGTCCCGGCCCCCTTAAGACTCCGCCCAGGCTCCACCCCAGCCCCGCCTCCAACTGTCCACAGCACCACCATTGTCTCTTGGAAAAACTCCACTTCTCACCAATCACACATTAACAGTTCCCATCAGCAGATCACACACATAGCCAGCAGATTTTGTTTTGGCCAAAAGGTTTTTTTAATCTGCCATGATGACAAGGTAGACTCTTTTGGCCAGGCCCTACTCTACTCTAACTTATTAAACATTTGTTAAAATATGCAATACAATTTAGGTATATGTTTATTTATTTTTCAATTTTTCAAATGACCAATAATACCACATACAAGGGACAAATACCACAACACCATGACCACACATCACATTATCATCACATAGTGACCTGTAATAAAATCTACATGGAATAAATACTGCCACACCATGTGCAGACCACATATTACCACCACAGTGACTGAACAATATCGCATACAAGGGACAAATACCACCGCAGCATGTACAGACCACATATTACCACCACATGGTGACCAACTACATACAAGGAACAAATATCAACACAACATGACCAGACCACATATTACCACCACACGGTGACCGAATAATAGCACGTACAAGGAACAAATACCACCACACCATGACCAGACCACGTATTACTACCACATAGTGACCAAATAATAGCACATACAAGGAACAAATACCGCCACACCATGGCTGGACAACATGTTACCACCACATTGTGACTGAATAGTACAATACTGATCATTAATAAAAAAAAAAATACTATCACCATAAGTGCCATTATACATAGGAGATCTGTACTTAGTATGCAGTGTCTGTGTACAGGTAATACAGTGGTCACCGGTGCCATTATACACAGGAGCTCTATATATAGTGTCAGTGTACAGGTAATACAGGGATCACCAGTGACATTATACACAGGAGCTCTATGTATAGTGTCAGTGTACATGTAATACAGTGATTACTAGTGACATTATACACAGGAGCTCTGTGTATAGTGTCAGTTTACAGGTAATACAGTGATCACCAGTGACATTATACACAGGAGCTCTGTATACAGTATACAGTGCATGGTGTCAGTGTACAGGTAACACACTGATTCACCAGTGACGTCTCTAGCTGAAGTCCTTCATCTTTGCGTTTCTTTTTAATCCGGTGCAGACCGCCATCACTTCTTTCAGCCAGGACTCGTCTCTACATAAAATAACACAGTTATCTAGAGCACCGCTTCCAGAGCACATTCCCCACTTTTTCCATTTCTTCTACACTACATATCTGAATACAGACATTCACCCACCATTAATATATACTGTAATTGGTTATTATGCAACCCACCATTCCAAATATAAATTATAATACGCCACTGAGCCCCTTCTAGCCATACATAGCCACTTTCCCCATTTAATATATAAATTAATTAGCACCTGTATTCTTTCCCCCAATTTATTTCCAGTCACTTTATCCTCAACGATCCTACTATGTACCTCCCGCTCTAACCCTAACTCCGATTCATTATAGTTACATGTCCCTTCTGCCTCATTTCATTGTCATGTCTTCTCTCTCTCCCACTCTCTATTCTTTATCAACTGCTCTTCCCCACCCTCAAAATTCATTATTTGCTCTCCCTACCTTCAATACACCATTGGCTCTCCCCACCTTCAATTCAATTGCTGTCCACTGTCCCTCACACTCACTTGATGTGCAGTCCCCATCACCCCCACTTCGTCATTTGCAGTCCACCTTACTTCATCATTTAATCACCTATCCCCCTTCACTTTATCTTCAGTCCCCCTTACTTTATCTTTTGCAGCCCCCTATCATTTCATCATGTGCAGTACCCCCTCAAACACAATTCATCATTTGAAGTCTCCATCACTCCCACATAATCATTTGCAGTCCCCATCACCCCCACTTCATCATTTGCAGTCCCCTATCATTTCATCATGTGCAGTCCCCCCTCAAACACACTTCATCATCTGCAGCCCCCTATCATTTCATCATGTGCAGTGCCCCCTCAAACACACTTCATCATCTGCAGCCCCCTATCATTTCATCATGCGCAGTGCCCCCTCAAACACACTTCATCATCTGCAGCCCCCTATCATTTCATCATGCGCAGTGCCCCCTCAAACACACTTCATCATCTGCAGCCTCCTATCATTTCATCATGCGCAGTGCCCCCTCAAACACACTTCATCATCTGCAGCCCCCTATCATTTCATCATGCGCAGTGCCCCCTCAAACACACTTCATCATCTGCAGCCCCCTATCATTTCATCATGCGCAGTGCCCCCTCAAACACACTTCATCATCTGCAGCCCCCTATCATTTCATCATGCGCAGTGCCCCCTCAAACACACTTCATCATCTGCAGCCCCCTATCATTTCATCATGCGCAGTGCCCCCTCAAACACACTTCATCATCTGCAGCCCCCTATCATTCCATCATGCGCAGTGCCCCCTCAAACACACTTCATCATCTGCAGCCCCCTATCATTTCATCATGCGCAGTGCCCCCTCAAACACACTTCATCATCTGCAGCCCCCTATCATTTCATCATGCGCAGTGCCCCCTCAAACACACTTCATCATCTGCAGCCCCCTATCATTTCATCATGCGCAGTGCCCCCTCAAACACACTTCATCATCTGCAGCCCCCTATCATTTCATCATGTGCAGTGCCCCCTCAAACACACTTCATCATCTGCAGCCCCCTATCATTTCATCATGCGCAGTGCCCCCTCACACTTCATCATCTGCAGCCCCCTATCATTTCATCATGCGCAGTGCCCCCTCACACTTCATCATCTGCAGCCCCCTATCATTTCATCATGCGCAGTGCCCCCTCAAACACACTTCATCATCTGCAGCCCCCTATCATTTCATCATGTGCAGTGCCCCCTCACACTTCATCATCTGCAGCCCCCTATCATTTCATCATGTGCAGTGCCCCCTCACACTTCATCATCTGCAGCCCCCTATCATTTCATCATGTGCAGTGCCCCCTCAAACACACTTCATCATCTGCAGCCCCCTATCATTTCATCATGTGCAGTGCCCCCTCAAACACACTTCATCATCTGCAGTCTCACTCCCCCCACCTCACCCATTTAAAAAAACAAAAATAAAAATGTTTTATATACTTACCTCAGTTGTTCCGAGCCGTCTAGTGTTTCCAGCAGCAGCTAGAATGTATGGGCTGCTGAGAGGACCTGACAGGAACCCACACATTCTAGCACATGCACTACTGAGACGGCTAGAATGTATGGGCTGTAGTCAGGACCTGCAAGGAGCCCATACATTCTAGCTACAGCCGAGCAGGAGCTGCGCAGCTGACTAGGACGGCCGTGCACAGCTCCAAAACGGCTCCCGGGTCCCAGCGCCGATGTGTGCGCAGCAGTGCACAGTATTTTAGTGCATGATGGGGCCCGATCAGTAGAAGCATAACAGTGGGGCCCCGGATCTGCGGGCCCCTCTGGCAGGGCCGGCGTCAGCACCCGGCACAGCGGGCAAATGCCGGGGCCTTGGGAAGAAAGGGGGGCCCACTAGCAGCTGGGAGAGCAGAGCAGGAGATAACATGCTCACTCCGCCCACAAAGTCACTGCTGGCTGCGTTCTCTTAACCCCTATGTGCCAGCTCTGACACAAGCATCTTCTCACTCAGTCAGTGCAGCCAGGCAGGCACACATAGGGGTTAACAGAAGGCAGCCAGTGTGACTGTTTGTGGGCGGAGAGAGCACGTTCTCTGCTCTGGCCCCTGGCTGGCTGCTGTGCTGCTGAACTGAACTTATCAGGCGATGCTGAAGTTGGTTTCTTATTCGTTCAGTTTCTTATTCGGGCTGAAGTTGGTTTCTTATTCAGCAGTTTCTTATTCGGCTATTTTTTATTTTCTGTTTTTTTCAGGTTTTGGTATAAAAATAAACCATTCTGAGTATATAATAATATGCGGTCATGTGTCCTTTTGTGAATACACTTAAAAACAGATAGAAAATGTAGAAGGCTGGCACAAAAATGGGCATCAAAGTGGGCACTGAGGTATGGTATTGAAGGGGTTAAATGCCTTTGTGCCACTGATTTAACACCTGATTTACATATTTACTGATGCCCCACATGAAATGCATGTCACTCCAGCCTGGCACAAATGGGTTCTGGGCATCAAAACTGGCATCAAAGTGGGCAGAGAACCAATTTTCACACATGCGAATAAGTAACAGCTATTTTTAAGGGGTTAAATGCCTTTGTGCCACTGATATAACACCTGATTTACATACCTACTGATGCCCCACATGAAATCCATGTCACTCCAGCCTGGCACAAATGGGTTCTGGGCAACAGAACTGGCATCAAAGTGGGCAAATTGCACATTTTCACAGATTTGAATAAGTAACAGCTATTTTTAAGGGGTTAAATGCCTTTGTGCCACTGATATAACACCTGATTTACATACCTACTGATGCCCCACATGAAATCCATGTCACTCCAGCCTGGCACAAATGGGTTCTGGGCAACAGAACTGGCATCAAAGTGGGCAAATCACCCATTTTCACAGATTTGAATAAGTAACAGCTATTTTTAAGGGGTTAAATGCCTTTGTGCCACTGATATAACACCTGATTTACATACCTACTGATGCCCCACATGAAATCCATGTCACTCCAGCCTGGCACAAATGGGTTCTGGGCATCAGAACTGGCATCAAAGTGGGCAAATCGCCCATTTTCACAGATTTGAATAAGTAACAGCTATTTTTAAGGGGTTAAATGCCTTTGTGCCACTGATATAACACCTGATTTACATACCTACTGATGCCCCACATGAAATCCATGTCACTCCAGCCTGGCACAAATGGGTTCTGGGCATCAGAACTGGCATCAAAGTGGGCAAATTGCACATTTTCACAGATTTGAATAAGTAACAGCTATTTTTAAGGGGTTAAATGCCTTTGTGCCACTAATCTAACACCTGATTTACATACCTACTGATGCCCCACATGAAATCCATGTCACTCCAGCCTGGCACAAATGGGTTCTGGACATCAGAACTGGCATCAAAGTGGGCAAATCACCCATTTTCACAGATTTGAATAAGTAACAGCTATTTTTAAGGGGTTAAATGCCTTTGTGCCACTGATATAACACCTGATTTACATACCTACTGATGCCCCACATGAAATCCATGTCACTCCAGCCTGGCACAAATGGGTTCTGGGCATCAAAACTGGCATCAAAGTGGGCAGAGAACCAATTTTCACACATGCGAATAAGTAACAGCTATTTTTAAGGGGTTAAATGCCTTTGTGCCACTAATCTAACACCTGATTTACATACCTACTGATGCCCCACATGAAATCCATGTCACTCCAGCCTGGCACAAATGGGTTCTGGGCATCAGAACTGGCATCAAAGGGGGCAAATTGCACATTTTCACAGATTTGAATAAGTAACAGCTATTTTGAGGGGGTTAGATGCCTTTGTGCCACTGATATAACACCTGATTTACATACCTACTGATGCCCCACATGAAATCCATGTCACTCCAGCCTGGCACAAATGGGTTCTGGGCAACAGAACTGGCATCAAAGTGGGCAAATTGCACATTTTCACAGATTTGAATAAGCAACAGCTATTTTTAAGGGGTTAAATGCCTTTGTGCCACTAATCTAACACCTGATTTACATACCTACTGATGCCCCACATGAAATCCATGTCACTCCAGCCTGGCACAAATGGGTTCTGGGCATCAAAACTGGCATCAAAGTACTCAAATCACCAATTTTCATAGATTTGAATAAGTAACAGCTATTTTTGAGGGGTTAAATGCCTTTGTGCCACTGATATAACACCTGATTTACATACCTACTGATGCCCCACATGAAATCCATGTCACTGCAGCCTGGCACAAATGGGTTCTGGGCATCAAAACTGGCATCAAAGTACTCAAATCACCAATTTTCATAGATTTGAATAAGTAACAGCTATTTTTGAGGGGTTAAATGCCTTTGTGCCACTGATATAACACCTGATTTACATACCTACTGATGCCCCACATGAAATCCATGTCACTGCAGCCTGGCACAAATGGGTTCTGGGCATCAAAACTGGCATCAAAGGGGGCAAATCGCCCATTTTCACAGATTTGAATAAGTAACAGCTATTTTTAAGGGGTTAAATGCCTTTGTGCCACTGATATAACACCTGATTTACATACCTACTGATGCCCCACATGAAATCCATGTCCCTCCAGCCTGGCACAAATGGGTTCTGGGCATCAGAACTGGCATCAAAGTGGGCAAATTGCACATTTTCACAGATTTGAATAAGTAACAGCTATTTTTAAGGGGTTAAATGCCTTTGTGCCACTAATCTAACACCTGATTTACATACCTACTGATGCCCCACATGAAATCCATGTCACTCCAGCCTGGCACAAATGGGTTCTGGGCATCAGAACTGGCATCAAAGGGGGCAAATTGCACATTTTCACAGATTTGAATAAGTAACAGCTATTTTGAGGGGGTTAGATGCCTTTGTGCCACTGATATAACACCTGATTTACATACCTACTGATGCCCCACATGAAATCCATGTCACTCCAGCCTGGCACAAATGGGTTCTGGGCATCAGAACTGGCATCAAAATGGTCAAATCGCCCATTTTCACAGATTTGAATAAGTAACAGCTATTTTTGAGGGGTTAAATGCCTTTGTGCCACGGATCTAACACCTGATTAACATACCTACTAATGCCCCACATGAAATCCATGTCACTCCAGCCTGGCACAAATGGGTTCTGGGCATCAGAACTGGCATCAAAGTGGGCAAATTGCACATTTTCACAGATTTGAATAAGTAACAGCTATTTTTAAGGGGTTAAATGCCTTTGTGCCACTGATATAACACCTGATTTACATACCTACTGATACCCCACATGAAATCCATGTCACTCCAGCCTGGCACAAATGGGTTCTGGGCAACAGAACTGGCATCAAAGTGGGCAAATTGCACATTTTCACAGATTTGAATAAGTAACAGCTATTTTTAAGGGGTTAAATGCCTTTGTGCCACTAATCTAACACCTGATTTACATACCTACTGATGCCCCACATGAAATCCATGTCACTCCAGCCTGGCACAAATGGGTTCTGGGCATCAAAACTGGCATCAAAGTGGGCAGAGAACCAATTTTCACACATGCGAATAAGTAACAGCTATTTTTAAGGGGATAAATAGCTTTGTGCCACTAATCTAACACCTGATTTACATACCTACTGATGCCCCACATGAAATCCATGTCACTCCAGCCTGGCACAAATGGGTTCTGGGCATCAGAACTGGCATCAAAGGGGGCAAATCGCCCATTTTCACAGATTTGAATAAGTAACAGCTATTTTTAAGGGGTTAAATGCCTTTGTGCCACTGATATAACACCTGATTTACATACCTACTGATGCCCCACATGAAATCCATGTCACTCCAGCCTGGCACAAATGGGTTCTGGGCATCAGAACTGGCATCAAAGTGGGCAAATTGCACATTTTCACAGATTTGAATAAGTAACAGCTATTTTTAAGGGGTTAAATGCCTTTGTGCCACTAATCTAACACCTGATTTACATACCTACTGATGCCCCACATGAATTCCATGTCACTCCAGCCTGGCACAAATGGGTTCTGGACATCAGAACTGGCATCAAAGTGGGCAAATCACCCATTTTCACAGATTTGAATAAGTAACAGCTATTTTTAAGGGGTTAAATGCCTTTGTGCCACTGATATAACACCTGATTTACATACCTACTGATGCCCCACATGAAATCCATGTCACTCCAGCCTGGCACAAATGGGTTCTGGGCATCAAAACTGGCATCAAAGTGGGCAGAGAACCAATTTTCACACATGCGAATAAGTAACAGCTATTTTTAAGGGGTTAAATGCCTTTGTGCCACGGATCTAACACCTGATTTACATACCTACTGATGCCCCACATGAAATCCATGTCACTCCAGCCTGGCACAAATGGGTTCTGGGCAACAGAACTGGCATCAAAGGGGGCAAATTGCACATTTTCACAGATTTGAATAAGTAACAGCTATTTTGAGGGGTTAAATGCTTTTGTGCCACTGATATAACACCTGACTTACATACCTACTGATGCCCCACATGAAATCCATGTCACTCCAGCCTGGCACAAATGGGTTCTGGGCATCAGAACTGGCATCAAAATGGTCAAATCGCCCATTTTCACAGATTTGAATAAGTAACAGCTATTTTTGAGGGGTTAAATGCCTTTGTGCCACGGATCTAACACCTGATTTACATACCTACTGATGCCCCACATGAAATCCATGTCACTCCAGCCTGGCACAAATGGGTTCTGGGCATCAGAACTGGCATCAAAGTGGGCAAATCACCCATTTTCACAGATTTGAATAAGTAACAGCTATTTTTAAGGGGTTAAATGCCTTTGTGCCACTGATTTAACACCTGATTTACATACCTACAATAGCTGTTACTTATTCAAATCTGTGAAAATGTGCAAATTGCCCCCTTTGATGCCAGTTCTGATGCCCAGAACCCATTTGTGCCAGGCTGCAGTGACATGGATTTCATGTGGGGCATCAGTAGGTATGTAAATCAGGTGTTATATCAGTGGCACAAAGGCATTTAACCCCTCAAAAATAGCTGTTACTTATTCAAATCTATGAAAATTGGTGATTTGAGTACTTTGATGCCAGTTTTGATGCCCAGAACCCATTTGTGCCAGGCTGGAGTGACATGGATTTCATGTGGGGCATCAGTAGGTATGTAAATCAGGTGTTATATCAGTGGCACAAAGGCATCTAACCCCCTCAAAATAGCTGTTACTTATTCAAATCTGTGAAAATGTGCAATTTGCCCCCTTTGATGCCAGTTCTGATGCCCAGAACCCATTTGTGCCAGGCTGGAGTGACATGGATTTCATGTGGGGCATCAGTAGGTATGTAAATCAGGTGTTAGATTAGTGGCACAAAGGCATTTAACCCCTTAAAAATAGCTGTTACTTATTCAAATCTGTGAAAATGTGCAATTTGCCCACTTTGATGCCAGTTCTGATGCCCAGAACCCATTTGTGCCAGGCTGGAGTGACATGGATTTCATGTGGGGCATCAGTAGGTATGTAAATCAGGTGTTAGATCCGTGGCACAAAGGCATTTAACCCCTCAAAAATAGCTGTTACTTATTCAAATCTGTGAAAATGGGCGATTTGACCATTTTGATGCCAGTTCTGATGCCCAGAACCCATTTGTGCCAGGCTGCAGTGACATGTATTTCATGTGGGGCATCAGTAGGTATGTAAATCAGGTGTTAGATCAGTGGCACAAAGCTATTTAACCCCTTAAAAATAGCTGTTACTTATTCGCATGTGTGAAAATTGGTTCTCTGCCCACTTTGATGCCAGTTTTGATGCCCAGAACCCATTTGTGCCAGGCTGGAGTGACATGCATTTCATGTAGGGCATCAGTAAATATGTAAATCAGGTGTTAAATCAGTGGCACAAAGGCATTTAACCCCTTCAATACCATACCTCAGTGCCCACTTTGATGCCCATTTTTGTGCCAGCCTTCTACATTTTCTATCTGTTTTTAAGTGTATTCACAAAAGGACACATGACCGCATATTATTATATACTCAGAATGGTTTATTTTTATACCAAAACCTGAAAAAAACAGAAAATAAAAATAGCCGAATAAGAAACTGCTGAATAAGAAACCAACTTCAGCATCATACTTATCAGGAAGATTCCGGAGGAGCTCAGTCCTACCAGAGTGCAAAGGTATCCAGCAATAATTGCAGTTGGTCCTGTGGCTCAGTTTGCTGCTGTCTGTCTCTGCTGCCTAAAAATGTGGGTGATGTCTGGAGGAGCAGCTGGTGGGGTGCAGCCTGTAGCCGCCCAGCTCTCCCAGAATACATGCATGCTGCACCAAACCTGCACCAGTGGGGTAGGAAGAAGCTTAACCCCTTCCCATCTGTATGAAGGTTATTGCTAAACCTTAAAGATAACAATCCGACCCGCATAAATGGGGTTAACCAGATGCCAGGAGGAAGGGGAGCTGCTGCCATGGATAAATCTGAGCTGTGGGCTGTAGGTTGGGGCCCCGTGGCCCCAGGCTGGTGACTGGAGGGACTCTGCCCAGTGCTGGCATGTGGGTGATTTCTGCATCTCAGCTTCTCTCCTCCAGGTCACACTGTGCTGTCACTGCTCCCACCAAGGACATGGCATCACTTAACCCTTCCCCTGCAGCCACCGGCAACAAATCCACATTATTCCTTGATTAAATCAGGTTCCAACCCAATAGAGGAGCAGACATTTCCTGCTGCCATTAGGGTCCGGGAGGGGGTGACATTGGCTGCCCTGCTACTCTGTAGTGGGGGGTGACAAGTGTAACATGGGGTAACGATGAAGGAGAAATGCACAGGATAATAGTGAGCGTGACAGAGGGCAGTGTATGGTATGGAGCAGTCAGGGGGTGGGCTGCAGGATCCCCCCATACTGTACATGATTGCTCGGGACAGGGAGGGGTTTAATGAGCTTCTAATGACGGGGCACTAATTGGGTCATTAGGGTTTGTGGAAAGGATTCAGCATCAGGTCCCTCATTAATGCCCGAGCGATGTTACTTTGTAGCACAGATCTGTTAGGGCCGCAAAACCAAACAACGTTGTTTATGTAGAAAAGTCTTTGTTTCATAGAAAAACTCAAAACAGAAAAGATTTTCTGATACAACAACGCCCTGCTCACGACACTGCACAGCACCTCTCCTGTATATATACACTGCACAGCACCTTTCCTCCTGTATGTATACATTGCACAGCACCTCTCCTGTATATATACACTGCACAGCACCTTTCCTCCTGTATATATACACTGCACAGTACCACTCCTCCTGTCCTGTATATATACACTGCAGAATTTACAATAGCTGTCACTCATGTAAGAAGTGAAATCTGGCATTGTACTATACATTTCTCTGCCATATCTGTGCATCATAAATCGGGTATGTGTTAAAGGGGGGGGGGGGAGGGCCCACTGAGACTCTTTCGCCCGGGGCCCTCAAAAACCTGGAGCCGGCCCTGACGGAGCACACAGATAAGCTCTGTAAACAGAAGGAACTAAATCCAGATACAGAGTGACAGAGGAATTCAGCATCCCTGGAGCTGGATATAATTGCAGAGAATTCACAGGACATACGGGAGAATATCTTCAGTACAACTCTCTAAACAAGTAAGACTATATAAAGATGATGAGTACCACAGAACTGAAATTTACAGTAGCTAAACTGAATAGTGAAAATTATCAGTTATGGAAATTCAAAGTAGAGATGTTGTTATCTAAGTATGATCTATGGGAAGTAATTGTTACAGCAAGACCAGATCAAGATAATCAGACATGGGATAAGAAGGATATAAAAGCTAGACCCACCATTAGCTTATTAGTGGATGATGCTCAATTAATACATATAAGAAATGAAGAAACAGCTAAGGGAATGTTGGAAACATTAAGAAAACTGTATGAAAGACCTAGCTTGAATCACAAGTTGTTTTTATTAAGAAAGCTGTACAGTATGAGATTGAGTGCAAATGACGATATGCAGAAGCACATATTCTCAATGATGGAAGTGATATCACAGCTAAGATCTATTGGTGAAGATATTAAAGAAAGTCATGTAGCAGCTATATTGTTGTGCAGTTTACCAGATTCATATACAGCCTTGATAAATGCCCTTGAGACGAGACCAGAAACTGACATTACATTAGATTTTGTGAAAACAAGACTAATAGATGAATATCAGAGAAGAAAAGAACAAAGAAATGATTCTTCTACTGAAAAGGACAGTGAAAACGCTCTTAAAGCTACAGAATTCCAAAAACCCTATAATAAAGAGACAAGAGAATGCTTCAGATGTAAGAAAAAAGGTCATTTAAAGAAAGACTGTACCATATGGAAAGCAGAACAACAAAAATTACAACATAAAAAGCATACAGAGAAAGTAAAAAACATAATTTCCGATTCATGTGAGAATAATTGGAATGGCACATTTAAAGTAACAGACAAGAAATCATCACTTGGTTGGTTTATTGATTCAGGAGCAACGAGTCATATGACAAGTGTCAAGAATTTCTTTACTGATCTTGATTTAGATAAGAAAGAAGCCATTTATCTCGCAGATGGAAGCAAAATAACCGCAGAAGGTATCGGACAAGGTATGCTAAATTGTTCAAACAAGTTCGGACAAGATTCAAAGATACTTGTACAAGATGTGTTGTATGTTCCAAAATTGGAAGGCGGATTATTATCTGTGAAACGTTTAACAGCAAAAGGACTTACAGTGATATTCAAAGACAATGAGTGTGCAATTATTGCAGGAAACAAGGTGATAACCAAAGTCAAGGCAGATGAACAATTATATCATTTTGACACACCAAAGGAACAGATGAAGGTATGTACACATGATCACAAAAACTGTATTCACATGTGGCATAGACGTCTAGGACATAGACACCCTGACAGTATAAGGGAACTACAGAGAAAAGAATTGACAAAAGATTTAAAGATATCAGATTGCTCAATTACCATAAGATGTGATTGTTGTATAAAATCCAAAGCCACAAGGATATCTATTCCAAAAGAAAGTGAGATGAAAAGCGAAAGACCACTTGATTTGGTGCATACTGACGTATGTGGACCCATCAAAGTGACTACATCAGGAGGCAATAGATACATGTTGACTTTTATAGACGATTACTCAAGATACACAGTCACATACTTAATTAAAAACAAAAGTGAAGTTTTTGATAAACTTGTAGACTATGTAACAAGATCAAATAACAAATTTCAAAGGAAGCCAATTGTCATCAGAAGTGATAATGGAGGTGAATTTACAAGTCACAGAATAGAAGACTACTTAAGACAAAATGGGATAGAACACCAAAAAACGGTTCCATACACACCTGAACAAAATGGAGTAGCAGAAAGGAAAAACAGAACTCTAACAGAGATGATAAGATGTATGCTGACGGATTCCAAACTACCAGAGAAATATTGGGGTGAGGCAGCAATGACAGCTACTTATCTACAGAACAGATTTTTTTCTAGAAAACTGACGAAAACTCCATATGAACTGTGGCAAGGTATGAAACCAAGTGTCAATCATTTAAAAGTTTTTGGATGTAAAGTTTTCATATTCATTCCAACAGAAAAACGTTCCAAACTTCAAAACAGATCCATGGAAGGAATATTTGTTGGATATAGTGAAAATTGCAAAGGATACAGAATCCTAGATCCAAAAACAGACAGAGTTACAGTGAGTAAGAGTGTGACATTCATTGAAGATTTAAATGAAGACATTATGATTTCAGTTGAAACAAAAAATGAGAAAACCAATAATGACACAACTGAAGAAATATCTGATGAGAAAGAAGTAGAAATTAATGAAGAACAAAATACTGAAAGTGAAGAATCACAACTACAAACAGACACATAACCAAGACGTTCAATGAGAGAGAACAAAGGAAAACCACCAAAACATCTCTCATACAAGACAAGCACAAGAAAAATCTATGAGCCTACTTCTTGGGAGGAAATATCTAAACTTCCAGTGGAAGAAGCTAATAAATGGATAGAAGCAACAGAAACAGAAATTAAATCCATGCAAGATTCAAATACATGGACACTGACAGATTTACCAGAAGGAAGAAAAACCATAGGATGTAAATGGATTTTTAAAGTTAAATACCAAACAGATGGCACAGCTGAAAGATACCGAGCAAGACTCGTAGCTAAAGGGTATTCTCAAAAATATGGAGAAGACTATGATGAGACATTTGCTCCAGTTGTCAAACACACTACAATAAGAACTTTACTTACAGTTGCAGCAAGGAAACAGATGCAACTGAGACATCTGGATGTAAAGACAGCTTTTCTGAATGGAGATTTAACAGAAGACATTTATATGGAACAACCTCCAGGATTCAAAGATGAAAGAAATCCAAACAAAGTTTGTAAACTACAGAAAAGCATATATGGTTTAAAGCAAGCAGCTAAAGCGTGGAATGACAAAATCACGGAAGTACTTACAAATGAAAAATTTCAAAGAAGCAAAGCTGATCCATGCTTATACACAAAAAGGCTGATTAATAGATGGATTTATATACTCATATATGTAGACGACATTTTGATTTGTTTTGAACAAGAAAGGGATAACGAAAACATTCTAAAAATCCTGAAGCAACATTTCGAAATCAAAGACTTGGGAAATGTAAAACAATATCTAGGAATACAAGTAGAAAGAGAAGAAGATGGAAGTTTCCTACTGAATCAAAATCACATGATTCAAGACATAACAGAAAAATTTGGATTAAAAGATGCAAAAACAGTGAAGTCTCCAATGGAAACTAATTATCTCAAAGAGATGAACAGTGAACAAAATATGCTACCAAATAATGAAGAATACAGAACAGCAATAGGAAAACTACTGTATCTAGCGACCGTTACAAGACCAGACATCGCAGCAGCAGTAGGAATCCTGAGTAGAAAGGTATCAAAACCATATAAAGCTGATTGGAATGCCGTGAAGAGAGTAATACGTTATTTGAAAGGAACTAGCAATGTTAAGCTGAAATTACCCACAAGCGATGATTGCATTTTAACAGGATATGTTGATGCAGATTGGGCTGGAGATCCAACTGACAGAAGATCTACCAGTGGACATATTTTTTTCCTCTCAGGTGGACCAATAAGTTGGACAAGTAAGAAACAGTCAATTGTGACACTATCTTCAACAGAAGCAGAATATGTTGCCGCAGCACACGCGAGTCAAGAAGTACTGTGGTTAAGACAATTGTTGACAGAATTAGGACAACCACAGTTGGCACCAACAAAACTAAAAGAGGACAATCAAGGATGTCTTGTTCTTGCTCAGATGGAAAGAGTCAATCCAAGAACCAAACATATTGATGTGAAATATCATTTCTTGAGAGATCATCAGGAACAAGGAGTCTTGAAGTTAGAGTACTGTCCTACTGAAGAAATGACAGCAGACATTTTCACGAAGGCGTTGAATGCTGATAAACATCAGAGACTAATAAAAAAGTTGGGTTTGAGTGAATAAGTCCTTACTGTTGAGAAAGGGTGTTGGCATATGCAACAGATTAGGACTTATTATAAGTGAAAGGAGGACTTTATACTAACCAGACAGCAGATGGCGATAGTGTGTAAAGTCATATACTTGCTGTAATGTGGGGAGGGAAGCTCTCAGTGGTTGGTTGTTTTCTTACTTTTGGTTTTGCTTTTCTTCATGAATGTGTTGTCTTCAGTGCACGGACTGTGTGACACTGAATTGTATCTCATGTTTATCCAGTATGAAGTAAATACTGTTTACTCAAGATATCTTGCTGATTGAAGCTTTCCCAAGTACAGCGGTGACTGCAAGAAGACGCACTCTGCAACAAAAGGGACCTAAGAAACTTTTTCAGTAGATCATATGAAATTAGCTTAGAAAAAAATTATTAAAGAGGTTACCTTGGGTAGAATGTTGGGCCCATATTATTATAAATGGATAATTTGAGGGTCTCGCCACTAGATTTGGTACCCAAAAAGGAAGTCAGGAGGTCAGAAAATTTTATTTGATCCACTATTTGTCATATCATAAAGGGGTATCGATAAATGATTATACTGATGAATCCTTGTCAAGTGTTTCTTACACATCACTTGTTGAGGCAGTAAAACTGGTCCAGCAGGCGGGTCAGGGTGCTTTATTGGCATAGGTGAATGTTGACTCTGTATTCTGCCTCCTGCCAATACATCCCGGATTATGTTGAATTCTTATAGGCTGCTCTAAATCATGTGCTTATTTTGAGGCTTTTAAAACATTTTTCCCTTTTTTTGAGAGAGGTCCAATGAGAAGTTCTGCCATGGGGTCCATGATTTATATGTACACCCCTGGGCTCATCTCCTGAACTTGCTCCATACAAGCACATCCTTCTAGTGAGATAGTTACATCAAGGTGAATGATGAGGTTAAATTCACTCGTCTGTTCATAAAAGACAAATGGAACTTCCTCGTCCAGATGTGAACGAGTCCTTATAAATGTAGTAAGTGTCCACCAAACATATGAATGTTTTATACATTACAATAGACAATTACATACACACATCTTACAAAAATACAAATACTTCCAGATACACAGACATAGACACATGCAGACATGCACATACATAGTCAGACATACACAGTACGCATACAGTTAGGTCCATATATATTTGGACAGAGACAACATTTTTCAAATTTTGGTTATAGACATTACCACAATGAATTTTAAACAAAACAATTTAGATGCAGTTGAAGTTGAGACTTTTAGCTTTCATTTAAGGGTATCCACATTAAAATTGGATGAGGGGTTTAGGAGTTTCAGCTCCTTAACATGTGCCACCCTGTCTTTAAAGGGACCACAAGTAATTGGACAATTGACTCCAAGGCTATTTCATGGAAAGGTGTGGGCCATCCCTTCGTTATGTCATTCTCAATTAAGCAGATAAAAGGTTTGGAGTTGATTTGAGGTGTGGTGCTTGCATTTGGAAGGTTTTGCTGTTTAGTAAACATGCGGTCAAAGGAGCTCTCCATGCAGGTGAAACAAGCCATCCTTAAGCTTTGAAAACAGAAAAAACCCATCCGAGAAATTGCTACAATATTAGGAGTGGCAAAATCTACAATTTGGTACATCCTGAGAAAGAAAGAAAGCACTGGTGAACTCATCAATGCAAAAAGACCTGGGCGCCCACGGAAGACAACAGTGGTGGATGATCGCAGAATAATCTCCATGGTGAAGAGAAACCCCTTCACAACAGCCAACCAAGTGAACAACACTCTCCAGGAGGTCGGCGTATCAATATCCAAATCTACCATAAAAGAAGACTGCATGAAAGTAAATACAGAGGGTTCACTGCATGGTGCAAGGCCACTCATAAGCATCAAGAATAAAAACTCTAGACTGGACTTTGCTAAAAAACATCTAAAAAAGCCAGCGCAGTTCTGGAATAACATTTTTTGGCCAGATGAAACCAAGATCAACCTGTACCAGAATGATGGAAAGAGAAAAGTATGGCGAAGGCGTGGTACAGCTCATGATCCATAGCATACCACATCATCTGTAAAACACGGCGGAGGCAGTGTGATGGCTTGGGCATGCATGGCTGCCAGTGGCACTGGGTCACTAGTGTTTATTGATGATGTGACACAGGACAGAAGCAGCCAAATGAATTCTGAGGTATTCAGAGACATACTGTGTGCTCAGATCCAGCCAAATGCAGCCAAACTGATCGGTCGTCGCTTCATACTACAGATGGACAATGACCCAAAACATAAAGCCAAAGCAACCCAGGAGTTTATTAAAGCAAAGAAGTGGAATATTCTTGAATGGCCAAGTTAGTCATCTGATCTCAACCCAATTGAGCATGCATTTCACTTGTTAAAGACTAAACTTCAGCCAGAAAGGCCCACAAACAAACAGCAACTGAAAACCACTGTAGTGTAGGCCGGGCAGAACATCAAAAAGGAGGAAACACAGCGTCTGGTGATGTCCATGAGTTCAAGACTTCAGGCAGTCATTGCCAACAAAGGGTTTTCAACCAAGTACTAAAAATGAACATTTTATTTAAAATTATTGAATCTGTCCAATTACTTTTGGTCCCTTTAAAAACATGGGTGGCACATGTTAAGGAGCTGAAACTCCTAAACCCTTCATCCAATTTTAATGTGGATACCCTCAAATGAAAGCTGAAAGTCTGTACTTCAACTGCATCTGAATTGTTTTGTTTAAAATTCATTGTGGTAATGTCTATAACCAAAATTAGAAAAATGTTGTCTCTGTCCAAATATATATGGACGTACTGTAACTGTATATATGCCACGCTGTGCAGTGATAAGGCAGTGACCCAAGCAAGTTCAAAGCAAAACGTTTTTAGTGTCTAAAAAAACTCACACAGTGCACAGCACGCTGTATCCTCCGGATTGCAGCCGGGAAATCAAAGACAGTCCAGGATCGGTTGCTGTGAGAAACTGCACCGCCTTGTATGCAGGGGGTGCCAGACCTTTTGGCTCCACTTGGCCTTGTGTTTCCTCACACAGGGAGCGCTCTACAGACCGACTGCTCTGTCTGCTTGCAAGACCAAAACTGACACACCCAAACTTTTCCTGCAGGTTTTTTTTTCTCATCACCCGACTCTGTGGCTATGAGTCGCTTATAAGATCTGGGCTGGCCCCCACCAACTTCCACTTCAAAAATAAAAGCCAATACCTGATTTTCCTGAACAATTCCTTGATCAAATAACTTGACCAAGTTCACACTTTTATTCTGCCCTGTGACTCACAGTCAACCTGCTGTGACCACAAGGCCCTCCAGCGGATCTAATACGCTTCTGAGCGCATCCTGCAGAGACACATAGCGGCCCTCGCAAATCACACCAGTCGCTGTCTCACAGCACACATGAATATATAAAGTCCACAGACATATGCACATACAGTACGCAGACATATACACATAAAGTACGCTGACATACGCAACACATGGCTCGCAGACTTGCACACACACAGAAAACAGACATGTACACATTAAATATGCAGATATGTACACACAAACATGCACTCACAGACATGCACACACAATATGCAGACATGTACGCATATCCAGACATACTCTAGATACTGCTCTCATGTGGTATGCAGATGCAGCACCCCAGAGTCCTGGTCGTTGCAGTAATGTTATTCTTCCACCAGGGGGAGTGATATTACGTCTGAAGGCACTTCACACTCCAGGCCGCCAGGGGGAGCTATGCTCCTATATATTAGGGCACTCCTCACAGTTGGGTAAAACTCGTGGTTTGGATAGGAAGTTAGTCAGAGTCAGAAGTCAAGGGGGGGCTATTTAATGGTGTTTTGGCCAGCAGATCCCTTGTACCTACAACCAGGCACAGCACGCATTTCCGATGTGATTTAGACACACGGAATCCTATTTTCCCATATGCCTCCTGAGGAACCACATCATGGGGGGGAAACTCGTAGAGGCGAAATCTGAACACAGATAAGTGTATCGGGTCTTTTATTTGTTTTTTGGTCAGGGTCAGCCGTCGAGGAGCGGGGGCGCCATATTGCGTCCAAGAGGGTGCCAACCTCCGCAGATAGACAGGGAGGATCTTAGGGATGCGTAGGATTTATACTTTATTTACTCCCACCCGTTGCCCTTCATTTATTTATCGGGCCAGGTTTTTATTGACCCACTCCCACCACATGGGGTTTGGGCGTTGTGTTAGTTTTTAATCCTAGCAGTTTGAAATAAAGTTATATGAATAATTAGTTTTTTGGTTTTTCTTGTTTAATACTAATTTGGGTTATCAGCTATACTTCTCTCAGAGTCAGAAGTCACCAGCAGAGAGAAGCTGGTTGGAGTGAGCTCCAGTCAGATCCAGACTGCGGTCTGAGGAAGACAAGGGTCCACGGAGCTGCGCCTGCCCCACGTGCGGCAGCATCTAAAGAAAGAGACATTGAAGGGATTTGTGTTGCAGTGAGTGAGAAACGAAGTCATAGCAAAAGGAGAGGAAACCAGAAGGAGTTCTGCCCTGTGAAAGGCTGCCTCCTTCTGAGGCGCGGTAATCCGGTAGCCAGAATACCGAGGGAGTAAGGATCTCTACGCTTTACTTCAGAGACTGGCAGGACAGTTAATTCAACGTTAGCTGCCCGACCTTATACCCAGGAGGCATGGTGGCAACTTTTGGGGGCCGGGCGTGGTAGTGTCCCTGTAAAAAGCCTCAGGCCACCAGTCATATGGATTTTGTCCTATCCTCTCCATCAGGGGGACAGAGAGAAAGAGACTTAACATCCAGAATAGTTGTGAGAACCTTACCAAGAAGCTCAGCAGGGAGGTACTACAACACACAGGCGCTAGAGGAAGGCTATTGAATTCCACCTGGATAAGGGGGACTCTGGTTTTGCCTTCAGACCGGCCGGACTCTGCCTACCCTGTGGTCTGTACCATGGACTGTGGATGCTGAAGACTTCAGTAAAGGTAAAGAGACTGCAACCTGGTGTATTCACTGTGCCTCACACCACTCACCATCTTCACTCTGGGAAGCCCTGGGGATCAGTAGCGTAGCTACCGGGGGGGCAGAGGGGGCCATCGCCCCGGGCCCCGTGCTCTGAGGGGGCCCACCCGGAGCTACGCTACTGTAACTGCATCGGCGCGCGCAGCGCGCCGATGCAGTTACATTCTGCGACAGGGCAGGGAGAATCGATCTCCCTGCTCTGCCGCTATAGGGCCCCTGAGCACTGCAGGCTGGGGGGGGGCCGGTGCCAGCAGTGGGCCCCCCCCGCCCGTTATCGCAAGGTGAGCTGTACCGGCATCTAGCCGATACAGCTCACCGCAGTGATGAGGGAAGGAGCGCTGCGCTGCGCTCCTTCTCCCATCATCCCCCACACTGACAGCGGGCGCGATGACGTCACTGTCCGGCGCCCGCAGTCAGTGTAGATGAGCGGGAGCAGGGAGCGCCGCTGGAACAGGGAGGAAGAGAGGTGAGTATTTGTTTAGTTTATTTATACGATCTGCCTATTGGGGGGGTGCTGCATTATTTACATGATCTGCCTATTGGGGGGGTGCTGCATTATTTACATGATCTGCCTATTGGGGGGGGGGGTGCTGCATTATTTACATGATCTGCCTATTGGGGGGTTCTGCATTATTTACATGATCTGCCTATTGGGGGGGTGCTGCATTATTTACATGATCTGCCTATTGGGGGGGGCGGGCTGCATTATTTACATGATCTGCCTATTGGGGGGGGGTGCTGCATTATTTACATGATCTGCCTATTGGGGGGGGGTGCTGCATTATTTACATGATCTGCCTATTGGGAGGGGGGGTGCTGCATTATTTACATGATCTGCCTATTGGGAGGGGGGGGGGTGTTCTGCATTATTTACATGAACTGCCTATTGGGGGGGTGCTGCATTATTTACATGATCTGCCTATTGGGGGGGGTGCTGCATTATTTACATGATCTGCCTATTGGGGGGGGGGTGCTGCATTATTTACATGATCTGCCTATTGGGGGGGGGTGCTGCATTATTTACATGATCTGCCTATTGGGGGGGGGTGCTGCATTATTTACATGATCTGCCTATTGGGGGGGTGCTGCTTTATTTATAAGATCTGATCTGCCTATTGGGGGGGGGTGCTGCCTTATTTACAGGATCTGTCTATTGGGGGGCGGGGGTGTGTGCTGCCTTATTTACAGGATCTGCCTATTAGGGGGGTGTGCTGCCTTATTCTACAGGATCTGCCTATGGGGTGGTGCTGCCTTATACTACAGGGTCTGCCTATAGGGGTGCTGCCTTGTGCTATATTGAGGACTATCTGGCACATTATACTATATGGCGTTTATCTATGGGGCCATTATACAGTATGGGGATTACAGTGTTGGAGCCATCAAACAGTTTGAAGGCTACTAAGGGGTCAGTATACTGTGTGGGTGGTACTATACAGTTAGGGGGCATTATACTGTGTACAGGGGAGCTGTACGGGGTGGAGACTCGGGACATTATTAAGTGTAAAGTGGGCACTTATTGAAATAGGGGAAATCAGGTTACTGTGACTATCAAAGGGGCACACAGAGGGCATTATTTCTAGGGGGCAAAATGTGGGCTCTGTCACATACAGCAGCAGCGGCTCAGTATTGGGGTATCAGGTGCAGTAATAGGGACACATACGGCAGCAGTGGCTCAGTAATGGGGTATCAGGGGCAGTAATAGGGACACATACGGCAGCAGCGGCTCAGTATTGGGGTATCAGGTGCAGTAATAGGGACACATACAGCAGCAGTGGCTCAGTAATGGGGTGTCAGGGGCAGTAATAGGGACACATACGGCAGCAGAGGCTCAGTAATGGGGTATCAGGGGCAGTAATAGGGACACATACGGCAGCAGTGGCTCAGTATTGGGGTATCAGGTGCAGTAATAGGGACACATACGGCAGCAGAGGCTCAGTAATGGGGTATCAGGGGCAGTAATAGGGACACATACGGCAGCAGAGGCTCAGTATTGGGGTATCAGGTGCAGTAATAGGGACACATACGGCAGCAGTGGCTCAGTATTGGGGTATCAGGTGCAGTAATAGGGACACATACGGCAGCAGTGGCTCAGTATTGGGGTATCAGGTGCAGTAATAGGGACACATATGGCAGCAGCGGCTCAGTAATGGGGTATCAGGTGCAGTAATAGGGACACATACGGCAGCAGTGGCTCAGTATTGGGGTATCAGGTGCAGTAATAGGGACACATACGGCAGCAGCGGCTCAGTAATAGGGTATCAGGGGCAGTAATAGGGACACATACGGCAGCAGCGGCTCAGTATTGGGGTATCAGCAGGATTAGGGGTTTGTGCAGGTTGGGAATAGATGCTGATGTGGCTGGAATGTGAGAAGTGAAATGTGTCTTTGTTGTTTTCTCTGCAGACAAGTTGTAGCTGGAAGAAGTCGTCATGTCGGTCTGGGCCAGATGGAAAAGACGGGAAAAGTGACGATTCCATCATAAAGAACGTCAGCGGTTAGACATTATATGTAATTGTGCTGTGATTTGTTATATGTTCTGTAGGGCTGGTATCTACCACTGACCATATGGCGGTAATATCCTTGTTGGTCGTTATATAGAGATTATCTTCAGTAACAGCGCGGTCATCTGCTGAGGTTCTCCTACACTATTAGGGGGCGTCACCCAGTTGTAATCAAGGTTACCTGGTTAGGGGCCCACTCAGAAGCTTCGCCCCCCCTGGATCAAACCCCTAGCTACGCCTCTGCTGGGGATACACTTCACCTGTGGGAAGGTATACCATCTAGCTGCCATAACATCACCCCAGCGGACCCCTAAGCAGCGTGTCACCCTGACCGAATACCACAGGTGGGGGTCACGAACATTATCCCTTTAAAGACCTTTCCCCCAATTATTAACGGATGCTTCTAGGGCCATGGACCGGGTCAGGCCACCGTGACATCCCCGCTGAGAACCGAAGGACGCGGTACCGAGTACCCCATTGCCCTTATGTGGGGGCGCTCCACAGACATGCACACACAAGCAGACATGTACATACAGGGTACACAGATAACACATTTCCTTTGTTTTTAAGGAAAAATATGTTTTTTCATCTTTAACATTTTATATCATTTCAGATTTAAAGGGAAGGTGCCGCAATTTTGTTTTTGTATTAAAAATGATTGTTTATATAAACAATCATTTTTAATAGAAATTTATTTTTTTAACTTTAATATTTTTTTTATTATTAATTATTTTTGCAGCCACTGGGCGCTGCCATTTTCCTTTGCAGGAGTGTAAGAGTCCCAGCACTTACACTCTGCAAATACGGCAGACCGGGGCATAAGAGACTGCAGTCGGCGTCCGACCCCATACCTATCATTGAGCTGCTCCCTGCTGTGATCTGGCCACGCCCCCTGGGCTGTCTCCACATCACAGCAGAAGCAGGAGGTCGGCGCCATCTTTCTTCAGCCCACAGTGTATCTGTGAGCTCCACTATGACTTGAGAGCTGCGCTGTTATAGGAGGGGCAGCTCGATCTGTCTCCCTTTTCACATTGTCAGCAGCGGCCATTCCCTGTCCTCTTCTATGCTGTCTGGTGCCCTGGCTCTAGTCTCTAGAATCGCTAGAGAGGATGAAGTGCTGTGGTCTGATGTCCTCTTATCAGGAGCTGCAGAGAGGTAACAGAGGGGGGGTGGGGGAGGCTCTCAGTGCTGCTCCGACCCTGCATCTCACTGCAGCTCCTCATCAGGACATCAGACCGTGTATCTATCACTATACTGTGCTGAGCCGTGTATCTAATCCTCTCCTGTGTGAAACTGCTGAGCCGTGTATCTAATCCTATCCTGTGTGATACTGTGCTGAGCCATGTATCTATTCCTCTTCTGTGTGATATTGTCTGTTGAGCCGTGTATCTAATCCTCTCCTGTGTGATACTGTACTGAGCTGTGTATCTAATCCTATCCTGTGTGATACTGTGCTGAGCTGTGTATCTAATCCTATCCTGTGTGAAACTGTGCTGAGCCGTGTATCTAATCCTATCCTGTGTGATACTGTGCTGAGCTGTGTATCTAATCCTATCCTGTGTGATACTGTGCTGAGCCATGTATCTATTCCTCTTCTGTGTGATATTGTCTGCTGAGCCGTGTATCTAATCCACTCCTGTGTGATACTGTCTGCTGAGACGTGTATCTAATAATCCTCTCCTGTGTGATACTGACTGCTGAGCCGTGTATCTAATCCTATCCTGTGTGATATTGTCTGGTGAACCGTGTATCTAATCCTCTCCAATGCACTCCTCTCCCCCCCTGCATGTCTTTCCTCACTGCACACACAACTCAATGCGTGCAATAACAGGAGCTGCAGGGGTCATGCTGTATTATGGCATTATGTGAGATCTATATGTATGGTGGTATTATGCTTGATCAGTATTGTGAGAATTATATGGTGGTATTGTGTGATCTATATGGCGGTATTATGTGAGATCTATGTGGCGGCATTGTGAGAAGTATGTGGCAGTATTGTGTGATCTATATGGCGGTATTATGTGTGATTTATATGGCAGTATGTCAGAACACTGGCGGTATTATGTGTGATCTATATGGTGGTATTATGTGAGAACTGTATGACAGTATTGTGTGATCTATTTGATAGTATTGTGTGTGATCTATATGGCGGTATTATGTGTGATCTATATGGCGGTATTATGTGTGATCCACATGGCTGTATTATGTGAGGACACTATGGCAGTATTATCTTCAGAAAGCGGACCCATTCTATGGTGGTCCTGGCTGAGCAGCTGCACATGGGTCTGGGGTAATAGAGGGGGCAGCATGACCCCCAGTTAGGTGCAGTCAGGGGAGGGCTGGTGAGGCAGCTGAAGGGAGGCGTCTCATTTTTATCGTTACTATATGGCTACATTTCCTTCCCAGCGTCACCCCGTACTTCGCCTGTCGCCTCGCTTTCACACATTGCCAGGACAGGATGGAGAAGACAGGATCTGAGGAGGGGAATGAGGTCTGCATGCAAAGTCTGGATCAGAACAGGCCATCAATCCACAGAAATGTTTCCTGGATTTCTGTGGAGCAGACTGTCCATTTATATCTATGTGTATAAAAGACAGCGCTCTATGTACAATCCCTGGTTGCTCCGCGCACCAAACAGGGTGCCCCCCTGAAATACTTTGTGCTGCTGTCACCCTGCTCCCTCTACCATATATCTCCCAAAATCCTTGCTGCCTGCCATCCTCGGTGACCGTGTACTTGTCAGTATAACTCTGCAGTCACCAACAAAATGGCTGCTCACTGGGTTCCTGAATATCATCCTCTCTTATACCTTAGCAAACACCCAGAAGGGGAGGAGAGGAGACATCACACACGTCAGCAGACTCCGCCCATAATTACTGCAGTGCTGTAAGGTGAGCTAGTTGTACACTAGGTTTTTGTGAGATTTCAGCAGCTGCTCCCCCGAGTGTTTAAAAGTGGAAATTCCAAAACTTTTCAAATTATTTTTCATATTTTACTAAATTATAAACAAATGATATTTTTTTAAAAAATGTAAACATTAATTCTTAACATTTTTTCAATTGCTGTAAAAAAAAAATTTTTTGATGGCAGCTTCCCTTTAAGCATGTGTATGTGTAGTGCAGTAATTTCTCTGTTAATCCATTTCTAGTTAATGTAACTGTATAGGCTGTATTCTCTGCCAGCTCAGATACTCAGAAGCTATAACTGAGATTTATACAACTGGAAGTTTCTCCTAATGTTTTTCTTTACATCTGATCATCCAGAATAATTGATCCCCTTGTATCATTGTCAGATTACGAGAATTAGACCACTGTGTATTTTTCATTATTAAGAATTTTTACTATTTTCAATTGGAACCTGAACCCTGCACCTGCATCCTCCTTTCCATGCTATACATGCTGTATCGGTAGCAGGAGGATGCCCTCTACTGGCAGGGAATTATGTACCTGGATCACCTGACTGACACTGAACTGCTGGAGTCTATGGATACACAGAAGTGATTATACAGCAGAAGAGGGGCAATGAACTGAAGATCGTCCTGGGCAAACATTGTGCATCTGGTTAAGGTCCGCAAACTCATCCCTTTCTTCATCAGTGTGAACTGAGTGTTTTTTTTATCACCAAGCCCTCACGAAGTTTGTTTCACTCATTATATGTAACCAGTAGTGTCCTGTCAATGGTGGCAGACCTTGTGGCCGTTATGGGGCTCGTGATGCGGGGATGGCCTAGTGGCAGCGACAATAATGGGCCCAGCATTGTATTTCATATGTGTCGGCATTCTGAATGCGTTACAGTTTAAAACAATGATGGCTACTCAACTTTCTTCCCTCCCTTCTATTAGTATTAATTATATTGTTTTGTATTGTATTACAAAAATTTCAATAAAAATTCAGTTAAGAAAATATTCAGAAAAGTTCCCACGCTAGAGATCATTATGAGTTTATGCCACCAGGGGGCGCAGAACCACAAGTCAGCGAAACTGCATTCCATTCATTCCCCAGTTTTTACAGCCAGGGGCAGCTGCATTAGCAGGCTCCTGGTTGTAAATTTATTTAACCCCTTCAGATCGATTTACATCGTGGGACATGACTGTATGGTGGACAGGTATGTGATATTGTTGCTTTTTTATTTTCCTTTCCTGTCAGAAGATCGAGGATCGTCAGTTGGATTGAGAGTACAATAAAGATATTAAAACCCCATGTGTTTATTTATTTCATTAAAATACTTTATTCGTAATGTGTGTGTGTGTGTATTTTTTAACCCTTTATTACTATTGGATTAATAATGGATAGGTGTCTTATTGACATCTTTCCATTAGTAACCAGGCTTAATGTCACCTTACATTAGCAAGGTGACATTAACCCTTATTACCCAATATCCCACTGCTACTCAGGAGTGGGAAGAGAGTGGCTAAGTGCCAGAATAGGTGCATCTTACAGATGTTCCTTTTCTGGGGTGGCTGGGGGCAGATGTTTTTAGCCGGTGGGGCCAATAACCATGGTCCCTCTCTAGGCTATTAATATCTGCCCTCAGTCACTGGCTTTCCCACTCTGGCGGAGAAGATTGTGTGGGAACCCACGTCAGTTTTTCGGTGATTTAACCCTTTATTTTAACACCTAGAGCTCCCAAATTTTGCACACAGACACTTGTAACATTATTAGTGAGGAATACGTAAACATATAACAGATATGAAATGGTTTACTGTATGTAAACCATGTCTCATATCCTGTCGAGTTTGGGAAGGAGATAGCAAAAGCCAGCAGTTGAATTACTGGCTTTTATGCTATCTAGCTCTGTATTAAATATAAATATATATATATATATATATATATGTGTGTGTGTCAATGACATACATACTGTGTATATATATATATATATGTATATATATATATATATATAGAAAAAAACCAATAGAGAAAAAAAAAACAATCAGCACTCCCAATGTGAACACGTGCAAGCTGCAAACTGCAACATACAGAGAGAAAAAAATCACAGCAGCACATGTATAGGAATCGGCCATGTGAAAACACAAACAAATATACATTTCTCAAAAATATTTTTTCATAAAAATTTTTTCAAAAATTTTTTTTTCATAAAACTTACAGTAAAGATGAAATGGAGATTCTTAGCGCATAAATTGGCCAATTCATGTATGCCCATCAACCACGGCAAGGTGATCTCCCCCTGATGGGTCCTACTCTACCATAGATGCCACTCTTGGGCCACCAGCCTACAACTCTGGACAAAACATGTCACTCTGGGCTAAGCCTACAATATATGGGCAGGAAGAGTTTTTGAAAAAAATTTTATGAAAAAATATTTTTGAGAAATGTATATTTGTTTGTGTTTTCACATGGCCGATTCATATACATGTGCTGCTGTGATTTTTCTCTCTCTGTATGTTGCAGTTTGCAGCTTGCACGTGTTCACATTAGGCTGGTGGCCCAAGAGTGGCATCTATGGTAGAGTAGGACCCATCAGGGGGAGATGACCTTGCCGTGGTTGATGGGCATACATGAATTGGCCAATTTATGCGCTAAGAATCTCCATTTCATCTTTACTGTAAGTTTTATGAAAAAAAAATTTTTGAAAAAATGTTTATGAAAAAATATTTTTGAGAAATGTATATTTGTTTGTGTTTTCACATGGCCGATTCATATACATGTGCTGCTGTGATTTTTTTCTCTCTCTCTCTCTCTATATATATATATAGATAATCTACCAATTCTATGTGTAGACATTAATTTTTTGTCTATTCTATTTTAACCTGTGTGATTTTACTGTACACCGCACTGAATTGCCAGCTTTTCTATAGAACATCGGTGAGTATTTCTCGCAAGTCACACGTGTGGTCCATGTGTAATCTGTATTTTTCTCACCTTTCATTGGCGGATTTTTTGTGCAATATGCTGACAATTGCAGCATGCTGCAATTTTCTCAGCCCATAAAATACAGCGGAGAAATATACGGCTGTTGGGAGCTGCCCCATAGAAAAACATTGCTCGTGTGCAAAGCGTTGTTTTTACGCCTCTCCCTCGTCCGAATTCCTCTTTAGTGTGACCCTGGCCTAACAGTGTCAGGTAGAGAGAAGATCTGTACGTGGCTCTTAACCTCTTGAATGCCACTGTCATTCTCTGACAGCAGCAATAACGGTACGTAGACCAGGGGTACGCTTTTCAAACCAACCATCTACTCAATCTCTCTACGCAATTAGGGGGCGCTAACAGTCTTGCGGCACTCACCACATTGAGAAGGATATCAGAGTTCTTTTATTTCTTCTGTGCGACAAAAAACTTTGATGGGGATATGCAGGCATAGGAGGCATGCGGGGAGTGCAAGGGTGGACGACGGCCGTTTCGCATTAATCGCTTCAACACGTCCGTTTCTTCATTGCTGAGCACCGAAGACCAGTTGAATATGCTGTTTATAAATTCAGTTTACTTAAAGCAGGGGTCCCCAACTCCAGTCCTCAAGGCCCACCAACATGTCATGTTTTCAGGATTTCCTTAGTTTTGCCCAGGTAATAATTGCATCACCTGTGCAATGCAAAGGAAATCCTGAAAACATGACCTGTTGGTGGGCCTTGAGGACTGGAGTTGGGGACCCCTGACTTAAAGGATCCGACATTAAATGCAAAGTGTGAAAAAGACCATTCTGGTGCAGTTCACCTTTTTCTCTATTTCAAAGACAATAATACTTTAGTACAAGCAACTGTCTGATGGTTCATTCCAGAGGGGACGGCAAAAAAATTCTGAAAAATGTTTTTAAAAATAAAAGTTTGAATAACCTTTCTTTTCTACCATTAAAAATAAAAAAATTCACATCTGTAAAAGTCTGATCAATCAAATTGCAAAATTGATTAATCTGATCTGTAAATGTCATACAAAAAAATATCAACATGCCAGAACCTTTATTTTTCAGCTGCTGCAACATAAAACAACATAAAAATGCAATAAGCAATCAAAACAAAATGGTATAAATAAAAAAGTCAGCTCAGGGCTCATACAACTCTAAGCCTGCAGATCCATGCATTGGGAAACGTAGACAATAATCCCACAGCTTCCTATACTCAGTATGATGCCTCACAGCCCCCATCACTGTATATAGGTGGCAACTAGAACCCTCTCACACAGCATGATAGCGTTAGTAGCCCAAACACAGTAAATAGTGACATTCATGTTTTCTCCACCAAGTAGGATTGTAACACCTACAACCCCACCCCATGCAAAATGATGGCCCCTCCCGCAGTATGATAATTGCCCCTACACGTATTATAATAATATTCTCCACAGTCCCCCAACACACTATGATGGACCCCATAGTCCTTTCACATTATATTGGCTGTACACTACTCCCCACCTTCCCACACAAACATCATGAGATCACCATAATTTTTCTTTCCATTACTTTGGCTTTGCATCATTTCTCATGAAGCTCCTGAAGAATTAAATTTATTAATAAAATAAAATATGTCAGGAACAAAATATTCTCAGAATAACTGGGATATGGGATATTCCACCATTATTACCACATAAAGTAACACATGTCAGATTTGAAAAATAGAGTTTGGTCTCTAAAGGACTAAAATGCATTCTTCCCAATATGAGTTCTCTGATGTCTAATAAGTTGAGATTTAGATGAAAAAATATCCCACATTCTGAATATGAAAATGGCTTAGTTCCTGTGTGAATTCTCACACGTGTAACTAGATTTGATTTTCGACTAAAGCATTTTCCACATTTTGAACATGAAAATGGCTTCTCTCCTGTGTGCCTTTTCATGTGTAACAAGCTGATTTGATTGTAAAACAGTTTCCACATTCTGAGCATGAAATTGGCTTCTCTCCTGTGTGAATTCTCTCATGTTTAACAAGATAAGATTTCTCTCTAAAACATTTTCCTCATTCTGAACATGAAAATGGCTTCTCTCCTGTGTGATTTCTCTGATGTGTAACAAGAACTGATTGTCGACTAAAAGTTTTCCCACATTCTGAACATGAAAACAGCTTCTCTCCAGTGTGAATTCTCTCATGTCTAACAAGATTAGATTTCTGTGTAAAACATTTTCCTCATTCTGAACATGAAAACAGCTTCTCTCCACTGTGAATTCTCTCATGTCTAACAAGATTAGATTTCTGTGTAAAACATTTTCCACATTCTGAACATGAAAACAGCTTCTCTCCAGTGTGAATTCTCTCATGTGTAACAAGAACTGATTTTTGACTAAAACATTTTCCACATTCTGAACATGAAAATGGCTTCACTCCTGTGTGAATTCTCTCATGTGTAACAAGATGAGATTTCTCTGTAAAACATTTTCCACATTCTGAACATGAAAATGGCTTCTCTCCTGTGTGAATTCTCTCATGTGCAACAAGAGATGATTTCTGTGTAAAACATTTTTCACATTCTGAACATGAAAATGGGTTCTCTCCTTTGTGATTTCTCTCATGTGTAACAAGATTAGATTTCTGTGTAAAACATTTTCCACATTCTGAACATGAAAATGGCTTCTCTCCAGTGTGAAGTATCTCATGTGTAACAAGAACTGATTGTCGACTAAAACATTTTCCACATTTTGAACATGAAAATGGCTTCTCTCCAGTGTGAATTCTCTCATGTGTAACAAGAACTGATTTTTGACTAAAACATTTTCCACATTCTGAACATGAAAATGGCTTCACTCCTGTGTGAATTCTCTCATGTGTAACAAGATGAGATTTCTCTGTAAAACATTTTCCACATTCTGAACATGAAAATGGCTTCTCTCCTCTGTGAATTCTCTCATGTGCAACAAGAGATGATTTCTGTGTAAAACATTTTCCACATTCTGAACATGAAAATGGCTTCTCTCCAGTGTGAATTATCTCATGTGTAACAAGAACTGATTGTCGACTAAAACATTTTCCACATTCTGAACATGAAAATGGCTTCTCTCCGGTGTGAATTCTCTCATGTTTAACAAGATTTGATTTCTGTGTAAAACATTTTCCACATTCTGAACATGAAAATGGCTTCTCTCCGGTGTGAATTCTCTCATGTTTAACAAGATTTGATTTCTGTGTAAAACATTTTCCACATTCTGAACATGAAAATGGCTTCTCTCCGATGTAAATTCTCTCATGTCTAACAAGATGCGATTTCTCTGTAAAACATTTTCCCCATTCTGAACATAAAAATGGCTTCTCTCTTGTTTGAATTCTCTCATGTGTAACAAGAATTGATTTCTCTGTAAAACATTCCTCATATTCTAAACATGACAACGGCTTCTTCCTTGTGGGAGCTCTTTCATTTTCCACACTTATTTTGTGACTTTTATTTTTCTGTGATGAATTAGGACATTGTACTTTAAAAGGATCCTTGTCTGAGTTGTTGTCAAGCTCTTCATATTGGTCTTGTGCAATGCTACAATCATGTGCTTTGAAATCCAAACATATGAAATGTCTTTCGGGGCTCCTGGTGCGGCCATCTGCCAAGAATAAATCTGATTTAATTTTTGTGCAAAATAACCTTAATACTTATGTTTATCTAAATGTAAAATATTAAGAAAAGTAAACATAAAAAAGTTACATACAAATTGCAAGGTGTGTAGCAATGTTCTATTATTAACTCACTCAAGTGTAATTTGCATAATGTGATGATTCCACAAAGAATCAATTATTCTAATGTTTATTCTCAATCATTGGCCAGTGCAATCATCAAATAATAAAACATTTGCCCTTGGTCGCATAGTTTATATGAGTATTAAAATGATCATTGTCGACAGCACATCATCCCCTTTGTGTAAATTGAGAATATACTTCATTAATAAAAAGCCATGAGATAAAGAAACAAATCTTTATTGCTACATAAAAATTAAAGCTAATAAGCCACAATCAAATTCTTATATCATCAATCAGTGCTCATTGATTATTATTATTTATTTATATAGCACCATTTATGGTGCTGTAAACGAGAAAGGGGTTACTTACAGAGTTGATACTTACATTGATGAAATTATATTCTTCTTGCAGCCACTCGATTTTATACTTCAGGAGAAGTAGAGGGCTGTAGCAGTCAATAGGGTTGAGCGAAACGGGTCGTTCATTTTCATAAGTCGCCGACTTTTGTCAAAGTTGGGTTTCATGAAACCCGACCCGATCCCTGTGTGGGGTCGGCAATGCGGTACGCGACTTTCGCGCCAAAGTCGCGTTTCAATGACGCAAAAAACGCCATTTCTCAGCCAATGAAGGTGGACGCAGAGTGTGGGCAGCGTGATGACATAGGTCCTGGTACCCACCATCTTAGAGAAGGGCATTGCAGTGATTGGCTTGCTTTCTGCGGCGTCACAGGGGCTATAAAGGGGCATGCACGCCAACTGCCATCTTACTGCTGCTGATCTGAGTATAGGGAGAGGTTGCTGCCGCTTCGTCAGAAGCAGGGATAGCGTTAGGCAGGGTACATTAACCTCCAAATCGCTTGTGCTGTAGCGATTTCCACTGTCCAACACCACCTTTTTTTTGCAGGGACAGTGGAGGCTACATTTTTTTTTTCATCAGCTCTGTAGCTCATTGGGCTGCCCTAGAAGGCTCCCTGATAGCTGCATTGATGTTTGTACGCCGCTGTGCAAACCAACTGCTTTTTTTCAAAGCACAAATCCTGTTGCTCCTTCCTTTCTGCACAGCTATCTTGTTTGTTTGTCCACACTTTTGACTTTCTTATGCAGCAGTCCACTCCTTGTTATTGCTGCCTGCCATACTTTGCTGAGATTACTGCAGGGAGATAGTAATTGTAGGACAGTCCCTTTTTTTTTTTTCGTTATATCTCTTCAAGCCACTTTCTGCCACAGAAAATATACTCTAATACAGTGGCCCAGATTTATTCACTACTCTCCCTGAAGAGAAAAAAAAAGGGTGCAGATTAAAATTGTCAAATCTGCATCAGTGGCAGTCCTGTGTGTGGTATCTGTGTCTTATTTTCTGGCACAGAAAACATACAGTCTAACAATGGGCCTGATTTCTTGCCAATTCTCCCATAAATAAAAAAAAAATAGTGGGGGATTAAGATTGGCATTTCTGCTTTGGTGCCAGTGCTGTGTGTGCCACCTGTCTCAAATTGTGTGCCACATTAAACCTAGTGTGTAACACTGGGCCAGATTTCTTTTAAATTCTCCCTGGAAAAAAATATAGTGGGAGATTAAGATTGGCATTTCTGCTTCGGTGCCAGTGCTGTGTGTGCAACCTGTCTCAAATTGTGTGCCACATTAAACCTAGTGTGTAACACTGGGCCAGATTTCTTTTAAATTCTCCCTGGAAAAAAAAAATAGTGGGAGATTAAGATTGGCATTTCTGCTTCGGTGCCAGTGCTGTGTGTGCCACCTGTCTCAAATTGTGTGCCACATTAAACCTAGTGTGTAACACTGGGCCAGATTTCTTTTAAATTCTCCCTGGAAAAAAAAATAGTGGGAGATTAAGATTGGCATTTCTGCTTTGGTGCCAGTGCTGTGTGTGCCACCTGTCTCAAATTGTGTGCCACATTAAACCTAGTGTGTAACACTGGGCCAGATTTCTTTTAAATTCTCCCTGGAAAAAAAAAATAGTGGGAGATTAAGATTGGCATTTCTGCTTCGGTGCCAGTGCTGTGTGTGCCACCTGTCTCAAATTGTGTGCCACATTAAACCTAGTGTGTAACACTGGGCTAGATTTTTTTAAAATTCTCCCTGAAAAAAAAATAGTGGGAGATTAAGATTGGCATTTCTGCTTCGGTGCCAGTCCTGTGTGTGCCACCTGTCTCTAATTTTGTTCCACATTAAACCTAGTGTTTAACACTGGGCCAGATTTCTTTTAAATTTTCCCTGAAAAAAAAAAATAGTGGGAGATTAAGATTGGCATTTCTGCTTCGGTGCCAGTGCTGTGTGTGCCACCTGTCTCAAATTGTGTGCCACATTAAACCTAGTGTGTAACACTGGGCCAGATTTCTTTTAAATTCTCCCTGGAAAAAAATATAGTGGGAGATTAAGATTGGCATTTCTGCTTCGGTGCCAGTGCTGTGTGTGCAACCTGTCTCAAATTGTGTGCCACATTAAACCTAGTGTGTAACACTGGGCCAGATTTCTTTTAAATTCTCCCTGGAAAAAAAAAATAGTGGGAGATTAAGATTGGCATTTCTGCTTCGGTGCCAGTGCTGTGTGTGCCACCTGTCTCAAATTGTGTGCCACATTAAACCTAGTGTGTAACACTGGGCCAGATTTCTTTTAAATTCTCCCTGGAAAAAAAAATAGTGGGAGATTAAGATTGGCATTTCTGCTTTGGTGCCAGTGCTGTGTGTGCCACCTGTCTCAAATTGTGTGCCACATTAAACCTAGTGTGTAACACTGGGCCAGATTTCTTTTAAATTCTCCCTGGAAAAAAAAAATAGTGGGAGATTAAGATTGGCATTTCTGCTTCGGTGCCAGTGCTGTGTGTGCCACCTGTCTCAAATTGTGTGCCACATTAAACCTAGTGTGTAACACTGGGCTAGATTTTTTTAAAATTCTCCCTGAAAAAAAAATAGTGGGAGATTAAGATTGGCATTTCTGCTTCGGTGCCAGTCCTGTGTGTGCCACCTGTCTCTAATTTTGTTCCACATTAAACCTAGTGTTTAACACTGGGCCAGATTTCTTTTAAATTTTCCCTGAAAAAAAAAAATAGTGGGAGATTAAGATTGGCATTTCTGCTTCGGTGCCAGTGCTGTGTGTGCCACCTGTCTCAAATTGTGTGCCACATTAAACCTAGTGTGTAACACTGGGTCAGATATCTTTTAAATTCTCCCTGAAAAAAAAAATAGTGGGAGATTAAGATTGGCATTTCTGCTTCGGTGCCAGTGCTGTGCGTGGCATCGGTCTCTAATTTTGTGCCACAGAACATATACTGTATAAGAGTGGGCCACATTTCTTCAATATTCTCCCAGAAAAAATAAAAAGGGGGAGATTTTAATTTGTAGTGTCTGCATCAGCGTCAGTCCTGTTAGTGGCATATCTGTCTGCCACTGAAGCTGTGTACTGTTATACATTGGGCCTGATTTTCCCTGCAGTCTCACCGACCTATAAAGGGATATATAAATCCAACAGAAGTTTTAGTTCACCTTGTAACTGGTTTTACAGTAACAAATACCGTTAGTTTGGTTACGTTTTTAAAACAATGAGGAAGTCTGGTGGAAGAGGTCGTGGCCGTGGGCGGTCATTGCCAGCAGGTAATGATGGTAGTGGTGGTGGAGCATCAGGTGGTCGTGGGAAAAGCAATATAGCACCTACGTCTCGAGTTGTTGAGCCAGGTTCGTCGTCAGGCTACACAAGGTCTCGAACGCTCCCTCTTCTGGGAGTAGGAAAACCGCTTTTAAAGCCGGAGCAGCAAGAACAAGTTTTGGCTTTCCTTGCTGACTCAGCCTCTAGCTCTTTCGCCTCCTATTCTGAAACTGCTAAATGTAAAAGCAGTGGATGTTCACGCTCAGGGACAAGTTGCTTCCTTGTCTTCTTCACCAAGAACAACAGAGAAGGATGCTTCAGGCGACACAACGGGTTACTCCATGGAGCTCTTTACACATACCATTCCTGGGTTAGAAAGTTAAACAGTTAACAGGCCATGCCCATTACAAGTTGAATCGGACATGGAGTGCACAGATGCACAGCCACAGCCAGATTACTATGCTGTCCCTTTCACTCAGACCAGAACATTGCCCTCGCAGTGTACTGATCCAGAATCAGACCCTGATGAGACTATGGTGCCCCGTCACGAACGCTATACCACCGGCTTACACGGTGATACAGACGAAGTTGCACACGAGATAGAAGAGGAGGTCATAGATGACCCAGTTGTTGACCTCGATTGGCAGCCATTGGGGGAACAGGGTGCAGGCGGCAGTAGCTCTGAAGCGGAGGAGGAGCCGCAGCAGGCATCAACATCGCAACAGGTTCCATCTGCCGGGCCCGTATCTGGCCAAAAACGCGTGGCAAAACCAAAACCAGTTGTAGGACAGCGTGGCTATCCGGTTAAAGAAGCTCAGTCTGCAATTCCTGAAAAGGTATCCGATAGTAGAAAGAGTGCAGTCTGGCATTTTTTTTAAACAACATCCAAATGATCAGTGCAAAGTCATCTGTCAAAAATGTTCAACTACCTTAAGCAGAGGTCAGAATCTTAAAAGTCTAAATACAAGTTGCATGCGTAGGCATTTAACCACCATGCATTTGCAAGCCTGGACTAACTACCAAACGTCCCTTAAGGTTGTAGCACCCTCGGCCAATGAAGCTAGTCAGCAACACTACATCCCTTCCCTCACTGTAAGCCCACCATTTCCCGCACCACCTGCAGTAAATGTGCATGTTTCGTCGCCAGGCCAAAGCAGCCAGGGAATGACCAGGTTCGTGGTAGGAAACACTGCATGTAGGGCACCAGCAAGAATACCATCTCCAACCCTCTCTCAGTCTGCCATGTCCACCGGCACCCCTGCTAGTTCCCCGATCTGCAGCTCTCCAGTCCAGCTCACCCTACATGAGACTCTCGTTAGGAAAAGCAAGTACTCATCCTCACATCCACGTAAACAGGGTTTGAACGCCCACATTGCTAGACTAATCTCATTAGAGATGATGCCCTACCGGTTAGTTGAAAGCGAAGCTTTCAAAGTCCTGATGGACTACGCTGTACCACGCTACGAGCTACCCAGTCGACACTTCTTTTCTAGAAAAGCCATCCCAGCCCTCCACCAGCATGTAAAAGACCGCATCGTCCATGCACTCAGGCAATCTGTGAGTACAAAGGTGCACCTGACAACAGATGCATGGACCAGTAGGCATGGCCAGGGACGTTACGTGTCCATCACGGCACACTGGGTTAATGTGGTGGATGCAGGGTCCACAGGGGACAGCAATATTGGGACAGTTCTGCCTAGCCCACGGTCTAGGAAACAGTTGGCTGTAGGCGTTCGCCCCCCCCCTCCTCCTCCTCCTCGTCCTCCTGCAGAAGCGAGAGCTCGTCCACAGACCGCAGTCGCACGACCACTCCATCCGCAGCTGCCACTGTTGTACACGAGGTGTCCCATTATGGGACAACTAGTGGCAATCGTCAGGAGGCTGTATTGGCAAAGAAGTGTTTGGGCCACAACAGACACACCGCGGAAGTTCTGTCTGAGTTCTTGCAGAACGAAACTCAGTCATGGCTGGGCTCTGTATATCTTGAGGCAGGCAAGGTAGTGAGTGATAACGGAAGGAATTTTATGGCTGCCATAGCCCTTTCACAACTGAAACACATTCTTTGCCTGGCTCACACCTTAAACCTGGTGGTGCAGTGCTTCCTGAAAAGTTATCCGGGGTTACCCGACCTGCTCCTCAAAGTGCGCAGACTTTGCGCGCATATCCGCCGTTTGCCCGTACACTCCAGCCGTATGTAGAACCATCAGCGGTCTTTGAACCTTCCCCAGCATCGCCTAATCATCGACGTTGCAACAAGGTGGAACTCCACATTGCACATGCTTCAGAGACTGTGCGAACAGAGGCGTGCTGTTATGTATTTGTGGGAGGATACACATACACGGGCAGGCAGTTGGATGGCAGACATGGAGTTGTCAGGTGTGCAGTGGTCGAAGATACAAGACCTGTGTCAAGTCCTTCAGTGTTTTGAGGAATGCACACGGCTGGTTAGTGCAGACAATGCCATCATAAGCATGAGCATCCCCCTAATGCATCTGCTGATGCAAAGTTTGACGCACATAAAGGAGCAGGCATCTGCAGCCGAGGACGAGGGAAGCCTTGATGACAGTCAGCCATTGTCTGCTCAGGTAAGTCTACAGGACGAGGTGGCGGGCGAAGAGGAGGAGGACGAAGAGGATGATGGGGATGAGTATTTTTTGGATGAGGAAGCTTCTCAAGGGGCCATAGAAACTGCTGGCGTTGCAAGGCCGGGTTCAGGGTTTTTGAGGGAGACAAGTGACGTTGATTTGCCCGAAAGTGCTCCTCAACCCAGCACATGCACTGATTTGACAACTGGAACATTGTCCCACATGGTGGATTATACCTTACGTATCCTCAAAAGGGACCCACGCATTATAAAAATGATGACCGATGACGATTACTGGTTGGCCTGCCTCCTTGATCCTCGCTATAAAGGCAAATTGCAAAATACCATGCCACATGAGAACCTCGAACAAATATTAGCAACCAAACAAGCAAGTCTTGTAGACCATTTGATTCAGGCATTCCGAGCACACAGCGCCGGTGATGATTCTCACACGAGGTGCAGGGGGCAACAGGGCAGAGGTGTTAGAGGTGCACAAATCAGAAGTGGCGTTGGACAGAGGGGTTTTCTGACCAGGTTCTGGAGTGATTTCCCAATGACCGCAGACAGGACAGGTACTGCAGCATCAATTCAAAGTGACAGGAGAAAACATATGTCCAGTATGGTTACTAACTATTTTTCATCCCTTATCGATGTTCTCCCTCAACCGTCATTCCCATTTGATTACTGGACATCCAAAATAGACACCTGGCCTGAATTGGCAGAATTTGCATTGCAGGAGATTGCTTGCCCAGCAGCTAGTGTGCTATCAGAAAGAGTACTCAGTTCTGCTGGTTCAATATTGACCGAAAAAAGGACTCGTCTGGCTACCCAAAATGTTGATGATCTAACCTTCATTAAAATGTACCACTCATGGATTTCGAATTATTTTGCCCCACCTTTCCCGGCTGACACCTAGCTTTCCTATAAAAAAGGTCTTGCTTGTGGACTGGTCTTACTGACTGTTCCAATCTCTTAATCTGCAGCAGCTGTTTGTCCAGCATACAACAGGTTTACACCTCCCTAAATGGGCAAACTACCCCCACGGGGCCGTGGTCTCGCCACTTGGCGCAAGCACCCGTGAGAGTGCCGTTTGTCTGAAGAGGTGGGTGTGCCCGCTTTTGGTCGACGGCACTGCCACTGGGTCCGTCATAGTACAATAAAGTGTCTCTGGAGGTGGTGGCGCGCACCCAACATCAGACACACCATTGTAACATGAGGGGCCCTGGGCCTGTACCGCCAGCCACAAGAGAGTCCCCCCCACCCCAGCTCAAACAGTGCTCTACCACTTGCAAAATTATCTCTCACAGCTCCACCAATGTTTAGTCTATGCGCTGACATCCTTCAATGCCTGGCACTGACAATACCAATATGTTGACATGCATGATGCTAGTTAAAGGACCCCGAAAATCGCGCTTGAGGTAATCCCACCGGCATCAGGGGCTTATCTGCAGCATTCTGTAATGCTGTAGATAAGCCCCGATGTTACCTGAAAAAGGAGAAAAAGACGTTAGATTATACTCACCCAGGGGCGATCCCGCTGCTGGTCAGGTCGGATGGGCGTCTCCGGTCCGCTCCGGCGCCTCCTATCTTCTTTCCATGACGTCCTCTTCTGATCTTCAGCCACGGCTCCGGCGCAAGCGTACTTTGCTCTGCCCTGTTGAGGGCAGACAAAGTACTGCAGTGCGCAGGTGCCGGGCCTCTGACCTTTCCGGCGCCTGCGCACTGCAGTACTATCCTCTGCCCTCAAGAGGGCAGAGCAAAGTACGCCTGCGCCGGAGCCGTGGCTGAAGATCAGAAGAGGACATCATGGAAAGAAGATGGGAGGCGCCGCAGCGGACCAGAGACGCCCATCTGACCTGACCAGCAGCGGTACCGCCCCTGGGTGAGTATAATCTAACGTCTTTTTCTCCTTTTTCAGGTAACATCGGGGGCTTATCTACAGCATTACAGAATGCTGCAGATAAGCCCCTGATGCCGGTGGGATTACCTCACCCGCTATTTTCGGGATGACAGGTTCCCTTTAAAATAGTCAGGGTCAGTGTCCTATATTGACACCAGTAAATACTTAGCGGCGCCAAATTACTATGTCTGAAACTCAGCAGAGGAACCCACCCCTGTACCTAAGTATGCCACCCTTTTGTTTTTTGGTTTTGTTGTTTTGCGAGACATTAACATCTATTTATTTTTTGGGAGTACTAACTGTGTCAGACACTCCTTCCAATCGTCCTCCGCTGACCACACCAATGCTGCCTGTGTACCCCTGCAAGATAATTCGAACTGCATTGAGCCTAATTTTTTTATTTTAGGCCTACTAAGTCTGTCTGCGGTCCCTCCTTCCAATAGTCCTCCGCTGACCACACCAATGCTGCCTGTGTACCACTGGAACCTATTTAAAAGTGCATAGAGCCTACTTTTTTTTATTGTAGGCCTACCAAGTCTGTGTGCGGTCCTTCCTTCCATTTGTCCTCAGCTGAGCACACCAATGCCGACCGTGTACCCATGTAACTTTTTTCAACCTGCAGTGAGCCAAATTTGTGGTGTAAGGCCTACTAGCAGTGTCTGTCTGCGCCACTTAATACAGCTGTTCTCCTCCAAAAAAAAGGCTGGTTTTCAGCCTGTCAGAATTATAAAACTGCATTGGGGCCACAAGTTTCGTTGTGGTCTACAAACTGATTCTTCCGCTCCAAGGTGTTCTCCTGGTTGCCTTTCCTGAGCTTCAATCTTCAGGCTCTCGTTAAATAGTTTTTTAATCAAACTGCAGTGGGGCTACTAATTGGGTTGGGGCCTACTACCAGTGTCTGCCGCTCCAAGGTGTTCTCCTGGTTGCCTTTCCTGAGCTTCAATTTTCAGGCTCTCGTTAAATAGTTTTTTTAATGAAACTGCAGTGGGGCTAGTACTTGGGTTGGGGCCTACTACCAGTGTCTGCCGCTCCAAGGTGTTCTCCTGGTTGCCTTTCCTGAGCTTCAATTTTCAGGCTCTCGTTAAATAGTTTTTTAATCAAACTGCAGTGGGGCTAGTACTTGGGTTGGGGCCTACTACCAGTGTCTGCCGCTCCAAGGTGTTCTCCTGGTTGCCTTTCCTGAGCTTCAATCTTCAGGCTCTCGTTAAATAGTTTTTTAATCAAACAACTGCAGTGCGGCTACTAGTTGGGTTGGGGCCTACTAACGGTGTATGCTGCTTCGTGCTGTTCTCCTGGTTTCCTGTCCTGAAATTCCATTTTCAGGCTCTCGTTAAGTAGTTGTTGAAACAACACTGCATTAGGCCTACAAGTTGGGTCTGGGATTTAGAGACGGTGTCTGCCGCTCCAAGGTGTTCTCCAGGTTGCCTCTCCCTAGCTTCTATCTTGAATCTCTCGTTAAGTAGTTGTTGAAACAACACTGCATTAGGCCTACAAGTTGGGTCTGGGTTGTAGAGACGGTGTCTGCCGCTCCAAGCTGTTCTCCAGGTTGCCTCTCCCTAGCTTCTATCTTCAGGCTCTTGTTAAATTGTTTTTAATATAACACTGCATTTGGCCTACTTGTTTTGTTGGCCCTACTAACGGTGTCCACCACTCCTTGATGTTCTCCTACACTGAACAAACCAGTGCCGCCTGTTGTGATCTGGTGGCCTTGGAGCCGTATGGAACTTTCTCTGGAGTTGGTGGAAACTATACTGACCGCAAATCCTGAACTTAACACCGCAACTAGAAGTAGCCGTGGGGTGTGCCTAACAGATCCTAGACACCTCGACACAGCCGGAGGACTAAATACCCCTATAGATGGAAGTAGGAATTCTACCTTGCCTCAGAGCAGAACCCCAAAGGATAGACAGCCCCCCACAAATATTGACTGTGTGCCACAGAAAAAAAAAAAAACCAAACACTTATCTTTGCTGAATTAGCAGCAAGGCAGGAGGAACCAGACAGAGAACCAACTCCTCCCAGAACCATGGACAACTGGCAAGGACTAATTAATCCTGCACACCTAAATACCCCAGTCAGAACTGCAATCAGCAGAAACACCTGACCAAGACTGCACTTCAGGGACAACTGCATTACCACCTACAACCACCGGAGGGAGCCCAAAAGCAGTATTCACAACAGTACCCCCCCCTTGAGGAGGGGTCACCGAACCCTCACCAGAGCCCCCAGGACGATCAGGACGAGCCAGATGAAAGGCATGGACCAAATCAGCAGCATGGACATCAGAGGCAAAAACCCAAGAATTATCCTCCTGGCCATAACCCTTCTATTTGACATTGTACTGAAGCCTCCACCTCGAAAAACGAGAATCCAAAATCTTCTCAACCACATACTCCAGCTCTCCATCAACCAACACAGGGGCCGGAGGATCAACAGAGGGAACAACGGGCACAACATATTTCCGCAATAAAGATCTATGGAAGACATTATGGATAGCAAAAGAGGCCGGAAGCGCCAATCGAAAAGACACCGGATTAATAATCTCAGAAATCCTATAAGGACCAATAAACCGAGGCTTAAACTTAGGGGAATAAACCTTCATAGGAACATGACGGGAAGACAACCAGACCAGATCCCTGTTGTGAATTCTGTGGCAGAGCTCCCTCCTGTGGTCACAAGTGGTACTTCGGCTGGTTCTCTCTGTGAGCTTCCGTTGGTGGAGGAAAGTGGTACTGTGGCTTCTGAGTTTCCTTCCTCAGGTGATGTGGTGAAGTCGTTAGGTGCTTCTCTATTTAACTCCACCTAGTGCTTTGATCCTGGCCTCCAGTCAATGTTCTAGTATTGGACCTGTTTCCTCCTGGATCGTTCCTGTGGCCTGCTGCTCTGCATAGCTAAGTTCCTCTTTGCTATTTGTTTGCTGTTTTTTTCTGTCCAGCTTGTCAATTTGTTTTTTTCTGCTTGCTGGAAGCTCTGGGACGCAGAGGGTGTACCTCCTTGCCGTTAGTTCGGTACGGAGGGTCTTTTTGCCCCCTTTGCGTGGTTTTTGTAGGGTTTTGTGTTGACCGCAAAGTTACCTTTCCTATCCTCGCTCTGTTCAGAAAGTTGGGCCTCACTTTGCTAAATCTATTTCATCTCTACGTTTGTCTTTTCATCTTAACTCACAGTCATTATATGTGGGGGCTGCCTTTTCCTTTGGGGTATTTCTCTGAGGCAAGGTAGGCTTATTTTCTATCTTCAGGCTAGCTAGTTTCTCAGGCCGTGCCGAGTTGCATAGGCAGCGTTAGGCGCAATCCACGGCTGCCTTTAGTGTGGTTGGAGAGGATTAGGGATTGCGGTCAACAGAGTTCCCACATCTCAGAGATCGTTCTTGTTTTTTGGGTTATTGCCAGGTCACTGTATGTGCGCTGACCTCTATGTCCATTGTGGTACTGAATTACCTTTCATAACAGTACTGGAGGCCAAAAGTACTAATGATTCTCAATAGAGGGAAAAAAGAAGTTCTGCGACCATTTTTTTTTCTTTGCATTGTGTTTTGCCTTTTTTTTCCCCTAGACATTTGGGTGGTTCAGGACACAGGTGTAGCAATGGATATTAAAGGTCTGTCTTCATGTATGGATCAGCTCACGGCAAGAGTACAAAGTATTCAAGACTTTGTGGTTCAGAATTCTATGTTAGAACCGAGAATCCCTATTCCTGATTTGTTTTTTGGAGATAGAACTAAATTTCTGAGTTTCAAAAATAATTGTAAACTATTTCTGGCTTTGAAACCTCGCTCCTCTGGTGACCCAGTTCAACAAGTTAGGATCGTTATTTCTTTTTTGCGTGGCGATCCTCAGGACTGATATGCCCTGAAGAAGAGAGTAAGAAAGCTCTTGAAACGCGTAGGCTTCAATAAAAAACCTAAAATCTACCTCGTGAGCGCGGTCTTCAGTTCGCCTAAGACTACGATCCTCAGGACTGGGCATTTTCCCTTGCGCCAGGGGATCCTGCATTAAGTAATATCGATGCATTTTTCCTGGCGCTCGGATTGCTGTACGATGAGCCTAATTCTGTGGATCAGGCAGAGAAGATTTTGCTGGCTCTGTGTCAGGGTCAGGATGAAATAGAGGTATATTGTCAGAAATTTAGAAAGTGGTCCGTACTCACTCAGTGGAATGAAGGTGCGCTCGCAGCTATTTTCAGAAAAGGTCTCTCTGAAGCCCTTAAGGATGTCATGGTGGGATTTCCTATGCCTGCTGGTCTGAATGAGTCTATGTCTTTGGCCATTCAGATCGGTCGACGCTTGCGCGAGCGTAAATCTGTGCACCATTTGGCGGTATTACCTGAGCTTAAACCTGAGCCTATGCAGTGCGATAGGACTTTGACCAGAGTTGAACGGCAAGAACACAGACGTCTGTTAGGAGTCGAGTTTCCTCTGCTGCACAGGGGGAATCTCGATCCGTCTCCGCTGCGGTCTCCCATTCTCCTCCAGCCGCAGTGGAGTCTGCTCAGCAGGGACGTCGCTCCCAGCGTCTTGCTCGCCCTCACTCTGTACAGAGAGTTACTGCTGCTTCTTCAGCTCCTGCCATTAAAGTCAGTGCTGGTCAGCGGCGAGCGGACTTCCCTGGGACTAAGTCCTTGTTTGCGCACACTGAGCATGCCCAGAGCAAGATCTCCCGTTGGAGATCGAGGGTCATGTGCTCTGGCTCTGCAGCGCATTCCATTGGTCCTCTTGGCAGGTCTTGGAAGGGCAAAGTTTCTGTGGCCACTTCCTGTCCTGCAATTATATAAACTGCGCATGACCGCACGGCCATGCGCTAGTGTACATTTGAATACGTGTGTTTGTGGTGAGTGCAAGTCGTTCATTAAATACCCCTACCCTATTGTATGACTGTTCGCGTATGGAGTATGGCTGCTATCTAGCGCCTGACAAATCACTCAACATGTCACACACATATCAGCGTCTATTGCTGTGACCGTCAGTGCGGCGCCACGCGCCAGTAGTGCGCTTCCTGACCCACGTCTGGGTGCTTAGTGGTGCCTGCCAGCACGGCACAGTTCGCACTTCGGTGCTCTAATTATAGTGTTGCCTTTACACACCCAGTTGACGTGTTGTGCCAGCAAGGGTCTAATCGGACTTCAATCCTAGTTGGGGTTAAGTTCGCTGACTGCTTGCTCGCCTTCTATGTGCGGTACCGCGATCCTGTGACGCAACAGGATCGCTTCCTTCACGTTGGGTGAGGTTTAACCCACGTGTGTATTCTTATGAGTACCGCCATATAGTCCGTCGTTACTTAGCAGCAGGTTCCATCTCTGCACGGTGGACCCCGGGCTGCGAACGCACCGTACACTATCAGTCTTATTATTTGGTGCATTCCGCTAGCCCTAACATTACACTAGCGCCAGGGTCTGGCTAGTAATGACGGACAAACAGCAATCCCTGCGGTATATACAGCAGCTGGAGGGTAGGTTGGCGGCTCTCGAGAGCGCAACCTCAGCTGTGGATGTTACCGCAGTTGCTGTACAGGCTGCCAGCGTGGCTGCAGCAACTTTGTCCATTGCCACCCCTGTTCCGACATTTTCTCGCCTCCCGCTGCCAGAAAAATTTTCTGGTAATAGCAAATTTTGTAGGGGATTTGTGAGTCAGTGCTCTATTCATCTCGAGCTTCTGGCTGCACGTTTCCCCACAGAGCGGGCTAAGGTGGGATTTATTGTGTCTCTATTGTCGGACAGGGCGTTGGAATGGGCTACGCCGCTGTGGGAGCGTGGCGATCATGTGGTGCAGAGTGCTCCCCTGTTTTTGAGCACTTTGAAACAGGTCTTTTTAGGACCTCAAGTCACCCATGACACTGCGCTCAAACTGCTGGCATTAACTCAGGGAGAGTCCTTGGTCAGTCATTTTGCCGTCCAATTCCGCACTTTAGCATCTGAGCTGGAATGGTCGGATAAAGCCCTTATCCCCATATTTTGGAGGGGCTTGGCTGACCACGTAAAGGACGCTCTAGCCACTAGGGAGATTCCTGCCACACTGGAGGAGCTAATAACTGTCTCCACTCGAATTGACCTCCGTTTTAACGAGCGGAGGTTAGAGCGAGCCCAGTGTAGGCAGAGGTTTCGGCTGGCTCCTACTTTCGCCAAACCTCTGGAATCTCCGGTCCTGGTTCCTGAGTCACATGAGGCCAGGGAAGTGTCACAAGCGGGATCTAAGTCCCGGACCGCTTGTGCACTCAGGGTCTGTCATGTTTGCCAGCAGTCTGGACATTTAGCCACCAGATGTCCTCAGCGGTCGAGGAAACGTCAGCGTCTAGTGGTCGTAGGTGGAGGTACACTAGACACGGCGACGTTTGCCTCTAAATTGTCCTTTAAGGGGACAATTACTATTGGCTCATTCTCCCACTCGGTAGAGCTCTGCGTGGATTCTGGGGCGGAGGGCAATTTTATGTCTTCTGCCTTCGCCCAACGCCACGCAATACCTCTGGTTATGCTAGCTCAACCTGTAACGGTACGAGTGGTGAATGGGTCGACTCTGCCCTCACAGATAACTCACCAGACCATCCCTTTTACTCTGTCCATGTCGCCATCTCATCAGGAGATTATTTCTCTGCTCGTCATTCCCGAGGGAATTGATGAGGTCCTGTTGGGAATACCTTGGCTACGGTACCACTCTCCTCATATCGAGTGGTCCTCAGGCAGAATTCTGGGATGGGGTGAATCTTGTGGGGGTAGGTGTCAGAGGGAGTGCGTTCAGGTTGCTACAACAGAGGTACCCGCAGATCTTTCCTCTCTCCCCAAGCAGTATTGGTCTTATGCAGACGTATTCTCCAAAAAGGCAGCGGAGAACCTTCCGCCCCATCGCCCCTATGACTGTCCTATTGACCTCTTGCCTGGTGCTGAGCCTCCCCGGGGTCGAGTCTATCCGCTATCTCTCCCGGAGACGGAGGCAATGTCACAGTACATTCAGGAAAATCTGGCAAGAGGGTTCATCAGGAAGTCAGTGTCACCTGCTGGGGCAGGGTTCTTCTTCGTGCAGAAGAAGAGTGGGGAATTGCGCCCATGCATAGATTACAGGGGTCTTAACGCAATCACCGTTAAGAATAAATACCCTTTGCCTTTAATATCTGAACTATTCGATAGGCTTCGGGGAGCAAGGGTATTTACTAAACTGGATCTGCGGGGTGCTTACAACCTGATTCGCATCCGTGAGGGGGACGAATGGAAGACGGCTTTTAACACCAGGGATGGGCACTATGAATATCTAGTGATGCCCTTCGGGCTCTGTAATGCCCCAGCCGTTTTCCAAGACTTTGTGAACGATATCTTCCGGGATATGCTTTCCACCTCGGTCGTAGTCTATCTGGATGATATTCTCATCTACTCTCCAGATATTGACTCCCACCGGAGAGATGTTTGCAAAGTCTTCAACCTCCTACGGGCAAACTCCCTCTATGCCAAGTTGGAGAAGTGTATGTTTGAGCAGGAGTCCTTACCTTTCCTAGGCTACATCATCTCAGCTCAGGGATTGGCTATGGATCCTGCCAAACTACAGGCTGTGATGGACTGGCAGGAACCCCATTCTCTTAAAGCGGTGCAGCGCTTTATGGGGTTCATCAATTATTATCGCCAGTTCATCCCGCACTTCTCAACTTTGGTAGCTCCCTTGGTTGCCCTCACCAAGAAGGGGGCGAATCCCAAATTGTGGTCTGAGGAGGTCTCCAAGGCCTTTATCTCTATAAAGTCACACTTCGCTAGCGCTCCCATTCTTCATCGCCCCGATGTTGATAAGCCATTTATCATGGAGGTGGATGCCTCTTCTGTTGGTGCTGGAGCAGTCCTCTTCCAAAAGGATGCTCAAGGTCGGAAGCATCCTTGCTTCTTTTTCTCCAAGACCTTCGCACCAGCAGAGAGGAATTATTCCATCGGGGACAGGGAGTTGCTAGCCATGAAGTTGGCTTTCTCAGAGTGGAGACATCTCTTGGAGGGAGCACGTTTTCCCTTCCAAGTCTTCACAGATCACAAAAATTTGGTGTATCTGCAGACAGCTCAGCGGTTGAATTCTCGCCAGGCCAGATGGTCCTTGTTCTTCTCCCGGTTTCATTTCACCCTCCATTTCCTTTCTGGGGAGAAGAACATTCGGGCCGACGCTCTCTCTCGCTCCGTTGTGTCATCTGCGGAGGAGGAGGAGGAGCCTCGGCTTATTGTCCCCACCGAGAGTTTGAGAACCGTGGCCCCGGTTTCGCTGGAGTCTGTGCCCCCGGGCAAGACTTTTGTTCCATCTAGTTTGCGACCGGAGGTTCTCTCTTGGGCGCACTCGTCCAGGGTGGGTGGACATTTTGGTACTAAAAGGACATCAGAGTTACTGGCGAGGACATACTGGTGGCCGCATATGGCTCGTGATGTCGCGGAGTACGTTCGGGCGTGTGTCTCTTGCGCCAGGAACAAGACTCCTCGGCAACGGCCAGCTGGTTTGCTGTATCCTCTGCCCGTGGCTGACAGGCCCTGGGAGATGGTCGGGATGGACTTTGTGGTTGGCTTACCCAAGTCTCGTAATTGCACCATTATCTGGGTGATCACCGATCATTTTTCCAAAATGGTGCATTTGGTGCCTCTTCCACGGCTACCATCTGCACGGGCGTTGGCTGTCTTGTTTATCAAGCAAACCAGGGATTCAAGCTTCAGAATTTTTGCCTGTAGGACATTATTGCAAGAGAGCTTGGCTGAGTAGATTACACAAGAAGGAAAACACACAGCAAGTCAGCAGGATCTAGGAGCAACATGGCAGATGTGACAACCTACATGGTGAGCTGCAGCATGTGCTACATGTTCACAGATCGACCAGAAGAAGAATCCAATTTCACCTGTCAGAAGTGTAGACTAGTGGCCCTTTTAGAAGAAAAGGTGCGGGGTCTGGAAGAAAGAATAGCAACTTTGAAACTCATCAAAGAGAATGAAGACTTTCTAGACAGAACAGAAGCATCTCTACTGGTCACAGAAGGTGCAAAAAGTGTCAGAGAACCTCCAAAAGCAGATGAGTGGAAGCATGTGACCAAAAGAAGCAAGAAGACCATGGAGAAATCACCAACCACACAACTGAAGAACCGATATCAAATCTTTGTAGAGGATGAAGATGGCACACCTAAGAATGAAGCAATACCAGCAAGCAAAAAAGAAAAGGGCACACAGCAACAAGTGACAGCAAAAAGTACAGCCAAGAAGCAACGAAGAGTGGTGGTGGTGGGAGACTCACTACTGAGAGGCACAGAAGCAGCCATCTGCAGACTGGACATAACTGCAAGAGAAGTATGCTGCCTTCCAGGTGCGATGATCAAGGATGTGACCGATAGGATACCAAAGCTCTTCAGCTCCAAGGACGTCCACCCATTTCTTCTGATACATGTTGGCACCAATGACACGGCAAGGAAGGACCTACCGACAATCTGCAAGGACTTTGAAGAGTTGGGGAAGAAAGTAAAGGAACTGGATGCACAGGTAGTTTTTTCTTCTATCCTTCCAGTAGATGGGCATGGCACCAGGAGATGGAACAGGATCCTTGATGCAAACAACTGGCTAAGACGATGGTGCAGACAACAAGGATTTGGATTCCTGGACCACGGTGTGAATTACTGGTATGATGGACTCCTCGCCAGAGACGGACTACACCTCAACAAACCTGGGAAACACACATTCGCCAGAAGACTCGCTACACTCATCAGGAGGGCGTTAAACTAGAAGAAGAGGGGACGGGAAGAAAAACATTAGACTCGAACAAAGACGACCCAGGAAAACATACTCAGAAGGGAGGTAAGAACATTTCTAAAACAATCCACAGTGAGGAGATTGGAACAAAACAAAATCCTCTAAACTGCATGCTCGCAAACGCCAGAAGCCTGACAAACAAGATGGAAGAACTAGAAGCAGAAATATCTACAGGTAACTTTGACATAGTGGGAATAACCGAGACATGGTTAGATGAAAGCTATGACTGGGCAGTTAACTTACAGGGTTACAGTCTGTTTAGAAAGGATCGTAAAAATCGGAGAGGAGGAGGGGTTTGTCTCTATGTAAAGTCTTGTCTAAAGTCCACTTTAAGGGAGGATATTAGCGAAGGGAATGAGGATGTCGAGTCCATATGGGTTGAAATTCATGGAGGGAAAAATGGTAACAAAATTCTCATTGGGGTCTGTTACAAACCCCCAAATATAACAGAAAGCATGGAAAGTCTACTTCTAAAGCAGATAGATGAAGCTGCAACCCATAATGAGGTCCTGGTTATGGGGGACTTTAACTACCCGGATATTAACTGGGAAACAGAAACCTGTGAAACCCATAAAGGCAACAGGTTTCTGCTAATAACCAAGAAAAATTATCTTTCACAATTGGTGCAGAATCCAACCAGAGGAGCAGCACTTTTAGACCTAATACTATCTAATAGACCTGACAGAATAACAAATCTGCAGGTGGTCGGGCATCTAGGAAATAGCGACCACAATATTGTACAGTTTCACCTGTCTTTCACTAGGGGGACTTGTCAGGGAGTCACAAAAACATTGAACTTTAGGAAGGCAAAGTTTGAACAGCTTAGAGATGCCCTTAATCTGGTAGACTGGGACAATATCCTCAGAAATGAGAATACAGATAATAAATGGGAAATGTTTAAGAACATCCTAAATAGGCAGTGGAAGCGGTTTATACCTTGTGGGAATAAAAGGACTAGAAATAGGAAAAACCCAATGTGGCTAAACAAAGAAGTAAGACAGGCAATTAACAGTAAAAAGAAAGCATTTGCACTACTAAAGCAGGATGGCACCATTGAAGCTCTAAAAAACTATAGGGAGAAAAATACTTTATCTAAAAAACTAATTAAAGCTGCCAAAAAGGAAACAGAGAAGCACATTGCTAAGGAGAGTAAAACTAATCCCAAACTGTTCTTCAACTATATCAATAGTAAAAGAATAAAAACTGAAAATGTAGGCCCCTTAAAAAATAGTGAGGAAAGAATGGTTGTAGATGACGAGGAAAAAGCTAACATATTAAACACCTTCTTCTCCACGGTATTCACGGTGGAAAATGAAATGCTAGGTGAAATCCCAAGAAACAATGAAAACCCTATATTAAGAGTCACCAATCTAACCCAAGAAGAGGTGCGAAACCGGCTAAATAAGATTAAAATAGATAAATCTCCGGGTCCGGATGGCATACACCCACGAGTACTAAGAGAACTAAGTAATGTAATAGATAAACCATTATTTCTTATTTTTAGTGACTCTATAGCGACAGGGTCTGTTCCGCAGGACTGGCGCATAGCAAATGTGGTGCCAATATTCAAAAAGGGCTCTAAAAGTGAACCTGGAAATTATAGGCCAGTAAGTCTAACCTCTATTGTTGGTAAAATATTTGAAGGGTTTCTGAGGGATGTTATTCTGGATTATCTCAATGAGAATAACTGTTTAACTCCATATCAGCATGGGTTTATGAGAAATCGCTCCTGTCAAACCAATCTAATCAGTTTTTATGAAGAGGTAAGCTATAGACTGGACCACGGTGAGTCATTGGACGTGGTATATCTCGATTTTTCCAAAGCGTTTGATACCGTGCCGCACAAGAGGTTGGTACACAAAATGAGAATGCTTGGTTTGGGGGAAAATGTGTGTAAATGGGTTAGTAACTGGCTTAGTGATAGAAAGCAGAGGGTGGTTATAAATGGTATAGTCTCTAACTGGGTCGCTGTGACCAGTGGGGTACCGCAGGGGTCAGTATTGGGACCTGTTCTCTTCAACATATTCATTAATGATCTGGTAGAAGGTTTACACAGTAAAATATCGATATTTGCAGATGATACAAAACTATGTAAAGCAGTTAATACAAGAGAAGATAGTATTCTGCTACAGATGGATCTGGATAAGTTGGAAACTTGGGCTGAAAGGTGGCAGATGAGGTTTAACAATGATAAATGTAAGGTTATACACATGGGAAGAGGGAATCAATATCACCATTACACACTGAACGGGAAACCACTGGGTAAATCTGACAGGGAGAAGGACTTGGGGATCCTAGTTAATGATAAACTTACCTGGAGCAGCCAGTGCCAGGCAGCAGCTGCCAAGGCAAACAGGATCATGGGGTGCATTAAAAGAGGTCTGGATACACATGATGAGAGCATTATACTGCCTCTGTACAAATCCCTAGTTAGACCGCACATGGAGTACTGTGTCCAGTTTTGGGCACCGGTGCTCAGGAAGGATATAATGGAACTAGAGAGAGTACAAAGGAGGGCAACAAAATTAATAAAGGGGATGGGAGAACTACAATACCCAGATAGATTAGCGAAATTAGGATTATTTAGTCTAGAAAAAAGACGACTGAGGGGCGATCTAATAACCATGTATAAGTATATAAGGGGACAATACAAATATCTCACTGAGGATCTGTTTATACCAAGGAAGGTGACGGGTACAAGGGGGCATTCTTTGCGTCTGGAGGAGAGAAGGTTTTTCCACCAACATAGAAGAGGATTCTTTACTGTTAGGGCAGTGAGAATCTGGAATTGCTTGCCTGAGGAGGTGGTGATGGCGAACTCAGTCGAGGGATTCAAGAGAGGCCTGGATGTCTTCCTGGAGCAGAACAATATTGTATCATACAATTATTAGGTTCTGTAGAAGGACGTAGATCTGGGGATTTATTATGATGGAATATAGGCTGAACTGGATGGACAAATGTCTTTTTTCGGCCTTACTAACTATGTTACTATGTTACTATATCTTTCGCTTACACGGTATGCCAGACAAAATTGTTAGTGACCGGGGTCCCCAGTTTGCGTCTCGATTCTGGAGGGAGCTATGTCGTCTACTCAGCATTGAGTTAAATCTCTCTTCGGCATATCATCCCGAGACGAATGGGTTGGTAGAAAGGGCCAACCAGACCTTGGTCACATATCTGCGACATTTTGTTTCTGCCAGACAGGATGACTGGGCATCCTTGCTACCGTGGGCAGAGTTTGCACTTAACAATGCTGTAGCCGACTCCACCGGTCAGACTCCATTCCTCTTAAATTACGGCCAGCATCCGCGTGTTCCTGTGCCCATGCCTGTGTCTTCTGCTGATCCCAGGGTGGCAGACTGGGCTGTGGAGGCACGGGAAATTTGGGATCGCACGCAGGATGCCATTCAGGCCTCCAAGGAGAGAATGAGGTCCTCCGCCGATGTTCATCGGCGCCCCGCTCCGACTTTTGCCCCTGGCGACTTGGTGTGGCTCTCCGCCCGTAACATCAGGCTGCGAGTTGAGTCCACTAAGTTTGCTCCTCGCTACTTGGGTCCCTTCAAGGTTCTCGAACAGGTTAATCCTGTGGTCTACCGCCTGGCTCTTCCTCCACGCTTGGGTATCACCGACACCTTTCATGTGTCCCTCTTGAAACCCGTATACATGTCCCGGTTTTCCGAGTCATCTGCCGGGACATCGGGTTCGTCTACGGACGATTACGAGGTGAACGCTATTTTGGGGTGCAAGGTGGTACGCGGCAAAAAGTTTTATTTGGTGGATTGGAAGGGTTATGATCCAGAGGACAGGTCTTGGGAGCCTGCTGAAAACATTCGGGCCCCACAGCTCATTGCTGCCTTCGAGCGTAGCGAAGCCCAAGGAGGGGGGGGCCCTAGGAGGGGGGGTAATGTTAGGAGTCGAGTTTCCTCTGCTGCACAGGGGGAATCTCGATCCGTCTCCGCTGCGGTCTCCCATTCTCCTCCAGCCGCAGTGGAGTCTGCTCAGCAGGGACGTCGCTCCCAGCGTCTTGCTCGCCCTCACTCTGTACAGAGAGTTACTGCTGCTTCTTCAGCTCCTGCCATTAAAGTCAGTGCTGGTCAGCGGCGAGCGGACTTCCCTGGGACTAAGTCCTTGTTTGCGCACACTGAGCATGCCCAGAGCAAGATCTCCCGTTGGAGATCGAGGGTCATGTGCTCTGGCTCTGCAGCGCATTCCATTGGTCCTCTTGGCAGGTCTTGGAAGGGCAAAGTTTCTGTGGCCACTTCCTGTCCTGCAATTATATAAACTGCGCATGACCGCACGGCCATGCGCTAGTGTACATTTGAATACGTGTGTTTGTGGTGAGTGCAAGTCGTTCATTAAATACCCCTACCCTATTGTATGACTGTTCGCGTATGGAGTATGGCTGCTATCTAGCGCCTGACAAATCACTCAACATGTCACACACATATCAGCGTCTATTGCTGTGACCGTCAGTGCGGCGCCACGCGCCAGTAGTGCGCTTCCTGACCCACGTCTGGGTGCTTAGTGGTGCCTGCCAGCACGGCACAGTTCGCACTTCGGTGCTCTAATTATAGTGTTGCCTTTACACACCCAGTTGAGGTGTTGTGCCAGCAAGGGTCTAATCGGACTTCAATCCTAGTTGGGGTTAAGTTCGCTGACTGCTTGCTCGCCTTCTATGTGCGGTACCGCGATCCTGTGACGCAACAGGATCGCTTCCTTCACGTTGGGTGAGGTTTAACCCACGTGTGTATTCTTATGAGTACCGCCATATAGTCCGTCGTTACTTAGCAGCAGGTTCCATCTCTGCACGGTGGACCCCGGGCTGCGAACGCACCGTACACTATCAGTCTTATTATTTGGTGCGTTCCGCTAGCCCTAACAACGTCTGAATGGGCTGTGTTTCTACTGTGGTGATTCCACTCATGCTATCTCTGATTGTCCTAAGGGCACTAAGCGGTTCGCTAGGTCTGCCACCATTGGTACAGTACAGTCAAAATTTCTTCTGTCTGTTACCTTGATCTGCTCTTTGTCATCGTATTCTGTCATGGCATTTGTGGACTCAGGCGCTGCTCTGAATTTGATGGACTTGGAGTATGCTAGGCGTTGTGGGTTTTTCTTGGAGCCCTTGCAGTGTCCTATTCCATTGAGAGGAATTGATGCTACGCCTTTGGCCAAGAATAAGCCTCAGTACTGGACCCAGCTGACCATGTGCATGGCTCCTGCACATCAGGAGTTTATTCGCTTTCTGGTGTTGCATAATCTGCATGATGTGGTCGTGTTGGGGTTGCCATGGCTACAAGTCCATAATCCAGTTTTAGATTGGAAATCCATGTCTGTGTCCAGCTGGGGTTGTCAGGGGGTACATGGTGATGTCCCATTTCTGACTATTTCGTCATCCACCCCTTCTGAGGTTCCTGAGTTCTTGTCTGATTACCGGGATTTATTTGATGAGCCCAAGTCCGATACCCTACCTCCGCATAGGGATTGTGATTGTGCTATCGATTTGATTCCTGGTAGTAAATTCCCAAAAGGTCGACTGTTTAATTTATCTGTGCCTGAGCACGCCGCTATGCGGAGTTATGTGAAGGAGTCTTTGGAGAAGGGGCATATTCACCCGTCATCATCGCCATTGGGAGCAGGGTTCTTTTTTGTAGCCAAGAAGGATGGTTCACTGAGACCTTGTATAGATTACCGCCTTCTAAATAAGATCACGGTTAAATTTCAGTACCCCTTGCCATTGTTATCTGATTTGTTTGCTCGGATTAAGGGGGCTAGTTGGTTCACCAAGATAGATCTTCGTGGTGCGTATAATCTTGTGCGTATTAAGCGAGGTGATGAGTGGAAAACTGCATTTAATACGCCCGAGGGCCATTTTGAGTATCTAGTAATGCCATTCGGACTTGCCAATGCTCCATCAGTGTTTCAGTCCTTTATGCATGACATCTTCCAAGAGTACCTGGATAAATTCCTGATTGTGTACTTAGATGACATTTTGATCTTCTCGGATGATTGGGAGTCTCATGTGAAGCAGGTCAGAACGGTGTTTCAGGTCCTGCGTGCTAATTCTTTGTTTGTGAAGGGATCAAAGTGTCTCTTTGGTATTCAGAAGGTTTCATTTTTGGGGTTCATCTTTTCCCCTTCTACTATCGAGATGGATCCTGTTAAGGTCCAAGCCATCCATAATTGGACTCAGCCGACATCTCTGAAAAGTCTGCAAAAGTTCCTGGGCTTTGCTAATTTTTATCGTCGCTTCATCTGCAATTTTTCTAGTATTGCTAAACCATTGACCGATTTGAGCAAGAAAGGTGCTGATTTGGTCAATTGGTCTTCTGCTGCGGTGGAAGTTTTCAAGAGTTGAAGCGTCGTTTTTCTTCTGCCCCTGTGTTGTGTCAACCTGATGTTTCGCTTCCGTTCCAGGTCGAGGTTGATGCTTCTGAGATTGGAGCAGGGGCTGTTTTGTCGCAGAGAAGTTCTGATTGCTCGGTGATGAAACCATGCGCCTTCTTTTCCAGGAAGTTTTCGCCTGCTGAGCATAATTATGATGTGGGCAATCGAGAGTTGCTGGCCATGAAGTGGGCATTCGAGGAGTGGCGTCATTGGCTTGAAGGAGCTAAGCATCGCGTGGTGGTCTTGACTGATCATAAGAACTTGACTTATCTCGAGTCTGCCAAGCGGTTGAATCCTAGACAAGCTTGTTGGTCGTTGTTTTTTGCCCGTTTTGACTTTGTGATTTCATACCTTCCGGGCTCTAAAAATGTGAAGGCGGATGCTCTATCTAGGAGTTTTGTGCCCGACTCTCCAGGTGTATCTGAGCCGGCGGGTATCCTCAAAGAGGGAGTAAATGTGTCTTCCATCTCCCCTGATTTGCGGCGGGTGCTGCAAAAATTTCAGACTAATAAACCTGATCGTTGCCCAGCGGAGAAACTGTTTGTCCCTGATAGGTGGACGAATAAAGTTATCTCTGAGGTTCATTGTTCGGTGTTGGCTGGTCATCCTGGAATCTTTGGTACCAGAGAGTTAGTGGCTAGATCCTTTTGGTGGCCATCTCTGTCGCAGGATGTGCGTAATTTTGTGCAGTCCTGTGGGATTTGTGCTCGGGCTAAGCCCTGCTGTTCTCGTGCCAGTGGGTTGCTTTTGCCCTTGCCGGTCCCGAAGAGGCCTTGGACACATATCTCTATGGATTTTATTTCAGATCTTCCCGTCTCTCAAAAGAGGTCAGTCATTTGGGTGGTCTGTGATCGCTTCTCTAAGATGGTCCATTTGGTACCCTTGTCTAAATTGCCTTCCTCCTCTGATTTGGTGCCATTGTTTTTCCAGCATGTGGTTCGTTTACATGGCATTCCAGAGAATATCGTTTCTGACAGAGGTTCCCAGTTTGTTTCGAGGTTTTGGCGAGCCTTTTGTGGTAGGATGGGCATTGACTTGTCTTTTTTCCTCGGCTTTCCATCCTCAGACTAATGGCCAGACCGAACGAACCAATCAGACCCTAGAAACATATCTGAGATGCTTTGTTTCTGCTGATCAGGATGACTGGGTGTCCTTTTTGCCTTTGGCTGAGTTCGCCCTTAATAATCGGGCCAGCTCGGCTACCTTGGTTTCACCGTTTTTCTGCAACTCTGGGTTCCATCCTTGTTTCTCTTCAGGGCAGGTTGAGTCTTCGGACTGTCCTGGTGTGGATACTGTGGTGGACAGGTTGCAGCAGATTTGGACTCATGTGGTGGACAATTTGGCTTTGTCCCAGGAGAAGGCTCGACGTTTCGCTAATCGCAGACGCTGTGTGGGTCCCCGACTTCGGGTTTGGGACTTGGTTTGGTTATCTTCTCGTCATATTCCTATGAAGGTGTCCTCTCCTAAGTTTAAACCTCGTTTTATTGGTCCGTATAGGATTTCTGAGGTTCTTAATCCTGTGTCTTTTCGTCTGACCCTTCCAGATTCATTTTCCATACATAACGTATTCCATAGGTCATTGTTGCGGAGATACGTGGCACCTATGGTTCCATCTGTTGATCCTCCTGCCCCGGTTTTGGTGGAGGGGGAGTTGGAGTATATTGTGGAGAAGATTTTGGATTCTCGTGTTTCAAGGCGGAAACTCCAGTATCTGGTTAAGTGGAAGGGTTATGCTCAGGAAGATAATTCCTGGGTCTTTGCCTCTGATGTCCATGCTCCCGATCTTGTTCGTGCCTTTCATATGGCTCATCGTGGTCGTCTTGAGAGCTCTGGTGAGGGTTTGGTGACCCCTCCTCAAGGGGGGGGTACTGTTGTGAATTCTGTGGCAGAGCTCCCTCCTATGGTCACAAGTGGGACTTTGGCTGGTTCTCTCTGTGAGCTTCCGTTGGTGGAGGAAAGTGGTACTGCGGCTTCTGAGTTTCCTTCCTCAGGTGATGTGGTGAAGTCGTTAGGTGCTTCTCTATTTAACTCCACCTAGTGCTTTGATCCTGGCCTCCAGTCAATGTTCTAGTATTGGACCTGTTTCCTCCTGGATCGTTCCTGTGGCCTGCTGCTCTGCATAGCTAAGTTCCTCTTTGCTATTTGTTTGCTGTTTTTTTCTGTCCAGCTTGTCAATTTGTTTTTTTCTGCTTGCTGGAAGCTCTGGGACGCAGAGGGTGTACCTCCGTGCCGTAAGTTCGGTACGGAGGGCCTTTTTGCCCCCTTTGCGTGGTTTTTGTAGGGTTTTGTGTTGACCGCAAAGTTACCTTTCCTATCCTCGCTCTGTTCAGAAAGTTGGGCCTCACTTTGCTAAATCTATTTCATCTCTACGTTTGGCTTTTCATCTTAACTCACAGTCATTATATGTGGGGGCTGCCTTTTCCTTTGGGGTATTTCTCTGAGGCAAGGTAGGCTTATTTTCTATCTTCAGGCTAGCTAGTTTCTCAGGCCGTGCCGAGTTGCATAGGCAGCGTTAGGCGCAATCCACGGCTGCCTTTAGTGTGGTTGGAGAGGATTAGGGATTGCGGTCAACAGAGTTCCCACGTCTCAGAGCTCGTTCTTGTTTTTTGGGTTATTGCCAGGTCACTGTATGTGCGCTGACCTCTATGTCCATTGTGGTACTGAATTACCTTTCATAACAGATCCCCAACCCGAAGCCGGGAACCAACACACCGACGACGGTTAGCAAAACGTTGAGCCTCCTCCTGAGACAACACCAAATTGTCCACCACATGAGCCCAAATCTGCTGCAACCTGTCAACCACAGAATCCACACCAGGACAGTCAGAAGGCTCAACCTGCCCAGAAGAAAAACGAGGATGAAAACCAAAATTACAAAAGAAAGGTGAAACCAAAGTAGCCGAACTAGCCCGATTATTAAGGGCAAGCTCGGCCAATGGCAAGAAGGCCACCCAATCATCCTGATCAGCAGACACAAAGCATCTCAAATAAGTCTCCAAAGTCTGATTAGTTCGTTCGTGGCCATTTGTCTGAGGATGAAATGCAGAAGAAAAAGACAAATCAATGCCCAGCCTAGCACAAAAGGCCCACCAAAACCTAGAAACAAACAGGGAACCTCTGTAGGACACAATATTCTCCGGAATACCATGCAAACGAACCACATGCTGAAAAAACAACGGAACCAAATCTGAAGAGGAAGGCAATTTAGGCAAAGGCACAAAATGAACCATCTTAGAGAAGCGGTCACAAACAACCCAGATAACAGACATCTTCTGGGAAACCGGAAGATCAGAAATAAAATCCATAGAAATATGCGTCCAGGGCCTCTCAGGGACCGGCAATGGCAAAAGCAACCCACTAGCACGGGAACAACAAGGCTTGGCCTGTTGTGAATTCTGTGGCTGAATTCACTCCTGTGGTCACAAGTGGTACTGCAGCTTCTGAGCTTCTTCCCTCAGGTGTTCTGGTGAGCTCGTTAACTGCTTCGTTACTTAACTCCGCCTGATGCTGCTATCCCTGCTCCTTGTCAATGTTCCAGTGTTGGATCTGAGCTTCTACTGCTTGTTCCTGTGTCCTGCTGCTCTGTATAGCTAAGTGCTTTTTTGCTATTTTGTTGCTTTTTTTCTGTCCAGCTTGTCTTTTGTTTTGCTGGTAGCTCTGAGAAGCAAAGGGTGTACCGCCGTGCCGTTAGTTCGGCACGGTGGGTCTTTTTTGCCCCCTTTGCGTGGTTTTTGCTTTAGGGTTTTTTGTAGACTGCAAAGTTCGCTTTACTATCCTCGCTCTGTCTAAGATTATCGGGCCCCACTTTGCTGAATCTATTTCATCCCTACGTTTTGTCTTTTCATCTTACTCACAGTCATTATATGTGGGGGGCTGCCTTTTCCTTTGGGGTATTTCTCTGGGGGCAAGTCAGGCCTATTTTTCTATCTTCAGGCTAGCTAGTTTCTTAGGCTGTGCCGAGTTGCATAGGTAGTTGCTAGGCGCAATCCACCGCCGCTTTTAGTTGTGTTTAGGATAGGTAGGTGTGCAGTCTACAGAGTTTCCACGTCTCAGAGCTCGTTCTTTGTTTTTGGGTATTTGTCAGATCACTGTGTGCGCTCTGATTGCTAGGCACACTGTGTCTCTGGATTGCCTTCATTACACCTTTCATTAGCAGACATAACAGTACAAGGAGCCAACTAATGATTCTCAATAGAGGGAAAGAAAAAGTTCTGACATCTTTTTTTTTTTTTTTCCTCTGCTCTGTGTTCATTTTTTTTTTCCCCTAGACATTTGGGTGATTCTGGACACAGGTGTGGACATGGATATTCAGGGTCTGTGCTCTTCAATGGATAATCTCGTTTTAAATGTACAGAAGATTCAAGATGCTATTGATCGGAAATCTATGTTAGAACCAAGAATTCCTATTCCTGATTTGTTTTTTGGAGATAGAACAAAGTTTCTAAGTTTCAAAAATAATTGTAAGCTATTTCTGGCCTTGAAACCTCATTCTTCTGGTAATCCTATTCAACAGGTTTTGATTATTATTTCTTTTTTGCGCGGCGACCCTCAAGACTGGGCATTTTCTCTTGCGCCAGGAGACCCTGCATTGAGTAGTGTCAATGCGTTTTTCCTGGCGCTCGGATTGCTGTACGATGAGCCTAATTCAGTGGATCAGGCTGAGAGAAATTTGCTGGCTTTGTGCCAGGGTCAGGATGATATAGAAGTATATTGTCAGAAATTTAGGAAATGGTCAGTACTCACTCAGTGGAATGAATCTGCGCTGGCAGCTTTGTTCAGAAAGGGTCTCTCTGAGGCTCTTAAGGATGTCATGGTGGGTTTTCCTATGCCTGCTGGTTTGAATGAGTCTTTGTCTTTGGCCATTCAAATCGGTCGACGCTTGCGCGAGCGTAAATCTGTGCACCATTTGGCGGTATTGCCTGAGGTTAAACCTGAGCCTATGCAGTGCGATAGGACTATGACCAGAGTTGAACGGCAGGAATACAGACGTCTGAATGGGCTATGTTTCTACTGTGGTGATTCCACTCATGCTATTTCTAATTGTCCTAAGCGCACTAAGCGGTTCAATAGGTCTGCCGTCATTGGTACTGTACAGTCCAAATTCCTTCTGTCCATTACCTTGATATGCTCTTTGTCGTCGTTTTCTGTCATGGCGTTTGTGGATTCAGGCGCTGCCCTGAATCTGATGGATTTGGATTATGCTAAACGTTGTGGGTTTTTCTTGGAGCCTTTGCGGTGTCCTATTCCATTGAGAGGAATTGATGCTACACCTTTGGCCAAGAATAAACCTCAGTACTGGGCCCAGCTGACCATGTGCATGGCTCCTGCACATCAGGAAGTTATTCGCTTTCTGGTGCTACATAATCTGCATGATGTGGTCGTGTTGGGGTTGCCATGGCTACAAACCCATAATCCAGTATTGGATTGGAATTCCATGTCGGTATCCAGCTGGGGTTGTCAGGGGGTACATGGTGATGTTCCATTTTTGTCGATTTCGTCATCCACCCCTTCTGAGGTCCCAGAGTTCTTGTCTGATTATCAGGATGTATTTGAAGAGCCCAAGTCCGATGCCCTACCTCCGCATAGGGATTGTGATTGTGCTATCAATTTGATTCCTGGTAGTAAATTCCCTAAAGGTCGATTATTTAATTTATCCGTGCCCGAACACGCCGCTATGCGCAGTTATGTGAAGGAATCCCTGGAGAAGGGACATATTCGCCCATCATCATCACCACTGGGAGCAGGGTTCTTCTTTGTAGCCAAGAAGGATGGTTCGCTGAGACCGTGTATTGATTACCGCCTTCTTAATAAGATCACTGTTAAATTTCAGTATCCCTTGCCATTGTTATCTGACTTGTTTGCTCGGATTAAGGGGGCTAGTTGGTTCACTAAGATAGATCTTCGTGGTGCGTATAATCTGGTGAGAATCAGGCAAGGAGATGAATGGAAAACTGCATTCAATACGCCCGAGGGTCATTTTGAGTATCTAGTGATGCCGTTCAGACTTGCCAATCCTCCATCTGTGTTTCAGTCTTTTATGCATGACATCTTCCGTGAGTATCTGGATAAATTCCTGATTGTTTACTTGGATGACATTTTGATCTTCTCAGATGATTGGGAGTCTCATGTGAAGCAGGTCAGAATGGTTTTTCAGGTCCTGCGTGCTAATTCTTTGTTTGTGAAGGGATCTAAGTGTCTCTTCGGTGTGCAGAAAGTTTCATTTTTGGGGTTCATCTTTACCCCTTCTACTATCGAGATGGATCCTGTTAAGGTCCAAGCCATCCAGGATTGGATTCAGCCGACATCTCTGAAAAGTCTGCAAAAGTTCCTGGGCTTTGCTAATTTTTATCGTCGCTTCATCTGTAATTTTTCTAGCATTGCCAAACCATTGACCGATTTGACCAAGAAGGGTGCTGATTTGGTTAATTGGTCTTCTGCTGCTGTGGAAGCTTTTCAGGAATTGAAGCGTCGTTTTTGTTCTGCCCCTGTGTTGTGTCAGCCAGATGTTTCTCTTCCGTTCCAGGTCGAGGTTGATGCTTCTGAGATTGGAGCAGGGGCGGTTTTGCCACAGAGAGGTTCTGATTGCTCAGTGATGAAACCATGTGCTTTCTTTTCCAGGAAGTTTTCGCCCGCTGAGCGTAATTATGATGTGGGCAACCGAGAGTTGCTGGCCATGAAGTGGGCATTCGAGGAATGGCGCCATTGGCTTGAAGGAGCTAAGCATCGCGTGGTGGTATTGACTGATCATAAGAACTTGACTTATCTCGAGTCTGCCAAGCGCTTGAATCCTAGACAGGCCCGTTGGTCGTTATTTTTTGCCCGCTTCGACTTTGTGATTTCGTACCTTCCGGGCTCTAAAAATGTGAAGGCGGATGCTCTGTCTAGGAGTTTTGTGCCCGACTCTCCGGGTTTATCTGAGCCAGCGGGTATCCTCAAGGAAGGAGTCATTGTGTCTGCCATCTCCCCTGATTTGCGGCGGGTGCTGCAAAAATTTCAGGCGAATAAACCTGATCGTTGTCCAGCGGAGAAACTGTTCGTCCCTGATAGGTGGACTAATAAACTTATCTCTGAACTTCATTGTTCGGTGTTGGCTGGTCATCCTGGAATCTTTGGTACCAGAGAGTTAGTGGCTAGATCCTTCTGGTGGCCATCTCTGTCACGGGATGTACGTACTTTTGTGCAGTCCTGTGGGATTTGTGCTAGGGCTAAGCCCTGCTGTTCTCGTGCCAGTGGGTTGCTTTTGCCCTTGCCGGTCCCAAAGAGGTCTTGGACACATATTTCGATGGATTTCATTTCTGACCTTCCCGTTTCTCAAAAGATGTCAGTCATTTGGGTGGTCTGTGATCGCTTTTCTAAAATGGTCCATCTGGTGCCCTTGGCTAAATTGCCTTCCTCCTCTGATTTGGTACCTTTGTTCTTTCAGCATGTGGTTCGGTTGCATGGCATTCCTGAGAATATTGTTTCTGACAGAGGTTCCCAGTTTGTTTCAAGGTTTTGGCGAGCCTTTTGTGGTAGGATGGGCATTGACCTATCCTTTTCCTCGGCTTTCCATCCTTAAACTAATGGCCAGACCGAACGAACCAATCAGACCTTGGAAACATATCTGAGATGTTTTGTTTCTGCTGACCAGGATGATTGGGTGTCCCTTTTGCCGTTGGCTGAGTTCGCCCTTAATAATCGGGCCAGCTCGGCTACCTTGGTTTCTCCATTTTTTTGCAATTCTGGGTTCCATCCTCGTTTCTCTTCAGGACAGGTTGAGTCTTCGGACTGTCCTGGTGTGGATTCTGTGGTGGACAGGTTGCAGCAGATCTGGACTCAGGTAGTGGACAATTTGACCTTGTCCCAGGAGAAGGCTCAACTTTTCGCTAATCGCAGACGCCGTGTGGGTCCCCGACTTCGTGTTGGGGATCTGGTTTGGTTATCTTCTCGTCATATTCCTATGAAGGTTTCCTCTCCTAAATTTAAACCTCGTTTTATTGGTCCATATAGGATTTCTGAGGTTCTCAATCCTGTGTCTTTTCGTTTGACCCTCCCAGACTCCTTTTCCATACATAATGTATTCCATAGGTCGTTGTTGCGGAGATACGTGGCACCTATGGTTCCATCTGTTGAGCCTCCTGCCCCGGTTTTGGTGGAGGGGGAATTGGAGTATATTGTGGAGAAGATTTTGGATTCTCGTGTTTCTAAACGGAAACTCCAGTATCTGGTTAAATGGAAGGGTTATGCTCAGGAAGATAATTCCTGGGTTTTTGCCTCTGATGTTCATGCTCCCGATCTTGTTCGTGCCTTTCATGCGGCTCATCCTGGTCGGCCTGGGGGCTCTGGTGAGGGTTCGGTGACCCCTCCTCAAGGGGGGGGGTACTGTTGTGAATTCTGTGGCTGAATTCACTCCTGTGGTCACAAGTGGTACTGCAGCTTCTGAGCTTCTTCCCTCAGGTGTTCTGGTGAGCTCGTTAACTGCTTCGTTACTTAACTCCGCCTGATGCTGCTATCCCTGCTCCTTGTCAATGTTCCAGTGTTGGATCTGAGCTTCTACTGCTTGTTCCTGTGTCCTGCTGCTCTGTATAGCTAAGTGCTTTTTTGCTATTTTGTTGCTTTTTTTCTGTCCAGCTTGTCTTTTGTTTTGCTGGTAGCTCTGAGAAGCAAAGGGTGTACCGCCGTGCCGTTAGTTCGGCACGGTGGGTCTTTTTTGCCCCCTTTGCGTGGTTTTTGCTTTAGGGTTTTTTGTAGACTGCAAAGTTCGCTTTACTATCCTCGCTCTGTCTAAGATTATCGGGCCCCACTTTGCTGAATCTATTTCATCCCTACGTTTTGTCTTTTCATCTTACTCACAGTCATTATATGTGGGGGGCTGCCTTTTCCTTTGGGGTATTTCTCTGGGGGCAAGTCAGGCCTATTTTTCTATCTTCAGGCTAGCTAGTTTCTTAGGCTGTGCCGAGTTGCATAGGTAGTTGCTAGGCGCAATCCACAGCCGCTTTTAGTTGTGTTTAGGATAGGTAGGTGTGCAGTCTACAGAGTTTCCACGTCTCAGAGCTCGTTCTTTGTTTTTGGGTATTTGTCAGATCACTGTGTGCGCTCTGATTGCTAGGCACACTGTGTCTCTGGATTGCCTTCATTACACCTTTCATTAGCAGACATAACATTGGCCCGCGCACAAGTCCCACAGGACTGCACAAAAGAACGCACATCATGTGACAAAGAAGGCCACCAAAAGGACCTAGCAACCAAATCTCTGGTACCAAAAATACCAGGATGACCAACCAACACAGAACAGTGAACCTCAGAAATCACTCTACTAGTCCATCTGTCAGGAACAAACAGTTTCCCCACTGGACAGTGGTCAGGTCTGTCAGCCTGAAATTCCTGAAGGACCCGTCGTAAATCAGGGGAAATGGCAGAAAGGACCACCCCTTCTTTCAGAATGCCGACCAGTTCAAGGACCTCAGGAGAATCAGGCAAAAAACTCCTAGAGAGGGCATCAGCCTTAATATTCTTAGAACCCGGACGATACGAAACCACGAAATCAAAACGGGAAAAAAATAAGGACCATCGAGCCTGTCTAGGGTTCAGCCGTTTGGCAGACTTGAGGTAAATCAGATTCTTATGATCGGTCAAGACCATAATACGGTGCTTAGCTCCCTCAAGCCAATGTCGCCACTCCTCAAACGCCCACTTCATAGCCAACAACTCCCGATTGCCGACATCATAATTGCGCTCAGCAGGCGAAAACTTACGGGAAAAGAAGGCACACGGCTTCAACACGGAACCAACAGAATCCCTCTGAGACAAAACGGCCCCTGCCCCAATCTCAGAAGCGTCAATCTCAACCTGAAACGGAAGCGAAACATCCGATTGGCGCAACACCGGAGCAGAAGTAAATCGGCGTTTAAGCTCCTGAAAGGCAGAGACAGCCGCAGAGGACCAATTCGCCACATCAGCGCCTTTCTTAGTCAAATCGGTCAAGGGTTTAACCACGCTGGAGAAGTTTAGCAATGAAACGGCGATAACAATTTGCAAAACCCAAAAATTTCTGAAGGCTCTTCACGGACGTGGGTTGAATCCAATCATGAATGGCCTGAACCTTAACCGGATCCATCTCCATAGATGAGGGAGAAAAAATGAAGTCCAAAAAAGAAACCTTCTGCACCCCAAAGAGACACTTAGACCCTTTCACAAACAAAGCATTGTCACGAAGGATCTGAAATACCATCCTGACCTATTCCACATGAGACTCCCAATCATCGGAAAAAATCAAAATATCGTCCAAATATACAATCAAGAATTTATCAAGATAAGTCTGGAAGATATCATGCATGAAGGACTGAAAAACAGATGGAGCATTAGAGAGCCCGAATGGCATCACAAGAGATTCAAAATGGCCTTCGGGCATATTAAACACAGTTTTCCATTCATCACCCTGCTTAATACGAACAAGATTATATGCCCCCCGAAGGTCAATCTTTGTAAACCAACTAGCCCCCTTAATCCTAGCAAACAAATCAGAAAGCAAAGGTAAAGGGTATTGAAACTTGACCGTGATCTTATTCAAGAGGCGATAATCAATACAGGGTCTCAAGGAGCCTTCCTTCTTAGCAACAAAAAAAATCCCGCTCCCAGCGGTGAAGAAGATGGCCGAATATGCCCTTTCTCCAAAGTCTCCTTAATAGTTTTGAGCGACTTTTACTTTTATAGGATCGGGTCGGATTTCACGAAACCCGACTTAATCAAAAGTCGGGTCGAGTGAAATCGGCCGATCCTATAAAAAAGTCAGGGTCGGGGTTGGCCGAAACTCGAAACCCAATGCAGTGCATTGGGTTTCCAATGGTTCCCAGGGTCTGAAGGAGAGGAAACTCTCCTTCAGGCCCTGCGATCCATATTTAAGTGTAAAATAAAGAATAAAAATAAAAAATAACGCTATACTTACCTTCTGACGCGCCCTGGTACTAACCGGGAACCTTCCTTCCTTCGAATCAGGCCTTCCAGGACCTTGCGGTGAAGTCGCGGTGACGTCGCGGCTTGTGATTGGTCGCGCGACCGCCCATGTGACCGCTCGCGCGACCAATCAGAAGCTGTGACGTCACCGCGACGTCACCGAAGGTCCTGGAAGCACTGATTCTTAGGAAGGAAGGCTTGCCGGAAAGAAGCAGGGCGCGTCCGAGGGTGAGTATATACCTAATAGGAATATACTCACCCTCGGACGCGCCCTGCTTCTTTCCGGCAGCCTTCCTTCCTAAGAATCAGCGCTTCCAGGACCTTCGGTGACGTCGCGGTGACGTCACGGCTTCTGATTGGTCGCGCGAGCGGTCACATGGGCGGTCGCGCGACCAATCACAAGCCGCGACGTCACCGCGACGTCACCGCAAGGTCCTGGAAGGGCTGATTCGAAGGAAGGAAGGTTCCCGGTTAGTACCAGGGCGCGTCAGAGGGTAAGTATAGCGATATTTTTATTTTAATTCTTTATTTTACACTTAAATCTGAATTCCGATACCAATTCCCGATATCTTAATCATATCGGGAATCGGTATCGGAATTCCGATTCCAGATTCAGAAGATCGCCGACTTCATGGCCGACCCACACAGGGGTCGGGTTTCATGAAACCCGACTTTGCCAAAAGTCGGCGACTTCTGAAAATTGCCGACCCGTTTTGCTCAACCCTACTCCTTAATATAACTCCGCATGGCGGTATGTTCAGGCACAGACAGATTGAAAACTCGGCCCTTAGGAAACTTACAGCCTGGAATCAAGTCAATAGCATCATCACAGTCCCTGTGCGGTGGAAGGGAACTGGACTTGGGCTCATCAAATACATCCTGAAAATCAGACAAAAACTCTGGAATTTCAGAAGAAGAAGAGGAGATTGACATCAAGGGAACATCATTATGAACCCCCTGACAACCCCAACTAGTCACAGACAGACATAGACTTCCAATCCAACACATGATTATGTACCTGCAACCACGGAAAACCCAGCACGATAGCATCATGCAAATTATGCAACACCAGAAATCGACAATCTTCCTGATGGGCTGGCGCCATGCGCATGGTCACCTGTGTCCAAAACTGGGGCTTATTTTTAGCCAAAGGTGTAGCATCAATGCCCCTTAAAGGAATAGGGTTCTGCAAAGGCTGCAAGGGAAAACCAAAACGCCTGGAAAACTCAAAGTCCATTAAGTTCAAGGCGGCACCTGAATCCACAAACTCCATGACAGAAAATGATGACAATGAGCAGATCAAGGACACAGATACCAGAAATTTAGGTTGTACAGTACTGATGGTAAATGAACTAGCGTTCCTCTTTGTACGCTTAGGGCAGACTGAAATGACATGAGAAGCGTCGCCACAATAATAACACAACCTATTCTGACGTCTGAATCCTTGTCGTTCCATTCTAGACAGAATCCTATCACACTGCATAGGCTCAGGAACTGTTATGACCTGGTGGTTAGGAGCACCCGGCACGACCTGATAGTTAAACTCACACAGGATGAGCTCTGAGATGTGGGAGCTCTGCTGACCGCAAGCCCTAATCCTATCACACACACTAGACATAGCCGTGGAGCGCTCCTGACATGACCTAGGCGCCTCGTCACAGCCTAAGAGCTAGATAGCCCTAGAGTTAGAAAATAAAGCCTACCTTGCCTCAGAGAAATTCCCCAAAGGAAAAGGCAGCCCCCCACATATATTGACTGTGAGTAAGATGAAAGTCACAAACGCAGAAATGAAACAGGTTTTGGCAAAAGGAGGCCAGACTTACTAAATAGACAGAGGATAGGAAAGGTATCTTTGCGGTCAACACAAAAAACTACAAAAGACCACACAGAGTGTGCAAAAATGACCTCCGCACCGACTCACGGTGCGGAGGTGCCACTCTGCATCCCAGAGCTTCCAGCTAGCAAGACAAAATCATGATAACCAGCTGGACAAGGAAACATTGAACTAATAATAACTATCAGGAACTTAGCTTCTGCAGGAGAAGACAGGTCACCAGAAAGATCCAGGAGCGAACTGATCCAATGCAGAGACATTGACAGCTGGCCTGGAGTAACGATCAGAGTGGAGTTAAATAGATCAGCCAAGCAAAGGATAAACCACGTCACCTGTGTCAGGAACCTCAGAAGCAGCAGCTTCACTCATAGCCACCAGAGGGAGCCCATAGACAGAACTCGCCGAAGTACCATTCACGACCACAGGAGGGAGTTCAACAACAGAATTCACAACAGGAATTTGCTCTGAGGACAACGCCACAGCGCGCACAGTTCTGCGCTCCCGCAAGCTCCGGTCAATCTGAATGACCAGAGACATAGAATCACTCAGACCGAAAGGTGTGGGAAACCCCACCATAACATAACATCTTTAACGGATTCAGAAAGACCCTTTCTGAAAATTGCCGCCAAAGCATCATCATTCCATTTAGTCAACACATACCATTTTCTAAATTTCTGACAATACAATTCTGCCGCCTCCTGACCCTGAGACAGGGCCAACAAGGTCTTCTCTGTTATGACCTGGTGGTCAGGACAATAATGGACCTGGTGGTTAAGAACACACGGAATGACCTGATAGTTACTGATAATAAGGACGAGCTCTGGGACGTGGGAACTCTGCTGACCGCAATCCCTAAACCTATCAAACACACTAGAAATAGCCATGGATTGCGCCTAACGCTCCCTATGCAACTCGGCACAGCCTAAGAAACTAGCTAGCCCTGAAGATAGAAAAATAAAGCCTACCTGGCCTCAGAGAAATTCCCCAAAGGAAAAGGCAGCCCCCCACATATAATGACTGTGAGGAAAGATGAAAATACAAACACAGGGATGAAATAGATTTAGCAAAGTGAGGCCCGACTTACTGAACAGACCGAGGATAGGAAAGGTTACTTTGCGGTCAGCACAAAAACCTACAAAAAGACCATGCAGAGGGCGCAAAAAGACCCTCCGCACCGACTCACGGTGCGGAGGCGCTCCCTCTGCGTCCCAGAGCTTCCAGCAAGCAAGACAACAAATTAAATAGCAAGCTAGACAGAAAAATAGCAAACCAAAGAAATACAAGCTGAAACTTAGCTTCTGATGGGAAGACAGGTCACAAGAACGATCCAGGAGTGAACAGACCAATACTGGAACATTGACAGGTGGCATGGAGCAAAGATCTAAGTGGAGTTAAATAGAGCAGCAGCTAACGAATTAACCTCGTCACCTGTGAAACTCAGAAACACCCACTAGAGGAAGTCCATGGACAGAACCAGCTGAAGTACCATTCATGACCACAGGAGGGAGCCCGACAACAGAATTCACAACAGTACCCCCCCCCCTTGAGGAGGGGTCACCGAACCCTCACCAGAGCTCCCAGGCCGACCAGGATGAGCCAAATGAAAGGCACGAACCAGATCGGCAGCATGAACATCAGAGGCAAAAACCCAGGAATTATCTTCCTGACCATAACCCTTCCACTTGACCAGGTACTGGAGTTTCCGTCTCGAAACACGAGAATCCAAAATCTTCTCCACCACATACTCCAACTCCCCCTCAACTAACACCGGGGCAGGAGGATCAACGGATGGAACCACAGGCGCCACGTATCTCCGCAATAACGACCTATGGAACACATTATGGATGGCAAAAGAAGCAGGAAGGGCCAAACGAAATGACACAGGATTGATAACCTCAGAAATCTTACACGGACCAATGAAACGAGGCTTAAACTTAGGAAAGGAAACCTTCATAGGAACATAACGAGACGACAACCAAAGCAAATCCCCAACACGAAGTCGGGGACCCACACAGCGCCAGCGGTTAGCGAAACGTTGAGCCTTCTCCTGGGATAATGTCAAATTGTCCACCACATGAGTCCAAATCTGCTGCAACCTATCCACCACAGTATCTACACCAGGACAGTCTGAAGACTCAACCTACCCTGAAGAGAAACGAGGATGGAAACCAGAATTGCAGAAAAACAGCGAAACCAAAGTAGCCGAGCTGGCCCGATTATTAAGGGCGAACTCAGCCAACGGCAAAAAGGACACCCAATCATCCTGATCAGCAGAAACAAAGCATCTCAGATATGTTTCCAAAGTTTGATTAGTTCGTTCGGTTTGGCCATTTGTCTGAGGATGGAAAGCCGAGGAAAAAGACAAATCAATGCCCATCCTAGCACAAAAGGATCGCCAAAACCTTGAAACAAACTGGGAACCTCTGTCAGAAACGATGTTCTCCGGGATACAATGTAAACGAACCACATGCTGGAAAAATAATGGCACCAAATCAGAGGAGGAAGGCAATTTAGACAAAGGTACCAAATGGACCATCTTAGAAAAGCGATCACAAACCACCCAAATGACCGACATCTTTTGAGAGACGGGGAGATCCGAAATAAAATCCATAGAAATATGCGTCCAGGGCCTCTTCGGGACCGGCAAGGGCAAAAGCAACCCACTGGCACGAGAACAGCAGGGCTTAGCCCGAGCACAAGTCCCACAGGACTGCACAAAATAACGCACATCCCGCGACAAAGACGGCCACCAGAAGGATCTAGCCACCAAATCTCTGGTACCAAAGATTCCAGGATGCCCAGCCAACACTGAACAATGAATCTCAGAGACAACTCTACTAGTCCATCTATCAGGGACAAACAGTTTCTCCGCTGGGCAACGGTCAGGTCTATCAGCCTGAAATTTTTGCAGCACCCGCCGCAAATCAGGGGAGATGGCAGACAAAATTACCCCCTCTTTGAGAATACCCGCCGGCTCAGGAACACCCGGAGAGTCAGGCACAAAACTCCTTGACAGGGCATCAGCCTTCACATTCTTAGAGCCCGGAAGGTACGAAACCACAAAATCAAAACGGGAGAAAAATAATGACCATCGAGCCTGTCTCGGATTCAACCGTTTGGCAGACTCAAGATAAGTCAAATTCTTGTGATCTGTCAAGACCACCACGCGATGCTTGGCTCCTTCCAGCCAATGACGCCACTCCTCGAATGCCCACTTCATGGCCAACAATTCACGATTACCAACATCATAGTTACGCTCAGCAGGCGAAAACTTTCTAGAAAAGAAAGCACATGGCTTCATCACCGAGCCCTCAGAACTTCTTTGCGACAAAACAGCCCCTGCTCCAATCTCAGAAGCATCAACCTCAACCTGCAACGGAAGCGAAACATCTGGCTGGCACAACACAGGGGCAGAAGAAAAACAATGCTTCAACTCCTGAAAAGCCTCTACAGCCGCAGAAGACCAATTGATCACATCAGCACCCTTCTTGGTCAAGTCAGTCAACGGTTTAGCAACAGTAGAAAATTTAGCGATGAAGCGCCGATAAAAATTAGCAAATAATACAAAACCCGGCACTCAACTTTGTGGTGTGAAGAAACGAAAGATTTATTATCCCAAATCAGAAAACGTTTCGGTCCCACAACTGGACCTTCATCAGTAACGTTTACTGGGACAATGTATAGATTCAAGTGGCTATATGGCCTGCCCGGAGGTTGCTCTGGGAAGTGGAACCTCTGCTGACCGCCATCCCTAATCCTATCACTCACACTAGAAATAGCCGTGGAGCGCTCCTATCATGACCTAGGCGCCTCGTCACAGCCTCAGAACTAGCTAGCCCTAGAGATAGGAAAAATAAGCCTATCTTGCCTCAGAGAAAATTCCCCAAAGGAAAAGGCAGCCCCCCACATATATTGACTGTGAGTAAGATGAAATCACAAACACAGAGATGAAATAGATTTAGCAAAGAGAGGCCCGACTTACTAAACAGACAGAAGATAGGAAAGGTCACTTTGCAGTCAGCAAAAAACCCTACAAAAGCCACACAGAGAGTGCAGGGAAAAATACCTCCGCACCGACTAACGGAGCGGACGCCCTGTTGTGAATTCTGTGGCTGAATTCACTCCTGTGGTCACAAGTGGTACTGCAGCTTCTGAGCTTCCTCCCTCAGGTGTTCTGGTTAGCTCGTTGGCTTCTTTGTTATTTAACTCCGCCTGATTCTGTCTTCCTTGCTCCTAGTCAATGTTCCAGTGTTGGATCTGAGCTTCTGGATCTTTCCTGTGGCCTGCTGCTCTGCTTAGATAAGTGCTTCTTTTCTTTTGTTGCTACTTTTTCTGTCCAGCTTGTCAATTCGTTTTGCTGGAAGCTCTGAGACGCAAAGGGTGTACCGCCGTGTAGTTAGTTCGGCACGGTGGGTCTTTTTGCCCCCTTTGCGTGGTTTTTTGCTTTAGGGTTTTTTGTAGACTGCAAAGTTCTCTTTGCTATCCTCGCTCTATCTAGAATATCGGGCCTCACTTTGCTGAATCTATTTCATTCCTACGTTTGTCTTTTCATCTTGCTAACAGTCATTATATGTGGGGGGCTGCCTTTTCCTTTGGGGTATTTCTCTGAGGCAAGTCAGGCTTGTTTTTCTATCTTCAGGCTAGTCAGCTCCTCAGGCTGTGCCGAGTTGCATAGGTAGTGTCAGGCGCAATCCACAGCCACCTTTAGTTGTGTTTAGGATAGGTTCAGGTTTGCAGTCTACAGAGATTCCACGTCTCAGAGCTCGTTCTATTGTTTTTGGGTTATTGTCAGATCACTGTATGTGCTCTGATTGCTGGCACACTGTGTCACTGGATTGCCTTCATAACAGTACTAGGAGCCAACCTAATGATTCTCAATAGAGGGAAAAAAGAAGTTCTGACATCATTTTTTTTTTTCTCTCTCTCAGCTCTGTGTTCAGTTTTTTTTTTTTTCCCTAGACATTTGGGTGTTTCAGGACACAGGTGTGGACATGGATATTCAGGGTCTGTGCTCTTCAATGGATAATCTCGTTATAAATGTACAAAGGATTCAAGATACTATTGATCAGAAATCTATGTTAGAACCAAGAATTCCTATTCCTGATTTGTTTTTTGGTGATAGAACTAAGTTTCTTAATTTCAAAAATAATTGTAAGCTATTTCTGGCCTTGAAACCTCATTCTTCTGGTAATCCTATTCAACAGGTTTTGATTATTATTTCTTTTTTGCGCGGCGACCCTCAGGACTGGGCATTTTCTCTTGCGCCAGGAGACCCTGCATTGAGTAATGTCAATGCGTTTTTCCTGGCGCTCGGATTACTTTACGATGAGCCTAGTTCAGTGGATCAGGCTGAGAAAAATTTGCTGGCTTTGTGCCAGGGTCAGGATGATATAGAAGTATATTGTCAGATATTTAGGAAGTGGTCAGTACTCACTCTGTGGAATGAATCTGCGCTGGCAGCTTTGTTCAGAAAGGGTCTCTCTGAGGCTCTTAAGGATGTCATGGTGGGTTTTCCTATGCCTGCTGGTTTGAATGAGTCTATGTCTTTGGCCATTCAGATCGGTCGACGCTTGCGTGAGCGTAAATCTGTGCACCATTTGGCGGTATTGCCTGAGATTGAACCTGAGCCTATGCAGTGCGATAGGACTATGACCAGAGTTGAACGGCAAGAACACAGACGTCTGAATGGTCTGTGTTTCTACTGTGGTGATTCCACTCATGCTATTTCTCATTGTCCTAAGCGCACTAAGCGGTTCGATAGGTCTGCCGTCATTGGTACTGTACAATCCAAATTCCTTCTGTCCATTACCTTGATATGCTCTTTGTCATCGTATTCTGTCATGGCGTTTGTGGATTCAGGCGCTGCCCTGAATCTGATGGATTTGGATTATGCTAAACGTTGTGGGTTTTTCTTGGAGCCTTTGCGGTGTCCTATTCCGTTGAGAGGAATTGATGCTACACCTTTGGCCAAGAATAAACCTCAGTACTGGACCCAGCTGACCATGTGCATGGCTCCTGCACATCAGGAAGTTATTCGCTTTCTGGTGCTACATAATCTGCATGATGTGGTCGTGTTGGGGTTGCCATGGCTGCAAACCCATAATCCTGTATTGGATTGGAACTCTATGTCGGTATCCAGCTGGGGTTGTCAGGGGGTACATGGTGATGTTCCATTTTTGTCTATTTCATCATCCACTCCTTCTGAGGTCCCAGAGTTCTTGTCTGATTATCAGGATGTATTTGAAGAGCCCAAGTCCGATGCCCTACCTCCGCATAGGGATTGTGATTGTGCTATCAATTTAATTCCTGGTAGTAAATTCCCTAAAGGTCGATTATTTAATTTATCCGTGCCTGAACACGCCGCTATGCGCAGTTATGTGAAGGAATCCCTGGAGAAGGGACATATTCGCCCATCGTCATCACCACTGGGAGCAGGGTTCTTTTTTGTAGCCAAGAAGGATGGTTCGCTGAGACCGTGTATTGATTACCGCCTTCTTAATAAGATCACTGTTAAATTTCAGTATCCCTTGCCATTGTTATCTGACTTGTTTGCTCGGATTAAGGGGGCTAGTTGGTTCACTAAGATAGATCTTCGTGGTGCGTATAATCTGGTGAGAATCAGGCAAGGAGATGAATGGAAAACTGCATTTAATACGCCCGAGGGTCATTTTGAGTATCTAGTGATGCCGTTCGGACTTGCCAATGCTCCATCTGTGTTTCAGTCTTTAATGCATGACATCTTCCGTGAGTATCTGGATAAATTCCTGATTGTTTACTTGGATGACATTTTGATCTTCTCAGATGATTGGGACTCTCATGTGAAGCAGGTCAGAATGGTTTTCCAGGTCCTGCGTGCTAATTCTTTGTTTGTGAAGGGATCAAAGTATCTCTTCGGTGTGCAGAAAGTTTCATTTTTGGGGTTCATCTTTTCCCCTTCTACTATCGAGATGGATCCGGTTAAGGTCCAAGCCATCCAGGATTGGACTCAGCCGACATCTCTGAAAAGTCTGCAAAAATTCCTGGGCTTTGCTAATTTTTATCGTCGCTTCATCTGTAATTTTTCTAGCATTGCTAAACCATTGACCGATTTAACCAAGAAGGGTGCTGATTTGATTAATTGGCCTTCTGCTGCTGTGGAAGCTTTTCAGGAGTTGAAGCATCGTTTTTGTTCTGCCCCTGTGTTGTGTCAACCAGATGTTTCTCTTCCGTTCCAGGTCGAGGTTGATGCTTCGGAGATTGGAGCAGGAGCGGTTTTGTCAGAGAGAGGTTCTGGTTGCTCAGTGTTGAAACCATGTGCTTTCTTTTCCAGGAAGTTTTCGGCTGCTGAGCGTAATTATGATGTGGGCAACCGAGAGTTGCTGGCCATGAAGTGGGCATTCGAGGAATGGCGTCATTGGCTTGAAGGAGCTAAGCATCGCGTGGTGGTATTGACTGATCATAAGAACCTTACTTATCTCGAGTCTGCCAAGCGCTTGAATCCTAGACAGGCCCGTTGGTCGTTATTTTTTGCCCGCTTCGATTTTGTGATTTCGTACCTTCCGGGCTCTAAAAATGTGAAGGCGGATGCTCTGTCTAGGAGTTTTGTGCCCGACTCTCCGGGTTCATCTGAGCCGGCGAGTATCCTCAAGGAAGGAGTCATTGTGTCTGCCATCTCCCCTGATTTGCGGCGAGTGTTGCAAAAATTTCAGGCGAATAAACCTGATCGTTGTCCGGTGGAGAAACTGTTCGTCCCTGATAGGTGGACTAGTAAAGTTATCTCTGAACTTCATTGTTCGGTGTTGGCTGGTCATCCTGGAATCTTTGGTACCAGAGAGTTAGTGGCTAGATCCTTCTGGTGGCCATCTCTGTCACGGGATGTACGTACTTTTGTGCAGTCCTGTGGGATTTGTGCTAGGGCTAAGCCCTGCTGTTCACGTGCCAGTGGGTTGCTTTTGCCCTTGCCGGTCCCAAAGAGGCCTTGGACACATATTTCGATGGATTTCATTTCTGACCTTCCCGTTTCTCAAAAGATGTCAGTCATTTGGGTGGTCTGTGATCGCTTTTCTAAAATGGTCCATCTGGTGCCCTTGGTTAAATTGCCTTCCTCCTCTGATTTGGTGCCTTTGTTCTTCCAGCATGTGGTTCGTTTGCATGGCATTCCTGAGAATATTGTTTCTGACAGAGGTTCCCAGTTTGTTTCAAGGTTTTGGCGAGCCTTTTGTGGTAGGATGGGCATTGACCTATCTTTTTCCTCGGCTTTCCATCCTCAGACTAATGGCCAGACCGAACGAATCAATCAGACCTTGGAAACATATCTGAGATGTTTTGTTTCTGCAGACCAGGATGATTGGGTGTCCTTTTTGCCGTTGGCTGAGTTCGCCCTTAATAATCGGGCCAGCTCGGCTACCTTGGTCTCTCCATTTTTCTGCAATTCTGGGTTCCATCCTCGTTTCTCTTCAGGACAGGTTGAGTCTTCGGACTGTCCTGGTGTGGATTCTGTGGTGGACAGGTTGCAGCAGATCTGGACTCAGGTAGTGGACAATTTGACCTTGTCCCAGGAGAAGGCTCAACTTTTCGCTAATCGCAGACGACGTGTGGGTCCCCGACTTCGTGTTGGGGATCTGGTTTGGTTATCTTCTCGTCATATTCCTATGAAGGTTTCCTCTCCTAAATTTAAACCTCGTTTTATTGGTCCGTATAGGATTTCTGAGATTCTCAATCCTGTGTCTTTTCGTCTGACCCTCCCAGACTCCTTTTCCATACATAATGTATTCCATAGGTCGTTGTTGCGGAGATACGTGGCACCTATGGTTCCTTCTGTTGAGCCTCCTGCCCCGGTTTTGGTGGAGGGGGAATTGGAGTATATTGTGGAGAAAATTTTGGATTCTCGTGTTTCTAGACGGAAACTCCAGTATCTGGTTAAATGGAAGGGTTATGCTCAGGAAGATAATTCCTGGGTTTTTGCCTCTGATGTCCATGCTCCAGATCTTGTTCGTGCCTTTCATGTGGCTCATCCTGGTCGGCCTGGGGGCTCTGGTGAGGGTTCGGTGACCCCTCCTCAAGGGGGGGGTACTGTTGTGAATTCTGTAGCTGAATTCACTCCTGTGGTCACAAGTGGTACTGCAGCTTCTGAGCTTCCTCCTTCAGGTGTTCTGGTTAGCTCGTTGGCTTCTTTGTTATTTAACTCCGCCTGATTCTGTCTTCCTTGCTCCTAGTCAATGTTCCAGTGTTGGATCTGAGCTTCTGGATCTTTCCTGTGGCCTGCTGCTCTGCTTAGATAAGTGCTTCTTTGCTTTTGTTGATACTTTTTCTGTCCAGCTTGTCAATTCGTTTTGCTGGAAGCTCTGAGACGCAAAGGGTGTACCGCCGTGCCGTTAGTTAGGCACGGTGGGTCTTTTTGCCCCTTTTGCGTGGTTTTTTGCTTTAGGGTTTTTTGTAGACTGCAAAGTTCTCTTTGCTATCCTCGCTCTATCTAGAATATCGGGCCTCACTTTGCTGAATCTATTTCATTCCTACGTTTGTCTTTTCATCTTGCTAACAGTCATTATATGTGGGGGGCTGCCTTTTCCTTTGGGGTATTTCTCTGAGGCAAGTCAGGCTTGTTTTTCTATCTTCAGGCTAGTCAGCTCCTCAGGCTGTGCCGAGTTGCATAGGTAGTGTCAGGCGCAATCCACAGCCACCTTTAGTTGTGTTTAGGATAGGTTCAGGTTTGCAGTCTACAGAGATTCCACGTCTCAGAGCTCGTTCTATTGTTTTTGGGTTATTGTCAGATCACTGTATGTGCTCTGATTGCTGGCACACTGTGTCACTGGATTGCCTTCATAACAGCGCCCCTCTGCGTCCCAGAGCTTCCAGCAAGCAAGGCAAAAATCACATAAGCATGCTGGACAGAAAAAATAGCAAAGCGAAACTTAGCTTCTGCTGGAGGAAACAGGTAACCAGAAAGATCCAGGAGCGAACTAGACCAATGCTACAACATTGACAGCTGGCATGGGACAAAGATCCAAGTGGAGTTAAATAGAGCAGCCCACTAACGAATTAGCCTCGTCACCTGTGGAAGGAAACTCAGAAACACCCACAGGCATCAGAGAAAGTCCATGGACAGAACCAGCCGAAGTACCATTCATGACCACAGGAGGGAGCCCGAAAACAGAATTCACAACAAGGGGCTGCCTTTTCCTTTGGGGAATTTCTCTGAGGCAAGGTAGGCTTTATTTTTCTATCTTCAGGGCTAGCTAGTTTCTTAGGCTGTGCCGAGTTGCATAGGGAGCGTTAGTCGCGATCCACGGCTATTTCTAGTGTGTTTGATAGGTTTAGGGATTGTGGTCAGCAGAGTTCCCACGTCCCAGAGCTCGTCCTTATTATCAGTAACTATCAGGTCATTCCGTGTGCTCTTATTGTCCTGACCAACAGGTCATAACAGTACAGGTGGCCCAAAGTACTAATGAATCTCAATAGAGGGATAAGAGAAGTTCTGAGACCATTTTTTTTTCTTTGCAGTGTGTTTTGTCTCTATTTTCCCCTTTACCTCTGGGTGGTTCAGGACACTGGTGTAAACATGGACATTCAAGGTCTGTCCTCTTGGATGGATAATCTCACTGCAAGGATACAAAACATTCAAGATTTTGTGGTTCAGAATCCGATGTCAGAGCCTAGGATTCCAATTCCTGATTTGTTTTTTGGTGATAGATCTAAGTTCTTGAATTTCAAAAATAATTGTAAATTGTTTCTTGCCTTGAAACCTCGCTCCTCAGGTGACCCTGTTCAACAAGTAAAGATCATTATTTCTTTGTTACGTGGTGACCCTCAAGACTGGGCATTTTCCCTTGCGCCAGGAGATCCGGCATTGCGTGATGTTGATGCGTTTTTCCTGGCGCTTGGATTGCTTTATGACGAACCTAATTCAGTGGATCAGGCAGAGAAAATCTTGCTGGCTCTGTGTCAGGGTCAGAATGAAGCAGAGATATATTGTCAGAAGTTTAGAAAGTGGTATGTGCTCACTCAGTGGAATGAATGTGCCCTGGCAGCAATCTTCAGAAAGGGTCTCTCTGAAGCCCTTAAAGATGTCATGGTGGGATTTCCCATGCCTGCTGGTCTGAATGAGTCTATGTCTTTGGCTATTCAGATCGATCGGCGCTTGCGTGAGCGTAAAACTGTGCACCATTTGGCGGTACTATCTGAGCATGGGCCTGAGCCTATGCAGTGTGATAGGACTTTGACCAGAGCTGAACGGCAGGAACACAGACGTTGGAATGGGCTGTGTTTTTACTGTGGTGATTCCACTCATGCTATCTCCGATTGTCCTAAGCGCACTAAGCGGTTCGCTAGGTCTGCCACCATTGGTACGGTACAGTCTAAATTTCTATTGTCCGTTACTCTGATTTGTTCTTTGTCTTTCTACTCTGTTATGGCATTTGTGGATTCAGGCGCTGCCCTAAATTTGATGGACTTGGAGTATGCTAGGCGCTGTGGTTTTTTCTTGGAGCCCTTGCAGCATCCTATTCCATTGAGTGGAATTGATGCTACGCCTTTGGCCAAGAATAAGCCTCAGTACTGGACCCAATTGACCATGTGCATGGCTCCTGCACATCAGGAGGATATCCGTTTTTTGGTGTTACATAATCTGCATGATATGGTCGTTTTAGGGTTACCATGGCTACAGGTCCATAATCCAGTATTGGACTGGAAATCTATGTCTGTGTCCAGCTGGGGTTGCCAGGGGGTACATGGTGATGTTCCATTTTTGTCAATTTCGTCTTCTACTTCTTCTGAAGTTCCGGAGTTTTTGTCGGATTATCAGAATGTATTTGATGAGCCCAAAGCCAGTGCCCTACCTCCTCATAGGGATTGCGATTGTGCAATTAATTTGATTCCTGGCAGTAAGTTTCCTAAGGGCCGATTGTTCAATTTATCTGTGCCAGAACATGCCGCTATGCGGAGTTATATAAAGGAATCCTTGGAGAAAGGCCATTTTCGCCCATCGTCATCACCGTTGGGAGCTGGGTTCTTTTTTGTGGCCAAGAAGGATGGTTCTTTGAGACCTTGTATTGATTACCGCCTTCTTAATAAAATTACTGTCAAATTTCATTATCCTTTGCCGTTGCTGTCAGACTTGTTTGCTCGTATTAAAGGGGCTAGTTGGTTTACCAAGATAGACCTTCGAGGGGCGTATAATCTTGTGCATATTAAACGGGGCGATGAATGGAAAACAGCATTTAATATGCTCGAGGGCCATTTTGAGTACCTGGTGATGCCATTCGGGCTTTCCAATGCTCCATCAGTATTTCAGTCCTTTATGCATGACATCTTCCGAGAGTACCTGGATAAATTCCTGATTGTGTATTTGGATGATATTTTGGTCTTTTCGGATGATTGGGAGTCTCATGTGAAGCAGGTCAGAATGGTGTTCCAGGTCCTTCGTGCGAATTCCCTGTTTGTGAAGGGGTCAAAGTGTCTCTTTGGAGTTCAGAAGGTTTCATTTTTGGGGTTCATTTTTTCCCCTTCTACTGTCGAGATGGACCCTGTTAAAGTCCAGGCCATTCATGATTGGACTCAGCCGACATCTGTGAAGAGCCTGCAAAAGTTCCTGGGCTTTGCTAATTTTTATCGTTGCTTCATCGCTAATCTTTCTAGTGTTGCTAAACCGTTGACTGATTTGACCAAGAAGGGTGCTGATGTGGTCAATTGGTCTTCTGCGGCCGTGGATGCTTTTCAGGAATTGAAGCGTCGTTTTAATTCTGCCCCTGTGTTGTGCCAGCCAGATGTTTCGCTCCCGTTTCAGGTTGAGGTCGATGCCTCTGAGATTGGAGCAGGGGCTGTTTTGTTGCAAAGAAGTTCTGATGGCTCGGGAATGAAGCCATGTGCTTTCTTTTCTAGAAAGTTTTCGCCTGCTGAGCGCAATTATAATGTTGGTAATCGAGAATTGTTGGCCATGAAGTGGGCATTCGAGGAGTGGCGTCATTGGCTTGAAGGATCCAAGCATCGCGTGGTGGTCTTGACAGATCACAAAAATTTGACTTATCTTGAGTCTGCCAAAAGGTTGAATCCGAGACAGGCTCGATGGGCGTTATTTTTCTCCCGTTTTGATTTTGTGGTTTCGCACCTTCCGGGCTCTAAGAATGTGAAGGCTGATGCCCTGTCAAGGAGTTTTGTGCCTGACTCTCCGGGTGTTCCTGAGCCGGCGGGTATTCTCAAAGAGGGGGTAATTTTGTCTGCCATCTCCCCTGATTTGCGGCGGGTGCTGCAAAAATTTCAGGCTGATAGACCTGACCGTTGCCCAGCGGAGAAACTGTTTGTCCCTGATAGATGGACTAGTAGAGTTATCTCTGAGATTCATTGTTCAGTGTTGGCTGGGCATCCTGGAATCTTTTGTGCAGTCCTGTGGGACTTGTGCTCGGGCTAAGCCTTGCTGTTTTCGTGCTAGTGGGTTGCTTTTGCCCTTGCCGGTCCCGAAGAGGCCCTGGACGCATATTTCTATGGATTTTATTTCGGATCTCCCCGTCTCTCAAAAGATGTCGGTCATTTGGGTGGTTTGTGATCGCTTTTCTAAGATGGTCCATTTGGTACCCTTGTCTAAATTGCCTTCCTCCTCTGATTAGGTGCCATTGTTTTTCCAGCATGTGGTTCGTTTACATGGCATCCCGGAGAACATCGTTTCGGACAGAGGTTCTCAGTTTGTTTCGAGGTTTTGGCGATCCTTTTGTGCTAGGATGGGCATTGATTTGTCTTTTTCCTCGGCTTTCCATCCTCAGACAAATGGCCAAACCGAACGAACTAATCAGACGTTGGAAACATATCTGAGATGCTTTGTTTCTGCTGATCAGGATGATTGGGTGTCCTTTTTGCCGTTGGCTGAGTTTGCCCTTAATAATCGGGTCAGCTCGGCTACTTTGGTTTCGCCGTTTTTCTGCAATTCTGATTTCCATCCTCGTTTCTCTTCAGGGCAGGTTGAGTCTTCGGACTGTCCTGGTGTAGATTCTGTGGTGAATAGGTTGCAGCAGATCTGGACTCATGTGGTGGACAATTTGACATTGTCCCAGGAGAAGGCTCAACGTTTCGCTAACCGCCGGCGCTGTGTGGGTCACCGACTTCGTGTTGGGGATTTAGTTTGGTTGTTGTCTCGTTATGTTCCTATTAAGGTTTCCTCTCCTAAGTTTAAGCCTCATTTCATTGGTCCGTATAAAATTTCTGAGGTTATCAATCCTGTGTCATTTTGTTTGGCCCTTCCAGATTCTTTTGCCATCCATAATGTGTTCCATAGGTCGTTATTGCAGAGATACGTGGCACCTGTGGTTCCATCCGTTGACCCTCCTGCTCCGGTGTTGGTTGAGGGGGAGTTGGAGTATGTGGTGGAGAAGATTTTGGATTCTCGTATTTCGAGACGGAAACTCCAGTACTTGGTCAAGTGGAAGGGTTATGGTCAGGAGGATAATTCATGGGTTTTTGCCTCTGATGTTCATGCGGCCGATCTGGTTCGTGCCTTTCATTTGGCTCATCCTGGTCGGCCTGGGGGCTCTCGTGAGGGTTCGGTGACCCCTCCTCAAGGGGGGGGTACTGTTGTGAATTCTGTTTTCGGGCTCTCTCCTGTGGTCATGAATGGTACTTCGGCTGGTTCTGTCCATGGACTTTCTCTGATGCCTGTGGGTGTTTCTGAGTTTCCTTCCACAGGTGACGAGGCTAATTCGTTAGTGGGCTGCTCTATTTAACTCCACTTGGATCTTTGTCCCATGCCAGCTGTCAATGTTGTAGCATTGGTCTAGTTCGCTCCTGGATCTTCCTGGTTACCTGTTTCCTCCAGCAGAAGCTAAGTTTCGCTTTGCTTTTTTCTTGTTTGCTATTTTTTCTGTCCAGCATGCTTATGTGATTTTTGCCTTGCTTGCTGGAAGCTCTGGGACGCAGAGGGGCGCCTCCGCTCCGTTAGTCGGTGCGGAGGTATTTTTCCCTGCACTCTCTGTGTGGCTTTTGTAGGGTTTTTTGCTGACTGCAAAGTGACCTTTCCTATCTTCTGTCTGTTTAGTAAGTCGGGCCTCTCTTTGCTAAATCTATTTCATCTCTGTGTTTGTGATTTCATCTTACTCACAGTCAATATATGTGGGGGGCTGCCTTTTCCTTTGGGGAATTTTCTCTGAGGCAAGATAGGCTTATTTTTCCTATCTCTAGGGCTAGCTAGTTCTGAGGCTGTGACGAGGCGCCTAGGTCATGATAGGAGCGCTCCACGGCTATTTCTAGTGTGCGTGATAGGATTAGGGATTGCGGTCAGCAGAGGTTCCACTTCCCAGAGCTTGTCCTGTATTAATGTGCTATCAGGTCTTTTCTGGTGCTCTAACTACCAGGTCCACTATTTGTCCTAACCACCAGATCATACCAGCCCCCCACATATAATGACTGTGAGTAAAGATGAAAATATAAACACAGAGATGAAATAGATTTAGCAAAGTGAGGCCCGACTTACTGAACAGACTGAGGATAGGAAAGGTTACTTTGCGGTCAGCACAAAAACCTACAAAAAGACCATGCAGAGGGCGCAAAATGACCCTCTGCACCGACTCACGGTGCGGAGGCGCTCCCTCTGCGTCCCAGAGCTTCCAGCAAGCAAGACAACAAATTAAATAGCAAGCTGGACAGAAACCAAAGAAATGCAAGCTGAAACTTAGCTTCTGATGGGATACAGGTCACAAGAACGATCCAGGAGTGAACAGACCAATACTGGAACATTGACAGGTGGCATGGAGCAAAGATCTAAGTGGAGTTAAATAGAGCAGCAGCTAATGAATTAACCTCGTCACCTGTGAAACTCAGAAACACTTACCAGAGGAAGTCCACGGACAGAACCAGCCGAAGTACCATTCATGACCACAGGAGGGAGCCCGACAACAGAATTCACAACACTTCTCCGCTTGATCCACAGAATTAGGTTCATCATATAATAATCCTAAAGCCTGAAAAAAGGAGTCTACATTAAGCAAAGCCAGATTCCCAGATTCCAGGGAAAATGCCCAATCCTGTGGATCGCCACGCAGCAGGGAGATGATGATTTTAACCTGCTGAATGGAATCACCGGAGGATCGAGGTCTCAGAGCAAAAAACAGTTTACAGTTGTTTTTAAATCTCAAAAATTTGGACCTGTCACCGAAAAACAAATCAGGAGTAGGAATCTTCGGCTCTAAAGCAGGAGTCTGAATAATATAATCAGAAATACCCTGTACCCTAGCAGCAAGCTGGTCTACACGAGAAGCTAATTCCTGAACATCCATGCTAGCACAAGACTCCTCAGCCACCCAGAGATAAAAAAGGAAGAGAAGAAAAAGCAGACTACAGAAAAAAAATGGCTCAACACCTTTCTTCTCTTCTTCTGAGATGCATTTAAGTCATCATTGGCCAGTTGTACTGTTGTGATCTGGTGGCCTTGGAGCCGCATGGAACTTTCTCTGGAGTTGGTGGAAACTATACTGACCGCAAATCCTGAACTTAACACCGCAACTAGAAGTAGCCGTGGGGTGTGCCTAACAAATCCTAGACACCTCGACACAGCCGGAGGACTAAATACCCCTATAGATGGAAGTAGGAATTCTACCTTGCCTCAGAGCAGAACCCCAAAGGATAGGCAGCCCCCACAAATATTGACTGTGAGTAGTAGAGGAAAGACACACGCAGGTAGGAAACAGGATTTAGCAAAAGAGGCCACTTCTAGCTAAATAGGAAAGGATAGGACAGAGTACTAAGCGGTCAGTATTAAAACCCTTCCAAAAAATATCCACTGCAGATGATACAAAAAATTCCACCATCTAACTAAAGATGTGGAGCGTATATCTGCAACTCCTGAGAATCCAACAAGACTGAGAAAACACTGACACAATCTAAGCTGGACAAGAGAAAACAAATGAATAGCACAAAATAATTAAGCACACAGCATGTGTGCCACAGAAAAAAAAACCAAACACTTATCTTTGCTGAATTAGCAGCAAGGCAGGAGGAACCAGACAGAGAACCAACTCCTCCCAGAACCATGGACAACTGGCAAGGACTAATGAATCCTGCACACCTAAATACCCCAGTCAGAACTGCATTCAGCAGAAACGCCTGACCAAGACTGCACTTCAGGGACAACTGCATTACCACCTACAACCACCGGAGGGAGCCCAAAAGCAGAATTCACAACAGCCGCCTGTTTACTTCTGTTACCAATTTTGAACTGCATTTAGCCTACTTACTGATTTGAACCTACTCACTGTGTCAGCCTCTCATTACAGTTGTACTCCACTGAACAAAGCAATGCCCCCTGGTTAGTCCTGTTACCAATTTTGAACTGCATTTAGCCCACTTTATTATTTGGGCCTATATCTGTGTTTCCTCCTCATCCTGCCCATTGCCCAGCCAGTGATAGATGAGTCTGCTGGTACATTGACCCAGAACGCTACATTCCCCATGCACGCTACACAGCCAGAATGTGACCCTGCTGAAAGTCAGGTTCCCCTTCCCGCATACCATACCACCTTACACGGGGACAAAGAGGAAGGTGCAGATGAAAGTGCAGGTTCCTTCATCAGGTGTGGGGGGGAATACTCGTTGGCGATGTCACTGGCACAGGGCCCCTCATAGTACGCAAAAGTGTCGCTGCCGGTGGGAGGCGCCCCCGCCGTGCAAACACACCGCCGTACTTTGAGGGGCCCTGTGCCAGTGCCAATGCCAACGAGTGGGCCCACCCTGCTTGCTCAGGATCACAGTACTTGCAAAGTTGAAATACTTACCTCTCCCTGCTCCACTGCCGTGACGTGGTCCAGATTTCCTGGGCCCACTAAATACTTGAACCAGCCCTACCCCCCCACAACTTTAGCCAAATGACCCCCAATTTCCAATGCCTTACTATTATTATAAGGTAAATTAAGATTGACAAGCTTCAGTAACAAGAATGGATGTTTTTGCCATTAAAATGGGCACTGTTGGTGTTTTCCTGGCCTCCACTCTCTGCCGACTATGCTTCCCCATTAACTTGCATTGGGTTTCGTGTTTCGGTCGATCCCCGACTTTTCGCGATAATCGGCCGATTCCACTCGACTCGACTTTTGACCCTTTTGACCCTAAAAAACTAAAAGTCGCTCAACCCTAGCAGTCACCTCTCTGTGTTGGAGCTTCATGCAACACCTCAATGACTGGAAGCGAACGGCTGCAGGGAAAATATAACTTCAATTACTGGTAGCCGCTTTCCCAGTAAAACAGCCTAACATACTTTAAATATTATTTTCCTACAGGTTACCAATATATCTACAAGTAAATAGCATTTTTGTAGCTGACAGGTTATCTGTAAGGGTTTATTTACGCAGGCAGATATTGGCCTGTAACAAGCACCGATTCATGATGTGGGAACATTTTTCCTCTCCCCCCATTTTGTTGAATAATAAATAATTAAATAATAATAATAAGTGGTTTCCATATACCATCTTTTAGTGTGTGCTGTAGAAATGATATCTATTCTATACCACTAACACCCCATCATCCATGTGACAGAGTGCGGGAGTTGATCATATTGTGTTACTTGTGCCTAAAGAAATGCTCATGCATGTAAAGAAGCTGCGGAGACACCATCACGTGTTTCTCGACGCAAGCAGTGAATAGCCAGGCCTTTCCCCGGGAAGGAACAACCACGGGAAGGGCAGCATCCTATGAAGGAAAGCCACCTATGCCAAGCATGGTATCCATCCACAGACAGCTGTTTTGGGGTTTTTGCCCCTCATCAGTGTGGAGTAGGAATCTGGCTATTAGGAGCAGTGCCTAGTAAAAAGGCTATAAAGGCACAGATGATTGGCCTCGGGGAGACCAAAACATCCAACACCGCGGAGACACCATCACGTGTTTCTCAACGCAGTGATTCCAGAACACTGCCCCTATCCCTTATGGGAAATATGCAGATGCATGTAAAGAAGCTGCGGAGACACCATCTCGTGTTTCTCGACGCAAGCAGTGAATAGCCAGGCCTTTCCCCGGGAAGGAACAACCACGGGAAGGGCAGCATCCTATGAAGGAAAGCCACCTATGCCAAGCATGGTATCCATCCACAGACAGCTGTTTCGGGGTTTTTGCTCCTCATCAGTGTGGAGTAGGAATCTGGCTATTAGGAGCAGTGCCTAGTAAAAAGGCTATAAAGGCACAGATGATGGGCCTCGGGGAGACCAAAACATCCAACACCGCGGAGACACCATCACGTGTTTCTCAACGCAGTGATTCCAGAATCATCTGTGCCTTTATAGCCTTTTTACTAGGCACTGCTCCTAATAGCCAGATTCCTACTCCACACTGATGAGGGGCAAAAACCCCGAAACAGCTGTCTGTGGATGGATACCATGCTTGGCATAGGTGGCTTTCCTTCATAGGATGCTGCCCTTCCCGTGGTTGTTCCTTCCCGGGGAAAGGCCTGGCTATTCACTGCTTGCTTCGAGAAACACGTGATGGTGTCTCCGCAGCTTCTTTACATGCATCTGCATATTTCCCATAAGGGATGGGGGCAGTGTTCTGGAATCACTGCATTGAAAAACACGTGATGGTGTCTCCGCGGTGTTGGATGTTTTGGTCTCCCCGAGGCCAATCATCTGTGCCTTTATAGAGAAATGCTCAGGCATCAGTACTACTGGGTGGTGTCTGTCTCACACAATCGATGACTGTTGCATGCAGAATAGAGGAGCCATATGGTCGTGCATTAGGAAGACACGGCCATAGAGAAAATATAAAGATGGATCAGGCCAAGCAATTTCCTGATTTCTCTTATTATCTACTCCTTGCAGTGACTATGAGAAAATTGTGTTAAAACAGTTTTTTAAGCCCCAGCAAGTTCAGTATATCAATATGTTACTTAGGTTCCATATTAATCGTGAAACCATAGCCATGATGGATATGATATTAAACACTAAACTAGATACTTTGCCCATAAAGTTTTATGCGTATCTTTGATGCTCTATCATCCTAGTCTATTCTTCAATCCAGGGCTGGCATTATGGGCAGGCAGAACAGGCAGCTGTTTAGGGCCCCGGCTTCTCCAGGGGCTCTCAGCCAGTGGCCATTATGTTGCCCGTGTGTAAGAGGAGCCCGGCACCTACCCGCATTCAACTTATCAGCATCATACATGCCGATATAGCTGAAAGCAGTGATGCAGGAGAGAGCGTCAGATGACATTCAATCTCCCATCACTCCCCCTCTGCCTCTGACTCAGCGTGTGCCAGCTGAGGAGTTGAGACGCTCTGCAGAAGGCAGAGCAGGGGTGAATGAGGAGAGGTAAGTATTGTGTGTGTGTGTATGCATTATAGCGTGTGTGTGTCTTCTGCACTATACTTTTTGTGGGAGGAATGCACTATACTATGTATGTGTGCAGCTGCATTATACTGTGTGTGGCGGGACTGCACTATACTGTGTGTTGGGTGTTGTGAATTCTGTGGCTGAATTCACTCCTGTGGTCACAAGTGGTACTGCAGCTTCTGGGCTTCCTTCCTCAGGTGTTCTGGTGAGCTCATTAGCTGCTTCGTTACTTAACTCCACCTGATGCTGCTATCCTTGCTCCTTGTCAATGTTCCAGTGTTGGATCTGAGCTTCTCCTGATTGTTCCTGTGTCCTGCTGCTCTGTATAGCTAAGTGCTTTTTTGCTATTTTGTTGTTTTTTTTTTTTCTGTCCAGCTTGTCTTTTGTTTTGCTGGAAGCTCTGAGACGCAAAGGGTGTACCGCCGTGCCGTTAGTCCGGCACGGTGGGTCTTTTTGCCCCCTTTGCGTGGTTTTTGCTTTAGGGTTTTTTGTAGACTGCAAAGTTCGCTTTACTGTCCTCGCTCTGTCTAAGATTATCGGGCCCCACTTTGCTGAATCTATTTCATCCCTACGTTTTGTCTTTTCATCTTACTCACAGTCATTATATGTGGGGGGCTGCCTTTTCCTTTGGGGTATTTCTCTGGGGGCAAGTCAGGCCTATTTTTCTGTCTTCAGGCTAGCTAGTTTCTTAGGTTGTGCCGAGTTGCCTAGGTAGTTGTTAGGTGCAATCCACAGCCACTTTTAGTTGTGTTTAGGATAGGATCAGGTGTGTGGTCTACAGAGTTTCCACGTCTCAGAGCTCGTTTCTTTGTTTTTGGGTATTTGTCAGATCACTGTGTGCGCTCTGATCGCTAGGCACACTGTGTCTCTGGATTGCCTTCATAACACCTTTCATTAGCAGACATAACAGTACTAGGAGCCAGTAAATGATTCTCAATAGAGGGAAAGAAAAAGTTCTGACATCATTTTTTTTTCCTCTGCTCTGTGTTCATTTTTTTTTTTTTTCCCCCTAGACATTTGGGTGTTTCTGGACACAGGTGTGGACATGGATATTCAGGGTCTGTGCTCTTCAATGGATAATCTCGTTATAAATGTACAAAAGATTCAAGATACTATTGATCAGAAATATATGCTAGAACCAAGAATTCCTATTCCTGATTTGTTTTTTGGAGATAGAAAGAAGTTTCTAAGTTTCAAAAATAATTGTAAGCTATTTCTGGCCTTGAAACCTCATTCTTCTGGTAATCCTAGTCAACAGGTTTTGATTATTATTTCTTTTTTGCGCGGCGACCCTCAAGACTGGGCATTTTCTCTTGAGCCAGGAGACCCTGCATTGAGTAGTGTCGATGCGTTTTTCCTGGCACTCGGATTACTGTACGATGAGCCTAATTCAGTGGATCAGGCTGAGAAAAATTTGCTGGCTTTGTGCCAGGGTCAGGATGATATAGAAGTATATTGTCAGAAATTTAGGAAATGGTCAGTACTCACTCAGTGGAATGAATCTGCGCTGGCAGCTTTGTTCAGAAAGGGTCTCTCTGAGGCTCTTAAGGATGTCATGGTGGGATTTCCTATGCCTGCTGGTTTGAATGAGTCTTTGTCTTTGGCCATTCAGATCGGTCGACGCTTGCGCGAGCGTAAATCTGTGCACCATTTGGCGGTATTGCCTGAGGTTAAACCTGAGCCTATGCAGTGCGATAGGACTATGACCAGAGTTGAACGGCAGGAATACTGACGTCTGAATGGGCTATGTTTCTACTGTGGTGATTCCACTCATGCTATTTCTAATTGTCCTAAGCGCACTAAGCGGTCCGCTAGGTCTGCCGTCATTGGTACTGTACAGTCCAAATTCCTTCTGTCCATTACCTTGATATGCTCTTTGTCGTCGTTTTCTGTCATGGCGTTTGTGGATTCAGGCGCTGCCCTGAATCTGATGGATTTGGATTATGCTAAACGTTGTGGGTTTTTCTTGGAGCCCTTGCAGTGTCCTATTCCATTGAGAGGAATTGATGCTACACCTTTGGCCAAGAATAAACCTCAGTACTGGGCCCAGCTGACCATGTGTATGGCTCCTGCACATCAGGAAGTTATTCGCTTTCTGGTGTTGCATAATCTGCATGATGTGGTCGTGTTGGGGTTGCCATGGCTACAAACCCATAATCCAGTATTGGATTGGAATTCCATGTCGGTATCCAGCTGGGGTTGTCAGGGGGTACATGGTGATGTTCCATTTTTGTCGATTTCGTCATCCACCCCTTCTGAGGTCCCAGAGTTCTTGTCTGATTATCAGGATGTATTTGAAGAGCCCAAGTCCGATGCCCTACCTCCGCATAGGGACTGTGATTGTGCTATCAATTTGATTCCTGGTAGTAAATTCCCTAAAGGTCGATTATTTAATTTATCCGTGCCCGAACACGCCGCTATGCGCAGTTATGTGAAGGAATCCCTAGAGAAGGGACATATTCGCCCATCGTCATCACCACTGGGAGCAGGGTTCTTCTTTGTAGCCAAGAAGGATGGTTCACTGAGACCGTGTATTGATTACCGCCTTCTTAATAAGATCACTGTTAAATTTCAGTATCCCTTGCCATTGTTATCTGACTTGTTTGCTCGGATTAAGGGGGCTAGTTGGTTCACTAAGATAGATCTTCGTGGTGCGTATAATCTGGTGAGAATCAGGCAAGGAGATGAATGGAAAACTGCATTCAATACGCCCGAGGGTCATTTTGAGTATCTAGTGATGCCGTTCGGACTTGCCAATGCTCCATCAGTGTTTCAATCTTTTATGCATGACATCTTCCGTGAGTACCTGGATAAATTCCTGATTGTTTACTTGGATGACATTTTGATCTTCTCAGATGATTGGGAGTCTCATGTGAAGCAGGTCAGAATGGTTTTTCAGGTCCTGCGTGCTAACTCTTTGTTTGTGAAGGGATCAAAGTGTCTCTTCGGTGTGCAGAAAGTTTCATTTTTGGGGTTCATCTTTACCCCTTCTACTATCGAGATGGATCCAGTTAAGGTCCAAGCCATCCAGGATTGAATTCAGCCGACATCTCTGAAAAGTCTGCAAAAGTTCCTGGGCTTTGCTAATTTTTATCGTCTCTTCATCTGTAATTTTTCTAGCATTGCCAAACCATTGACCGATTTGACCAAGAAGGGTGCTGATTTGGTTAATTGGTCTTCTGCTGCTGTGGAAGCTTTTCAAGAGTTGAAGCGTCGTTTTTGTTCTGCCCCTGTGTTGTGTCAGCCAGATGTTTCTCTTCCGTTCCAGGTCGAGGTTGATGCTTCTGAGATTGGAGCAGGGGCGGTTTTGTCACAGAGAGGTTCTGATTGCTCAGTGATGAAACCATGTGCTTTCTTTTCCAGGAAGTTTTCGGCCGCTGAGCGTAATTATGATGTGGGCAACCGAGAGTTGCTGGCCATGAAGTGGGCATTCGAGGAGTGGCGTCATTGGCTTGAAGGAGCTAAGCATCGCGTGGTGGTATTGACTGATCATAAGAACTTGACTTATCTCGAGTCTGCCAAGCGCTTGAATCCTAGACAGGCCCGTTGGTCGTTATTTTTTGCCCGCTTCGACTTTGTGATTTCGTACCTTCCGGGCTCTAAAAATGTGAAGGCGGATGCTCTGTCTAGGAGTTTTGTGCCCGGCTCTCCGGGTTTATCTGAGCCAGCGGGTATCCTCAAGGAAGGAGTCATTGTGTCTGCCATCTCCCCTGATTTGCGGCGGGTGCTGCAAAAATTTCACGGGAATAAACCTGATCATTGTCCAGCGGAGAAACTGTTCGTCCCTGATAGGTGGACTAATAAACTTATCTCTGAACATCATTGTTCGGTGTTGGCTGGTCATCCTGGAATCTTTGGTACCAGAGAGTTAGTGGCTAGATCCTTCTGGTGGCCATCTCTGTCACGGGATGTACGTACTTTTGTGCAGTCCTGTGGGATTTGTGCTAGGGCTAAGCCCTCCTGTTCTCGTGCCAGTGGGTTGCTTTTGCCCTTGCCGGTCCCAAAGAGGCCTTGGACACATATTTCGATGGATTTCATTTCTGACCTTCCCGTTTCTCAAAAGATTTCAGTTATTTGGGTGGTCTGTGATCGCTTTTCTAAAATGGTCCATCTGGTGCCCTTGGCTAAATTGCCTTCCTCCTCTGATTTGGTACCTTTGTTCTTTCAGCATGTGGTTCGGTTGCATGGCATTCCTGAGAATATTGTTTCTGACAGAGGTTCCCAGTTTGTTTCAAGGTTCTGGCGAGCCTTTTGTGGTAGGATGGGCATTGACCTATCCTTTTCCTCGGCTTTCCATCCTTAAACTAATGGCCAGACCGAACGAACCAATCAGACCTTGGAAACATATCTGAGATGTTTTGTTTCTGCAGACCAGGATGATTGGGTGTCCTTTTTGCCGTTGGCTGAGTTCGCCCTTAATAATCGGGCCAGCTCGGCTACCTTGGTTTCTCCATTTTTTTGCAATTCTGGGTTCCATCCTCGTTTCTCTTCAGGACAGGTTGAGTCTTCGGACTGTCCTGGTGTGGATTCTGTGGTGGACAGGTTGCAGCAGATCTGGACTCAGGTAGTGGACAATTTGACCTTGTCCCAGGAGAAGGCTCAACTTTTTGCTAATCGCAGACGCCGTGTGGGTCCCCGACTTCGTGTTGGGGATCTGGTTTGGTTATCTTCTCGTCATATTCCTATGAAGGTTTCCTCTCCTAAATTTAAACCTCGTTTTATTGGTCTGTATAGGATTTCTGAGATTCTCAATCCTGTGTCTTTTCGTCTGACCCTCCCAGACTCCTTTTCCATACATAATGTATTCCATAGGTCGTTGTTGCGGAGATACGTGGCACCTATGGTTCCATCTGTTGAGCCTCCTGCCCCGGTTTTGGTGGAGGGGGAATTGGAGTATATTGTGGAGAAGATTTTGGATTCTCGTGTTTCTAGACGGAAACTCCAGTATCTGGTTAAATGGAAGGGTTATGCTCAGGAAGATAATTCCTGGGTTTTTGCCTCTGATGTTCATGCTCCCGATCTTGTTCGTGCCTTTCATGCGGCTCATCCTGGTAGGCCTGGGGGATCTGGTGAGGGTTCGGTGACCCCTCCTCAAGGGGGGGGTACTGTTGTGAATTCTGTGGCTGAATTCACTCCTGTGGTCACAAGTGGTACTGCAGCTTCTGGGCTTCCTTCCTCAGGTGTTCTGGTGAGCTCATTAGCTGCTTCGTTACTTAACTCCACCTGATGCTGCTATCCTTGCTCCTAGTCAATGTTCCAGTGTTGGATCTGAGCTTCTCCTGATTGTTCCTGTGTCCTGCTGCTCTGTATAGCTAAGTGCTTTTTTGCTATTTTGTTGTTTTTTTTTTTTCTGTCCAGCTTGTCTTTTGTTTTGCTGGAAGCTCTGAGACGCAAAGGGTGTACTGCCGTGCCGTTAGTCCGGCACGGTGGGTCTTTTTGCCCCCTTTGCGTGGTTTTTGCTTTAGGGTTTTTTGTAGACTGCAAAGTTCGCTTTACTGTCCTCGCTCTGTCTAAGATTATCGGGCCCCACTTTGCTGAATCTATTTCATCCCTACGTTTTGTCTTTTCATCTTACTCACAGTGATTATATGTGGGGGGCTGCCTTTTCCTTTGGGGTATTTCTCTGGGGGCAAGTCAGGCCTATTTTTCTGTCTTCAGGCTAGCTAGTTTCTTAGGTTGTGCCGAGTTGCCTAGGTAGTTGTTAGGCGCAATCCACAGCCACTTTTAGTTGTGTTTAGGATAGGATCAGGTGTGTGGTCTACAGAGTTTCCACGTCTCAGAGCTCGTTTCTTTGTTTTTGGGTATTTGTCAGATCACTGTGTGCGCTCTGATCGCTAGGCACACTGTGTCTCTGGATTGCCTTCATAACACCTTTCATTAGCAGACATAACAGTTGGGGACTGCATTATACTGTGTGTGTGGGGGACTGCACTATACTGTATGTTATTATTTTTGTCTGGTTGTGTATTTATTAGGGAGCTGAATTATACTGTGTGTGTGAGATTGCATTATATTCTGAGGGAGCGGCATTATACTCTAGTGGCACTGCATTGTACTCTTATTGGGCTGAATTATACTCTGAAGGGGCTGCAATATGCTCTATGATGGGACTACATTATACTCTATGAGGAGGACTGCAGTATACTCTGAGGGGGCATAATTGTACTCTATGAGGGGGCTGCAGCATACTCTGAGGAGGGCTGCAGTATACTCTGAGGGGGGCTGCAGTAAACTCTGAGGAGTGCTGTAATATACTCTGAGGGGGGCTGCATTTCACTATATGTACTATATGGGACCTGCATTATACTGTATTGAGGACTATCTGTACCAATCATTCTTCCACAGCCGTAAGGGTAGGTTCACACGGTCAGTAAACAATACAGGTTGGACACTGCGTACTTTTGCAGCTTCCAGATGTTACAGCATAGTGTATGGGATTTCAAGAAATCCCATGCACACCATGCATGCATAGAGGCCCGTGGCTCACCCACGGAGAAGGACATGCGTCGCGTCTCTCCAGACTGTAGCATGTCTATTTATCTTTAAGGAGACAGGAGCCTCAGCAAGGTAAATTTCACCCATATGATGTATTGGATGCGGTGAATCCGAACGGTTCAATGAACACATGCGGAATCACCTACATTCAATAGCCAGTAGCGGACATGTGCTGCATCCAAAGCGCTGCCAAGTACTGAACTTGGGAACATACCCTAAAGAGGCCGGGAAACAAGCATCAAGCGACTTCAATATTTTCAATCACGCTCATTAAGCTGCCTGAACTCAGCGCATGTAAATACAACAGAAATGTTTCTGTGTGATGGTGCAATATGTGAGCATTTGGGACACGACTTTAAACTTTTACCCAGGGCCCCACTTTGTCTAAATATGGCCCTGCTTATATCCAAGTTATAGATACACATCCGGTCTTATTACATATTGCGTCATTACATTGTTAGCCATATATAATCTGTATTTTAGCTGAAAGGAGGAATCGCTAGCCAAAAACACTGAGAAAACACATAACATATAGCTTCAAGCCTAAAATTGTCCGGTCCGCTGAATGAGGAGAAATTGACTCTTCTCTGCTCTATTTAATGGTGACTCTCACTGGGGCAGTTACCTGTAGGAACGTCCTCTTTGCACCACTCATCATATCGCACATCACGTTTTCCTTTCTCCATTATGGCTTCAGATTTGATTTTCTTCAGATATTTTCCTGGATGTCAAAGCTGTGAAAGTAATAATGTTAGAGTCACAGACAGAAGGAAAACTTAATTGGGATGATCTAGATGGAGGCTTTTACTACAAGCTCATGGGGCACTTGAGCTGCCAAAAGATGCCAACATCTCCGCCTCCTACAGTATATAACTGGGGCTGCCCTCAGTCAATGCGGCGGCGTGTAGTGATAGAAGCAGGCGTCACTGTAAGTAACTGCATTATGGCAAATTGATTTCCTTCATTATTGTGTCTTCACATTTCAGATGCACTAACATTTTTAATTTTCCATCATTTCAGGAATATTTTGTCTGGAAATGTTGTATTTTTGAGACACTATTTTTTTGTGAGGTTGGAAGCAATTTAGCAGTTTTTCATGGCATTCACTTCTGATATAAATGTCATGTTAGAAAAGTCGTTCACCCATTTTTTAATATTTACTTGCATCCTTGATGCCAATGCAGTTGAAAGCAATGATGAAGAAGGGAGCGTCAGCCATCAATCTCCCTCTGCGTCTGCCTTCTCAGCGCAGCAGGTGCAATAACATCTCTATTTTACATCCGCAGTGCAGACTGAAGAGCTCCACAGTGCTCGCTGTGTAGATTGGAGAAGTAGGGCACCGGGGAGAGCTGAGTATTTATTTTTTTAATGTAGGGATCAATTTACTGTATGGAGGACTTTGTGGGGCCATTATACTGTATGGAGGGCTATGTTGGGACATTATTCTGAATATAGGACTATGTGTGGCAAATTATACTGTAGGGATGAATATGTGAGGCTATTATAACGTATGGAGGACTATCTTTGGCCATTATATTGTTTGAAATACTTTGTGGGGCCCATTATTATTCTCTATGGAAGACTATGGGAGGGCATTATACAGTATGGAGGACAATATGGGGATATTATACTGTATGGATGACTATGTGGAGCCATTACACTGCATGGAGGACTATTTTGGGTCCATTCTACTGCTTGGAGGACTATGTGGGGCCATTCAACTGTAATGTGGACTATGTGTGGCCATTATACTGTACGGAGGACTATGTGGAGTCATCACACTGAATAGAACACTATTTCTTGCCCATTATATTGTATGCAGGACTCTGGGGCCCATTATACTGTTTGGAGGACTATGCAGGGATATTATACTGTATAGAGTACTATATAGAGTCATTGCTCTATATTGAAGACTATTTGATTCCCATTATATTATAATTAGTACTATGTTGGACCAACTATTTTGTATGGATGACTACGGGGGTTCCACTATACTGCATGGAGGACTATATGGGCCCATTGTACTATGTGGTTGGCTTTGTGGAGATCACAGTTGTGGCATTTATATATATATATTTATATATATATATATATATATATTCCTTATGAGAAAAGCAACAAGGGCACTCACCAGTCTTCAACGGGTCCCGCAGAAGCGCAGGCACAGCGCAAATTGGCCGTCGTCCTCCCCTGCTCACACGAGCTTCGGCTCCCTCTCCCCCGGTCATGAATTTTATCTGGAGTTGTCATTAATAAAGAAGTGACTTGTTGAAGACTGGTGAGTGCCCTCGTTGCTTTTCTCATAAGGATTATGTGGATAGAAGTCTTTCTTTCTGAAGGAGCACCCGAAGTCTAAAAGTCAGCGGCCTATGTATGAGTGACATCTACCCTGATTATAAGAAGTATATAGCAGGGTAAACCATCAGCACTCAGACAGCGGATGCACGCTCCAGGGTCCAAGGATCCAAATGGACAAAAACGTATAAGAAAAAAGAAGAGCAGCATCCATACCAGGTGATGAAAATCCAAAACGTATCTTTATTCTGCCATGGTAAAATACAACTTGACAAAGGCCAACCTGGCCGAAACGTTGTATTTTACCATGGCAGAATAAAGATACGTTTTGGATTTTCATCACCTGGTATGGATGCTGCACTTTTTTTTTCATCTACCCTGATTATAGTCTCGTTAACACAGTTGGATGAGGGACTGTGCCGCTTGTTTTTTACTTTTGCGGTAGTATTATATATATCTATCTATATATATACATATATATATATATATATATATATATATATATATATATATGTACGTACACACACACATGTGGAGCTAATAATGAAATACAACATTGTCTATATACTGTATTTTGAAGGAGAGGGGGGTATTGATGATCTCTTCACCTAGCTGATTTATACAATTTTTCAATGTAAATAACACAAAAATCCCCTGTTACTATTTGGATGCTGTAGTATAATATGTATAGCTAAAGAGAAAGGAGTCATTAAGGGAGATTCCCAACTTAGGTAGAACCCTGTATGAATGTAATGCATGTGAAAATTGGTCTGGAACCATGTGGAACTAATAATGGAACATAATATTCCTCCTTGAATTTAAACCCTGTGGGAATCGAAGCTGCTGATAATCTCCTCTCCTGGACGGTTTATGTAATTTTTCAGTGCCAAAAACCTGGAATCTCCTGGTGCTACGTGAATGTTGTAATATAACAGGTTTAGGTGCATTCCAAGTGAGGCAATCTGATGAATTGTAAATATCATTTAGGGCACGTGTCCCCAATCAGGAGTAGCAGCGAATTGGACGCGGGGCATCTGTTCTGCATCCAAACGATGCGTCCTGCATTGCCAGCACAGTGGTTGTGATTTATAGAAATTCCATGCCCACTGTGCTTCTATTTAGCTTTGCGTAAACTCACCCACAGAGCCGGTCTTTGAACCGCAGCACGTCAATCATCCACTGCGTAGTTTCACCCATAGCCATTCATTAGATGCGGTAAATGCGCACGGTTCAGTGAACACATGCGGACTTACCTGCGTGATTAGATCGCAGCATTTTAGAAGCAGTGAAAATACGCTATGTCCAAAAACGCTGCTATTTCCTGATAGCACATAGCCTTAAAAGCTCAAGAATATGCTTTTTCACAGACCTTGTAGTGCAGGCATGTCAAACTCAGGGTACCCCGAGGGCCACATGAGTAACAAGAGGTTGTTGCGAGGGCCGCACACAGCAGCTAATGTCACACACGTATTTTAACAGCAGTCATGAAAACAAGATATGAAGTAGTAATATGTAACAGCAACATATATTTGCAGTGCGCAAGAGCAACTAATATATTTAACAAAAATACAGCAATTAAAAACTAAACATTTATTTGCTATCATTTTTTGCAATCATTAGTGTTTTGTCCTGAGGCTTGACACCTCTTTGTGCTAACAATTATTCGTATATCAGGCTGAAATGACAACGCAGTGCCTACTTTGATCAAAGATGATAAGTGGTGATCAGTCAGCCTTGTTCTCTGAGAAGATTTTGTAAGTTTCATAAAAGAAAATAACTGTTCGCAAACATAGGTTGAACCAAACATTGCCATAATCTTTGTGGCAAACTTTTTAAAGTTGTTAAACTTTTCAGGAAGGTATGAAAAGAAACCAGGTATTCCCACTTCAAGATACTTTGCTCTGAGTGTAGAATCAGATTGTATTTCTAAAAGTTCCATCTGCAGGCTTTGTTGGGGGCGCATTGGCCATTTTATAATCAGAGTTTTCTGTGAAGAAAATTATCTGTTTACAAACTTTGCAAACACTGGATTTCTCTAGCCTAAGCACACAGCTTGCCAAAATGCAGTCCCCAGATGCTGTCGTTAAATCCAAATGGAGCAGTTCTGCCGGAACATATAGTAACGACTCCCCCAGCAGGTTTTATACAGATGGAGCTGTTCCACTGGCCAATATAGTAATAATTCCCCCAAAAGGTTATGTACAGATGGTGCTGTAATACTGGTATCTATAGTAACAGCACCAATGGCAGGTTACATACAGATGGTGTTCCACCAGTTCATAGAGTAATAGCTTTCCATTTGCATCACAATTATTTATAATCTGAGTGCTCACCCCTCTCTTTAATTTTTAATGGTTACATACAGGAGGGCCACTCACTTGCTTGGACTTTGCCTGTGCGGCAGTGGGTCCCTTCTTCCTCAGCACGGTCACAGTATCCCAGTCACTCTCAGCCACGACTCTTCCTCCGCTCACAACAAAACTGACTTAGGACGGTGATGAGCAGCCACGCGAGCCGCAGATGTACAAAACTCACAATCAGCACTTCCGGGTCGTCATTCAGGGAGAATTTAAAAGAAATCTGGCCCAGTGTTACACACTAGGTTTAATGTGGCACACAATTTGAGACAGGTGGCACACACAGCACTGGCACCGAAGCAGAAATCCCAATCTTAATCTCCCACTATTTTTTTTTCCAGGGAGAATTTAACAGAAATCTGGCCCAGTGTTACACACTAGGTTTAATGTGGCACACAATTTGAGACAGGTGGCACACACAGGACTGGCACCGAAGCAGAAATGCCAATCTTAATCTCCCACTATTTTTTTTTCCAGGTAGAATTTAAAAAAATTCTGGCCCAGTATTACACACTAGATTTAATGTGGCACTAAATTAGAGACAGGTGGCACACACAGGACTGGCACCGAAGCAGAAATGCCAATCTTAATCTCCCACTATTTTTTTTCAGGGAGAATTTAAAAAAAATCTGGCCCAGTATTACACACTAGGTTTAATGTGGCACACAATTTGAGACAGGTGGCACACACAGGACTGGCTCCGAAGCAGAAATGCCAATCTTAATCTCCCACTATTTTTTTTTCATGGAGAATTTAAAAGAAATCTGGCCCAGTGTTACACACTAGGTTTAATGTGGCACAAAATTAGAGACAGGTGGCACACACAGGACTGGCACCGAAGCAGAAATTCCAATCTTAATCTCCCACTTTTTTTTTTCCCAGGGAGAATTAAAAAAAAATCTGGCCCAGTATTACACACTAGGTTTAATGTGGCACTAAATTAGAGACAGATGCCACACACAGCACTGGCAATGAGGCTGAATTGCCAATCTTAATCTCCCACTATTTTTGTTTTATTTATGAGAGAATTGACAAGAAATCAGGCCCACTGTTAGACTGTATGTTTTCTGTGCCAGAAAATGAGACACAGATGCCACACACAGGACTGCCACTGATGCAGATTTACCAATTTTAATTTGCACCCTTTATTATTTTTTTCTTCAGGGAGACTAGTGAATAAATCTGGGCCCCTGTATTAGAGTATATTTTCTGTGGCAGAAAGTGGCTTGAAGAGATATAATGAAAAAAAAGAAAAGGGACTGTCCTACAATTACTATCTCCCTGCAGTAATCTCAGCAAAGTATGGCAGGCAGCAATAACAAGGAGTGGACTGCTGCACAAAAAAGTCAAAAGTGTGGACAAACAAACAAGATAGCTGTGCAGAAAGGAAGGAGCAACAGGATTTGTGCTTTGAAAAAAGCAGTTGGTTTGCACAGCGGCGTACAAACAGCAATGCAGCTATCAGGGAGCCTTCTAGGGCAGCCCAATGAGCTACAGCGCTGAGGAAAAAAAAAATGTAGCCTCCACTGTCCCTGCAAAGAAAAGGTGGTGTTGGACAGTGGAAATCGCTACAGCACAAGCTGTTTGGGGGTTAATGTACCCTGCCTAATGCTATCCCTGCTTCTGACGAAGCGGCAGCAACCTCTCCCTATGCTCAGATCAGCAGCAGTAAGATGGCGGTCGGCGTGCACGCCCCTTTATAGCCCCTGTGATGCCGCAGAAAGCAAGCCAATCACTGCAATGCCCTTCTCTAAGATGGTGGGGACCAGGACCTATGTCATCACGCTGCCCACACTCTGCGTCCACCTTCATTGGCTGAGAAATGGCGCTTTTCGCTTCATTGAAACGTGACTTTGGCGCGAAAGTCGCATACCGCATGGCCGACCCCACACAGGGATCGGGTAGGGTTTCATGAAACCCGACTTTGCCAAAAGTCGGCGACTTATGAAAATGACCGATCCGTTTAGCTCAACCCTAATAATGACTCTTTGTTTTTCCCCTAAAATTATAACAATCCCTCATTGTGTCGCCTTATAATAATTATCCTCAGTGCCTCTTTATTGTAATAATGCTCCTGAGCAGGGGTGTACATAGAAATAACAGGCCGCACATAGAAAAAGTCCTATCACGTCACAGTCAAAGAAGAACATATCTCAAACATTTAAAGAAATAGAGAAGGTTATGTATTGCAGCACTTAGGGGCTTCAGCAGGGGTAAAATAACTAACTGGTCTTACTTTCTATGATACCCCTTTCATGACCTGCGTAGAGTATTATGCCTCTACAAAGTATGAGGACCCCACACAGTATGATGACTCCATAGCACATAAAGTGTGATGTCCATCAAAACCACCCGTACAGTGTTGAGGACCTCACAGCCCCCATACAGTATGATGTCCCCCATAACCATCCCATACAGTATGATGGTCACCACAGCCCCCAACATAGTATAATGTACCCCATAGACCTCCAGACAGTATAATTTCCCCCACAGCCACCTCACACAGTATAATATCAACCACAACCACCCTACACAGTAAGATGGTCCCCCCACGCAGCATGATAGATGCCCCATACACTATGAAGATCCCCTATAGTCCCAATACTGTATGATGGTCCCCCTACAGCCCCCTATATAGTATGATGGTCCTCCAACAGCCCCCTATCTAGTATGATGGTACACCCCACAGCTTCTTAAATATTATTATGGTTCACCTCACAGCTCCTATGCAGTATGATGGTAGCCAAAACAACCCCCATACAGTATGATGGTTCACATAATTGCTCCCTATCTAGTATGACGGTCCACCTCACAGTCCCCTATATAAAATGAAGGCCGTCCCAACAGCCCTCTAAGTAGTATGATGGTCCCCCCAATAGTACACTATATAGTATGGTGGCCCACCGCACAGCCCCTTATATACTATGATGGTCCATCTCACAGAGCCCTATATACTGTGATGGTCTCCTATAACCCCCACAAATAAACAAAAAAATCCCTATACTCACTTAATCCAGACACCTCATTCTCTGCAGCATTTGACTCTTCTATCCATTCTCGCAGTGGATGCTGGAAGTGTGATGCAGTGACATCATTGTGCAGCGCCCCAGAGACCTGGTCGTTGCAGTATGATGCTCTGCCACTAAAGGGAGTGATGGTACATCTGATGCCACTAAAGGAGTTCTTCTGACCAGGTATCACCAGCACACATTACACTTCACACTCCGGCCACTAGGGGGAGAAAAAGGCTTTATTTATTTATTGGGCCACTCCTCACATTGGTAAAACTAGGGGTTGGGGAGGAAGTTAGTCAGAAGCTGACTGGGTTGGATTCAGGCAACATCCCTTGGCAGGGGGTGTTGCAGGGAGAAGACACAGGGGTCCCTGTCAGGCGTGGGAACCTTTGCACGTTTTGAAGGGACTATGTCCAAATCTAAAAACCATACTAATATGTAGCCATTAGTGATGAGCGAATATACTCATTGCTCTGGCGTTCCCGAGCATGCTCGGGTGATCTCCGAGTATTTTGCCGTGCTCGGAGATTTAGTGTTTGTTGACACAGCTGCATGATTTGCGGCTGCTAGACAGCCTGAATATATGTGTGAAATTCCTAACAAACAGGCAACCCTCACATGTATTCAGGCTGTCTAGCAGTCATAAAATCATGCAGCTGCGTCGACAAACACTAAATCTCCAGCTTTCTACAGATGTCCACAGCAAACTACACAATAACAATCTTCTCCTCCTCATTTGATGCGTTCCTGGTGCAGATGTGAAGCCGCGTTAATGTGTTTGTTTCATACAACAGAAAAGCTTTGATTTTGCATTTAAAAACATAACTGCAGTTCTTTACATGCATTTTTTTTAGGCTCCGCATAGAACAGAGAAAAAAATATCACCAAAACCGCAGATCAGCAGCGTTATTAACCCCTTTCTGACCTCGGACTGGATAATACGTCCGAGGTCAGATCCCCTGTTTTGACGTGGGCTCCGGCTGTTTTGAACAGCTGACATGTGCGCTCAATAGCGGCGATTGGAATCGCGATCCACCCGCCGCTATTATCTAGCTAATGGCGGAATTTTTGTTTTTAGCAAACTTTGGAATTTGTTTTCACCACTTAGGTAAAAATAACCTAGACATGTTTGGTGTCTATGAACTCATAATGACCTGGAGAATCATAATAGCCGGTCAGTTTTTGCATTTAGTGAACCTAGCAAAAAAAGCCAAACAAGAAATACGTGTGGAATTGCACTTTTTTTGCAATTTCACCGCACTTGGAATTTTTTTCCCGTTTTCTAGTACACGACATGCAAAAACCAATGATGTCGTTCAAAAATACAACTCGTCCCGCAAAAAATAAGCCCTCACATGGCCACATTGACAGAAAAATAAAAAAAGTTATGGCTCTGGGAAGGAGGGGAGCGAAAAACGAACACGGAAAAACGGAAAATCCCACGGTCATGAAGGGGTTAAACACACAGGGGACACCGTTTTCATGAAGTCACATCCACTTTGCTTGGACAGGTAAACGCGGAAGAATTTTTGTGCAAAAAAATCAGCAGAAAAAACACAGCATCTACGCTACATATCAACACGGTCTTAAATTTTGAAGGAAAGTGGATGTGAGTCCATGAAATCTCCAACCCTGTGGTCTGAAGACTGAACCTTGGAGTTTTGGTGCATTTTTTCTCTATAGGCTTCTTCTGAAAAAAAAACACATGAAGAAAAACGCTGTTACATATTTAAGAGCAGAATCAAAGTTTTCCTGTACTATGAAAAAAGTGTTAAAAACGCTGCTTCATCTTACTAACCGCTTCTTTTTCTACAATGCAGACTGTTATAGAGGTTTTATTAGAACTCAACACACAGTATTTTACACTATTTAATAGATAGTATTTCTCTATATCCTTGTCTCTCCACTTGTTTTACAGATGTTCTTCATTTCCCTTTTCTTTCCTTGCCTTTCCCATTCATTTTCTTCCCCTTCTCCGGCTTAAATATTTTATACATAAGGTATCTTATGTGTATCGTACCCTCTTTCCCTTGAATATCCTGTGCATACAGCGACACCAAATATGTCCTTGTTATGTGCTGATTTGTGTTTATTTATTTATTTTTTTAAATGCATTAAAAATTACATTATTTTGTTCATTATCAAGTGTTCTTATTGGGGTGGGGGCTGATGATGATGAGTGGACAATCGCAGGTCCTCTACGGGGACTAACAAATACAATGAAAATTAAAGAAAATTCACATCTCCCTCCTTTTTCCCCAATAAAAAGAAAACAACATACAGATGTATCGCTACATTCATAAAAGTCCGATCTATCAAAGTATAAAATAAATAACCAGATCAATAAATTTTATAATGAGAAAAAAAATAAAATCCCCAGAATTGTGTTTCTTCGAACACTGTAACAAAATGAAATAAGTGATAATCAAAACATCGTATCTACTCCAAAATTGTATAAAAAAAAAGAATGGATTAGGGCACAAACTCTCAGATAGCTATGGTGAGGGGAAAATAAAAAAGTTGTGCTTATTGGAAAATGGGAGGAAAAAACAAATGTGTTCATGAATACAAGAGGAAGATAATAAATGACATACTGTAAAAAGTTGCAGACAAATTTCTTGAAATAAAAGGAAATATACCAGAAACAGATCACTTACATTTTGTGTTTAGGATCCAGGGGAGGCAGAAACTGGGACAAGTCTTCAATTTGACTGACTCCAAGAAATGACCAACATCCAAAACGCACATTATTAACACCTTGTCGGTTTGTTCCCATCCCCCATCCTGTGATGTCACCTCCAGGCAGGGTCAGGGTAATTGCATTCTATGGCTCTTTATGTTGATGTATCCCAACCTGTGGTTTGTGATATTTAAGGTCAAAGAAAAGCAATTCCCAGACCAAATAACAACCAGTCCACAGAGGAATCCTCCACAATAAACCCTATTCCTATAAGTCTATGACATTTTACATGAAACTTCATGGCATATTAAATGTTCACAGACCAATGTCAAAGGAGAGCTGAGGTCCAGTTTTTCCATTTACCATTTACAAAATTTACATATTCCATTTACAATAGGGACTGTTAAGTCTGTGTTTTTTGTGCCATTAGCATGTTAAAAGCCCATTGAATATCCCCCACAATGGTCCCACATGTATAAGTACTATTGTCAGGTCTGTGCTGGGACACCCTGGGGGTCTGTGGCTTTGTGCTGCAGGAGGCCTAGACCAGTGTCTTTTGTCCTCTTACTGGAAGATGTGAATGCTTTACCTGTTACCAATGGACGACAATGACAGTTTGGGGCCCCTGTTCAAGAAATGTGTCTGTGCCCCACTCTTTTTATGAGGACACAGCTACAGATATATATATATATATATACAGCCACACACACACATACATGTATATATTACATAGTCTCCATTATTATGTATATTGCCATCCCTTATTACATAGTGCCCTCTCTTTTTATGCATAGCACCGTCCCTTAATATCGGTTTACATAGAGCCCTGTCTTTAATGCATACTGTCCTCTCTTGTTAGATATATAGTGCAAAGACGGCTGATGGAGCATAGGAAAGCTTATTTTCTAATGGAGGAGCTGATGGACTAGTCGTCTGGTCACCAGCTGCTCCATCAGCAGTCATTTTATATCTAACAAGAGACAACTGTGTAATAAAAGAGGGCGGTGTGAATAACAGAAATAACAAAAATACACTATGTAAGAGACAGCACTGTACGTAACAGCAGAGGAAGCTATATAATAAGGGATGGCAACATATATAACTGGAGAGAATGGTACGTAATAAAGGACGGTGTTATAAATAATAAAAGAGGAAACTATGTAACTAAGGACAGTGTTATACATAATAAGAGAGTACAGTATATACTTAGGGACTGTATTATACATAATAAATGAGTACACTATATACTAAGGGAGTAAAATATAAAATGATAAGCAGCACTGTCCAACATTAACTATAATCTCTGACTCCCAACAATATAAATTATTCAGTCTGTGATTCTCCCCAATTACCTGTAAGGCTATGTGCACATGGAATATAATAAAGGTTTTACAGTACAGGAAAAGTGAATGAGATCCCTGAAATCTCATGCACACACTGCTAATTTTTCCCTGCAGATTAAAATCTGCATAATGTCAATTCTTGCAGTGTATTTCACCCATACTGATGGTGAAAAATACATAACAAAAGCATGGCAAAAAATGTGGAAAAAATAAATGTATTTTTTGCAACTTTCTTCCTGCCAACACACTAGAATATGCAGCAGAATCTTCTCCTGCAAATCATGAATGTGTGCACACAGCCTTTGTCCCTGTCCTGTGCCCCCCTCTCATTCATTACAGTATAAGTCCTTGATAGCAACATAATAAATATCGGGGTTAGAGAAGATGCCATCAGGTACAGAGCCTCATCCTTCACCTCACCATTTAATTCAAATCACTGGCAGGGTCTTCTCCCTCCTTTCAATTCATTATAAAGTGTCCTATGCACCTTATCGCCTCCTCTCCCACTACTCAATAAATTTTAAGTACTCGATAGCATCACAATGAATTGTGAGATGGGGAGGATGCTACCAGGGACTTAGCATCCTCCTCCCCCACCCAATTCATTTCTAACATCCCCCTCTCCCTGTTCGTAAATCCATTTTAAGTCCCCCTTCCTTCCATCCCAATCCCCCACATCATCATTGTCCTCCTCTCTCCCCCCCCGCATTCCATCAATGTCCTATCCCCCACCTCCACGATTACCCTCTCCACCACCCCAATCATTGTTCTCCTCCACCACCTCCATCATTGTTCTCCCCCACCTCTATCATTGCTCTCTCCCACCACCTCCATCATTGCCCTCTCCATCACCTCCATCATTGCCTTTTCTACCACCCCCATCGTTTCTCTCTCCACCACCCCTATCATTGCCTTATTCCCCACCCCCATTATTGCCCTCTCCACCTCCCCATCATTGCCCTCTCCACATTCCCATCATTGCCCTCTCCATCACCTCCATCATTACCCTCTCCACCACCACCATCATTGTTCTCCCCCTCTACCCCATCATTGTCCTCTCCACCACCCACATCATTGCCCTTTCCACCACCTCCATCATTGTCTTCTTCCCCAACACACACATCATTGCCCTTTCCACCACCTCCATCATTGCTTTCTCCCCCACCAGCACCATCATTGCCCTTTACACCACCTCTATCATTGCTTTCTCTTCACCACCCCCATCATTGCCCTTTCCACCACCCCATCATTACCCTCTCCATCACCTCCATCATTGTGCTCTCCACCACCTACATACACAGATACACAGATAGACATATACACCACTATCCTCTCCGTACGCTCCCGGCAGCTTCCACTCTGGCACAGTCGGGCATTGAATGCTGACATCATCCAACCGCACTGCTGTGTGAGACAGGAAGCATGGGCAGGAATCACAGGATGGATCCCTGCAGCTTTGCTCTGCTGCCATTCTCTCCTGTAGGCAGCAGAGCTCCAGCTCCAGGAATCGCTCCCTGCCCGCCGCACATGTGGGCAATCTGGCCTGGGCCCCCACCGGAGCTTTGGGGCTGGATAAACAGGCCAGATTGCCCTCAGTGTTTGCCCCCTTCCACCTTCGGGCCTCGCTGCAGCCACACCAGCTGCACATGTGGTATGGCCGTCCCTGCCTGTTACATTTCAACCATTCAGTGTCGGACTACTGCACCCAACCCATTGTCATTATCTAATGACAATGTCAATCACTAAGGAATGTATCAGACAATAGTTTCATGGAGTCATCTGGCACATTAGGTTTTGCACATCCTCTTTTGTGAGTTCAGTCAGAGGTTCAGACATAGTAAATTGTGTCCAAGTGTCCGGATTATACACTCGAAATTTATCCACATCAGAGCACATTTTGGCTCTGTCGGAACTATTATAGTCTATGGCCCCATCAGCAGCCACATCTGAATCCCGTTTTGCTGGGGGTTCAGATAGAAGCCCCAATGGGAACCTTGAAAGTGAGCAAGAACACATTGTGAAAGGGACCTAAGAATCTTTTTCAGTAGATGATCATAAGAAATTAGTTTAAAAAACACTTATTAAAAAGATTGACTTGGGTAGAATGTTGGGTCCCTTTTCCTTATTACCAATTGATAACTTAAGGGTCTCGCCGTTAGGTTTGGTCCACAAAAAGGAGGTCAGAAAATTTTATTTGATCCACTATTTGTCAAATCCTAAACGGGTATCGGTAAATGATGATATTGATGAATCCTTGTCAAGTGTTTCTTACACATCACTTGTTGAGGCAACTAAACTGGTTCAGCAGGCGGGTCAGGGTGCTTTATTGGCAAAGGCAAATGTTGACTCTGTATTCCGCCTCCTGCCGGTACATCCCGGATTATGTTGAATCATTATAGGCTGCTTCACGTTATGTGATTATTTTGAGGCTTTTAAAGCATTTCTCCTTTTTTTGGATCCAGCTCATCATTTCACATATGGTATTAACTTGTGTTTGGGTCACAGTTGGGGGATCATACTATGTTGGGGTCAACAAACTTAGTTGTGTACAGTAGCATCATCATAGTGTGCATGTAAAGGGTACTGTGTAAAAATGTACTATGTGTGTATCATACTGTGTTTTGAAGGCACTTTTTAGGGCATCATAATTTATAAAGGCAATGAAAAGGGAATCTTTGGCTTGAATAGGAGGAAAATTACCCTGTAAAGGCTGTAAAGTTTTGAGATATGCTCTTCTGTGATCCTACCTAATATTATTTACTATTTCTGTGGAGGGGAGAGGTCCAGTGAGAACATCTGCCATGGGGTCCATGATTTTTATGTACATCCTTGGGCTCAGCTCCTGAACTCGCTACATACAAGCAAATCCTTCTAGTGAGATAGTTACACCAAGGTGCATGAAGAGTTAAATTCAAAGTTCATAAAAGACAAATAGACTTTCCTAGCCCAGATGTGAAGGAGCCCTTATAACTTTAGTAAGTGTACACCAAACATATGAATATTTTACACATCACAATAGACAATTACATGCGCACATCTTACAATAATACAAATAATTCCAGATACACAGACAAAAACGTACACAGATTTACACATACATACACTGTGTGCAGAATTATTAGGCAAGTTGTATTTTGATCACATGATACTTTTTATACATGTTGTCCTACTCCAAGCTGTTCAGGCTTGAGAGCCAACTACCAATTAAGTAAATCAGGTGATGTGCATCTCTGTAATGAGTAGGGGTGTTTTATAATGACATCAAAACCCTATATAAGGTGTGCTTAATAATTAGGCAACTTCCTTTCCTTTGGCAAAATGGGTCAGAAGAGAGAATTGACGGGCTCTGAAAAGTCCAAAATTATGAGATGTGTTGCAGAGGGATGCAGCAGTTTTGAAATTGCCAAACTTTTGAAGCATGATCACCATACAATCAAGCGTTTCATGGCAAATAGCCAACAGGGTCGCAAGAAGCGTGTTGGGCAAAAAAGGAGCAAAATAACTGCCCATGAATTGAGGAAAATCAAGAATGAAGCTGCCAAGATGCCATTTGCCACCAGATTTGCCATATTTTAGAGCTGCAACATTACTGGAGTAACAAAAAAGCACAAGGTGTGCGATACTCAGGGACATGGCCAAGGTAAGGAAGGCTGAAAAACTACCACCTTTGAACAAGAAACATAAGATAAAACATCAAGACTGGGCCAAGAAATATCTTAAGACTTACTTTTCAAAGGTTTCATGGACTGATGAAATGAGAGTGATTCTTGATGGGCCAGATGGATGGGCCAGAGGCTGGATCTGTAAAGGGCAGAGAACTCCACTCCGCCTCAGATGTCAGCAAGGTGGAGGTGGGGCACTGGTATGGGCTGGTATCATCAATGATTAACTTGTGGGACCTTTTTGGGTTGAGGATGGAGTGAAGCTCAACTCCCAGACCTACTGCCAGTTTCTGGAAGACAACATCTTCAAGCAGTGGTACAGGAAGAAGTCGGTACTTGCCACGGTCTTCATCCCAACCCTAACACACGTCTTCAACCTCTCACTCACAACAGGTGTCTTTCCCTCATCCTTCAAGCATGCCAAGATCACACCCATCTTCAAAAAGCCCTCCCTCAACTCATCCTCCGTGTCTAGCTATTGCCCAATATCTCTTCTCCCTTATGCCTCAAACTTACTGGAACAACATGTCCATCTTGAACTGTCCTGCCACCTATCCTCTTGCTCCCTCTTTGACCGGTTACAATCTGGCTTCCGATCCCATCACTCAACTGAAACTGCGATAACTAAAGTCACCAATGACCTACTAACTGCCAAGAGCAAGCGACACTATTCTGTCCTCCTTCTCCTGGACCTGTCTTCTGCATTTGACACTGTGGACCACTCCCTTCTGCTACAGATCCTCTCATCTCTTGGCATCACAGTCTTGGCCCTAACCTGGATATCATATCTGACAGACCGAATATTCAGTGTCTCCCTCCCCCACACCACCTCCTCACGCTGCCCCTTGTCCATCAGCGTTCCTCAAGGTTCTGTTCTAGGACCTCTATACTTGTCTCCATCTCCACCTTCAGCCTAGGACAGCTCATAGAATCCCACGGTATGCAGTATCATCTCTATGCCGATGACACACAGGTCTACCTATCCGGACCTGACCTCACCTCCTTACTTACCAAAATCCAACACTGTCTGTCTGCTATCTTGGCCTTCTTTTCTGCTCACTTTCTAAAACTGAACATGGACAAAACAGAATTCGTCATCTTTCCCCCATCTCACTCTTCCCCTCCACCAGACATATCTATCAATGTCAATGGCTGCTCACTTTCCCCAGTCCCATATGTCCAGTGCCTCGGGGTGATCCTCGACTCTGCTCTCTCTTTCAAGCCACATATCCAAGCCCTTGCCACCTCCTGCCATCTCAAACTCAAAAAAATCTCCCAGATCTGTGCATTCCTTGACCGTGACACCACAAAAAAACTAGTGCATGCCCTTATCATCTCCTGCCTTGACTACTGCTCTACGCAGCATCAAACATGCAGTGTTTCCTGACCGTGGAAGCACACCCTTACAGACACATATATCAGGGTCTGGGACAACATTTAGAGCTTTGAATTTAAGTTTAAATTAAGATGAAGTGGGTAAAGGACCGGTGTAATCCCGATGTGCTGGGAGCCCTGATATTTCATGCAACAGGTCAAACTGTTTTTCTGGTTATTCACACTCAGTTGCCTGAAACCTCAGTTTTGTAGACTACTATTGGTAGAAAAATGTAAGGATAGTAGCACAGGTAGTTAACTGATGATCAATTCACCCACAGTATTAATTTGATAAAAGCACAGCAGCAGTCAGCCATGGACCATTCATGAGGCATCAGGGTCTGTACCAGCATTTAAAGCTTTGAACTTAAGTTTAAAATAAGACGAGGTGGCTGAGAGATTGGTGTAAGTCTGCTGTGCTGGAACCCCTGATACCTCATGCAACAGCTCAAACTGCATTTTTGCTGAGCCACACTCAGGTGGCACAAATATCAGCCTGGTAGACCACAAATGTTAGAAAAATGTAAGGATAGTAACACAGATAGTTGACTGAAAGTTAGTGCACGCCTGCTGGTCTGGGAGCCATAGTGCTACAGGCAACACACATGAAGGAGGCCCAACTTGCAGTCCAAACATTTAAAACAGATATTGCCAAACGCCACTAAAGTGGCATCAATTTCCCCAGAGAAGAAATAGTATCAGCAGCAGTAGCCACAGCATGCACAGAAGCCACAACAATATTGCAAGATCAATGCAGCACACTAAAAACCACACCATCGCCTAGTTTGCTCAGACTGTGACTGGGTTGCAAAAGTCACTGGAGATCCATGACTTGTTCATCTTGATGAAAGTTAGGTGGCCTACACTTTTTGTGTGTAGCAGAGGCGATCGAAGTATTGGATCTTCTAATCTCCCATGGAGACTATTGAAGCATGCAAAAGAGTAAAAAAAAAAAAAAGATTTTAAAAATATTTGAAAAATAAAAAAATATAAAAGTTAAAATTACCCCGCTTTCGTCTCATTGAAAATAAAACAATAATTAAAAAAATTAAATATACACATATTTTGTATGGCAGAGTTCAGAATCGCCCGATCTATCAATATAAAAAAGAAGTAACCCGATCGCTAAATCACGTAACAAGAACAAAATTAAAAACACCAGAAGTACATTTTTTGGTCGCTGCTACATTGCAATAAAATGCAATAACGGGCGATCAAAAGATCATATCTACACCAAAATGGTATCAATAAAAACAACAGCTTGGCAAGCAAAAAATAAGCCCTCATACAGACCCAGATCACAAATCAAAAATGGAGATGCTACAGGTCTCAGAAAATGGTGCCATTTTTTTAATAAATTTTGAATTCTTTTTCACCACGTAAATAAAAAAGAACCTATACATGTTTGGTTTCTGTAAACTCGTAATGACCTGGAGAATCATAATGGCAGGTCAGTTTTAGCATTTAGTGAAGATGGTAAAAAAAAAAACAGACTCAATTATTTACCAATCAAAAATTAGTATATAGCAGCAAGGTAAACATATAGGTATCAAATATTTAAAAATTAACGTTTAATAGATCCCACTAAAATGCCATAGGGTATACAGTTAGGTCCATATATATTTGGACAGAGACAACATTTTTCTAATTTTGGTTCTAGACATTACCACAATGAATTTTAAACAAAACAATTCAGATGCAGTTGAAGTTCAGACTTTCATTTGAGGGTATCCACATTAAAATTGGATGAAGGGTTTAGGAGTTCCAGCTCCTTAACATGTGCCACCCTGTTTTTAAAGGGGCCAAAAGTTATTGGACAATTGACTCCAAGGCCATTTCATGGACAGGTGTGGGCAATCCCTTCGTTAGGTCATTCTCAATTAAGCAGATAAAAGGCCTGGAGTTGATTTCAGGTGTGGTGCTTGCATTTGGAAGGTTTTGCTGTGAAGTAAACATGTGGCCAGAGGAGCTCTCCATGCAGGTGAAACAAGCCATCCTTAAGCTGCGAAAGCAGAAAAAAACCCATCCGAGAAATTGCTGCAATATTAGGAGTGGCAAAATCTACATTTTGGTACATTCTGAGAAAGAAAGAAAGCACTGGTGAACTCATCAATGCAAAAAGACCTGGGCGCCACGGAAGACAACAGTGGTGGATGATCGCAGAATAATCTCCATGGTGAAGAGAAACCCCTTCACAACAGCCAACCAAGTGACCAACACTCTCCAGGAGGCCGGCGTATCAATATCCAAATCTACCATAGAGAGAAGACTGCATGAAAGTAAATACAGAGGGTTCACTGCACGGTGCAAGCCACTCATAAGCATTAAGAATAAAAAGACTAGACTGGACTTTGCTAAAAACATCTAAAAAAAGCCAGCACAGTTCAGGAAGAACATTCTATGGACAGATGAACCCAAGATCAACTTCTACCAGAATGATGGAAAGAGAAAAGTATGGTGAAGGCGTGGTACAGCTCATGATCCAAAGCATACCACATCATCTGTAAAACACTGCGGAGGCAGTGTGATGGCTTGGGCATGCATGGCTGCCAGTGGCACTGGGTCACTAGTGTTTATTGATGATGTGACACAGGACAGAAGCAGCCGAATGAATTCTGAGGTATTCAGAGCCATACTGTGTGCTCAGATCCAGCCAAATGCAGCCAAACTGATTGGTTGTCGTTTCATACTACAGATGGTCAATGACCCAAAACATAAAGCCAAAGCAACCCAGGAGTTTATTAAAGCAAAGAAGTGGAATATTCTTGAATGGCCAAGTCAGTCACCTGATGTCAACCCAATTGAGCATGCATTTCACTTGTTAAACACTAAACTTCAGACAGAAAGGCCCACAAACAATCAGCAACTGAAAACCACCACAGTGAAGGCCTGGACGAGCTTCAAAAAGGAGGAAACACAGCATCTGGTGATGTCCATGAGTTCAACACTTCAGGCAGTCATTGCCAACAAAGGGTTTTCAACCCAAGTACTAAAAATGAACATTTTATTTAAAATTATTGAATCTGTCCAATTACTTTTGGTCCCTTTATAAACAGGGTGGCACATGTTAAGGAGCTGAAACTCCTAAACCCTTCATCCAATTTTAATGTGGATACCCTCAAATGAAAGCTTAAAGTCTGAACTTCAACTGCATCTGAATTGTTTTCTTTAAAATTCATTGTGGTAATGTCTATAACCAAAATTAGAAAAATGTTGTCTCTGTCCAAATATATATGGACCTAACTGTATATACCAAGACGGTCTGAGAGAAGAGAAAATGAGAAATAATAATACACCAAAGACAAATTACACCATTTAAAATTCCAAACAACCTCCCTCCTTTAAGAATAGGAGGAAAAAAGGTAGATGTATGTCACAATAGCTTCAAAATTGTGCTACACCGGATAAGCCCGAAGGCCAAATCAACACCTTATAGCCCGAAGGCCCAAAAAACACCTTGTTTCATAGATTTTGTTATCTCTAATAAATAACAGAAACAATCTCACCCAGCGTTGCTGTTTTCAAGAAGCATTCGTAGGGTTCAGAATATCCGTGGATCCCGGGGCAGGCCCGCTTCCTCATGCAAGAGGGGGGTTGTTTGGAATTTTAAATGGTGTAATTTGTCTTTGGTGTATTATTATTTCTCATTTTCTCTTCTGTCAGACCGTCTTGGTATATATACCCTATGGCATTTTAGTGGGATCTATTAAAGGTTACTTTTTAAATATTTGATACCTATATGTTTACCTTGCTGCTATATATTAAAAAAAGCCAACAATTGTGGTATTGCACCTTTTTTTGCAATTTCACTACACTTGGAATTTTTTTCCTGTTTTCCAGTACACAATAAGTTAAAACCAATGGTGTCATTCAAAAGTATAACTTGTCTCGCAAAAAACAACCCCTCACATGGCCATACTGACCAAAAATAAAATCGTTATGGGAAGAAGGGGAGCAAAAAAACAGAAATTCAAAATCTGAAATACCCATGGACATTAAGGGGTTAATGAGGCACGTGTTCCTATAGTGCTGTCAGGACTCTGAACATTTTTTATTACCTTTTGTGCATTACTGCCCTTTTCCAAGATGGTCTTTGGTCTCATGTGCACTGTGTCTTCCTGCTATAATAATCCACCCCAGCCTTCAGTCTGTGCTAGAGTATTCTGCCTTGCATCCAGCTCCTGACCCTGGTGACTTTCTGGCTATATACCTGCTCCTTTGAACCTGTGTGGTGATCCTGCTACTCTGCTCTGAGTTCCTGCTGCATACACCAGTTCCAGTAATCCTCCTTCATTGCTGCTCGTGTTTACTTCCATCTGCGTTTGCTGGACATGTAAGCTGTTGCTGCTTTGCAAGAACCTGAGACTATTACCCAGGCCTCCCTGGTTGTGCTAAGATATTATTTGAACTGCCTTATAAGCATATCTATCTGTGTTTTGGACTAAGCAAGGACTTATTCGTTTCAAGTATCCTCAAGAATAATTGTGCTTCATAGACTTTCTGCGTGATTGCATTTTCCTCTGAAGTTTTCTATAGACTGCTAAGCTGCGTTTAATATGTGCACCAAGTGTTGTGGACTTGAGTTTCTCTCTGCACCTGTTTGAATCACCGTGTGATAATATAGACTTTACCACTTATAAAACTGTGTCCTGTAGTTGTCTGTTCCACGCAAAGAGTCTCCTGAGTTATCCCCTATAATTATTACAGGATACTCTAGCCTAAAAAAAAAAAAGGAGACTGCTGGAACAATGACTGCAGAGAGCAGACTAGAACAGGTGTTTTCCATAATTAGATCACTGCAGAAAGATGTGGAAGGTCTGCAAAAGCAGTTTGGAAGCTTTAAACACAATTAACAAGTGTTTGGACAGACTTTGCAGGACTTAAGCACCCACATGGCAGCCCAGAAAAACAAACTTGCTGGCATAGAGTCCCAGTATGGATGGGGTTTTCAGGACATAAGCACACAAATAGCTGCACAAGTGACTTTTCCCTCTGGGCAACCGCCACTAGCTAGCCCACCTAAGTTGCCCCCATTCAGATTTAATGGTGATCGTGACAAATTTTGTGGCTTTGTGAATCAACGTATGCTATATTTTGATGTGCATGCTGACCGTTTTCCTAATGATAGATCCAAAGTATTGTGTGTAATAATGCTCCTGACCGCACGAGCGCTCGCCTGGGCGAATCCGATGATTGAGTCTCGTGACCCATGGTTAAATAACTTGGATGATTTCTTGGCCGATATGGCATTAATGTTTGATGATCCTAATCGCCGTGCAACCGCTGAATCTGCTTTATTGTCTTTACGCCAGGCAAAACGTTCTGCTATTGAGTATGCTACTGAATTCAGGAGATTAGCGGTAGATACCAATTGGGACAGTTATGCACAATTGCCTATTTTTAAAAAGGGTCTGTCTAGTATTGTAAAATATGAAATAGCTCACTCTGAGTCACCACAAGAGCTAGAGACATTTATACCGCATTGTGTGTGCATTGACATTCGCCTTACTGAGCGTAGGCAGAAGTTTGCTGTATATAACCGTATTTCTAACTTTTCCCTTCCTTCCAAATAGCCTGCAGGTAAGACATCTCAGGAGGTGGAGGAGGTGCCCATGCAAATTGATTCCGTTCAGAGGCGCGAGATCAATGAGCGCTGGGAGCATCGCCTTCGTGAAAGTCTGTTTCTACTGCGGCCAGTCTGACCACCTCCTGATCAATTGTCCTAAGTGTCCTAGACGGCCTAACAAGGTGCTAGCAGCAGTAGGGGAGTATGACAACTGTGATGATGAATCTGACATCTCTGAATGTAGCCTGCCTTTAAATGCTGTATTCCATTCACTTTCTATGACTTCACTCCCCAAAAAGCTTAAGGAAAAGAACTCTCACTGTTCTCTCCCTATTAAGATCCTGTGTTCAGGACAGTGGATTTCCAGTGCAGCTATGGTTGATTCTGGTGCAGGTGGCAATTTCATGGATATCACATTTGCCAAGGAACATGGTATTGAAATTCATCAAAGAGCCTCTCCAATTACCCTGGAAACAGTGGATGGGTCACCTTTAATCTCTGGGCCTGTGGATCAGGAGACCATACCCCTTGAAATTTTGTTGTAGCCTAATTATCAGGAGCAACTTTCTTTCTTGCTAACTTCTTCTCATTTTCCTGTGATTTTAGGCATTCCTTGGTTGCGTTCTCAGAACCCAATTATCAACTGGGAGACCAAGGAGATTATCTTTCCAACAAGGAGCAACTCAGCGTTAACAGAAGCTGTCCCTGAGTCCACAGCTACGGAACCACCGGTACAGGTATTTACTTTAACTCCAGCATATAAAGAGTTCTCTGACATCTGTGACAAGAAGAATGCAGATCAGCTTCCTCCACACAGGCATTATGACTGTCCCATTGAGTTGCTTCCTGGGGCAGCTATTCCTTTTGGTAACGTATACCCTTTGGCAGCACCTGAGCTTCAAGCCTTAAAGGAGTATATTGATGAAAATCTGGCCAAATGCTTCATATGTCCTTCTTCCTCACCAGCAGGGGCACCTATATTTTTTTGTAAAGAAGGATGGGACCCTGAGACCCTGTGTTGACTATCGGAAACTCAATAAGGTAACCGTACAAAACCGTTACCCTTTGCCTCTGATTCCTGAATTACTGGAAAGAGTCCACCATGCTAAGGTGTTCTCTAAACTGGATCTTCGTGGGGCTTATAATTTGGTGCGTATTCGTCCAGGGGATGAGTGGAAGACAGCATTCAGATGCCGGTATGGACACTTTGAATCTCTTGTGATGCCCTTCGGGCTTTGTAACACCCCTGCAACGTTTCAACACCTTGGTAATTACATTTTCAGAGATTTGTTGGACCAGTTTGTGGTGATCTATTTGGACGATATACTAATCTTTTCTGACTCTCTACAGGAACATGAAGAACATGTCAAAACTGTTTTAAGACGTCTGAAAGAGAACCATCTGTATATTAAGCTGGAGAAATGTGAGTTCCATCGTTCTGAGATACAGTTCTTGGGTTATATCATCTCTCCCCAGGGGCTGAACATGGAATCTGGTAAGATTCAGGCTATCCTTGACTGGCTGGTACCCAAGAACGTTAAGGAGGTCCAACGTTTTATTGGTTTTGCAAATTTCTACAGACTCTTCATTCGAAATTTTTCTGATATTGTCCATCCCATTACTTCCTTGACAAAGAAGGAAAAGCCCTTTAAGTGGTCATCACAGGCTCAAGAAGCTTTTGATCGGCTTAAGATCTGTTTCACATCAGCACCGCTGTTGATAAACCCAGATCCAACACTTTCTTTCATTGTGGAGGTGGATGCTTCTGATAATGCTTTGGGGGCTGTTCTCTCCCAAAGAACTGGAGAGAAGGGTCTGCTACATCCTTGTGCTTTCTTTACCCGTAGACTAACCTCAGCAGAGAAGAATTACCACGTGGGAGACAAGGAATTGCTGGCTATTATTGCAGCTTTCAAAGAATGGAGGCATCATCTGCAAGGAGCTGCACAAAAGATCATATTGCTAACTGACCATCGCAATTTAGAGTTCCTTAGATCCGCTAGATGTCTTTCTCCTCGTCAGGCTCATTGGAACTTATTTTTAAATCAATTTAACTTTGTTATCTCGTACCATCCAGGTTCTCGTAATGGGAAGGCTGATGCTTTATCCCGAATCCATGCTGCGGATTCCGTACCTGGAGCCCCATCCAAGACCATTCTATCTGTTGCCAATTTCATCAGAGTTATCCACGATCAGGACTTGTGGAAGGAGTGCAGGGAGGCCTATGACAGTGATGTATTTCTGGCCAACCCACCTGTGGATATTAATCTTGTCTTTAAGGGTGGCATGTGGTTCAGAGATCGACGTATCTACGTCCCTTAGGTCGTCCGTCTGCAGATCCTCAAGTTGGTACATGACTCCAAGTTGGCTGGTCACAGGGGGTACAGAAGACACAAGAGTTCCTGAGCTGATTCTTCTGGTGGCCATCCTGCCTGAAGGATACCAAGGACTATGTTCTCTCTTGCGAGGTATGTGCTCGTTACAAGACTCTTCATGCGGCACCTATGGGTCTTCTACAAACATTACCTGTTTCATCCCGCCCTTGGGGGTCTATATCAATGGACTTTATTGTGGAGCTGCCTACATCGGGGGACATGAATACAATCATGGTAGTAGTTGATCGCCTGACTAAAGCTGCTCATTTTGTTCCGTGCACTGGCCTCCCCTCAGCTAAAGATACAGTGAACTTGGTTATACAGAATGTCTTTCGGTTGCATGGGGTTGCGGATGAGATCATCTCTGACCGTGGAGTACAGTTCACTTCAAGATTCTGGAAGGGGTTTTGCTCTGCACTCAATATTAATGTCTGTCTCACTTCCGCTTACCATCCCCAGACAAATGGTCAGACTGGAACAAGATCTAAGATGCTATGTCGGCCATCTCCAGGATGATTGGCTGGAGTTGCTGCCGTTAGCTGAATTTTCATATAACAATTCTCAGAGCGCCTCCACTAAATTTACACCTTTCTTTGCCAATCTGGGTTATCATCTGTGTATCTTACCTAGGTCTCCAATTAATTCTCCGGTTCCGGCAGTGGAGGAAAGGCTGACTGCGATGAGGCAAAATCTGGAGGTTCTGAAGGAATCCCTGACCACAGCTCAAGAACGTTATAAGAGATCGGCTGATAGATTCTGTAAATCTGCACCCATGTTAAAGGTAGGAGATTCCGTGTGGTTAGCAACTAAGAATCTGAAGTTAAACATTCCTTCACAAAAACTTGGACAAAAATTCATTGGCCCTTTCAAGATCAACGGTATTGTGAGCTCTGTGGCCTGCCGGATGAAGCTGCCTAGGACTATGAAGGTACACCCAGTTTTTCATGTATCTTTACTAAAGCCTGTATCTCCTAATACCTTCCAGGGACGTGTTGTACCACCTCTGCAGCCTGTGGTGATTGATGGGCAAGAACAATTTGTGGTGGAAATTGTTGATTCCAGGATTCTCAGGAATCTGCTCCAATATCTGATAAGATGGCAGGGATATCCCCCTGAGGAAGACTCTTGGGAACCTGTGGAAAACATCAATGCCCAACAGAAGATTTCTCGTTTTCATCAGAGATTCCCTGAGAAACCAGGTCCAGGATCGTCCTGAGGCCGCTTTTAAGGAGGGAGTAATGTCAGGACTCTGAACATTTCTTATTACCTTTTTGTATATTACTGCCCTTTTCCAAGATGGCATCTTTGGTCCCATGTGCACTGTGTCTTCCTGCTATAAAACTCCACCCCAGCCTTCAGTCTGTGCTACAGTATTCTGCCTTGCATCCAGCTCCTGACCCTGGTGACTTTCTGGCTATATACCTGCTCCTGTGTGGTGATCCTGCTACTCTGCTCTGAGTTCCTGCTGCATACACCAGTTCCAGTAATCCTCCTTCATCTGCTGCTCGTGTTTACTTCCATCTGCGTTTGCTGGACATGTAAGCTGTTGCTGCTTTGCAAGAACCTGAGACTATTACCCAGGCTTCCCTGGTTGTGCTAAGATATTATTTGAACTGCCTTATAAGCATATCTATCTGTGTTTTGGACTAAGCAAGGACTTATTCGTGTCAAGTATCCTCAAGAATAATTGTGCTTCATAGACTTTCTGCGTGATTGCATTCTCCTCTGAAGTTTCCTATAGACTGCTAAGCTGCGTTTAATATTTGCACCAAGTGTTGTGGACTTGAGTTTCTCTCTGCACCTGTTTGAATCACCGTGTGATAATATAGACTTTACCACTTATAAAACTGTGCCCTGTAGTTGTCTGTTCCACGCAAAGAGTCTCCTGAATTATCCCCTATAATTATTACAAGTGCAGAGAGAATCCCCCCCCCCACCTCCATACTGCACAGCCTGGACTCACCGCAATCAGGTAGTGTTTAAATTAATATGCTCTGGAGATTGCAGTCACACAGCTCAAGAGTTGTGAACAGCTATCCTGGATGAGTTTGAGCAATGGCTATCTCTACTGAACCTGGAGCCAGGAAAGTCCATGTGCGATAACAGTGTGAACATGTTGGCGGCCACACGCCACCGCAACCTCACACACGTGCCTTGCGTGGCTCAATGTCCTCAAACTGGTGGTATGCAATTTCTCCGCCATTATCCCGGCCCGGATGCAATGCTGCAGAAATAACGGTCGGTGTGCGCTCACTTCAGCCGTTCACACCCCACGTGCCTTAAATTGCTACAGATGTCTTTTGGCCTACCGGTTAACCGTTTGATATGCAATGAGCCGACACAGTGGAATTCTATGGGGCATATGTTGCAGCGACTGTAGCATCAGCGACAAATCCTGGTGCAGTATGTCCTTTTGCCTAGCCTGGGCCAACACACTACAGACGTGGTGCAAACCATGCTTGCTTTCGAAATGGCTACTAAGATGGTTAGCGCTGACAATGTCATCATCAGAATCACTATTCTGGTCATCTACATGCTGGAGCACACTTTGAATAGTCTGTGGGAGGAGTTGATGGACCCAGCCCATTCACCAGCAGAAAAGAGTAAAAGTCTGAAAAGATGTAAATAACTAGAGAGGACGGTGCAGGAGTATCTGGAGCTCAATATCAATGCCATTGAAGGGGTTTGGATTCTTTTTCATTTTGGTCTTCAAAAATAGAAGAGTGAGGAAAACAGAGGAAAAAATGAATACAACAGTTCAAGGATAAAGTGAATAAGTTACTTTTATTAAACTAATGACATAGACAAGTGAGGTAAGGTTGGGGGAACACCAGAAAAAATTGGGCACATCACAAGGGACGAAAAAGGTATGCACAATATATGAGTTATAAAATAGTAAAAAATAGCAGCAAAAATGTGCTCAATTTTTTCTGGTGTTTCCCCACCCTTACCTCACTTGTCTATGTTATTAATATAATAAAATGTACTTATTCACTTTATCTTTGGACTGTTGTATTCGCTTTTTTACTGTTTTCCTTGTTCAGTTTACCGAGGATTGTCTATGAGTAGCACATGACATAACTGTATGCCGCATAACAATATGAAATAATATTTGATTTATGGCTATGTATCTTATGTGCTCTGTACCTTCGAGGTTGGCCTGAGCTCACCTATCATGCCTTGGAGGTTTTGTCATGCCCGGCAGCCAGTGTTCTCTCTGAATGAGTCTTCAGCACTGCTGGTGGTTTCCTCACAGATAAGCGCAACCGGCTGTCCCCTGAAAATGTAGACTACCTAATGTTCATCAAGATAAACAAGTCATCGATCTGCAATGACTTTTGCACCCCAGTTGCAGACAGGGCAGATTATGTGTTGGTGTCTTTTTTAGTGTGCTGCATTGATCTTGCATTATTGTAGACTGTGACACCTTTGTCGTGGCTTCTGTGCCTGCTGTTGCTGCTGATGTTACAAACTATTTTTTTGAAATGTGGAGACTCCAAGTTGAGTCTCCATCTGGTGGGTTGCCTGCAGTGGAAGGGGTCTCAGAGCCCCATTATACTATTCATGCTCTGGGGAAATTGGTGTTACTTCAGTAGTGTGTGGCAATGATATTTTGAAAAGTTTGGACTCCAAGTTGGGTCTCCTTCATGTGTGTTACCTGTAGCAGTAGGGCTCCCAGACCAACAGGCCTGCCCTTAACTTTCTGTCAATTACCTGTGTTACTATCCTTAAATGTTTCTAACAATAGTAGTCTGCAAAGGTGATATAAGTGCCACTTGAGTGTGGCTGAGCAGAAAAGCAGTTTGAGCTGTTGCATGAAGTATCAGGGCTCCCAGCACAGAAGGCTTACACAGGACCCTCACCCAACTCCTCTTAATTTAAATTTAAACTTTAAGCTGTAAATGCTGGCCTAGACCCTGTTACCTCAGGTTTGGCCTATGTCTGACTGCTGCTATGCCATTATCAAATTTCTACTGTGGGTCAATTGATGCCACTTTTCCTGGTGTTTGCCCCTAATTTTTGGAAATGTTTGGACTCCAAGATAAGTCTCCTTCATGTGTGTTGTCAGGGCTTTTAGAGCACCAGGCCTACACCAGTCACTCATCTACCTGTTACTGATTAATGTCTAAACTAGAAATGCTGGTCCAAGCCCTGTCCCAAGCATCCATGCTGTGCAATTATACTATTTGTACTCTAGGTCAATTGATGCCACTTTTCCTGGTGTCTGTCCCTAATTTGAGCTGTTTTGGCATCTTTTTGCCCCCGTCATATGTGTTTGGTTTTGATGCCCATTGAATTTAATGGGGTTTGGATATGTTCAATGAATTGTTCGGCGAACATTGGGATGTTTGCCAATGAGAACTGCACCGAACCTTGAAAGTTTTGTTCATCTCTAATTAAGACCCGTATACAGTATTTTCAAAAGGTGTAAACACGATTCTTGCAGCCTCACTTCCTAACAAGGATGAAATAAAGATTGAAATTATTATACCAACAGCTTTTTTTTCCTTCTTCATACTGGCATTTTTAAATGACTAAACAGCCGCAATCAGCATGCATGACTGTGTATCACAGCTGGCATGTGCCAGCTCAGATGCTACATCTATAATAATAATCTTTATTTTTATATAGTACTAACATATTCCGCAGCGCTTTACAGTTTGCACACATTATCATCACTGTCCCCGATGGGGCTCACAATCTAGATTCCCTATCAGTATGTCTTTGGAATGTGGGAGGAAACCGGAGGAAACCCACACAAACACAGGGAGAACATACAAACTCTTTGCAGATGTTGTCCTGGGTGCGATTAGAACCCAGGACTAGTGTTGAGCGATACCTTCCGATATCGGAAAGTATCGGATAGGATCGGCCAATATTCAAAAAATATCGGATATCGCCGATACCGATACCCGATCCCAATGCAAGTCAATGGGACCAAAATATCGGAATTAAACTAAACCCTTTCTTGCCTTGTAGGTTCATTCTACATGAAGGAAAACAACTAAGAATAATGCCGGATGTATTTAGGGAGGTGGCGGAGACATTAAAGTCATAGAGGTTTATCCCAATCAAATAGAATAGCATGTTTTTTTTTGTTTTTTTTAAGACGTTCGGAGTGACAAAGATATTGACTATGTAAATTTTTTTTTTTATTTTGTGAGATATTGATGTTTCACTATTCCACGCCCTTCCCCTTCTTTTTTTTCTTTTTTTTTTTTCTTTTCACACACTTTCATCTTCATCATCATCAGCATCTTTGACATCAACTTCTTCACCTTATTCATCTTCTTCTTCATCCTTTACCTTTTTTTTTTTTTTATTACATTCTTCATATTCATTTTATTCCACTGTTATTATTCTTCCTATTCTACTTCTTCATCATATTCTCATTTGTGACAGGCATTCCCGTAGTTGTTATCTATAAAAGTTTGAAGATTACACCTTCCGTTCTGCCAGTCACAAAAGTTACATTTGTCCGCGTTCAGTTTGGCCTGCAGCATCAGGCTTTATCCAGGGGCACCACGAGGAGGAACGGACTCACCCCCATACACTGCTTAGTCTTCTTCTGCATATAATTTAGATAATATCTTTTGCTCTGATATTAAGTCTTCTGCTTAATGTTCTTCTGCTCTTTGTTCTGCAGCCTCTTGTTCTTCTGCTTCTCGGTCTTCCATGTCGTCGTCTCCAGGGTCGTCGTCTCCAGTGTCGTCATCTCCGCCGTCGTCGTCGTCATCGGGGTGGTCTTCCGGGTCGTCGTCATCGGGGTGGTCTTCCAGGTCGTCGACTTTAGGGTCTTCAACTTGGAAATGTAGCAGAAGGTACAAGAAGGCTGAGAAAATGCCAAGAACCAGCTGATGGAACTGGAACTCGGATGGCTACCCGAAGGTTCAAGAGCCTATGGAACTACCGAGGACCAGCTGACGTTATTGGAACCCGGTTACTAAGCAGGAGGTACCCGTGCTAAAAAGCACTACCAAGGACCGCCTGACGTTGGCGGAACTCGGATACCCAGAAGGAGGCACCTAAGCCAAAGGCTCTGCCCGGAACCAGCTGACGTTACTGGAACCAGGATGGGGAGCAGAAGGTACAAGAGCAAAAGACACTGCCGAGAACCAGCTGACGGTACTGGAACCCGGATGGGTAGCCGAAGGTCCAAGAGCCAATGGAACTACCGAGGACCAGCTGACGTTACTGGAACCCGGTTACTAAGCAGGAGGTACCCATGCCTGAAAGCACTACCAAGGACCACCTGACGTTGGTGGAACTTGGATACCCAGAAGGAGGCACCTAAGCCAAAGGCACTACCAGGAACCAGCTGACGGTACTGGAACCAGGATGGGGAGCAGAAGGTACAAGAGCAAAAGACACTGCCGAGAACCAGCTGGCGTTGCTGGAACCCGGATGCGTTGCCCCAGTGTGCAAGAGCCAATGGCACGACCGAGGACCAGCTGACGGTGCTGGAACCCGGTTACTAAGCTGTAGGTGCCCGCGCTTAAAAGCACTACCAAGGACCGCCTGACGTTGGCGGAACTCGGATACCCAGGAGGAGGCACCTAAGCCAAAGGCTCGGCCCGGAACCAGCTGACGGTGCTGGAACCAGGAGGTGGACCCGAAGGTCCACAGGAGAGGAGAGAACAGCTAGGCCGCGAGGCAGCCGCAGTTACCGAACCCCAACAGTCCTACAGGGGGAGCTGGGCCTACTGGCACTACAGAACCAGCCTTGACTACCAGTTCACGCAGCCCACATAGGAAGCTCCTAAACTGGAGGCACCCTGGAGTTGGCTAACCCGACCGCACCACGACGGGGCAAGCATAGGCGTCTCAGTGAACTTGACACAACCCGGAAACAGCTGACGGTGCTGAAACCAGGCTTGGCACGAGGGAGTACCTGTGACAAGAACACTGCCGAGAACCAGCGGGCGGTGCTGGAACCCGGATGCGTTGCCCCAGTGTGCAAGAGCCAATGGCACCGAGGACCAGCTGACGGTGCTGGAACCCGGTTACTAAGCTGTAGGTGCCCGCGCTTAAAAGCACTACCAAGGACTGCCTGGCGTTGGCAGAACTCGGATACCCAGGAGGAGGCACCTAAGCCAAAGGCTCGGCCCGGAACCAGCTGACGGTGCTGGAACCAGGTGGTGGACCCGAAGGTCCACAGGAGAGGAGAGAACAGCTAGGCCGCGAGGCAGCCGCAGTTACCGAACCCAACAGTCCTACAGGGGGAGCTGGGCCTACTGGCACTACAGAACCAGCCTTGACTACCAGTTCACGCAGCCCACATAGGAAGCTCCTAAACTGGAGGCACCCTGGAGTTGGCTAACCCGACCGCACCACGACGGGGCAAGCATAGGCGTCTCAGTGAACTTGACACAACCCGGAAACAGCTGACGGTGCTGAAACCAGGCTTGGCACGAGGGAGTACCTGTGACAAGAACACTGCCGAGAACCAGCGGGCGGTTCTGGAACCCGGATGCGTTGCCCCAGTGTGCAAGAGCCAATGGCACGACCGAGGACCAGCTGACGGTGCTGGAACCCAGTTACTAAGCTGTAGGTGCCCGCGCTTAAAAGCACTACCAAGGACCGCCTGGCGTTGGCGGAACTCGGATACCCAGGAGGAGGCACCTAAGCCAAAGGCTCGGCCCGGAACCAGCTGACGGTGCTGGAACCAGGAGGTGGACCCGAAGGTCCACAGGAGAGGAGAGAACAGCTAGGCCGCGAGGCAGCCGCAGTTACCGAACCCCAACAGTCCTACAGGGGGAGCTGGGCCTACTGGCACTACAGAACCAGCCTTGACTACCAGTTCACGCAGCCCACATAGGAAGCTCCTAAACTGGAGGCACCCTGGAGTTGGCTAACCCGACCGCACCACGACGGGGCAAGCATAGGCGTCTCAGTGAACTTGACACAACCCGGAAACAGCTGACGGTGCTGAAACCAGGCTTGGCACGAGGGAGTACCTGTGACAAGAACACTGCCGAGAACCAGCGGGCGGTGCTGGAACCCGGATGCGTTGCCCCAGTGTGCAAGAGCCAATGGCACCGAGGACCAGCTGACGGTGCTGGAACCCGGTTACTAAGCTGTAGGTGCCCGCGCTTAAAAGCACTACCAAGGACCGCCTGACGTTGGCGGAACTCGGATACCCAGGAGGAGGCACCTAAGCCAAAGGCTCGGCCCGGAACCAGCTGACGGTGCTGGAACCAGGAGGTGGACCCGAAGGCCCACAGGAGAGGAGAGAACAGCTAGGCCGCGAGGCAGCTGCAGTTACCGAACCCCAACAGTCCTACAGGGGGAGCTGGGCCTACTGGCACTACAGAACCAGCCTTGACTACCAGTTCACGCAGCCCACATAGGAAGCTCCTAAACTGGAGGCACCCTGGAGTTGGCTAACCCGACCGCACCACGACGGGGCAAGCATAGGCGTCTCAGTGAGCTTGACACAACCCGGAAACAGCTGACGGTGCTGAAACCAGGCTTGGCACGAGGGAGTACCATTGTCAAAAACACTGCCGAGAACCAGCTGGCATTGCTGGAACCCGGATGCGTTGCCCCAGTGTGCAAGAGCCAATGGCACGACCGAGGACCAGCTGACGGTGCTGGAACCCGGTTACTAAGCTGTAGGTGCCCGCGCTTAAAAGCACTACCAAGGACTCCCTGACGTTGGCGGAACTCGGATACCCAGGAGGAGGCACCTAAGCCAAAGGCTCGGCCCGGAACCAGCTGACGGTGCTGGAACCAGGAGGTGGACCCGAAGGCCCACAGGAGAGGAGAGAACAGCTAGGCCGCGAGGCAGCCGCAGTTACCGAACCCCAACAGTCCTACAGGGGGAGCTGGGCCTACTGGCACTACAGAACCAGCCTTGACTACCAGTTCACGCAGCCCACATAGGAAGCTCCTAAACTGGAGGCACCCTGGAGTTGGCTAACCCGACCGCACCACGACGGGGCAAGCATAGGCGTCTCAGTGAGCTTGACACAACCCGGAAACAGCTGACGGTGCTGAAACCAGGCTTGGCACGAGGGAGTACCTGTGTCAAAAACACTGCCGAGAACCAGCTGGCGTTGCTGGAACCCGGATGCGTTGCCCCAGTGTGCAAGAGCCAATGGCACCGAGGACCAGCTGACGGTGCTGGAACCCGGTTACTAAGCTGTAGGTGCCCGCGCTTAAAAGCACTACCAAGGACCGCCTGACGTTGGCGGAACTCAGATACCCAGGAGGAGGCACCTAAGCCAAAGGCTCGGCCCGGAACCAGCTGACGGTGCTGGAACCAGGAGGTGGACCCGAAGGCCCACAGGAGAGGAGAGAACAGCTAGGCCGCGAGGCAGCCGCAGTTACCGAACCCCAACAGTCCTACAGGGGGAGCTGGGCCTACTGGCACTACAGAACCAGCCTTGACTACCAGTTCACGCAGCCCACATAGGAAGCTCCTAAACTGGAGGCACCCTGGAGTTGGCTAACCCGACCGCAACACGAAGGGGCAAGCATAGGCGTCTCAGCGAGTTTGACACAACCCGGAAACAGCTGACGGTGCTGAAACCAGGTTTGACACGAGGGAGTACCTGTGACAAAAACACTGCCGAGAACCAGCTGGCGGTGCTGGAACCCGGATGCGTTGCCTATTAAAGATTGTCTTCCTAGAGCCCCAACTAGCGATGCTGGAGCAAAGGGTAAGCAGGGGGAGCAGAGTGTAGGCCGAAGCCTGCACTGGAGGCAGCTTTGTGTCTGCGTTGCGTTTGCAGGACACTTTGCCGGCTACACAGTGGGGGAACAGCTGGCGTTGCTGAACCCCACTAACACAATGGCGTGTGTTTTTCTCTGTGCAGCTATCACTTGCGGGCAAAAACTAGCGATGTTTGAGCCCGTGTTGAAGCAGGAGGAGGAGGAGAGGAGCAGAGTGTAGGCCGAAGCCTAGTTGAACCAATTTCAAAGGAAACCTTTAACCCCCCCCCTCAGGTGTTACAAAGTACAAGAGACACACCTTGTGCAGTATTAATGCTGCACAAGTGAAAGGTTTCTCTATTAATTTGTCTACTTGCACACGCTGAATGAAACAGGTACACAATTTAGCCCATTCTACAGTCAAACTGTAGTGGATGCGTGACTTGGCTTTTTAAGGAGAAGCAGCACAGGTGTCCCAAATAACGCCTTAGTGCAGCTTCCTGAGCGTTGTTATTTGCTGTACAGGAGTCTGCGCTATTGTGATCCCTTGGCCATGCGCTGTGAGCGTTTCCTGTCTTCTGACCTCATTTCATGTTGGCCGGTGCGGTTAACGATGGCCATAAATCCCAGACCCACAGTGCCTTTTCATAAAGTCACACTGCGGTGCTGTGATTCGTGGCCTTGAGCAGTAAATATTTTGGCCGCTCACACACGTCCTTACACCTGCTTCAGACTGGGCGGCCTCTGCTGATCCCTTCTCGCATGCCGCGGCCATGAGGCTGCACAGTCTGAAGAAGGCGGAAGGAGATGAGTTAAGACAGGCGAAGATATGCACTGCTCATGCCCATCAATCACACCCTTGCAGTCAAAATAAGTAAGACAACGAGGAGCATTGATTCAGGCAGGGCGGACGCACAGGCGCAACAAGCCAACCAATGATGTCAGAAGACGGGAAGCGCTACCAAGGGGGGTGCTGCGTATCATTAGAAAGGAAAGTCACACCTCAGGGACAGTGGAATGGTCTCAATGAGACACATTTTGTACGTGTTGAGTTCCACGTGGGCAAGGAGAAAAAGTCAGCCACCTTATACAAATGCAGCAGTACTGCTGTACAAGGTGGCTGTTATACATAGAAACACCTGGGGGTGGGGGGCAGGCTCCCTTCAATTTCAGTTCATGTGCCTGCGTGGCGTTTGCAGGACACGTTGCCGGCTACACAGCAGGGGAACAGCTGGCGGTGCTGAACCCCACTAACACATTGGCTGGTGTTTTTCTCTGTGCAGCTAGCACTTCCGGGCAGAAACTGGCGGTGTTTGAGCCCAGGGTCAGCAGGAGGAGGAGAGGAGCAGAGTATAGGCCGAAGCCTGCACTAGTGGCAGCTTTTGGTCGGTTGTGCTGGACACGATGCCGGCTACACAGCAGGGGAACAGCTGGCGGTGCTGAACCCCACAAACACATTGGCTGGTGTTTTTCTCTGTGCAGCTAGCACTTCCAGGCTACAACTGGCGGTGTTATAGCCCAGGGTCAGCAGGAGGAGGAAAGGAGCCGAGTGTAGGCCGAAACCTAGTTGAACCAATTTCAAAGGTAACCTTTAACCCCCCCTCAGGTGTTGCAAGGTACAAGAGCCACACCTTGAACAGCATTAATGATGCGCAAGTCAAAGGTTGCTCTATTTAATTTTGCTCCTTGCACACGCTGAATAAAACACGTACACTATTTAGCCCATTATACTGTCAAACAGTAGTGGAGGCGTGACTTGTCTTTTTAAGGAGACGCAGCACAGGTGTACAAATTTACACCTAGCTGCTGGGCGCAAATTCCTTACCGTTGTTATTTGCAGTACAGGAAACTGCGCTCTTGTGTTATCCCTTGGCAATACCCTGTTAGTGCAGGCCGTCTCATGACCTCATTTCATGTTGGCCTGTGCGGTTAACGATGGCCATAAATCCCAGACCCACAGTGGCTTTTCCTAAAGTCACACTGCGGTGCTGGGATTCGTGGCCTTGTGCAGTAAATATGTTCGCCGCTCACACATGTCCTTACACCTGCTTCAGACTGGGCGGCCTCAGCTGATCCCTTATCGCATGCCGCGGCCATGAGGCCGCACAGTCAGAAGAAGGCGGAAGGAGGGGAGTGAAGACAGGGGAACATATGCACTGCTCGTGCCCATCAATCACACCCTCGCAGTCAAAATATATGAGACAACGAGGGCCGTTGTGTCGGGCAGGGCGGACGCACAGGCACAGCCAGCCAACCAATGATGTCAGAAGACGGGCAGCGCTAACAATGGGGGTGCTGCGTGTCATTAAAAAGGAAAGTCACACCTCAGGGACATTGTAATGGTCTCTAATGAGACACATTTTGTACGTGTTGAGTTCCACGTGGGCAAGGAGAAAAAGTCAGCCACCTTGTACAAATGCAGCAGTACTGCTGTACAAGGTGGCTGTTATACATAGAAACACCTGGGGGTGGGGGGCAGGCTCCCTTCAATTTCAGTTCATGTGCCTGCGTGGCGTTTGCAGGACACGTTGCCGGCTACACAGCAGGGGAACAGCTGGCGGTGCTGAACCCCACTAACACATTGGCTGGTGTTTTTCTCTGTGCAGCTAGCATGTCCGGGCAGAAACTGGCGGTGTTTGAGCCCGGGGTCAGCAGGAGGAGGAGAGGAGCAGAGTGTAGGCCGAAGCCTGCACTGGTGGCAGCTTTTGGTCGGTTGTGCCAGCGTGGCTTGTGCTGGACACGATGCCGACTACACAGCAGGGGAACAGCTGGCGGTGCTGAACCCCACTAACACATTGGCTGGTGTTTTTCTCTGTGCAGCTAGCAGTTCTGGGCAAAAACTAGCGGTGTTAGAGCCCAGGGTCAGCAGGAGGAGGAGAGGAGCAAAGTGTAGGCCGAAGCCTGCACTGGTGGCAGCTTTTGGTCAGTTGTGCCAGCGTGGCTTGTGGTGGACACGATGCCGACTACACAGCAGGGGAACAGCTGGCGGTGCTGAACCCCACTAACACATTGACTGGTGTTTTTCTCTGTGCAGCTAGCCGTTCCGGGCAAAAACTAGCGGTGTTTGAGCCCAGGGTCAGCAGGAGGAGGAGAGGAGCAGAGTGTAGGCCGAAGCCTAGTTGAACCAATTTCAAAGGTTACCTTTAACCCCCCCTCAGGTGTTGCAAGGTACAAGAGCCACACATTGTGCAGCATTAATGCTGCACAAGTAAAAGGTTGCTCTATTTAATTTGCTCCTTGCACACGCTGAATAAAACACGTACACTATTTAGCCCATTATACTGTCAAACAGTAGTGGAGGCGTGACTTGTCTTTTTAAGGAGATGCAGCACAGGTGTTAAAATTTACACCTAGCTGCTGTGCGCAGATTCCTGAGCATTGTTATTTGCTGTACAGGAGTCTGCGCTATTGTGATCCCTTGGCCATGCGCTGTGAGCGCTTCCTGTCTTCTGACCTCATTTCATGTCGGCCGTTGCGGTTAGCGATGGACATGAATCCCAGACCCACAGTGTGTTTTCAAAAAATCACACTGCGTGGCTGGGATTCGTGGCCTTGTTCAGTAAATATGTTTGACGCTCACACATGTCCTTACACCTGCTTCAGACTGGGCGGCCTCATCTGATCCCTTATCGCCTGCCGCGGCCATGAGGACACCCAGTCTGAAGAAGGCGGAAGGAGATGAGTGAACACAGGCAAACATATGCACTGCACATGCCCATCAATCACACCCTCGCTGTCCAAAAAAATAAGACACCGAGGGGCGTTGTTTTGAGCAGGGCAGACGCACAGGCGCAGCCAGCTAACCAATGATGTCAAAAGACGGGCAGCGCTAACAAGGGTGGTGCTGCGTATCATTAGAAAGGAAAGTCACACCTCAGGGACAGTGGAATGGTCTCAATGAGACATATTTAGTACGTGTTTAATTAAACGTGGGCAAGGAGAAAAAGTCAGCCACCTTGTACAAATGCAGCAGTACTGCTGTACAAGGTGGCTATTATACATAGAAACACCTGGGGGTGGGGGGCAGGCTCCCTTCAATTTCAGTTCATGTGCCTGCGTGGCGTTTGCAGGTCACGTTGCAAGCTACACAGCAGGGAAACAGCTGGCGTTGCTGAACCCCACTGACACATTGACTGGTGTTTTTCTCTGTGCAGCTCGCATGTCCGGGCAAAAACTGGCGGTGTTAGAGCCCAGGGTCAGCAGGAGGAGGAGAGGAGCAAAGTGTAGGCCGAAGCCTGCACTGGTGGCAGCTTTTGGTCGGTTGTGCCAGCGTGGCTTGTGCTGGACACGATGCAAGCTACACAGGAGGGGAACAGCTGGCGTTGCTGAACCCCACTGACACATTGACTGGTGTTTTTCTCTGTGCAGATCGCATGTCCGGGCAAAAACTGGCGGTGTTAGAGCCCACGGTCAGCAGGAGGAGTAGAGGAGCAGAGTGTAGGCCGAAGCCTGCACTGGTGGCAGCTTTTGGTCGGTTGTGCCAGCGTGGCTTGTGCTGGACACGATGCAAGCTGCACAGCAGGGGAACAGCTGGCGTTGCTGAACCCCACTGACACATTGACTGGTGTTTTTCTCTGTGCAGATCGCATGTCCGGGCAAAAACTGGGTGTTAGAGCCCAGGGTCAGCAGGAGGAGTAGAGGAGCAGAGTGTAGGCCGAAGCCTAGTTGAACCAATTTCAAAGGTTACCTTTAACCCCCCCTCAGGTGTTGCAAGGTACAAGAGCGACACCTTGTGCAGCATTAATGCTGCACAAGTAAAAGGTTGCTCTATTTAGTTTTCTCCTTGCACACGCTGAATAAAACACGTACACTATTTAGCCCATTATACTGTCAAACAGTTGTGGAGGCGTGACTTGTCTTTTTAAGGAGACGCAGCACAGGTGTCAAAATTTGCACCTAGGTACTGGGTGCAGATTCCTGAGCGTTGTTATATGCTGTACAGGAGTCTGCGCTATTGTGATCCCTTGGCCATGCGCTGTGAGCGCTTCCTGTCTTCTGACCTCATTTCATGTCGGCCGTTGCGGTTAGCGATGGACATGAATCCCAGACCCACAGTGTGTTTTCAAAAAATCACACTGCGTGGCTGGGATTCGTGGCCTTGTGCACTAAATAGGTTTGCCGCTCACACATGTCCTTACACCTGCTTCAGACTGGGCGGCCTCAGCTGATCCCTTATCGCCTACCACGGCCAGGAGGCCGCACAGTCTGAAGAAGGCGGAAGGAGATGAGTTAAGACAGGCGAACATATGCACTGCTCGTGCCCATAAACCACACCCTCGCTGACAAAATAAATATGACAACGAGGGGCGTTGTTTCTAGCAGGGCGGATGCACAGGTGCAGCCAGCTAACCATGATGTCAAAAGACGGGAAACGCTACCAAGGGGGTGCTGCGTATCATTAGAAAGGAAAGTCACACCTCAGGGACAGTGGAATGGTCTCAATGAGACACATTTTGTACGTGTTGAGTTCCACGTGGGCAAGGATAAAAAGTCAGCCACCTTATACAAATGCAGCAGTACTGCTGTACTAGGTGGCTGTTATACATAGAAACACCTGGGGGGGTGGGGCCAGGTTCCCTTTAATTTCAGTTCATGTGCCTGCGTGGCGTTTGCAGGTCACGTTGCCAGCTACACAGCAGGGGAACAGCTGGCGTTGCTGAACCCCACTGACACATTGGCTGGTGTTTTTCTCTGTGCAGCTAGCACTTCCGGGCAAAAACTAGCGGTGTTTGAGCCCAGGGTCAGCAGAAGGAGGAGAGGAGCAGAGTGTAGGCCGAAGCCTGCACTGGTGGCAGCTTTTGTTCTGTTGTGCCAGCGTGGCTTGTGCTGGACACATTGCCGACTACACAGCAGGGGAACAGCTGGCGGTGCTGAACCCCACTGACACATCACCTAGTGTTTTTTCTGTGTAGACAACACTTCCAGGTGGCAACTGACAGTGTTGAAACCCAGGGAATCAAAGAGGAGCAGAGTGTAGGCCGAAGCAAGTTGAAAGGGAACCTTTAACCCCCCCCCCCCCCAGGCATTTGTTGCTGAAAGAGCCATCTTGTACAGCAGTAATACTGCACATGGAAAATGGTGGCTCCGAAAATTATGCTCCTTGCAAACGCTGAAGTACACACTCATATAATGTGTCCCCTCACACCGTCAAACCATCCCGGAAGTGGGACTTTCCTTTGTAATGTGACACAGCACAGCCGTCATTCCAACCCCCTTGGTGCCGGGCGCCACCTCCTCAACGTTGTTTGGTTCTGTCACGGAGCCCGCGCTGTAATGTTATCCCTTGGCCATGCACAGTTAGCGGTGCCCGTCTTCTGACATCATGTAGGTGTCAGGCTGGCAGTGCCTGTGCGTCCAAGCTGCCCGAGATCCAACCTTGCAGTGTCATCTAATGTAGTCCCACTGCGGGCCTGGGATCCATGGGCATGCGCAGTGCATATCATCGCCTCTCACTCACCTCCTTCCTGCTTCTTCAGACTGTGCGGCATCACGGCCGTGGCATGCTATTAGGGATCAGCTGACGCCGCCTAGTCTGAAGAAGCGTGAAGAAGGGGAGTGAGAGGCTAGTATATGCACTGCGCATGGCCATGGATACCAGGCCCACTGTGGGATCACATTAGACGACACTGCGAGGTGTGATTTCGGGCAGCATGGACGCACAGGCGTAGCCAGGACGACAACAAATGATGTCAGAGGACGGGCAGCGCAAACTGTGCATGGCCAAGGGATAACATAACAGCGCAGGGTCCATGACGGAATCAAACAACGCTAAGGAGGCAGCGCACGGTACCAAGGGGGTAGCAATGACGGCTGTGCTGCGTCACATTACAAAGGAAAGGAGGAGCAGATTGGAGGTATTGCCGCACACACAGCTGGGGATCAGCTGACGTTACTGAACCCCAATAACAGAGGAGCGACTGTTGACTGTGCACACAGCACTTCCAGGCACCAACTGGCGGTGTTAGAGCCCAGGGACAGCAGGAGGAGCAGATTGGAGGTATTGCCGCACACACAGCTGGGGATCAGCTGACGTTACTGAACCCCAATAACAGAGGAGCGACTGTTGACTGTGCACACAGCACTTCCAGGCACCAACTGGCGGTGTTAGAGCCCAGGGACAGCAGGAGGAGCAGAGGAACAGAGTGTAGGCCGAAGCCTGATTGGAGCAAGTTGAAAGGGAACCTTTAACCCCCCCCCCAAGACGTTTGTAGCTGAAAGAGCCATCTTGTGCAGCACTAAGGATGCAAAAGGAAAAGGTTGCTCTTTTAATTATGCTCCTTGCAAACACCGAAGTAAACACTAAAAATGTGTCCCCTTATACCGTTAAACCGTCCCGGAGGTGCGAATTTCCTTCGTAATGGGACACAGCACAGCTGTCATTCCTATCCCCTTGGTGCCGTGCGCTGCTTCCTCAGCGTTGTTTTAAGCTGTCACGGAGCCTGCGCTGTTCTGTTAGCCCTTGGCCATGCCCAATTAGCGCTGCCTGTCTTCTGACATAATTTGGTGTCAGGCTGTCAGTGCCTGTGCGTCCACGCTGCTCCAGATCCCACCTCGCAGTCTCGTCTAACGTAATCCCACTGCGGGCCTTGGAACCATGGGCATGCACAGTGCATAACCTCGACTCTCACTCCCCTCCTTCCCTCTTCTTCAGACTGTGCGGTGTCACGGCCGTGGCATGCTAGGGATCAGCTGACAGTGCACAGTCTAAAGAAGGCGGAGGGAAATGATCGAGAGCCCGAGGGGAAGATATGCACTGCGCATGCCCATGGATCCCAGGCCCGCAGTGTGACTCAATCAGAAGACACTGCGATGCGGGATCTCGGGCAGCGCGGCCGCACAGGCGCAGCCAGCCTGACACCAAATTATGTCAGAAGACAGGCAGCGCAAATAGGGCATGCCCAAGGGATAACAGAACAGCGCAGGCTCCGTGACAGCTTAAAACAACGCTGAGGAGGCAGCGCATGGCACCAAGGGGGTAGGAATGACGGCTGTGCTGCGTCACATTACGAAGGAAAGTCCCAGCTCCGGGACGGTATAACGGTATCAGTGAACACATTTTATAAGTGTTAAGTTCTGCGTGTGCAAGGAGCTAAAAAAAAGAGCTACCTTTTCCTTGTGCAGCATTACTGCTGCACAAGATGGCTCTTTCAGTAACAAACGATGGGGGTGGGGGGACAGGTTCCCTTACATTTAGGTTGTTGTGCCAGCGTGGCGGTCGCAGAACACATTGCCGGCTACACAGCTGGGGATCAGCTGACGTTACTGAAACCCAATAACACTGGGTCGTATGTTTTTACTGTGCAGCCTGCACTTCTGAGCCGCAACTGGCGGTGTTGGAGCCCAGGAATAGCAGTTCAGGTGGTAGAAAGATCAACACAGCAGGAGACCTGGATGACACCCAATTACTTAATCAGGCAGAGGAGTGGCAAATTCCTGCGAGATCCAGGCCTGGTTCATTTTCAGGAAAGTAAGCCGGTCAACGTTATCGGAGGATAGTCGCATGCGACGGTCTGTTAGTACACCACCTCCGGCACTAAAGACACGTTCCGATAAGACACTAGCCGCAGGGCAAGCCAGCACCTCCAATGCATACTGGCTTAGCTCTGGCCATGTATCCAGCTTAGAGACCCAAAACTTGAACGGGGAAGAGCCGTCTGGGAGTACAGTAAGAGGGCAAGCCATGTAGTCTGTCACTATCTGACGGAACCGTTGCCTCCTGCTGACTGGAGCCGCCGGTGATGGTGTAGACATTTGGGGCGGGCACACAAAAGTGTGCCAGAGTTGTGCCATACTGGGCTTGCCTTGGGCAGAGGCACTGCTTCTGCTCCCTCTTTGGGCAGAGCCTCCCCCACTGCCTCGACGCACTGAGCTGCTTTGTAAAGCACTAGCAGAACTCCTCTCAGTTGGACAGGAGAAGATGATGGAATTCACCAGTGTGTCGTGGTACTCCCGCAATTTACGCTCCCGCGTCAACGCAGGGATGAGGTTTTGGATGTTGTCCCGGTAGCGAGGATCGAGGAGGGTGAACACCCAATAATCAGGCATGTTGAGAATGTGGTCGATGCGGCGGTCGTTTCTCAGGCACTGCAGCATGAAATCCACCATGTGCTGCAGAGTGCCAACTGGCCCAGAAACGCTGTCCCCTGCTTGAGACATGATCTCTGCCCGCTCGTCATCACCCCACCCTCGCTGTACACACTGACCACTGGACAATTGTGTCACTCCCTCCTCTGGACGGAGCTCTTCCTCCTCCATTGACTCCTCCTCATCCTCCTCACAAATTGGCCCCTGCGTACCCCTTTGTGAGGAATCACGTGGCGCTGACTCTCCAGAAGCTGATGGAAAAGGTGACTCCTCATCCTCCACCTCTTCCACAACATCATCCCTTAACCCTTGCAAAGTTTGCTGAAGCAGGCAGATAAGGGGGACAGTCATGCTGACTAGTGCATCATCTGCACTTGCCATCCGCGTGGAATAATCAAAAGGACGCAAAACCTGGCAGACGTCCTTCATAGTGGCCCACTCTGTGGTTGTGAAGTCTGATCGGCGCTCACTGCGACTTCTTTGCGCCTGATGCAGCTGGTACTCCATAACTGCTTGCTGCTGCTCACACAACCGCTCCAACATATGTAACGTGGAATTCCACCGGGTAGGTAGGTCACATATGATGCGGTGTTCCGGAAGGCGGAATCGGCGCTGCAGAGCAGCAATGCGGGATCTGGCCAAGCTGGAACGCCGCAAGTGAGCACACTCTAGGCGGACCTTGTGCAGCAGGGCATCAAGATCCGGATAGTCCCTCAGAAAACTCTGCACAACCAAATTGAGCACATGTGCCAGACATGGGATGTGAGTGAGGTTGCCAAGGGCCAAAGCTGCCACCAGATTTCGGCCATTGTCACACACTACCATGCCTGGCTGGAGATTCGCTGGCAGTAACCACACATCGCTCTCCTGCTTGATGGCATTCCAGAGCTCCTGCGCTGTGTGGCTTCGATGCCCCAATAAAACTAGTTTCAAGACGGCCTGCTGACGTTTGGCCACGGCTGTGCTCATGTCGGTCATAGGTAAACGTTCATGGGTCCATGTGGAGGTGGACTGTGACGGATCCTGCAGAGAGGAATCTGAGGAACTGGTGTAAGAGGAGGAGTCGATGCGTACAGACTGGATTCCTGCAATCCTTGGAGTGGGCAGGACACGTCCTGCGCCACTCGCACGATCTGTACCTGGCTCAACAACATTAACCCAATGGGCAGTGAGGGAAACATATCGCCCCTGTCCATGCTGACTGGTCCACGCATCGGTGGTGAGGTGGACCTTGCTACTGACGGCGTTCAGTAGCGCATGATTTATGTTTGCCTCAACATGCCTGTGCAGGGCAGGGACAGCCTGCCTGCTGAAGTAAAAGCGGCTGGGCACCTTGTACTGTGGGACTGCCAATGCCATCAAGTCACGGAAGCTGTCAGTCTCCACCAGCCTGAACGAGAGCATTTCCAGGGACAACAGTTTGGCAATGCCTGCATTCAGAGCCTGTGCTCGGGGGTGGTTGGCCGAGAATGCCCGCCTTTTCTCCCATGCCTGTACTACCGATGGCTGTAGAGTAGACTGGGAGTGTGAGGATGACTGGGAAGGTGGTGCTGTGGGTGGAATTACACTAGGTCTCTGGACAACAGTGGAGGAAGAGGCAACACGAGATGAAGAGGTGGTAGCTGCCGCTGTTGGTTGGCCTACGTCTTCACTGTGTTTCTGTAACTCCACCGCGTGCCTGGTCCGCACATGTTTCCACATATTTGTGGTATTGAGGTTGCTGACATTTTTCCCTCTTTTTACTTTCTGATGACACAGCTTGCATTTGACAAAACAAATGTCATCTGCAAATGTGTCAAAAAAGGACCAGGCACTGCAAGTCTTGGGAGCGCCCTTTTTGGCTTTGGAAAGAGACAGGCTCCTAACGGGTGCCAAAGTGGAGGCTACAGGCTCCGCAGTCTTCCCCCTCCCTCTCCCTCTTTGGCCCGTAAGGGGAAGCTCTTCCTCAGAGCTGCTCCCACCACCTTCCTGTTCCTCACGCCACGATGGGTCAAGGACCTCATCATCTCCACTACCCTCTGCCACCAACTGCTCCTCCTGGGTAGTCTCGGCAGCACAGTACGCATCAGAAAGCGGCACCTGAGTTTCATCATCAGATGCGTACTGCGCTGTGGTCACCGGAGGCACTGGCCCACCTGCCTCTTCAGAGTCAGAGAGAAAAAGCTGTTGGGCATCACTGCACACTGCCTCTTCTTCCATTTCTCCAATGCTGCCTGGCTGGCCCCCTGTTTCCAAGCCAAGAGATTCAGAGAACAGAAGTAGAGACGGCTCCTGTCCTGGGCTCTCTGACTGCCTGGCCAATTTGGCAGGTGGTGAAGAGACAGATGGCTGCTCTCCAGTGCTCTGTGCCTGAGAGGATGTGGCACTAACTGAAGTCGATGCCGAGGCGTTAGCTGCCATCCACCCGACAACGGCTTCAATTTGGTCTTCACGCAGCAGCGGTGCACGGCGCTCTCCGACAAAGCTGCGGACCCGTTGAAGCGCAAGGACCGCGCGAAACGGCCGTCGTCTCCCCTGCTCGCACAAGCTCCTTTTCTTCTCCCCCGGCCATGAAGTTTTAATTGTGAAGACTCAATAAAATTTGCTACTTTGAAGATTGGTGAGTGCATCCTGCTTTTTTCTTTTGCTACCTGGGACACATATGTTATTTCATGGTTTTGCACCCGATATCTTTTTTGCCATGGCTGTTGCTGACATGATATAGCTTTCTAGTACCGGCTTTCCTGAAGATTATGGATTTAGTTGGGGTAGTGCCGTCCATATGCTATTTTCTCTCTTTTATTCACTAATGTTGTAAAGTGTGGACTAAACTTTATTATTTTTCAAATGTGGCCTACACAAGTGTTAAGTTGTGTTTGGTGAACTTTACTTTTTTTTTGTGTAGATCGGGCTACAGAGCTAGTTTAAATCACACGGAGACCGTGCAGACAGCCGTAAACGGCGCTGCAAGGCCAAAAAACCCTCCTCTAGGTTATCCTATGTAGTGTTTTTCCACTATTTAGCTGGAGACGGGTGGAAAGACACTAATAGGAATTTTTTTTTTAAAATTTTAAACAGGCTGCACTATTTGAAAGAAAGGAAAATTTTTCTCAAGGTATGAGCCAGTAACGAACCCTGAGCTGAATCCAACCGGCTATGGCTGCACACAGACTACAGGGCGAGCTGGGCTCACACGGAGACCGTGCAGACAGCCGTAAACGGCGCTGCAAGGCCCAAAAACCCCCCTCTAGGTTATCCTATGTAGTGTTTTTCCACAATTTAGCTGTAGACGGGTGGAAAAACACTAATAGGAAATTTGAGAAAAAATGTGCAGCAGGCTGCACTATGAGCAAAAAAGGACAACTGTGTGAGGCAGCGTGAACCCCCCCCCTGAGCTGAATACAACCGGGTATATGGCTGCACACAGACTACAGAGTGAGCTGCACACACACACACACACACACAGAGACCTTGCAGAACGCTGTTAAAACAGCGCTGCAAGGCAAGAGCAAGGTGAACAGTGAAGAACACACAGCGTTTTGCTAAATTAGCCTTTGGAAAGGAAAATAAAGCAATTAGCTAGCTCAACTGGCCCTCAGTTAGAACACAGCGTCCTGTCCCTAACTGAAATCACAGCAGAGTGAGCGCAAAATGGCGGCAGCGTTTTTTATAGTGCAGAGTGACATCATTTCAGCAGCCAATCACAGCCTTGCCAGTACTTACATGCCCACCATGCTAAACAGGATGTGCCCACACTTCCAATCATTCCTCATTGGCTGCTGCGTTCAGTTTGAATTCTGGGAACTTCCGATTCCGGTATCCGATACGCGGGAAGTATCGGAATTCGGTATCGGAATTCCGATACCGCAAGTATCGGCTGATACCCGATACTTGCGGTATCGGAATGCTCAACACTACCCAGGACCCCAGCGCTGCAAGGCTGCAGTGCTAACCACTGTGCCACCATGCTGCCCGTCTGAGATTTATACAATAGGAAGTTTCTCCTAATGTTTTTCTTTACATCTGATAATCCAGCATAATTGATCCACTTTTATTGTTGCCAGATTGCAAGAATTAGACCACTGTGTGTTTGTCATAATTTTTAATTTTTACTATTTTCAATTGGAACCCGAACCCTACACCTGCATCCTACTTTTCATGCTATACATGCTGTATCGGTAGCAGGAGGATGCCCTCTATTGGCAGGGGATTATGTACCCGGATAACCTGACTGACACTAAACTGCTGGAGTTTATGACTACACAGATATGATTATACAGCAGAAATGCAGCACTGAACTGAAGATCGTCCGGGGCAAACATTGTGTGTCTGGTTAAGATCCGCAAACTCATCCCTTTCTGGGTGCACAGAGGGACTTTTTTACCACCAACCCCTCTCCAAGCTCGTTGCACTCATTATGTGTAACCACTAGTGTCCAGCCTATGACAGCAGATTATGTAGCCGCTATGGGGCCCATGATGCGGGGATGGCCCAGTGGCAGAGATAACACTAGGTCCCTCTCCCAATATTGCACTGTCATGTGTATCGGCATCCTGGATGCGTTAGTTTATAACAATGATGATGGAGAGAGCGTCTGCATTTGAGTGCCTTTATATTATATTGAAGGCAATGTGGGGCCCATTATACCACATGGAATGCAATGTGGGGCCCATTACACTGTACAGAGGACTATGTGGGGCCCATTATACTGTATGGAAGGCAATGTGAGGCCCATTATACTTTTAGGAAGTCAAGGTAGGGCCCATTATATTAAATGGAATGCTATGTTGGGCCCATTATACTATATGGAGGACTGTGTCGGACCCATTTTACAGTATGGAAGGCAATGTGAGGATTATTACACAATATTTAAGTCAAAGTAGGGCCCATTATATTAAATGGAATGCCATATGGGGACCATTATGCTATATAGAGGACTGTGTGGGACCCATTTTACAGCATGGAAGGCAATGTGAAGCCCATTATACTTTATGGAAGGCAAGGTATGGCCATTATATTAACTGGATTTCTATGTGGGGCCCATTGTACTATATGGAGGGCTATGTGGGGCCCATTATACTATATGGAAGATTATGTGATGGGGTCCTATTAGTATTTTTGCTATGGGGCCCCATGATTTCTATGTAAGCCCCTGTATGTAACTGACCCATTATAATCATATAGGAGGAATGGCGATAACACTAAGGTCTGGAACCAATAACAGATCAGGAGATTTATATATTGTGATGTCTATGTAAGTTATATGTACAGACAAGGCTGCACAACCAAGCTAGATGAGCAAATGTATCTAATCATATGATGTGTGATACTGTTTTGTTAGCGGTGTATCCCATGATTTCAATTGTGATTATCTCTGCTGATCTACTGTATCTAATTCTATAGTGATACTGTCTGCTGAGATGTGTATCTAATCCCCTGACTGCTTGGCTATGTATCTAATGCCATAATGTTTGATTCTGTCTACTGGCCTACTGTAGCTAGTCCTTTTGTGATACTGTCTGCTGAGCTGTGATTCTAGTCCTATTATGTGTGATACTGTCTGCTCAGTCACTGTATCTAATCACATGTGATACTGTTTTCTTAAGGTACCGTCACACATAGCGACGCTGCAGCGATACCGACAACGATCCGGATCGCTGCAGCGTCGCTGTTTGGTCGCTGGAGAGCTGTCACACAGACCGCTCTCCAGCGACCAACGATCCCGAAGTCCCCGGTAACCAGGGTAAACATCGGGTAACTAAGCGCAGGGCCGCGCTTAGTAACCCGATGTTTACCCTGGTTACCATCCTAAAAAGTAAAAAAACAAACGCTACATACTTACCTACAGCCGTCTGTCCTCGGCGCTCTGCTTCTCTGGTCTGGCTGTGAGCGCCGGGCAGCCAGAAAGCAGAGCGGTGACGTCACCGCTCTGCTTTCCGGCTGACCGACGCTCACAGCCAGAGCAGGAGGAGAGCAGAGCACAGCGCTGGAGGACAGACAGCGGTAGGTAAGTATGTAGTGGTTGTTTTTTTACTTTTAGGATGGTAACCAGGGTAAACATCGGGTTACTAAGCGCGGCCCTGCGCTTAGTTACCCGATGTTTACCCTGGTTACCAGCAAAGACATCGCTGAATCGGTGTCACACACGCCGATCCAGCGATGTCTGCGGGGAGTCCAGCGACGAAATAAAGTTCTGGACTTTCTTCCCCGACCAGCGACATCACAGCAGGGGCCTGATCGCTGCTGCCTGTCACACTGGACGATATCGCTAGCGAGGACGCTGCAACGTCACGGATCGCTAGCGATATCGTCTAGTGTGACAGTACCTTTAACTAATAATTGTAATCCAAGCATGTGTGATACAATCTGCTGAACCGCTGTATACAATGCAAGCACCCATGATACTGTGTGCTGAACTGTATATCTAATTCTATCAATTGTGATTCTGACTGCTGAGCTGCAGTATCTAATCATATGTGTGATAGTGCATGATAAACTGTGTTTAATCTTGTGAGATAATATCTTCTGACTGCTCATCTGCTGTATCTAATCCCATTGTGAGTGAAATTGTCTTCTGAGCTCTGCATCTGATTCGAGCACCTGTGAAACCATCTGCTGAGCCATTGTATCAAATATGAGCACGTTTTATACCATATGCTGAGCTGTTATCTAATATGATCCTGTGTGATATTATCTTCTAAGCCTCTCTGTCTAATCTGAGCAACAACATATCAGTTTCCTGGCTTTGATGCAGGCTAAGTACCCAAGCCTGCATTTTTTGCCACCATATGATGGCTGTATTATTCAGTCATCATCTGCCTCTAACAGTGGCAGGTAGAGAGGAGATCTGTACGCGGCCCTTAAGGTACCTTCGCACTGACCAACTTAACAATGATATCGCTAGCGATCCGTGACGTTGCAGCGTCCTGGATAGCGATATCGTTGTGTTTGACACGCAGCAGCGATCTGGATCCTGCTGTGACATCGTTGGTCGGAGCAGAAAGTCCAGAACTTTATTTCGTCGCTGGATCTCCCGCAGACATCGCTGAATTGGCGTGTGTGATGCCGATTCAGCGATGTCTTCACTGGTAACCAGGGTAAACATGGGTTACTAAGCGCAGGGCCATGCTTAGTTGTTATGATGGCAATCCAGTGACACAATGTGCCAGAAATCAGAGCACATACAGTGATCTGACAATACCCAAAAACAATAGAACGAGCTCTGAGACGTGGAATCTCTGTAGACCGCAATACCTGAACCTATCCTAAACACAACTAAAGGCAGCTGTGGATTGCGCCTAAAACTACCTATGCAACTCGGCACAGCCTGAGAAACTGACTAGCCTGAAGATAGAAATACAAGCCTGACTTGCCTCAGAGAAATACCCCAAAGGAAAAGGCAGCCCCCCACATATAATGACTGTTAGCAAGATGAAAAGACAAAACGTAGGGATGAAATAGATTCAGCAAAGTGAGGCCCGATATTCTAGATAGAGCGAGGATAGCAAAGAGAACTTTGCAGTCTACAAAAAACCCTAAAGCAAAAAACCACGCAAAGGGGGCAAAAAGACCCACCGTGCCGAACTAACGGCACGGCGGTACACCCTTTGCGTCTCAGAGCTTCCAGCAAAACGAATAGACAAGCTGGACAGAAAAAATAGCAACAAAAGCAAAGAAGCACTTATCTAAGCAGAGCAGCAGGCCACAGGAAAGATCCAGAAGCTCAGATCCAACTCTGGAACATTGACTAGGAGCAAGGAAGACAGACTCAGGTGGAGTTAAATAACAAAGCAGCCAACGAGCTCACCAGAACACCTGAGGGAGGAAGCTCAGAAGCTGCAGTACCACTTGTGAGCACAGGAGTGAATTCAGCCACAGAATTCACAACACTTAGTAACCCGATATTTACCCTGGTTACCAGTGTAAATGTAAAAAAAAAAAAACACTACATACTTACATTCTGGTGTCTGTCGCGTCCCTCGGCGTTCTGCTTCCCTGCACTGACTGTGAGCGCCGGCTGGCCGTAAAGCAGAGCACCGCTCTGCTTTACGGCTGGCGCTTACAGTGCAGGGAAGCAGGACGACGGGGGACGTGACAGACACCGGAATGTAAGTATGTAGTGTTTGATTTTTTTTTACATTTACACTGGTAACCAGGGTAAACATCGGGTTACTAAGCGCGGCCCTGCGCTTAGTAACCCAATGTTTACCCTGGTTAACAGGGGACTTCGGCATAGTTGGTCGCTGGAGAGCTGTCTGTGTGACAGCTCTCCAGCGACCACACAGCGACGCTGCAGTGATCGGCATCGTTGTCTTGATCGCTGCAGCGTCGCTAAATGTGACGGTACCTTTAACCTCTTGAATGCCATTGTCATTCTCTGACAGCAGCAATTACAGTGCGTAGCCCAGGGGTGCACTTTTCAAACCAAGCATCTCTCCAATCTCCCTACGCAACTACGGGGTGCTACCGGTTTACCATGATTGCCGGAGGTGTGACAATGCTCCATTAGATTCTTAGCCCGTGTGAAGCATTTATAGTAGACCCTGATGTTTGCTATACACAATAATACTGTAGTATAAGCAATTGTATGATGGTTCATTCCAGAAGGGACAACAAAAAAAATCTGAAAGATGTTTTTAAAAATAAATAAAAGTTTGAATCACCTTTATTTTCTACCATTAAAAATGTAAAAAAAAAAAAAATGCACACGTGGTAATTTCACATTCGTAACAGTCCGATCAATCAAATTATAGAATTGATTAATCTGATCTGTAAATACCATGCACCAAAAAAATATCAAAATGCCAGAACTTTGATTTTTCGGCTGCTGCAACATAAAAATGCAATAAGGAATCAAAACAAAATGCTAACAATAAAAAAGTCAGCTTAGGTCGCACACAACTATAAGCCCGCACACAGCTCCATGTCTTGTAAAATGTAGACAATAGCCCAACAGCTGCCTATCCTGAGTATGATGCCCTCACATCCCCCATAACTGTATATAGGGGGGAAATTAGAACCCTCCCTCACAGTATGATAAAGTTAGTGTCCTAAACACAGTTAATAGTGGCCCTCACATTTCCTCCACCAAATATGACTGTAACCCATATAGCCCCACCCCATGCAAAATGATGGCCCCTACCACACTATGATGGTTGTCCCCCCACACACATTATGATAATATTCTCCACGGCCCCCCAACACACTATGATGGACCCCATAATCCCTTCACATTATGATTGCTGTACACAATTCCCCACCTTCCCACAAAAACATCATGAGATCACCACATTTTTTCTTACCATTAGTTTGTCTTTGCATCATTTCTCATGAAGCTCCTGAAGGGTAAACAAACTTAATGACAGCAGTGTTGTATATTTTGAGGGATGGTATTTGCATTTTTAAAATGGCATCCCTTTAGGTGAAGCTTCAATTTATCTGCTCCTCAAAGTCACTTCAAAACTCAATAGGTCCCTAAAAATATAACTTTTATCAATTGCCCTAAAATAATGAAACATTGCTGCTATACTTTTAACTTTTTTACCAAAATAAAATGACATTTGAAAAATTATGCTGACATACAGTAGAAGACATAAGGTACCGTATATTTCGCACCATAAGACGCACTTTTTTCCCAAACAATTTGGGAGGAAAATGGGGGGTGCGTACACAGGCTTACCAGGGGGTTGCGGCAGCAGAATCGGCGGCGGAAGCTGAGCAGGGTCCCTTCCTCAGGATGCTGGAGGCAGAAATGTGTCCATGCAGTGGCCTGGTGTCTACGCTGCGGTCCAGTGTCCACGCTGCTATCCGGTGTCCATGTTGCTGTCCACACCACGGCCTGGTGTCCACGGCGAGCAGATCACTGGTTTCCCTGTGGCCATCTTCCTGAAGCCGTGGGCCGCTGGAAAAACCAGGAAAATGCATGCGTGTCCTCTGGCGGTGATTTTCCTGAAGCCTCCAGCGGCCCATGGCTTCAGGAAGATGGCAGCATGGAAACAGGAGATGTGCTCGTTGTGGACACCGCCGGGCTGCAGTGTGAACACCGGATCGCATTGTGGACACCAAATAGCAGCGTGGATACCGAACAGCAGTGTGGACACCGGACAGCAGCGTGGACACATTTCTGCCATTGGCATCCTGAGAATGGTACCCTGCACCGGTGTTCTGCCTCACCACTGACACCAGACCCGCAGCATCGCACCCCGAGACTGCAGCATTGCCCCACTTCTGCCATTGCTAGGTTTCTGAGGAAGGGACCATGCCTCCTGTGACCCCGCTGTACCACCAAATGACCCTCAGGTAAGATATCTTAAGTTCTGACAATAAGACGGACCCTCATCTCATAAAAATCTTTATTCTGCTATTTTCCACCCCAAAATTTGATGTGTGTCGTATGGTCTGGTGCATCTTATAGCCCCAAAAATACAGTAAATGTTTTAACTTTTTTATATAGTATAGCTATACGGTTTACAGGTATAAACATTGAAAATTTGAATATTGCAAATATTTATTTATTAAATTTATTACTAAAATAAAGTTCAACATGTCAGGAAAAAATATTCTCAGAATAATTAGGGTATGTGACATTCCATTGTTATTGCCACTTAAAGTGACACGTTAAATTTGAAAACAAGGGCTTGGTCACTAAAGATTTAAAATGCATTTTTACCAATGTGAGTTCTCTGATGTCTAACAAGTTGAGATGTCGGATGAAAAAAATATCCCACATTCTGAATATGAAAATGGCTTCTCTCCTCTGTGAATTCTCTCATGTTTAACAAGATTTGATTTATTTGTAAAACATTTTCCACATTCTGAACATGAAAATGGCTTCTCTCCTGTGTGAATTCTCTCATGTTTAACAAGAATTGATTTCTCTGTAAAACATTTTCCACATTCTGAACATGAAAATGGTTTCTCTCCTGTGTGAATTCTCTCATGTTTAACAAGATTTGATTTCTGTGTAAAACATTTTCCACATTCTGAACATGAAAACGGCTTCTCTCCTGTGTGAATTCTCTCATGTTTAACAAGAGTTGAATTCAGTGTAAAACATTTTCCACATTGTGAACATGAAAATGGTTTCTCTCCTGTGTGAATTCTCTCATGTCTAACAAGATTAAATTTCTCTGTAAAACATTTTCCACATTCTGAACATGAAAATAGCTTCTCTCCTGTGTGAATTCTCTCATGATTAACAAGAATTGATTTGTTTATAAAACATTTTCCACATTCTGAACATGAAAATGGTTTCTCTCCTGTGTGATTTCTTTCATGTGTAACAAGATTTGATTTGCTTGTAAAACATTTTCCACATTCTGAACATGAAAATGGCTTCTCTCCTGTGTGACTTCTCTCATGTTTAACAAGATTTGATTTGCCTGTAAAACATTTTACACATTCTGAACATGAAAATGGTTTCTCTCCTGTGTGAATTCTCTCATGTTTAACAAGAGTTGATTTCTGTGTAAAACATTTTCCACATTCTGAACATGAAAATGGTTTCTCTCCTGTGTGATTTCTTTCATGTGTAACAAGAGTTGATTTATCTGTAAAACATTTTCCACATTCTGAACATGAAAATGGCTTCTCTCCTGTGTGAATTCTCTCATGTGTAACAAGATTTGATTTCTTTGTAAAACATTTTCCACATTCTGAACATGAAAATGGCTTCTCTCCTGTGTGAATTTTCTCATGTGTAACAAGAATTGATTTTTCTGTAAAACATTCTTCACTTTCTAACCATGAAAATGGCTTCTCTACTGTGTGATTCCTCTCATGACTAACATGATGAGATTTCTCTGTAAAACATTTCTCACACTCTAAACATGAAAATTGCTTCTTCCTTGTGGGAGCTCTTTTATTTTCCACACTTATTTTGTGACTTTTATTTTTCTTAACAGTCAGTGGTGAATTAGGACATTGTACTTTAAAAGGATCCATGTCTGAGATGTTGGCAAGCCCTTCATATGGGTCTTGTGCAGTGCTACAATCATCTGCTTTAAAATCCAAACATATAAGATGTCTTTCGGAGCTTCTGGTACGGCCATCTGCCAAGAATAAATACGATTTGATTTTTGAGCAAAATAACCTTAATACTTATATTTTTCTAAATGTAAAAACATTAAGAAAAGTAAACATAAAAATTGCGTAAAAATTGCAAAGTGTGTAGCAAAGTTCTATTATTAACTCACTAAAGTGTGATTTGCATAATGCGATGATTCCACAAAGAATCAATTATACTAATGTTCATTCTCAATCATTGGCAAGTGCAGTCATCATATTATAAAACATTTGTGATTGATCGCATATTTTATATGAGAATAAAAATGATCATTGTTGACAGCACATCATTAGTGATGAGCGAGTATACTCATTGCTTGGGTCTGCCTGAGCATGCTCCTGTGGTCTCTGATTATTTGTGAGTGCTCGGATATTTAGTTTCTGTCTCCATAGCTGCATGCTTTGCTGCTGCTAGACAGCTTGAACACATGTGGGGATTTTTCCTAGCAACCAGTCAATCCCCACATGTACTCAGGTTGGCTACCAGCCGTAAATCATGCAGCTGTATCGACAAAAACTAAATGTATGAGCACTCACAAATGCTCGGAGACTACCCGAGCATGCTCAGGCAGACCCGAGCAAGGAGTATACTTGCTCATCACTACACGTCATCTCTTTTGTGTAAATTGAGGAAGTTCTGCATTAATAAAAAAAGCCATGAGATAAGGAAACAAATCATTATTGCTACATCAAAATGAAAGCTAATAAGCCCCATTCACCTTCCTATATCATCAATCAGGGCTCATTAATGAAATTATATTCTCTTTGCAGCCACACAATTTTATTCTTCAGGGAAACTAGAGGGCTGTAGCAGTGACCTCTTTGTGTTAGAGCTCCATGCACAATCTCAATGACTGGAAGTGATTGGCTGCAGGAAAAATATAACATTGATTTCTCCTGGTAGCCACTTTCCCAGTAAAACAGCCTAAGATGCTTTAAATATTATTTACCTACAGGTTACCAATATATCTGCACGTAAATATCGTTTTTGTAGCTGACAGGTTATCTTTAAGGGTTCATTTATAAAGGCAGATATTGGCCTGTAACAAACACTGATTAATGATGTGGGAACATTTTTTCGCTCTCCCCATTTTGTTGAATAATAAATACTAATTGGTTTCCATATTGCATCTTTTAGGCTATGTGCACACGTTACAAATATACAAAATACAGTTCCCCATATGTGTAAAGGAGAAAAAGGCATACAAAAGAAATAAAATTGAAAACAACTTTATTGAAGAATACTATGAATGACAATAAAAAACCATGAAGATTGCCAAACGGGAAATCTCAACTAAAAACAAGGCAGACACCGGGCAATTATGATCTACTAGACACAATTGGTATGCATTAATTTTTGAAGGAAAATTTTATGCAGCCCTATGTGAGAACTAGCAAGTATAATATATAGAATATAATGCACAATTTCATAATGAAATATAGATATGCCACAAGGGGCCACACGCCCCTTGTGGCATATCAGCGCCGTTTCGCCGATCAGGCTTTTTCCATATGGGGGCAAGTGTGTTATGTGTGTAAAATGCTCATTTTATATGGCGTGAATAAGCCCAAGTACTCCTAACAGCTGACAACAACGACCGCGTCCCGGATGTGTGACGGCGCATGCGTTGGCTCACAGCCGCTCCTGAATGAATAGTGACTATATATTATATATGGTATTCTTCAATAAAGTTGTTTTCAATTTTATTTCTTTTGTATGCATTTTTCTCCCCTACACATATGGGGAACTGTATTTTGTATAATTGTATTATTGTTTGAAGGTTTTCATGATATTTGGGATTTTGTGATATATATGTGCACACGTTGCGGATTAGGCTTAGGAATTTCTGATGCGGATTCTGCATCTCTTAGCAGAAAACGTAGGTGCGGATTTGTCGCGTTTTTTTATGTGGATCCACAGTTTTGCTGTGGATCCATTGTGCGGATTTACTGCGTTTTTTACCCCTGGGGATATCTATAATGGATTGGGTACAAAAATGCTGCAGATCTGCAAAAAAGAAGTGACATTCTACTTTTTGTAATCCGCAGCATTTCCATGCAGAATTTTCCGCACCATTAGCATTGATTTACATTGTACTGTAAATCACTTTCGGATCTGCAGCATTTCTGCACCGCAAAAAACACTGCGGATCTGCAGGAAATCCGCAATGTGTGCACATACCCTTAGTGCGTGCAGTGGAAATTATATCTATTCTTCAGTGAACACTTCACATCGACCACTGGGGTTCCATCTTCCATGTGACAGAGTGCAGGACTTGATCATATTGTTTCATGTGTGCCTAGAGAAATGCTCAGGCATCATTATTACTACAACCCCTGGCAAAAATTATGGAATCACCAGCCTTGGAGGATGTTCATTCGATTGTTTTTATTTTGTAGAAAAAAAGCAGATCACAGAGAGTGTTTTTTGTTTGTTTGTTTGTTTTTCATGATTCCATAATTTTTTCCTCAGAATTGAGTGATTCCATAATTTTTCCCTTATGATATGTTAAAAAAAAAAAACATTACTGACTACCACATTTTTTTGTTCTTGATTTCTTCTAGTGTTTCTTAAAGCCAGATCTGCTTTTTTTCTTCAAAATTAAAGGGAACCTGTCACCTGAATTTGGCGGGACTGGTTTTGGGTCATATGGGCGGAGTTTTCGGGTGTTTGATTCACCCTTTCCTTACCCGCTGGCTGCATGCTGGCTGCAATATTGGATTGAAGTTCATTCTCTGTCCTCCATAGTACACGCCTGCACAAGGCAAGATTGCATTGCGCAGGCGTGTACTATGGAGGACAGAGAATGAACTTCAATCCAATATTGCAGCCAGCATGCAGCAAGCGGGTAAGGAAAGGGTGAATCAAACACCCGAAAACTCCGCCCATATGACCCAAAACCAGTCCCGCCAAATTCAGGTGACAGAGTCCCTTTAAACAACTGAATGAACATCCTCCAAGGCCGGTGATTCCATAATTTTTGCCACATTCCACTATGTAATGAATAAAGATTTACAACTGGAATATTTCATTCAGTGATATCTAGGATGTGGGATTTTAGTGTTCCCTTTATTTGTTTTGAGCAGCCTATTTTAGCTGAGTGGAGGAATCTATGGCCAAGAAAGCTGAGAAAATACATAACATAAAACTTCAAGCCTAAAATTGTCCTGTCCGGTGAATGAGGAGTAATTGACGCTTCTCTGCTATACTTAATGGTGACTCTCACTGGGGCAGTTACCTGTAGGAACGTCCTCTTTGCACCACTCATCATCCCGCACATCACTTTCTCCTTTCTCCATTATGGCTTCAGCTTTGATATTCTTCAGATATTTTCCTGGATGTCAAAGCTGTGAAAGTAATAATGTAAAAGTCACAGACAGAAGGGAAACTCACATGGAATGTTCTAGTTGGAGGATTTTACTACAAGCTCATGGGGCACCTGAGTTGCCAAAAGATGCTGACATCTCCGCCTCCTATATCACTGGGGCTGCCCTCAGTCAGTACGGCGGCGTGTCGTGATAGAAGCAGGCATCACTGTAACTGCATGATGGCAAAGTGATTTACTTCATTAATTTGTCTTCACATTTCAGATGCACTAGCATTTTTTGTTTTCCATCATTTGAGGAATATTTTGTCTGGAAATGTTGTATTTTTGGGGTACATGCTATTTTTTGTGAGGTTGGAAACAATTTAGTGTTTTTTTATGGCATTCATTTCTGATATAAATGTCATGTTAGGAAAGTTGTCCACCCTTGTTTTAAAATATTTACTTACATCCTGGATGCCAATACAATAGAATGCGATGATGAAGAAGAAAGCGTCAGCCATCATTCTCCCTCTGTGTCTGATATCTCAGGGGAGCAGGTGCAATAACATCTCTATTTCGCTCCCACTGTGTCGACCAGTGAAGAGCTTCACAGCGCTCGCTGCCGAGATCAGGGCAGTGGGGCACTTGGGAGATCTGAATATTTATTTTTTTAATGTTGGGCCCATTACATTGTATGGAGGATTGTATTAAAAGAGGTCTGGATACACATGATGAGAGCATTATACTGCCTCTGTACAAATCCCTAGTTAGACTGCACATGGAGTACTGTGTCCAGTTTTGGGCACCGGTGCTCAGGAAGGATATAATGGAACTAGAGAGAGTACAAAGGAGGGCAACAAAATTAATAAAGGGGATTGGAGAACTACAATACCCAGATAGATTAGCGAAATTAGGATTATTTAGTCTAGAAAAAAGACGACTGAGGGGCGATCTAATAACCATGTATAAGTATATAAGGGGACAATACAAATATCTTGCTGAGGATCTGTTTATACCAAGGAAGGTGATGGGCACAAGGGGGCATTCTTTGTGTCTGGAAGAGAGAAGGTTTTTCCACCAACATAGAAGAGGATTCTTTACTGTTAGGGCAGTGAGAATCTGGAATTGCTTGCCTGAGGAGGTGGTGATGGCGAACTCAGTCGAGGGGTTCAAAAGAGGCCTGGATGTCTTCCTGGAGCAGAACAATATTGTATCATACAATTATTAGGTTCTGTAGAAGGACGTAGAGCTGAACTGGATGGACAAATGTCTTTTTTCGGCCTTACTAACTATGTTACTATGTTACTATGAGGACTATGTGGGCCTATAATACTGTGTGGATGGCTTTGTGGGGATAACAGTTGTGGCATCATACTGTGATGGGATCACCATACTTTGCTGGGGGGGACAGTAGGGTCATCATACTGTGCGTGTGTAGGGTACTGTGGAAGAATTCACTGTGGGAGTGTCATACTGTGTTTGGGGCACTTTTGATGACATCATACTTTTATTATCTGTATTATTTATTAATTTAACGTATTTTTTGTCCTTTGTTTTACATATTTAAATTAGGCCAGTGAGCCATATGCTTTTTACTACTCTCACATTACATATTATTCCAGTATGTCCCATTTGTGATTATGAGTTTATTTTATTTTACGATCTATTAAATAAAATGTATTTTTTCATGGGACAACCCCTTTAAATTTGTTTCCTTATCAAAAAGGTTCATCATCAGGGCATGGCCTGGACAACATGTGAAGAAGTGTTTTACACAGCTCCTGCTTTCCATCCTGAAAGATCCTCTGTTGCCCAGCTTTAGACTCACTCCTGCAGCCCAGTACTGACCAACATGTCTCTTCTAACTGTGGTCTGTGCTCCAGGGACATCTCTGAGGAGATAAATCATGACACCCAGCAGGAAAGTGGGAGAGAAGGAAACCTGGCAGAGGGAAGATGAATCCTCCAAAATGGCTCCTAAGAAAGGTATTCCAGCCCCAAGCAGAGCAGTAGCTGCTGCTGCAAGACTAGAATGTTTTGCAAGGGTCTCTGTGACTCCCCTTCAGCTTGAGACACAATCAGGCTGGGAGAATGCTCAACAATAGCACTGAACAGCAACTGGGAATGGAAAAAGAGTTAAGGTACCCTCACACTAAGCGACGTGGGGCCGCCGATTACAATCATGAATATGCGGCTCCACCTCCAAAAAGGGTGGAGCCGCATATTCATTACTGTAAATGAGCGGCCCCACGTGACCGATCATACAGTACAGGACAGGATGCTACGAGGGATCCGGAAGCTAGGTGAGTATTTTAATCACAGCGGAAAGAAGGCGCACAGGGGGTGGGAGGGGGGGGACCTGGATCTGCATTTTACACACTAATATTCATATCTTCTCTACAGCAAACGCTGCTGCAGGGAAGATATGAATAGGGCTTCAGCATGATGCCGGGGACAGCGCTAAACCTTAGCGCTGTCTCCGGCATGGTGCGTGTGGTACCCAGTGGGCACATGGGCGGCACACGTGTGCCGCACGTGTGCCACGGAAACGCACTGGCACACGGACATGGATAATTCCGGTACCGATTTTTCCGGTACCGGAATTATCTGGACTTGTGAGACTGGCCTTAGTGATGAGCGAGTATACTCTTTGCTAAGGTTTGCCCGAGCATGCTCAGGTGGTCTCCGAGCATTTGAGACTGCTTGGAGATTTAGTTTTGCGTGCCGCAGCTGCATGATTTGCGGCTACTTGACAGTTTGAATACATGTGGGGATTCCCTAGCTACCAAGCAACCCCCACATGTACTCAGGCTGGCTAGCAGCTGTAATTCATGCAGCTGCATCAACAAAAACTAAATCTCTGAGCAGTCACAAATAGTTGTAGACCACCCGAGCAACGAGTATACTCACTCATCACTATATGATATCTGTCTTTTTTGTGTCTTGTAAGGCCATGTTCACACGTTGCAAATACTGTCTTTTTTGTTTTCTGCAGATGTACACACCAAACTATACAATAACAATCTTCTACTAATTTGATGCGTTCCTGGTGCAGATGTGAAGCCACGTTAATGTGTTTTTTATAGAACAGAAAAGTATTGATTCTATACTTAAAAACGTATCTGCAGTTCTTTACATGCATTTTTTTTAAGCCTCCGCATAGAACAGAGAAAAATAAGCACCGAAACTGCACAGTTCAGCAACGTCATTAGGCGCACAGGGTGCGCAGTTTTCATGAAGTCACATCCACTTTGCTTGGACAGGTAAACACTGCAGAATTTATGTGTAAAACATCAGCAGAAAAAATGCAGCATTTAGGCTATATATGAACATGGTCTAAATTTCAAAGCAAAGTGGATGTGATTCCATTAAATTTACGACCCCTGTGGTCTGAAGACTCTGCCAAACCTTGGAGTGTTGGTGCATTTTTTCTCTATAGGCTTCTTCTGAAAAAAAAACACATGAAGAAAAACGCTGTTATATATTTAAGCGCAGAAACAAAGTTTTTCTCCACTGAAAAAAGTGTTGGGCTATGTGCACACGTTGCGGATTTTGCTGCGGATTCGCAGCTGCGGAGTTTTCCATGAGTTTACAGTACCATGTAAACCTATGGAAAACAGAAACCGCTGTGCCCATGCTGCGGAAAAAAACGCGTGGAAACGCAGTGTTGTTTATTCCGCAGCATGTCAATTCTTTGTGCAGATTCCGCAGCAGTTTACACCTGCGCCATAATAGGAATCTACAGGTGTAAAACCGCAGGTGGAATCCGCACAAAATCAGCATGAAATCCGCAGTAAATCTGCAGGTAAAGCGCAGTGCCTTTTACCTGCGGATTTCTCATATCTGCTGCGGAAAAATCAGCAGACCTCAAAAATACGTGTGCACATAGCCTTAAAGACACTGCTTCACCTTACTAACATCTTCTTTTTCTACAATTTATACTATTATAGAGTTTTATTAGAACTCAACACACAGTATTTTACACTATTTCAAAGTTAGTATTTATCTATATCCTTGTCTCTCCACTGGTTTTACAGATGTACCTCCTTTCCCTTTTCTTTCCTTTTTCTTTCCCATTCATTTTCTTCCCCTTCTCCCCCTTAAATGTTTTATACATAAGGTATCTTATATGGGTATTGTTACCCCTTTCTCTTGAATATCCTGTACATGACGAGCTTTTTCATTTTCCTTCTAGAGCTTTAATGTTTCCTTTTCCCTTTGGCACTTTTTCCTTAATAAACCATATTTTTCCACCCCCCTTCTCATGCATATCTGCCCCAAATCATATCAAATACGGTAAGTGTGAAAATGCATAAAAGAAACGCAGCAAACATGTAATAATCAGAGAAGATTGTTATTCCGTTGTATGGTGTGGACACGTGCAGAAAAAAAGCAGCAGAAAGAACGCAGCATTTACGCTACATGTGAACTCTGCCTTGGCATTACAGTTTTATTACATTTTGTATGGGTTCAATAGAGAATCATGCCATTTTTTTTACACCTCTTACCGAACCCCATAAATTATCTGATCTGTGTGTTGTGCGAGTCGCTACAATTACAACGACGCCAAATATGTCCTTGTTATGTGCTGATTTGTGTTTATTAGTTTTAAAAAAATGAATTAAAAATTACATTATTTTTTTCATTATCAAGTGTTTTTCTTATTGGGGTGGGGGGTTGATGAAGATGAGGGGAAAATCATAGGTCCTCTATGGGGACTAACAAATGCAATGAAAATTAAAGTTCACATCTTCCTCCTTTTTTTCCCATTTAAAAAAAAAGACAGATATGTGGTATCGCTACATTCATAAAAGTCCGATCAATGAAAATATAAAATGAATTAACAAGATCAGTAAATTTTAGTACTCTAAAATTGTATGTATAAAAAGATTGGATTAGGGTAGAAAACGCAAACCATCATAATGGGAAAAATAAAAAAAAGTTGTGGCTCTTAGAAAATGGTGGGAAAAAACAAAGAAATTATTGAATACAAGAGGAAGATAATAAATGACATACAGTAAAAAGTTACATACACATTTCTTAAAATAAAAGGAAATAAACCAGAAACCGATCACTTACATTTTGTGTTTAGGATCCAGGGGAGGCAACAAACAGGATAAGTCTTCAATTCGACTGAATCCAAGAAATGACCAAAATCCAAAAGTCTTTACACATTATTAACACCTTGTCTGTTTGTTCCCATCCTCCATCCTGTGATGTCACCTCCAGGCAGGGTCAGGATATTTGCATTCTATGGCTCTTTATGTTGATGTATGCCGACCTGTGGGTTGTGATGTGTAAGGTCAAAGAAAAGCAATTCCCAGACCCAATGTGAAAATAACAACCAGTCCACAGAGGAATCCTCCACAATAAACCCTATTCCTATAATTAGATGGAATTTCCCATGAAGCTTCATGGCATATTAAATGTTCACAGACCAATGTCAAATGAGAACAGAGGTCCAGTTTTTCCACTTGCAATATTTACAGGACATTTTCCACTTACAATAAGGACTGTTACATATTAACTGTTTTGTGTTCATGCCATTAACATATCAAAAGCCCATGGAATATCCCCCACAATGGTCCCACAGGTATAAACTATTGTCTGATCTGTGCTGGACACCCTGGGGGTCTATGTCTTTGTGCTGCAGGAGGCCTAGAGCCAGTGTCTTCTCCCCACTTACTGGAAGAAGGTGAGAATGATTTAATTGTAAAGTTCAACCCTTCAGTGTAGGACTACAGCACCCAGCCGCTGACATCTCATGCCCATGTCAATCACTAAGGAATATATCAGACAATGGTTTCATGGAGTCATCTGGCACAATAGATTTTGCACAACCTCTTTTGTGAGTTCATTCAGAGATTCAGTTATAGAAGATTGTGTCCGAGTGTCTGGCTTATACCCTCAATATTGATGCACATCAGAGCGCATGTTTGCTGTGTCGGCACCATTATAGTCTATGGCCTCATCAGCAACCATATCCGAATCCCATTTTGTGGGGGGTTCGGATGGAAGCCCTGATGGGAACCCTGAAAGAGAGCAAGAATGCAATGTGAAAGGGGCCTGAGAATCTTTATCAGTAGATGATTACCATAATTTTCGGATTATAAGATGCACTTTTGCCCCCTAATTTTTTTGGGAAAATGGATGTGTGTCTTATAATGCAGATATACCTTTACCAGCCGTGGTGGAGCAGGGTCCCAGGGTCGCTGCTGGAGGAGGCAAGAGTGGAGCATTGCTGCAGGATGCAGGCTGGGATGAAGTGGTTTTCCGATGTGCGCCGCTGTGGGTGTTCAGTGGTGCGGGGGCTCTGCCGACATTTTGTGAAAGCCCAGAGTCCCCGCAATTACATGGTTTTCTGTGCGGTGGACTCCGGGAAAATGGCTGCCGGGGGCGGCACATGCGCAGATGGAGATCTTGCACCAAGATCTCGGGAGATGAGATCTCCCCACGGCCTGCACCACCAAACACCCACAGCATTGCAGATCCGAACACCCCTTCCCCCAGTCTGGGGTCTGCAGCATTGCCCCATTCCTGCCTTCTCCAGTAGCGACCCTGGGACCCCGCTTCACCGCAGCCGCCTCCTTCGGTAAGCAATAAGACGCATGGATTATAATAGGCACCACCATTTTATTAAAAAAGGTTTTTTTCCTATTTTTCTTCTCAAAATTTGGGGTGCGTCTTATAATTCACAAAATACGGTATATGGAATTAGCTTAGGAAAAACCTATTCAAGAGGTTAACTTGGGTTGAATGTTTGACCCTTTTTCCTTAATATCAATAGATAATTTGAGGGTCTCACCGCTAGGTTTGGCCCCCAAAAAGGAGGTCAGAAAATTTTATTTGATCCACTATTTCTCATATCCTAAAGGGGTATCAGTAAATGATGATATTAATGAATCCCAGTCAAGCGTTTCTTACATATCACGTGATGAGGCAGTAAAACCGGTTCAGTAGGCTGGTCAGGGTGCTTTATTGGCAAAGGCAAATGCTGACTCTGTATTCCGCCTCCTGCTGGTACATCCCGGATTATGTTGAATCCTTATAGGCTGCTCGACGTCATGTGCTTATTTTGAGGCTTGTAAAACATTTTCCCTTCTTTTGGGTCCAGCTCATATTTTAACATGTGGTATTAACTTGTGTTGAGGTCACAGTTGGGGCATCATACTATGTTGGGTCCAGCATACTTAGGTGTGTACAATAGTGTTATCATAGTGTGCATGAGAAGGGTACTGTGTAAAAATTCACTGAGTGGGTATCATACTGTGTTTTGGGGGCACTTTTTTGGGTATCATAACTTATAGGGGCAATGAAAGGGGAATCTAGGGCTTGAAAAGGAGGAAAATTACTCTGTAAGGGCAGCAAAGTTGTGAGGTATGCTCTTCTGTGACCCCACCGAATATTATTCTTTTCTTTATTTTTGTGGGGGCGAGAGGTCCAATGAGAACTTCTGCCATGGGGTACATGTAGGGGTCGGCCAGGGCAGTAGTCGTGGCTGATGTTATCAGGCGTTGTGTACCCTGGCCTCCCTCTATATGAAAACTACAGCTCACCTGCGGCTTCCTTGTCCCTCCATTCTCTGCACCATTAGGGGCCTCCCTCCTTACTTTATGGACACCTTCAGTCTCTTGAGAATAAGCGGAGACACAGTCCAAGTATAACTAAACTGCGGCCTCTGTTCACACAGGATGCATTATAGCAATGGCTGGCCCGCTTTGTGGCGTCATTAATAGGCCTGGAGCCATATGCTCTGCATTTCTGTGTGAACATGCCACATACAGATCATTTTGCACAGGTGTGCCAGGCGGCCAAATCCTGATTGTAGGCTGGCTGCATTATCGGTATTATTGCACCTGTGCTTCTGTCATCCACCATCTTAACTTGGGTCCACTGCACTTTGGTGAGTGTAATTGTTTGGAGGCCTTGAACAAGTAAGCATCTCTGCCTGTGTACTGTTTTTTTTTTGTCAAGAATAGTGGAGGTTTTTTCCTCTTATGGTGTGTTTTTGTCCAAGTATAACTCAAAATGCATAGCTTTACTTTCAGATCTTCACACCACATCCAGATATATTCCATCGTCAACAGCAGTTTCTACATTACATGCTACTGCAGCTTTCCCTTCTCTTCTCTCCCTGTCACACAGCTCGAGATCGGGTCGTACCGCACTGTATGTTTTTTCAGCATCCTTGTAGATTCACTGCCTTCAGGGGGTACCTAAACCGTTTTGCCCCAGTATTAAGGAAGTCCACCCATGTGAGTAACTTCCACATCTTGAGTGACCCACCCGTCTGTCCTGCCGTGTTCTGCTCTGCAGTCCTTCTTCTGGGAACCCAATTCCCTTGCCACTACCGCTGTTCTCTAACGCCCTGTCCCTGGGAGGCTGGGCTTCTTCTTCAATGTTGCGGGGTGCTGGGTAGCTCGGGCAGATCGCCCACCCGAGCACCAAGGGCTACGCGCCCTGACTGGGCTCTTTCAGCTCCCTAGCCCAACTAACTCAAAACAGGAAGCTTTCCTACCTTACTCCCCAGCTAACCCCTCCAATATGGTTAACTATTTACAGGGTGACTTATACTAAAGAACTCTATGCCTCATCTAGCGGCCAAATGCTAAAATTACACTTTCCCTATGTTAAACATATATTACAACCTATTACACATATAGTGACGAGATATACATTTACAGTTAGGAGAGGGTTACATGCTCAGAGGCTTAGGACGGCTATTATGACCCCCTTAGATACACCCCTGAGCTCAGCTCCTGAACTCGCTCTATAGAAGCACATCCTTCTAGTGAGATAGTTACATCAAGGTGCATGAAGGGGTTAAATTCACTTGTCTGTTCATAAAACACAAATGGAATTTCCTACCCCAGATGTGAACGAGCCCTTATAAATTTAATAAGTGTACAGAGGCGTAGCTGGGGTTTTTGCTCAGGGGGCGAAACTTCAGAGTGGGCCCCTAACCAAGTAACCTTGATTACAACTGGGTGATGCTCCCTAATAGTGGAGGAGAACCTCAGCAGATGACAGCGATGTTGCTGAAAATAATCTCTATACAAAGCGCAACATTGATATTAACGCCACATGGTCAGTAGTAAATACCAGCCCTGCAGAACATATAATAGATCAAAATACAGTTACAGATGGTGACTTACCGGTGACATTCATTCTGTGAGATAGTTACTAGTGATGAGCGAACGTGCTCGCCACTACTCGTTACTCACCCGAGTGTCATTCCGCTGCCGCTCCCCGCGCCCTGTCATACTCACGTGTCCTCAGCGTCCCAGCGCGTCTCCTCAGCTGCAGCATCTTCTCCTTAGCACTCGCTCCCGGCTTCTGCTGCTCGTCGGGTGCGTTCGCACGCTAGGTTCAGTACTGCGCACGCGCACTTCTAAACTTTCTTCTGACGCTTCCTTCCTGTCCTCTCTATCACCTTGGAGGACTCCCACCCGGAAGTACTGCGCAGCGCTGCTTTATTAATCGGCCCCTTCCTCTCCCCTGTGCCTGATGATCATTTGTGATTCCAAGTGTTCTTGGCCGCACGTTTTCCCTGTTGTTACCTTGCTTCCTGACTTGGTTGTTTCCTTGCTGTCCTTAGCTCCAGTCCTGTGTCTCTGCATACCTGCCAGTCCTGCGTCTCTGCATACCTGCCAGTCCTGTGTCTCCTCCATTCCCGCCAGTCCTGTGTCTCTGCCATACCTGCCAGTCCTATGTCTCCTCAGTTCCCGCCAGCCCTGTGTCTCTGCCATTCCTGCCAGTCCCGTGTCCTCTCCGCTCCCGCTAGTCCTGTGTTCCTGCCTTATCTGCCCGTCCAGTGTCTCTTGCACTCCTGCTAGTCCGGTGTCTCCGTGGGTCACTCTCTTATCCATCCTGGTCCCCCAGCTGCCAAGGCGATAGTCCCCCACGGGCCTGCCCCTAACTCTCCCTGTATAGGAGGCGGTCTATCTGGTCAGCTCGTCCATGGGTGGATCGTCGTCACGGTCCAGTGGGTCCACTTTTCGTTTTTTCTATAGAATCCTTACAGTATCATCAGGCCATGGACCCCGCTGGTGTCTCTGCTACTCAAAAGAAATTACTTTTTTTACGGGAGAACCAGACTAGGATCATGTCCTTTCAAAAAAACATGGAGTCTCGTCTCACGGTCTTAGTATTCTGATCCATGTAACGCTTCTCTGTTGGCTGCTCTTCAGCAGGAGCTTAGCCAACAGCAGGACACTCAGTCTCATATTTTGAATTATATGGCCTCTGTGGATAATCGGCTTCTCTCTCTCCAGAATGCCGCCTCTACTATCCAGGTGCCCGCTCCGCAACCCTCGCCCCATCTAGCCAGGCCCCCTCGGTATGGTGGGGATCCTAAATTATGTCACAGGTTTCTTAACCAGTGTCAATTACATTTTGAATTGTCACCGCTACTATACCTTACCGACCGAGCTAAGGTAGCTTTTGTGGTTTCCCATTTGGAGGGTGAGGCTTTGGCCTGGGTGAATCCCCTCTGGGAGAGAGACGATCCTTTGGTCTCCCAACTCATTCCCTTCTTATATACCTTTTGCAAGGTATTTGATGAACCCGGCCATCTGGTCTCTACCAAAGAGTCCCTCTTCAACCTTCACCAGTGTACTCTTTTCGTAGGTCAGTACGCTATCCGTTTCCGTATGCTGTCCTCAGATCTAGGTTGGAACAATGAGGCTTTGATTGGAGCATTTTGGCGAAGTCTGTCGTCCCGCTTTAAGGATGAGCTGGCAGGGTGAGACACGCCCCCTTCATTGGATGATCTTATTTCCTTGGCGACTCACATAGATTTGTGCTTCCAGGAGTGTTCTCGCGAAGTGGTCAGAGAGGAGACCCTTTCGTTTGTCCTCTGCTACACGTGATGCTTCTTTCTCCCAAACCGCTTCAGTTTCTTCTCCTTCTCCTCCTGAGCCCATGCAGGTAGATCGCCTCAAGTCCACCGAAGAACGCCGCAAGGAGAGACTCGCACAGGGTCTTTGCTTTTATTGTGGCAGTGACTCTCATCTTCTGCGTTCCTGTTCCAAGTACCCACTTCCTCTCATACCTGAACTCTTCGATCGTCTGCGAGGAGCACAAATCTTCACTAAAGTGGATCTCAGAGAAGTTTATAATTTGATCCATATCCGCTCGGGAGACAAGTGGAAGACGGCGTTTAAAACCAGAGACAGTAATTACGAGTATTTGGTTATGCCCTTCGGTTTATGCAATGCACCCGCAGTCTTCCAAGAGTTGGTGAATGATGTTTTTCGGGATCTACTTTACACCTGTGTACTTGGACGATATTCTTGTGTTTTCACCAGACCTGCCTTCTCATAGGAGAGATGTTTGGCAAGTACTTCAGCGTCTAAGAGAGAATCGTCTGTACGCAAAACTTGAAAAGTGCGCCTTTGAACAGTCGTCTCTGCCATTCTTGGGTTTCGTCATCTCCGATGCTGGTTTACGTATGGATACGTGAAAGGTTTAGCATGTGTGTCATCTCCTCCTGTATATAGTGTATACCTGTGTGTCATCTCCCCTGTATATAGTATATACCTGTGTGCCATCTCCCCTGTATATAGTATATACCAGTGTGTCCTCTCCTCCTGTATATAGCATATACCTGTGTGTCATCTCCCCTGTATATAGTATATATTGTTATGATCCAGTGACCTTGGAGCCGCATGGAACTTTCTCAGAGTTGGTGGAAACTGTACTGACCGCAAATCCTGAACTTAACACCGCAACTAGAAATAGCCGTGGGGTGTGCCTAACAAATCCTAGACACCTCAACACAGCCGGAGGACTAAATACCCCTATAGATGGAAATAGGAATTCTACCTTGCCTCAGAGCAGAACCCCAAAGGATAGGCAGCCCCCCACAAATATTGACTGTGGGTAGTAGAGGAAAAGACACACGCAGGCAGGAAACAGGATTTAGCAAAAGAGGCCACTCTAGCTAAAATAGGAAAAGATAGGACAGAATACTAAGCGATCAGTATTAAAACCCTTCCAAAAATATCCACAGCAGAAGATACAAAAATTCCACCATCTAACTAAAGATGTGGATCGTATATCTGCAACTCCTGAGAATCCAACAAGACTGAGAAAACACTGACAGAATCTAAGCTGGACTATAGAAAACAAATGAATAGCACAGAATAATTAAGCACACAGCATGTGTGCCACAGAAACAAAAAACAGACACTTATCTTTGCTGAATTGGCAGCAAGGCAGGAGGAACCAGACAAAGATCCAAAACCTCCCAGAACCATGGACAACTGGCAAGGACTATTCAATCCTGCACACCTAAATATCCCAGTCAGAACTGCAATCAGCAGAAACACCTGACCAAGACTGCAACTCAGGGACAACTGTATTCCCACCTACAACCACTGGAGGGAACCCAAAAGCAGAATTCACAACAGTACCCCCCCCCCCTCGAGGAGGGGTCACCGAACCCTCACCAGGGCCCCCAGGACGATCAGGATGAGCCAGATGAAATGCACGGACCAAATCAGCAGCATGGACATCAGAGGCAAAAACCCAAGAATTATCCTCCTGGCCATAACCCTTCCATTTGACAAGGTACTAAAGCCCCCGCCTCGAAAAACCAGAATCCAAAATCTTCTCAACCACATACTCCAACTCTCCATCAACCAACACAGGGGCCGGAGGATCAACAGAGGGAACAACGGGCACCACATATTTCCGCAATAAAGATCTATGGAAGACATTATGGATAGCAAAAGAGGCCGGAAGCGCCAATCGAAAAGACACCGGATTAATAATCTCAGAAATCCTATAAGGACCAATAAACCGAGGCTTAAACTTAGGGGAAGAAACCTTCATAGGAACATGACGGGAAGACAACCAGACCAGATCCCCAGCCCGAAGCCGGGAACCAACACACCGACGACTGTTAGCAAAACGTTGAGCCTCCTCCTGAGACAACACCAAATTGTCCACCACATGATCCCAAATCTGCTGCAACCTGTCAACCACAGAATCCACACCAGGACAGTCAGAAGGCTCAACCTGCCCAGAAGAAAAACGAGGATGGAAAACCAAAATTACAAAAGAAAGGCGAAACCAAAGTAGCCGAACTAGCCCCATTATTAAGGGCAAACTCAGCCAATGGCAAGAAGGCCACCCAATCATCCTGATCAGCAGACACAAAGCATCTCAAATAAGTCTCCAAAGTCTGATTAGTTTGCTTGGTCTGGCCATTTGTCTGAGGATGAAATGCAGAAGAAAAAGACAAATCAATGCCCATCCTAGCACAAAAGGCCCGCCAAAACCTAGAAACAAACTGGGAACCTCTGTCGGACACAATATTCTCCGGAATACCATGCAGACGAACCACATGCTGAAAAAACAACGGAACCAAATCTGAAGAGGAAGGCAATTTAGGCAAAGGCACCAAATGAACCATCTTAGAGAACCGGTCACAAACAACCCAGATAACAGACATCTTCTGGGAAACCGGAAGATCAGAAATAAAATCTATAGAAATATGCATCCAGGGCCTCTCAGAGACTGGCAATGGCAAAAGCAACCCACTAGCACGGGAACAACAAGGCTTGGCCTGCGCACAAATCCCACAGGACTGCACAAAAGAACGCACATCACGTGACAAAGAAGGCCACCAAAAGGACCTACCAACCAAATCTCTGGTACCAAAAATACCTGGATGACCAGCCAACACAGAACAGTGAACCTCAGAAATCACTCTACTAGTCCATCTGTCAGGAACAAACAGTTTCCCCACTGGACAGCGGTCAGGTCTGTCAGCCTGAAATTCCTGAAGAACCCGTCGTAAATCAGGGGAAATGGCAGAAAGGACCACCCCTTCTTTCAGAATGCCGACCGGTTCAAGGACCTCAGGAGAATCAGACAAAAAACTCCTAGAGACGGCATCAGCCTTAATATTCTTAGAACCCGGAAGATACGAAACTACAAAATCAAAACGGGAAAAAAACAAGGACCATCGAGCCTGTCTAGGATTCAGCCGTTTGGCAGACTCGAGGTAAATCAGATTCTTATGATCGGTCAAGACCACAATACGGTGCTTAGCCAACAACTCTCGATTGCCGACATCATAATTGCGTTCAGCAGGCAAAAACTTACGGGAAAAGAAGGCACACGGTTTCATCAAGGAACCAACAGAATCCCTCTGAGACAAAACGGCCCCTGCCCCAATCTCAGAAGCATCAATCTCAACCTGAAACGGAAGAGAAACATCCGGTTGGCGCAACACCGAAGCAGAACTAAATTGGCGTTTAAGCTCCTGAAAGGCAGAGACAGCCGCAGAGGACCAATTCGCCACATCAGCGCCTTTCTTCGTCAAATCGGTCAAGGGTTTAACCACGCTAGAGAAGTTAGCAATGAAACGGCGATAAAAATTTGCAAAACCCAAAAATTTCTGAAGGCTCTTCACGGATGTGGGTTGAATCCAATCATGAATCGCCTGAACCTTAGCCGGATCCATCTCCATAGATGAAGGAGAAAAAATGAAGCCCAAAAAAGAAACCTTCTGCACCCCAAAGAGACACTTAGACCCCTTCACAAACAAAGCATTGTCACGAAGGATCTGAAATACCATCCTGACCTGTTGCACATGAGACTCCCAATCATCGGAAAAAATCAAAATATCGTCCAAATATACAATCAAGAATTTATCAAGATAAGTCCGGAAGATATCATGCATGAAGGACTGAAACACAGATGGAGCATTAGTGAGCCCGAATGGCATCACAAGATATTCAAAATGACCTTCGGGCGTATTAAACGCAGTTTTCCATTCATCACTCTGCTTAATACGAACAAGATTATATGCCCCCCGAAGGTCAATCTTAGTAAACCAACTAGCCCCCTTAATCTTAGCAAACAAATCAGAAAGCAAAGGTAAAGGGTATTGAAACTTGACCGTGATCTTATTCAAGAGGCGATAATCAATACAGGGTCTCAAGGAGCCATCTTTCTTAGCAACAAAAAAAATCCCGCTCCCAATGGTGAAGAAGATGGCCGAATATGCCCTTTCGCTAAAGACTCCTTAATATAATTCTGCATGGCGGTATGTTCAAGCACAGACAGGTTGAAAAGTTGGCCTTTAGGAAACTTACAGCCTGGAATCAAGTCAATAGCACAATCACAGTCCCTGTGCGGTGGAAGGGAACTGGACTTGGGCTCATCGAATACATCCTGAAAATCAGACAAAAACTTAAGAATTTCAGAAGAGGAAGAAGAGGAGATTGACATCAAAGGAACATCATTATGAATCCCCTGACAACCCCAACTAGTCAAAGACATAGACTTCCAGTCCAACACAGGATTATGTACCTGCAAGCTGCAACCACGGAAAACCCAGCACGATAGCATTATGCAAATTATGCAACACCAGAAATCGACAATCTTCCTGATGGGCAGGCGCCATGCGCATGGTCACCTGTGTCCAAAACTGGGGCTTATTTTTAGCCAAAGGTGTAGCATCAATGCCCCTTAAAGGAATAGGGTTCTGCAAAGGCTGCAAGGAAAAACCAAAACGCCTGGCAAATTCAAAGTCCATTAAGTTCAAGGCAGCGCCTGAATCCACAAACGCCAAGACAGAAAATGATGACAATGAGCAGATCAAGGACACAGATAACAGAAATTTAGGTTGTACAGTACTGATGGTAAATGAACTGGCGATCCTCTTTGTCCGCTTAGGGCAGACAGAAATGACATGAGAAGCGTCGCCACAATAATAACACAACCTATTCTGTCGTCTGAAACCTTGTCTTTCTGTTCTAGACAGAATCCTATCACACTGCATTGGCTCAGGAATTTGCTCTGAGGACAACGCCTGTTGTGAATTCTGTTGTCAAGCTCCCTCCTGTGGTCATGAATGGTACTTCGGCTGGTTCTGTCCATGGGCTTCCTCTGGTGGTTGTGAGTGGAGCTGCGGCTTCTGAGTTTCCTTCTACAGGTGACGAGGTTAATTCGTTAGCTGGCTGCTCTATTTAACTCCACTTAGATCATTGCTCCATGCCACCTGTCAATGTTCCAGTATTGGTCTTGTTCTCTCCTGGATCGTTCTTGTGACCTGTCTTCCCAGCTGAAGCTAAGTTACTGCTTGTTTTTCTCTGGTTTGCTATTTTTCTGTCCAGCTTGCTATTTTGATTTTTGTCTTGCTTGCTGGAAGCTCTGGGACGCAGAGGGAGCGCCTCCGCACCGTGAGTCGGTGCGGAGGGTCTTTTTGCGCCCTCTGCATGGTCTTTTTGTAGGTTTTTGTGCTGACCGCGAAGTTACCTTTCCTATCCTCTGTCTGTTCAGTAAGTCGGGCTTCACTGTGCTAAATCTATTTAATCTCTGTGTTTGTAATTTTCATCTTTACTCACAGTCATTATATGTGGGGGGCTGCCTTTTCCTTTGGGGAATTTCTCTGAGGCAAGATAGGCTTTATATTTCTATCTCTAGGGCTAGCTAGTTTCTTAGGCTGTGTCGAGTTGCATAGGGAGCGTTAGGAGCAATCCACGGCTATTTCTAGTGTGTGTGATAGGATTAGGGATTGCGGTCAGCAGAGTTCCCACGTCTCAGAGCTCGTCCTATATTATTAGTAACTATCAGGTCATTCCGTGTGCTCTTAACCACTAGGTCCATTATTGTCCTTACCACCAGGTCATAACAGTACAGGTGGCCCAAAGTATTAATGCATCTCAATAGAGGGATAAGAGAAGTTCTGAGACCATTTTTTTTTCTTTGCAGTGTATTTTGTCTCTGTTTTCCCCTTTACCTCTGGGTGGTTCAGGATACAGGTGTAGATATGGACATTCAAGGTCTGTCCTCTTGTATGAATAATCTCACTGCAAGGGTACAAAACATTCAAAATTTTGTGGTTCAGAATCCGATGTTAGAGCCTAGGATTCCAATTCCTGATTTGTTTTTTGGGGATAGATCTAAGTTTCTGAATTTCAAAATTCAGTTTCTTGCTTTGAAACCTCGCTCCTCAGGTGACCCTGTTCAACAAGTGAAGATCATTATTTCTTTGTTACGTGGCGACCCTCAAGACTGGGCATTTTCCCTTGCGCCAGGAGATCTGGCATTGTGTGATGTTGATGCGTTTTTTCTGGCGCTCGGATTGCTTTATGATTAACCTAATTCAGTGGATCAGGCAGGGAATATCTTGCTGGCTCTGTGTCAGGGTCAGGATGAGGTAGAAATATATTGTCAGAAGTTTAGGAAGTGGTCTGTACTCACTCAGTGGAATGAATGTGCCCTGGCAGCAATTTTCAGAAAGGGTCTCTCTGAAGCCCTTAAGGATGTCATGGTGGGATTTCCTATGCCTGCTGGTCTGAATGAGTCTATGTCTTTGGCCATTCAGATCGATCGACGCTTGCGTGAGCGTAAAGCTGTGCACCATTTGGCGGTATTATCTGAGCATAAAACTGAGCCTATGCAATGTGATAGGACTTTGACCAGAGCTGAACGGCAAGAACACAGACGTCGGAATGGGCTATGTTTTTACTGTGGTGATTCCACTCATGCTATCTCCGATTGTCCTAAGCACACTAAGCATTTCGCTAGGTCTGCTACCATTGGTACGGTACAGTCGAAATTTCTTTTGTCCGTTACTCTGATTTGCTCTTTGTCATCCTATTCTGTTATGGCATTTGTGGATTCAGGCGCTGCCCTGAATTTGATGGACTTGGAGTTTGCTAGGCGCTGTGGTTTTTTCTTGGAGCCCTTGCAGTATCCTATTCCATTGAGAGGAATTGATGCTACGCCTTTGGCCAAGAATAAGCCTCAGTACTGGACCCAATTGACCATGTGCATGGCTCCTGCACATCAGGAGGATATTCGCTTTCTGGTGTTGCATAATCTGCATGATGTGGTCGTGTTGGGGTTGCCATGGCTACAAGTCCATAATCCAGTTTTAGATTGGAAATCCATGTCTGTGTCCAGCTGGGGTTGTCAGGGGGTACATGGTGATGTCCCATTTCTGACTATTTCATCATCCACCCCTTCTGAGGTTCCTGAGTTCTTGTCTGATTACCCGGATTTATTTGATGAGCCCAAGTCCGATACCCTACCTCCGCATAGGGATTGTGATTGTGCTATCGATTTGATTCCTGGTAGTAAATTCCCAAAAGGTCGACTGTTTAATTTATCTGTGCCTGAGCATGCCGCTATGCGGAGTTATGTGAAGGAGTCTTTGGAGAAGGGGCATATTCGCCCGTCATCGTCGCCATTAGGAGCAGGGTTCTTTTTTGTAGCCAAGAAGGATGATTCACTGAGACCTTGTATAGATTACCGCCTTCTAAATAAGATCACGGTTAAATTTCAGTACCCCTTGCCATTGTTATCTGATTTGTTTGCTCGCATTAAGGGGACTAGTTGGTTCACCAAGATAGATCTTCGTGGTGCGTATAATCTAGTGCGTATTAAGCGAGGCGATGAGTGGAAAACTGCATTTAATACGCCCGAGGGCCATTTTGAGTATCTAGTAATGCCATTCGGACTTGCCAATGCTTCATCAGTGTTTCAGTCCTTTATGCATGACATCTTCCGAGAGTACTTGGATAAATTCCTGATTGTGTACTTAGATGACATTTTGATCTTCTCGGATGATTGGGAGTCTCATGTGAAGCAGGTCAGAACGGTGTTTCAGGTCCTGCGTGCTAATTCTTTGTTTGTGAAGGGATCAAAGTGTCTCTTTGGTGTTCAGAAGGTTTCATTTTTGGGGTTCATCTTTTCCCCTTCTACTATCGAGATGGATCCTGTTAAGGTCCAAGCCATCCATAATTGGACTCAGCCGACATCTCTGAAAAGTCTGCAAAAGTTCCTGGGCTTTGCTAATTTTTATCGTCGCTTCATCTGCAATTTTTCTAGTATTGCTAAACCATTGACCGATTTGACCAAGAAAGGTGCTGATTTGGTCAATTGGTCTTCTGCTGCGGTGGAAGCTTTTCAAGAGTTGAAGCGTCGTTTTTCTTCTGCCCCTGTGTTGTGTCAACCAGATGTTTCGCTTCCGTTCCAGGTCGAGGTTGATGCTTCTGAGATTGGAGCAGGGGCTGTTTTGTCGCAGAGAAGTTCTGATTGCTCGGTGATGAAACCATGCGCCTTCTTTTCCAGGAAGTTTTCGCCTGCTGAGCGAAATTATGATGTGGGCAATCGAGAGTTGCTGGCCATGAAGTGGGCATTCGAGGAGTGGCGTCATTGGCTTGAAGGAGCTAAGCATCGCGTGGTGGTCTTGACTGATCATAAGAACTTGACTTATCTCGAGTCCGCCAAGCGGTTGAATCCTAGACAAGCTCGTTGGTCGTTGTTTTTTGCCCGTTTTGACTTTGTGATTTCATACCTTCCGGGCTCTAAAAATGTGAAGGCGGATGCTCTGTCTAGGAGTTTTGTGCCCGACTCTCTGGGTGTATCTGAGCCGGCGGGTATCTTCAAAGAGGGAGTAATTGTGTCTGCCATCTCCCCTGATTTGCGGCGGGTGCTGCAAAAATTTCAGGCTAATAAACCTGATCGTTGCCCAGCGGAGAAACTGTTTGTCCCTGATAGGTGGACGAATAAAGTTATCTCTGAGGTTCATTGTTCGGTGTTGGCTGGTCATCCTGGAATCTTTGGTACCAGAGAGTTAGTGGCTAGATCCTTTTGGTGGCCATCTCTGTCGCGGGATGTGCGTACTTTTGTGCAGTCCTGTGGGATTTGTGCTCGGGCTAAGCCCTGCTGTTCTCGTGCCAGTGGGTTGCTTTTGCCCTTGCCGGTCCCGAAGAGGCCTTGGACACATATCTCTATGGATTTTATTTCAGATCTTCCCGTCTCTCAAAAGATGTCAGTCATTTGGGTGGTCTGTGATCGCTTCTCTAAGATGGTCCATTTGGTACCCTTGTCTAAATTGCCTTCCTCCTCTGATTTGGTGCCATTGTTTTTCCAGCATGTGGTTCGTTTACATGGCATTCCGGAGAATATCGTTTCTGACATAGGTTCCCAGTTTGTTTCAAGGTTTTGGCGAGCCTTTTGTGCTAGGATGGGCATTGACTTGTCTTTTTCCTCAGCTTTCCATCCTCAGACTAATGGCCAGACCGAACGAACCAATCAGACCTTGGAAACATATCTGAGATGCTTTGTTTCTGCTGATCAGGATGACTGGGTGTCCTTTTTGCCTTTGGCTGAGTTCGCCCTTAATAATCGAGCCAGCTCGGCTACCTTGGTTTCACCGTTTTTCTGCAACTCTGGGTTCCATCCTCGTTTCTCTTCAGGGCAGGTTGAGTCTTCAGACTGTCCTGGTGTGGATACTGTGGTGGACAGGTTGCAGCAGATTTGGACTCATGTAGTGGACAATTTGACCTTGTCCCAGGATAAGGCTCAACGTTTCGCTAATCGCAGACGCTGTGTGGGTCCCCGACTTCGGGTTTGGGACTTGGTTTGGTTATCTTCTCGTCATATTCCTATGAAGGTTTCCTCTCCTAAGTTTAAACCTCGTTTTATTGGTCAGTATAGGATTTCTGAGGTTCTTAATCCTGTGTCTTTTCGTCTGACCCTTCCAGATTCTTTTTCCATACATAACGTATTCCATAGGTCATTGTTGCGGAGATACGTGGCACCTATGGTTCCATCTGTTGATCCTCCTGCCCCGGTTTTGGTGGAGGGGGAGTTGGAGTATATTGTGGAGAAGATTTTGGATTCTCGTGTTTCAAGGCGGAAACTCCAGTATCTGGTTAAGTGGAAGGGTTATGCTCAGGAAGATAATTCCTGGGTCTTTGCCTCTGATGTCCATGCTCCCGATCTTGTTCGTGCCTTTCATATGGCTCATCCTGGTCGTCCTGGGAGCTCTGGTGAGGGTTCGGTGACCCCTCCTCAAGGGGGGGGTACTGTTGTGAATTCTGTGGCAGAGCTCCCTCCTGTGGTCACAAGTGGTACTTCGGCTGGTTCTCTCTGTGAGCTTCCGTTGGTGGAGGTAAGTGGTACTGCGGCTTCTGAGTTTCCTTCCTCAGGTGAGTGGTGAAGTCGTTAGGTGCTCCTCTATTTTACTCCACCTAGTGCTTTGATCCTGGCCTCCAGTCAATGTTCTAGTATTGGACCTGTTTCCTCCTGGATCGATCCTGTGGCCTGCTGCTCTGCATAGCTAAGTTCCTCTTTGCTATTTTGTTGCTGTTTTTTTCTGTCCAGCTTGTCAATTTTTTTTTTACTGCTTGCTGGAAGCTCTGGGACGCAGAGGGTGTACCTCCGTGCCGTTAGTTCGGTACGGAGGGTCTTTTTGCCCCCTTTGCGTGGTTTTTGTAGGGTTTTGTGTTGACCGCAAAGTTACCTTTCCTATCCTCGCTCTGTTCAGAAAGTTGGGCCTCACTTTGCTAAATCTATTTCATCTCTACGTTTGTCTTTTCATCTTAACTCACAGTCATTATATGTGGGGGCTGCCTTTTCCTTTGGGGTATTTCTCTGAGGCAAGGTAGGCTTATTTTCTATCTTCAGGCAAGCTAGTTTCTCAGGCCGTGCCGAGTTGCATAGGGAGCGTTAGGCGCAATCCACGGCTGCCTTTAGTGTGGTTTGGAGAGGATTAGGGATTGTGGTCAACAGAGTTCCACGTCTCAGAGCTCGTTCTTGTTTTTTGGGTTATTGCCAGGTCACTGTATGTGCGCTGACCTCTATGTTCATTGTGGTACTGAATTACCTTTCATAACAGGGGCTCTGGTGAGGGTTCGGTGACCCCTCCTCAAAGGGGGGGTACTGTTGTGAATTCTGTTGTCAAGCTCCCTCCTGTGGTCATGAATGGTACTTCGGCTGGTTCTGTCCATGGGCTTCCTCTGGTGGTTGTGAGTGGAGCTGCGGCCTCTGAGTTTCCTTCTACAGGTGACGAGGTTAATTCGTTAGCTGGCTGCTCTATTTAACTCCACTTAGATCATTGCTCCATGCCACCTGTCAATGTTCCAGTATTGGTCTTGTTCTCTCCTGGATCGTTCTTGTGACCTGTCTTCCCAGCTGAAGCTAAGTTACTGCTTGTTTTTCTCTGGTTTGCTATTTTTCTGTCCAGCTTGCTATTTTGATTTTTGTCTTGCTTGCTGCAAGCTCTGGGACGCAGAGGGAGCGCCTCCGCACCGTGAGTCGGTGCGGAGGGTCTTTTTGCGCCCTCTGCATGGTCTTTTTGTAGGTTTTTGTGCTGACCGCAAAGTTACCTTTCCTATCCTCTGTCTGTTCAGTAAGTCGGGCCTCACTGTGCTAAATCTATTTCATCTCTGTGTTTGTAATTTTCATCTTTACTCACAGTCATTATATGTGGGGGGCTGCCTTTTCCTTTGGGGAATTTCTCTGAGGCAAGATAGGCTTTATTTTTCTATCTCTAGGGCTAGCTAGTTTCTTAGGCTGTGTCGAGTTGCATAGGGAGCGTTAGGAGCAATCCACGGCTATTTCTAGTGTGTGTGATAGGATTAGGGATTGCGGTCAGCAGAGTTCCCACGTCTCAGAGCTCGTCCTATATTATTAGTAACTATCAGGTCATTCCGTGTGCTCTTAACCACTAGGTCCATTATTGTCCTTACCACCAGGTCATAACAAACGCCACAGCGCGCACAGTTCTGCGCTCCCGCAAGCGCCGGTCAATCTGAATGGCCAGAGACATAGAATCACTCAGACCGAAAGGCGTGGGAAACCCCACCATAACATCTTTAACGGATTCAGAAAGACCCTTTCTGAAAATTGCCGCCAAAGCATCATCATTCCATTTAGTCAACACAGACCATTTTCTAAATTTCTGACAATACAATTCTGCCGCCTCTTGACCCTGAGACAGGGCCAACAAGGTCTTCTCCGCTTTATCCAGAGAATTAGGTTCGTCATATATTATTCCAAAAGCCTGAAAAAAGGAGTCTACATTAAGCAAAGCCGGATTCCCAGATTCCAGGGAAAATGCCCAATCCTGTGGATCACCACGCAGCAGGGAGATGATGATTTTAACCTGCTGAATGGAATCACCAGAGGATCGAGGTCTCAGAGCAAAAAACAGTTTACATTTGTTTTTAAAACTCAAAAATTTGGACCTGTCACCAAAAAACAAATCAGGAGTAGGAATCTTCGGCTCTAAAACAGGAGTCTGAACAATATAATCAGAAATACCCTGTACCCTAGCAGCAAGCTGGTCCACACGAGAAGCTAATTCCTGAATATCCATGCTAGCACAAGACTCCTCAGCCACCCAGAGAAAAAGAGGGAAGAGAAGAGAAAGCAGAGTGCAGAAAAACAACACCTTTCTTCCCTTCTTCTGAGATGCATTTAACTCATTATCGGCCAGTTGTACTGTTATGATCCGGTGACCTTGGAGCCGCATGGAACTTTCTCTGGGTTGGTGGAAACTGTACTGACCACAAATCCTGAACTTAACACCTCAACTAGAAGTAGCCGTGGGGTGTGCCTAACAAATCCTAGACACCTCGACACAGCCGGAGGACAAAATACCCCTATAGATGGAAATAGAAATTCTACCTTGCCTCAGAGCAGAACCCCAAAGGATAGGCAGCCCCCCACAAATATTAACTGTGAGTAGTAGAGGAAAAGACACACGCAGGCAGGAAACAGGATTTAGCAAAAGAGGCCACTCTAGCTAAAATAGGAAAGGATAGGACAGAATACTAAGCGGTCAGTATTAAAACCCTTCCAAAAATATCCACAGCAGAAGATACAAAAATTCCACCATCTAACTAAAGATGTGGAGCGAATATCTGCAACACCAGGGAATCCAACAAGACTGAGAAAACACTGACACAATCTAAGCTGGACAAGAGAAAACAAATGAATAGCACAGAATAATTAAGCACACAGCATGTGTGTTATGAATTGGTGATTTAGAACCACAATGGACCTGGTGGTTAAGAGCACTGAAAATGACCTGATAGTTACTAATAACATTGGACGAGCTCTGAGACGTGGGAACTCTGCTGGCCGCAATCCCTAATCCTATCACACCACACTAGAGGTAGAAGTGGAGCGCTCCTGACCAGACCTAGGCGCCTCGGGCACAGCCTGAGAAACTAGCTAGCCCTGAAGATAGAAAAATAAGCCTACCTTGCGTCAGAGAAATTCCCCAAAGGAAAAGGCAGCCCCCCACATATAATGACTGTGAGTAAAGATGAAAATACAAACACAGAGATGAAATAGATTTTAGCAAAGTGAGGCCCGACTTACTGAATAGACCGAGGATAGGAAAGATAGCTTTGCGGTCAGCACAAAAACCTACAAACAACCACGCAGAGGGCACAAAAAGACCCTCCGCACCGAGTAACGGTACGGAGGTGCTCCCTCTGCATCCCAGAGCTTCCAGCAAGCAAGACAAACCAATATAGCAAGCTGGACAGAAAAAAATAGCAAACAAAAGTAACACAAGCAGAACTTAGCTTATGCAGGGCAGACAGGCCACAAGAACGATCCAGGAGAGAGCAAGACCAATACTGGAACATTGACTGGAGGCCAGGAACAAAGAACTAGGTGGAGTTAAATAGAGCAGCACCTAACAACTTAACCTCGTACCTGAGGAAGGAAACTCAGAAGCCGCAGCCCCACTCACATCCACCTGAGGAAGCTCATGGACAGAACCAGCCGAAGTACCACTCATGACCACAGGAGGGAGCCTGACCACAGAATTCACAACAGTACTCCCCCCGAGGAGGGGTCACCGAACCCTCACCAGAGTCCCCAGGCCGACCAGGACGAGCCAAATGAAAAGCACGAACCAGATCGGCAGCATGAACATCAGAGGCAAAGACCCAGAAATTATCTTCCTGACCATAACCCTTCCACTTAACCAGGTACTGGAGTTTCCGTCTCGAAATACGAGAATCCAAAATCTTCTCCACTATATACTCCAACTCCCCCTCAACCAAAACCGGGGCAGGAGGATCAACGGATGGAACCACAGGTGCCACGTATCTCCGCAACAATGACCTATGGAATACATTATGGATGGAAAAAGAAGCTGGGAGGGTCAAACGAAAAGACACAGGATTAAGAACCTCAGAAATCCTATACGGACCAATGAAACGAGGCTTAAACTTAGGAGAGGAAACCTTCATAGGAATATAACGAGACGACAACCAAACCAAATCCCCAACACGAAGTCGGCGACCCACACAGCGCCTGCGGTTAGCGAAACGTTGAGCCTTCTCCTGGGACAATGTCAAATTGTCCACTACATGAGTCCAAATCTGCTGCAACCTATCCACCACAGTATCCACACCAGGACAGTCCGAAGACTCAACCTGCCCTGAAGAGAAACGAGGATGGAAACCAGAATTGCAGAAAAACGGCGAAACCAAAGTAGCCGAGCTGGCCCGATTATTAAAGGGAACCTGTCACCTGAATTTGGCGGGACTGGTTTTGGGTCATATGGGCGGAGTTTTCGGGTGTTTGATTCACCCTTTCCTTACCCGCTGGCTGCATGCTGGCTGCAATATTGGATTGAAGTTCATTCTCTCTCCTCCATAGTACACGCCTGCACAAGGCAAGATTGCCTTGCACAGGTGTGTACTATGGAGGACAGAGAATGAACTTCAATCCAATATTGCAGCCAGCATGCAGCCAGCGGGTAAGGAAAGGGTGAATCAAACACCCGAAAACTCCACCCATATGACCCAAAACCAGTCCCACCAAATTCAGGTGACAGAGTCCCTTTAAGGGCGAACTCAGCCAAAGGCAAAAAGGACACCCAATCATCCTGATCAGCAGAAACAAAACATCTCAGATATGTTTCCAAGGTCTGATTGGTTCGCTCAGTTTGGCCATTTGTCTGAGGATGGAAAGCCGAGGAAAAAGACAAATCAATGCCCATCCTAGCACAAAAGGCTCGCCAAAACCTCGAAACAAACTGGGAACCTCTGTCAGAAACTATGTTCTCCGGAATGCCATGTAAACGAACCACATGCTGGAAAAACAATGGCACCAAATCAGAGGAGGAAGGCAATTTAGACAAGGGTACCAAATGGACCATCTTAGAGAAGCGATCACAAACCACCCAAATGACCGACATCTTTTGAGAGACGGGGAGATCCGAAATAAAATCCATAGAGATATGTGTCCAGGGCCTCTTCGGGACCGGCAAGGGCAAAAGCAACCCACTGGCACGAGAACAGCAGGGCTTAGCCCGAGCACAAATCCCACAGGACTGCACAAACGAACGCACATCCCGCGACAGAGTCGGCCACCAAAAGGATCTAGCCACCAAATCTCTGGTACCAAAGATTCCAGAATGACCAGCCAACACCGAACAATGAACCTCAGAGATAACTCTACTCGTCCATTTATCAGGGACAAACAGTTTCTCCGCTGGGCAACGGTCAGGTCTATTAGCCTGAAATTTTTGCAGCACCCGCCGCAAATCAGGGGAGATGGCAGACAAAATTACCCCCTCTTTGAGAATACCCGCCGGCTCAGGCAAACCCGGAGAGTCGGGCACAAAACTCCTAGACAGGGCATCCGCCTTCACATTCTTAGAGCCCGGAAGGTACGAAACCACAAAGTCAAAACGGGAGAAAAACAGCGACCAACGAGCCTGTCTAGGATTCAACCGTTTGGCAGACTCGAGATAAGTCAAGTTCTTGTGATCAGTCAAGACCACCACGCGATGCTTAGCTCCTTCAAGCCAATGACGCCACTCCTCGAATGCCCACTTCATGGCCAGCAACTCTCGATTGCCAACATCATAATTACGCTCAGCAGGCGAAAACTTCCTGGAAAAGAAGGCACATGGTTCCATCACCGAGCCATCAGAACTTCTTTGCGACAAAACAGCCCCTGCTCCAATCTCAGAAGCATCAACCTCGACCTGGAACGGGAGCGAAACATCTGGCTGGCACAACACAGGGGCAGAAGAAAAACGACGCTTCAACTCCTGAAAAGCTTCCACAGCAGCAGAAGACCAATTGACCACATCAGCACCCTTCTTGGTTAAATCAGTCAACGGTTTAGCAATACTAGAAAAATTATTGATGAAGCGACGATAGAAATTAGCAAAGCCCAGGAACTTTTGCAGACTCTTCAGAGATGTCGGCTGAGTCCAATCATAAATGGCCTGAACTTTAACAGGGTCCATCTCGATAGCAGAAGGGGAAAAAATGAAACCCAAAAATGAAACCTTCTGAACACCAAAGAGACACTTTGACCCCTTCACAAAAAAAGAATTCGCACGCAGGACCTGGAACACCATTCTAACCTGCTTCACGTGAGATTCCTATCATCCGAGAAGACCAAAATATCATCCAAGTATACAATCAGTAATTTATCCAGGTACTCTCGGAAGATGTCATGCATAAAGGACTGAAATACTGATGGAGCATTGGAAAGCCCGAATGGCATAACCAGGTCCTAAAAATGGCCCTCGGGCATATTAAATGCTGTTTTCCATTCATCGCCCTGTTTAATATGCACAAGATTATACGCACCACGAAGATCTATCTTGGTGAACCAACTAGCCCCCTTAATCTGAGCAAACAAATCAGACAGCAGCGGCAAGGGGTACTGAAATTTGACTGTAGTTTTATTTAGAAGGCGGTAATCAATACAAGGTCTCAACGAACCATCCTTCTTGGCCACAAAAAAGAACCCTGCTCCCAATGGCGGCGACGACGGGCGAATATGACCTTTCTCCAAGGATTCCTTTACGTAACTCCGCATAGCGGCGTGCTCAGGCACAGACAAATTAAACAGTCGACCTTTTGGAAACTTACTACCAGGAATCAAATCGATAGCACAATCGCAATCCCTATACGGAGGTAGGGCACTGGACTTGGGCTCATCAAATACATCCCGGTAATCTGACAAGAACTCTGGGACCTCAGAAGGGGTGGATGATGAAATAGACAGAAATGGAACATCACCATGTACCCCCTGACAACCCCAGCTGGACACAGACATAGATTTCCAATCCAATACTGGGTTATGGACTTGTAGCCATGGCAACCCCAACATGACCACATCATGCAGATTATGCAACACCAAAAAGCGAATATCCTCCTGATGCGCAGGAGCCATGCACATGGTCAGTTGGGTCCAGTACTGAGGCTTATTCTTGGCCAAAGGCGTAGCATCAATTCCTCTCAATGGAATAGGATACTGCAAAGGCTCCAAGAAAAACCCACAGCGCCTAGCATACTCCAAGTCCATCAAATTCAGGGCAGCGCCTGAATCCACAAATGCCATGACAGAATAGGATGACAAAGAGCAGATCAAAGTAACAGACAAAAGAAATTTCGACTGTACCGTACCAATGGTGGCAGACCTAGCGAACCGCTTAGTGCGCTTAGGACAATCGGAGATAGCATGAGTGGAATCACCACAGTAAAAACACAGCCCATTCCAACGTCTGTGTTCTTGTCGTTCAGCTCTGGTCAAAGTCCTATCACATTGCATAGGCTCAGGTTTATGCTCAGATAATACCGCCAAATGGTGCACAGTTTTACGCTCATGTAAGCGTCGATCGATCTGAATGGCCAAAGACATAGACTCATTCAGACCAGCAGGCATAGGAAATCCCACCATGACATCCTTAAGGGCTTCAGAGAGACCCTTTCTGAAAATTGCTGCCAGCGCACATTCATTCCATTGAGTGAGCACAGACCACTTCCTAAACTTCTGACAATATATCTCTACCTCATCCTGACCCTGACACAGAGCCAGCAATTTTTTCTCTGCCTGATCCACTGAATTAGGTTCATCATACAGCAATCCAAGCGCCAGAAAAGACGCATCAATATCACATAATGCAGGATCTCCTGGCGCAAGGGAAAATGCCCAGTCTTGAGGGTCGCCACGTAATAAAGAAATAATGATCTTAACTTGTTGAACTGGGTCACCAGAGGAGCGGGGTTTCAAAGCCAGAAATAGTTTACAATTATTTTTAAAACTCAGAAACTTAGCTCTATCTCCAAAAAAGAAATCAGGAATAGGAATTCTAGGTTCTAACATAGAATTCTGAACCACAAAGTCTTGAATGTTTTGTACTCTTGCAGTGAGATGATCAACACAAGAAGACAGGCCTTTAATGTCCATCAATACACCTGTGTCCTGAACCACCCAAATATCTAGGGGAAAAGAAAGACAAAACACAGTGCAGAGAAAAAAAAATGGTCTCAGAACTTCTCTTTTCCCTCTATTGAGAAGCATTAGTACTTTGGGCCTCCAGTACTGTTATGAATTGGTGATTTAGAACCACAATGGACCTGGTGGTTAAGAGCACTGAAAATGACCTGATAGTTACTAATAACATAGGACGAGCTCTGAGACGTGGGAACTCTGCTGACCGCAATCCCTAATCCTATCACACCACACTAAAGGTAGCCGTGGAGCGCTCGTGACCAGACCTAGGCGCCTCGGGCACAGCCTGAGAAACTAGCTAGCCCTGAAGATAGAAAAATAAGCCTACCTTGCCTCAGAGAAACTCCCCAAAGGAAAAGGCAGCCCCCCACATATAATGACTGTGAGTAAAGATGAAAATACAAACACAGAGATGAAATAGATTTTAGCAAAGTGAGGCCCGACCTACTGAATAGACCGAGGATAGGAAAGATAGCACAAAAACCTACAAACAACCACGCAGAGGGCACAAAAAGACCCTCCGCACCGAGTAACGGTACGGAGGTGCTCCCTCTGCGTCCCAGGGCTTCCAGCAAGCAAGACAAACCAATATAGCAAGCTGGACAGAAAAAATAGCAAACAAAAGTAACACAAGCAGAACTTAGCTTATGCAGGGCAGACAGGCCACAAGAACGATCCAGGAGAGAGCAAGACCAATACTGGAACATTGACTGGAGGCCAGGAACAAAGAACTAGGTGGAGTTAAATAGAGCAGCACCTAACGACTTAACCTCGTCACCTGAGGAAGGAAACTCAGAAGCCGCAGCCCCACTCACATCCACCAGAGGAAGCTCATGGACAGAACCAGCCGAAGTACCACTCATGACCACAGGAGGGAGCCTGACCACAGAATTCACAACACATGTGTGCCACAGAAACAAAAACCAGACACTTATCTTTGCTGAATTGGCAGCAAGGCAGGAGGAACCAGACAAAGATCCAAAACCTCCCAGAACCATGGACAACTGGCAAGGACTAATGAATCCTGCACACCTAAATATCCCAGTCAGAACTGCAATCAGCAGATACACCTGGCCAAGACTGCAACTCAGGGACAACTGCATTCCCACCTACAACCACTGGAGGGAACCCAAAAGCAGAATTCACAACAATATATGTGTGTGTCATCTCCTCCTGTATATAGTATATACCTGTATGTCATCTCCTCCTGTATATAGTATATACAGTACCTGTGTGTCATCTCCCATGTATATAGTATACATGTGTGTGTCATCTACCCTGTATATAGTATACTAGCTATTGAACCAGTTCTACGCCCGGGTGGCGAGCATTTATATTGGTATATGGTCTCCATCCTGGTATGTGCTGCTCCATCCTGCGTCCCCATCCTGTCATGTGCTGCTCCCATCCTGCGCCCCCATTCTGTCTTGTGCTGCTGCCATCCTGCGCCCCCATTCTAACATGTGCTGCTCCATCCTGCACCCCCATTCTGTCATGTGCTGTTCCCATCCTGCTCCCCCATTCTGTCATGTGCTGCTCCCATCCTGCGCCTCCATTCTGTCATTTGCTGCTCCCATCCTGCACCCCGGTTCTGTCATTTGCTGCTCCCATCCTGCGCCCCATCCTGTCATGTGCTGCTCCCATCCTGCGCCCCCATCCTGTAATGTGCTGCTCCCATCCTGCGCCCCCATCCTGTCATGTGCTGCTCCCATCCTGCGCCCCGATTCTGTCATGTGCTGCTCCCATCCTGCGCCACCGTTCTGTCATGTGCTGCTCCCATCCTGCGCCCCGTTCTGTCATGTGCTGCTTCCATCTTGCACCCCCGTTCTGTCATGTGCTGCTGCCATCATGCACCCCTGTTCTGTCATGTGCTGCTCCATCCTGCGCCCCCATTCTGTCATGTGCTGTTCCCATCCTGCGCCCCCGTTCTGTCATGTGCTGCTCCCATCCTGCGCCTCCATCCTGTCATGTGCTGCTCCCATCCTGCACCCCGGTTGTCATGTGCTGCTCCCATCCTGCACCCCCATTCTGTCATGTGCTGCTCCCATCCTGCGCCTCCGTTCTGTCATGTGCTCCTTCCATCTTGCACCCCCGTTCTGTCATGTGCTGCTGCCATCCTGCACCCTCGTTCTGTCATGTGCTGCCCTATTCTGTCGTGTGCTGCTCCCATCCTGCGCCCCCGTTCTGTCATGTGCTGCTCCCATCCTGCGCCACCGTTCTTTAATTTGCTGCTCCCATCCATATGCCCCATACGCTGCTCCATAATATTTGCCCCGTATCAGGTGGCGTAAGTAACAAATAGCTGTGGCATGAAGTGCCACAGCCTCATGCCACAGCAATTTGTTACTTGCGCCACCTGATTCCTTTCCGCCGCCATTTTCTTGGTCCTCCTGCTGGCGGAATCGGCGCCTGTGCAGTCAGTGCTTTCCAGCGCCATTTTCTTGAAGACACACTGCAAGAAAATGGCGGCGGAAAGGAATCAGGTGGCGTAGGTAACAAATTGCTGTGGCATGAAGTGCCACAGCTTCATGCCACAGCAATTTGTTACTTACGCCATTCCTTTCCGCCCATTTTCTACGTCCTCCTGCTGCCGGAATCGGCGCCTGCGCAGTCCGCGCTTTCCAGCGCCATTTTCTTGAAGACACACTGCAGGGCGCAGGCGCCGATTCAGGCAGCAGGACAAAGGAATCAGGCGGCCTAAGTAACAAATTGCTGTGGCATGAAGTGCCACAGCTTCATGCCACAGCAATTTGTTACTTACGACATTCCTTTCCGCCCATTTTCTTCATCCTCCTGCTGCCGGAAGTGCTAGCACCCTTTTTCCACCACCATACTTAATGGCATTACTATAGAATCCCACTGCTTTGGGGTGACCTTGGTTGGATAGTGTAGGTGTTTTTTCTTATGCATACCATTACAAGGGTATTTACATCTGGGGGAGTGGGGGGATGGGCGCTTTTCCAGCATTCCTGGGACATTCATCCTGTGCTCTAGTCATTAGATAATGTAATATTTTGATATATGTTTTTGTATTAATTATGGCAATTAAAGTTTGTTTTATAAATCATTGCTCTGAATTGCTCTCCTTTTGGCATCCTATACATTGGAAGGGAAATTTATGTTGCGGAGACTAAGCGTCTCCGCAAGATACATAGACATGTTGCGGTCTAGAAAGACGCGCCGCATGTCCGTCTCCACAGGGAAGCCGCGGGCGCCGGTGCCCGCATAGTGGACATGGGATTCCTTTAAATCTCATCCACTATGCTGTAACATCTGGACGCTGCGGATTGTCTGGAGTGTGGGTCCCATCAAAGAATAGACCCAGTGATTTAGTGACTGTGCTCCTGAGCTCTGAGCACTCTGGTTGGTGCTGTCTGTGGATGAGAATCCTGCACTGACCAGACAACACAGAGCTCCGGGGGTTACAGTCAGTAAATCACTGCTTCTAGTCTCTGACTGCAGCCACTGCCTCCTCTCTTTACTCTGCTAAGCAATCCATCACATTCAGACCATTGTTTACCTCTTGTTGAGGGGGTGATTGAGGTCCTGCACACAGCTGCAGCTTCGTTCCAGCCATGAGTGTGCAGACGTCGTTCTGCACAGGTTGGAAGTGTGTGCAGTCAGTGCAGGGAGAAGGAGGCGATCTAACAGGTGCCAGACAGGATGAGCCGGGAGGAGGAGTAGCTGTGAAGAAGACAGGAGATGTCTCACCTCTGAGCAGGTTATCCTATCATGAAGCCACACGCTGGCAGCTTCCTGTCTCGCACAGCCGCGGCATTGAATGATGATGTCATGCAGCTGCTGCTGTGTGAGACAGGAAGCGCGAGCAGGAAGCATCCATTCCCTGCAGCTCCACTCCACTGCCATTTTCTCTTGCAGGCAGCGGAGCTGCAGGGATTGCTCCTTGCCTGCCACACAAGAGGGCAATCTGGCCAGGGGGCCCCAGGAGCTGGATAACCTGTCCTGATTGCCCTCATTATTAGCTACCCTGCAGGGGCCCCCCAGAGCCTCCGGGCCCCAATGCAGTCGCAACGGTTGAACCGGCGGTATATCCGCCCATGATGGACTCCATAGTACTTTCATATTATAATGGCTGTACACAACCCCCCACCTTCCCACACAAACATCACGAGATCACCACAATTTTTATTTCCATTAATTTGGCTTTGCATCATTTCTCATGAAGCTCCTGAAGCGTTAACAAACTTAATGACAGCAGTGTTGTATACTTTCAGGGTTGCTATTTTTAAAATGGCATCTCTATAGGGGAATCTCCACTATATAGGCTCCTCAATGTCAATTCAAAACTGAATAGGTCCCTAGAAATATAAGTTTTATACATTGCTCTAAAATAATGAAAAATTGCTGGTAAACTTTTAACCTTTCTACCAAAATGAAAGGATGTTTGAAAAATTATCCTGACAAACAGTAGAAGACATAAGGTAAATGTTTTAACTTCTTTATGTAGTATAACTACATAGTTTACATGTATAAACATTGAAAGCTTGAATATTGCAAATGTTTATTTATTAAATTTATTACTAAAATAAAATATAACCTGTCAGGAAAAACATATTCTCAGAATAACTGGAATATGGGACATTCCATTGTTATTGCCACATAAAGTGACACATGTCAGATTTGAAAAATAGGGTTCGGTTACTAAAGGGTTAAAATGCATTCTTCCCAATATTAGTTCTCTGATGTCTAACAAGTTGAGATTTAGATGAAAAAAAATATTCCATTTTCTGAATATGAAAATGGCTTCTCTCCTGTGTGAATTCTCTCATGTGTAACAAGAGCTGATTTGATTGTAAAACATTTTTCTCATTCTGAACATGAAAATGACTTCTCTCCTGTGTGAATTCTCTAATGTGAAACAAGACCTGATTGTCAACTAAAACATTTTCTACATTCTGAACATGAAAATGGCTTCTGTTTTGTGTGAATTCTCTCATGTGTAACAAGATCAGATTTCTCTGTAAAACATGTTCCACATTCTGAACATGAAAATGGCTTCTCTCCTGTGTGAATTCTTATATGTTTAACAAGAGTTGATTTCTGTGTAAAACATTTTCCACATTTTTAACATGAAAATGGCTTCTCGCCTGTGTGATTTTTCTCATGTCTAAAAAGATGATATTTCTGTCTAAAACATTTTCCACATTCTGAACATGAAAATGGCTTCTCTCCTGTGTGAACTCTCTCATGTGCAACAAGATTAGATTTTTGTGTAAAACATTTTCCACATTCTGAACATGAAAATGGCTCATCTCCTGTGTGATTTCTCTCATGTCTAACAAGATGATGTTTCTGTGTAAAACATTTTCCACATTCTGAACATGAAAATGGCTTCTCGCCTGTGTGATTTTTCTCATGTCTAAAAAGATGATATTTCTGTCTAAAACATTTTCCACATTCTGAACATGAAAATGGCTTCTCTCCTGTGTGAACTCTCTCATGTGCAAGAAGCTTAGATTTTTGTGTAAAACATTTTCCACATTCTGAACATGAAAATGGCTTCTCTCCAGTGTGAGTTCTCTCATGTTCAACAAGAGTTGATTTAGTTGTAAAACATTTTCCACATTCTGAACATGAAAATGGTTTCTCTCCTTTGTGATTTCTTTCATGTGTTACAAGATTTGATTTCTTTGCAAAACATTTTCCACATTCTGAACATGAAAATGGCTTCTCTCCTGTGTGAATTCTCTCATGGTTAACAAGATTTGATTTCATTGTAAAACATTTTCCACATTCTGAACATGAAAATGGCTTCTCTCCTGTGTGAATTCTCTCATGTGTAACAAGAGATGATTTATCTGTAAAACATTTTCCACATTCTGAACATGAAAATGGCTTCTCTCCTGTGTGAATTCTTTCATGTGTAACAAGAACTGATTTTCGACTAAAACATTTTCCACATTCTGAACATGAAAATGGCTTCTCTCCTGTGTGAATTCTTATATGTTTAACAAGAGTTGATTTCTGTGTAAAACATTTTCCACATTTTTAACATGAAAATGGCTTCTCGCCTGTGTGATTTTTCTCATGTCTAAAAAGATGATATTTCTGTCTAAAACATTTTCCACATTCTGAACATGAAAATGGCTTCTCTCCTGTGTGAACTCTCTCATGTGCAACAAGATTAGATTTTTGTGTAAAACATTTTCCACATTCTGAACATGAAAATGGCTCATCTCCTGTGTGATTTCTCTCATGTCTAACAAGATGATGTTTCTGTGTAAAACATTTTCCACATTCTGAACATGAAAATGGCTTCTCGCCTGTGTGATTTTTCTCATGTCTAAAAAGATGATATTTCTGTCTAAAACATTTTCCACATTCTGAACATGAAAATGGCTTCTCTCCTGTGTGAACTCTCTCATGTGCAAGAAGCTTAGATTTTTGTGTAAAACATTTTCCACATTCTGAACATGAAAATGGCTTCTCTCCAGTGTGAGTTCTCTCATGTTCAACAAGAGTTGATTTAGTTGTAAAACATTTTCCACATTCTGAACATGAAAATGGTTTCTCTCCTTTGTGATTTCTTTCATGTGTTACAAGATTTGATTTCTTTGCAAAACATTTTCCACATTCTGAACATGAAAATGGCTTCTCTCCTGTGTGAATTCTCTCATGGTTAACAAGATTTGATTTAATTGTAAAGCATTTTCCACATTCTGAACATGAAAATGGCTTCTCTCCTGTGTGAATTCTCTCATGTGTAACAAGAGATGATTTATCTGTAAAACATTTTCCACATTCTGAACATGAAAATGGCTTCTCTCCTGTGTGAATTCTTTCATGTGTAACAAGAACTGATTTTCGACTAAAACATTTTCCACATTCTGAACATGAAAATGGCTTCTCTCCTGTGTGAATTCTCTCATGTTTAACAAGATTTGATTTAATTGTAAAGCATTTTCCACATTCTGAACATGAAAACGGCTTCTCTCCTGTGTGAATTATCTCATGTGTAACAAGAGATGATCTATCTGTAAAACATTTTCCACATTCTGAACATGAAAATGGCTTCTCTCCTGTGTGAATTCTCTCATGTGTACCAAGACTTGATTTCTCTGTAAAACAGTCCTCACAATCTAAACATGAAAATGGCTTCTTCCTTGCTGGAGTTCTTTTATTTTCCACACATATTTCGTGACTTTTCTTTTCCTCAGCAGTCTGTGATGAATTAGGACATTGCACTTTAAAATGATCCTTGTCTGAGATGTTGTCAAGCTCTTCATATTGGTCTTGTGCAATGCTACAATCATCTGCTTTAAAATCCAAACAAATGAGATGTCTTTCGGAGCTCCCGATACGGCCATCTGCCAAGAATAAATCTGATTTGACTTTTTAGCAAAATAACCTTAATATTTATATTTATCGAAATGTAAAATATTAAGAAAAGTAAACATAAAAAAGTTACATGCAGATTGCAATGTGTGTAGCAAAGTTCTATTATTAGCTCACTAAAGTGTAATTTCCATAATGTGATGATTCCACAAAGAATCAATTGTACTAATGCTCAGGCTAAATCATTGACCAGTGCAATCATCAAATAAGAAAACATTTGTGATTGGTTGCATATTTTATATGAGAATAAAAATGATAATTTTCAACATCACATCATCCCTTTTGTGTAAATTGAGGATATACTGCATTAATAAAGAAGCCATGAGATAAGGAAACAAATCATTATTACTACATCAAAAGGAAAGCTAATAAGCCCCAATCAAATTCTTATATCATCAATCAGTGCTCATTGATGAAATTATACTCTCCTTGCTGCCATTTGATTTTATTCTATAGGAGAAGTAGAGGGCTGTAGCACTCACCTTTCTCGGTTAGAGCTTCATGCAACACCTCAGTGACTGGAAACGAGCGGCTGCAGGGAAAAAATAACTTTAATTTCTCCTGGTAGCCGCTTTCCCAGTAAAACAGCCTAACATGCTTTAAATATTATTTACCTACAGGTTACCAATATATCTACAGGTAAATAGCATTTTTGTAGCTGACATGTTTTCTTTAAAGGTTCATTTACTCAGGCAGCTATTGGCCTGTAACAAGCACTGATTCATGATGTGGGAATATTTTTTCTCTCTCCCTATTTTGTTGAATAATAAATAATTGGTTTCCATACTGCATCTTTTAGTGTGTACTGTGGAAATTATATCTATTCTTCAGTGAACACTTCACATCAACCACTGGCACCCCATCATCCATGTGACAGAGTGCAGGACTTGCTCATATTGTATCACTTGTACCTAGAGAAACTCAGGCGTCAGTACAGCTAGTTGGTGTCCATTTCACACAATCGATGACCGTTGCGTGCAGAAAAGAGGAGCCGTATGGTCATGTATTAGGAAGTCATAGCCATGGAGAAAATATAAAGATGGATAAGACCAGGCAATTTCCTGCTTTCTCTTATATTCTACTGTGACTATGGTTACATATTAATCCTGAAACCAGAGCCATGATGGTTATATTAAACACTAAACGAGATACTTTGCCCATAAAGTTTGATATGTATCTTTGATAATCTATCATCCCAGTCTATTCTTCAATCCAGGGCTGGCATTATGGGCAGGCAGACAAGGCAGCTGTTTAGCGCCTCTGCTCTTCCATGGGCCCTCAGCCAGTAGTGCACCACTATTAGCAGCACACCACATGGCCGCTATGGGGCCCGTGTGTAAAAGGAGCAAGGCACCTCCCCGCTTTCAACTTATTGGCATCATACATGCAAAGACCCTAGTCCATGCCCTCATCATCTCCCGCCTTGACTACTGTAACCTCCTGCTCTGTGGCCTCCCCTCTAACACTCTTGCACCCCTCCAATCTATTCTAAACTCTGCTGCCTGACTAATCCACCTGTCCCCCCGCTATTCCCCGGCCTCTCCCCTCTGTCAATCCCTGCACTGGCTCCCCATCACCCAGAGACTCCAGTACAAAAGCCTAACCATGACATACAAAGGCATCCACAACCTGTCTCCTCCGTACATCTGTGACCTGCACTCAACCTCCGATCCTCACAAGATCTCCTTCTCTACTCCCCTATTATCTCCTCTTCCCACAATCGCATACAAGATTTCTCTCGTGCATCCCCCCTACTCTGGAATTCTCTACCACAACATATCAGACTCTCGCCTACCATCGAAACCTTCAAAAAGAACCTGAAGACCCACCTCTTCCGACAAGCCTACAACCTGCAGTAACCACCGATTGACCAAACCGCTGCACGGCCAGCTCTACCCTCACCTACTGTATCCTCACCCATCCGTTGTAGATTGTGAGCCCTCGCGGGCAGGGTCCTCTCTCCTCCTGTACCACTTGTGACTTGTATTGTTCAAGATTATTGTACTTGTTTTATTATGTATGCCCCTCCTCACATGTAAAGCGCCATGGAATAAATTGCGCTGTATTAATAATAAATAATAATAATAATAATACATGCCGATATAGTTGAAAGCAGTGATGGAGGAGAGCATGTCAGATGATGTTCCGTCTCTCATCACTCTGCCTCTGACTCAGCGTGTGCCAGCTGCGGAGTTTAGATGCTCTGCAGAAGTCAGATCAGGGGGGAATGAGAAGGAGAGGTAAGTATTGTGTGTATACATTATAATGTGTGTCTTCTGCATTATACTGTGTGTGAGGGGACTGCACTATACTGTATATTATTATTATTATTTTTGTGTGGTTGTGTACTTATGAGGGAGCTGAATTATACTGTGTGTGTGGGGCTGCGTTATACTCTGAGGGCGCCCCATTATACTCTGATGGCACTGCATTGTACTCTTAGGGGGCTGCATTTTACTCTGAAGGGTCTGCATCATGCTCTATGAGGGGACTACATTATACTCTATGAGGAGGGCTGCAGCATAATCTGAGGGGGCATCAATGTACTCTATGAGGGTGGTTACAGTATACTCTAAGGAAGGCTGTAGTATACTCTGAGGGGGGCTGCATTTTACTATATATAATATATGGGACCTGCATTATAGTGTATCGAGGTCTATCTGTACCAATCATTCTTCCTCAGCTGTGAGTAAGGGTAGTTTCACATGGTCAGTAAACGATACAGTTTGGACGCTGCATGCTTGTGCAGCGTCCAGATGTTACACCATAATGGATGGGATTTCAAGAAATCCCAAGCCCTCTATGCGTACATCGATGCCCACAGCTCACCCGTGTAGACGGACATGCGTTGCGTCTCTCCAGACTGCAGCATATCTATTCATCTTGCAGAGACAGGAGCCTCAGCAGGTAAATTTCACCCGTACAATGTATTGGACGCAGTGAATCCGCACGGTTCAATGAGCACATGCGAAATCACCTACGATCAATAGCCAGCAACGGACATGTGCTGCATCCAAAGTGCTGCCAATCACTGAACTTGGGAACATACCCTAAAGAAGCCGGGAAACAAGCCTCAAACCACTTCAATATTTTTGATCACGCTCGTTTAGCAGCCTGAACTCAGCGCTTATAAATACAACAGAAATGTTTCTGTGTCATGGTGCAATATGTGAGCATTTAGGACACCACTTTAAACTTTGCCCAGGGCCCCACTTTGTCTAACTCCATCCCTGCTTAGATCCAAGTTATAGATACACAACCAGTCTTATTACATATTGCTATATTGTATTTTCAGCCATATCTGTATTTTAGCTGAATGGAGGAATCTATGGCCAAAAAAGCTGAGAAAACAACATAACATATAACTTCAAGTCTAAAATTGTCTGGTCCGGTGAATGAGGAGAAATTGACTCTTCTCTGCTCAATTTAATGGTGACTTCTCACTGGGGCAGTTACCTGTATGAACGATCTCTTTGTACCACTTATTATATCGCACATCGCGTTTTCCTTTCTCCATTATGGCTTCAAGCTTTGTTATTCTTCAGATATTTTCCTGGATGTCAAAGCTGTGAAAGTAATAATGTAACAGTCACAGACAGAAAGAAAACTCACGTGGAATGTTCTAGATGGAGGCTTTTACTACAAGTTCATGATGCACCTGAGCCGCCAAAAGATGCCGACATCTCTGCCTCCTACTGTATATAACTGGGGCTGCCCGCAGTCAGTACGGCAGCGTGTAGTGATAGAAGCAGGCGTCACTGTAAGCAACTGCATTATGGCAAAGTGATTTCCTTCATTATTTTGTCTTCACATTTCAGATGCACTAACATTTTTCATTTTCAATAAATTGATGAATATTTTGTCTGGAAATATTTTATTTTTGGGGCACATGCTATTTTTTGTGAGGTTGGAAGCAATTTACCAGTTTTCTTATGGCATTCACTTCTGATATAAATGTCATGTTAGAAAAGTCATCCACTCTTTCTTTATATTTACTTGTATCCTTCATGCCAATGCAGTTGAAAGCCATGATGAAGAAGGGAGCGTCAGCCATCATTCTCCCTCTGTGTCTGCCATCTCAGTGCAGCAGGTCCAATAACATCTCTATTTTGCTCTCACTGTGCCGACCAGTGAAGAGCTCCACAGTGCTCGCTGCCTAGATTGGAGCAGTGGGGCACCGGGGAGAGCTGAGTATTTAGTTTTTTAATGTATGGACCATTATACTGTATGGAGGACTATGATGAGCCATTATACTGTATGAAGGGTTATGTTGGAACATAACATGAAGAGAAGACTCACCAAATGCACTGGCAGGTTGCAGCAGACCCTCAATAATAAACTCTAAAGCAGCACAGGTGCAAGCTACTGATGAGAGCAACCACCCACTCACCCAAACATTAGAAGGGTTGGCTGCCTAGTAGCAAAAATGCACACAGGTAAGGCTTGCATAAGACTATTCACACAGATAAATGTGTCAAAGGCATCAAAAAGTGTCAAAGGCGGAAGTAGAGCAGAACCGCAAAGAGTGGATGCAAAGCAGAAGCACAAGAGGCGGAGCTAACAGTAGAAACGTAGGAGGGGAGCTAAGAGCAGAAACATAGGAAGCGGAGCTAAGAGCAGAACTGCAGGAGGCGGAGCTAAGAGCAGAGCTGAAGGAGGCGGATCCAAAAGCAGAACTGATGGAGGCGAAGCCAAGAGAAAAACCGCTGGAGGCAGAGATAAGAGCAGAACTGCTGAAGGCGGAGCTAAGAGCAAAACTCCTGGAGGCGGAGTCAAAAGCAGAAAGGAGCAGAGCCACAGATTGCAGCGAGCAGAGCAGAGAGGCGTAGCAAAGCAGAACAGAGCAGAGCCACAGGTTTGCGGCAAGGAAAGCAGAGCTGCAAGGCGCAGAGCAGAACAGAACATAGCAGAGCTGCAAGGTGCACACAAGGGCAGAACGGAGCAGAGCCACGGATTTGTGTCGAGCAGAACAGAGAGGCGCAGAGCCTCAGGTTGTGGCGAGCAGAGCTGGTGGGAGTGGACCCAAGGAAGCGCACAGCTGAATGGGAACGGCAAACAGGCAAGGAGACAACAGGAAAGGACATAGAACAGAGTATAGACAGGGACAGACACAGAAACAGGACCTGGACAAGGGTTCAGGCCTGGGTATGCAGCCCCCAGAAAGGCAGAGACAGGACAGGACCTGGCAGCTCAGTAGCAAGACACTAACTGATGGAGAAAATTTGTTTTTTTAAGGCTCAACATTATAAACTTCTGTGAAGCACTAGGGGGTTCAAAGTGCTCACCACACATTTAGAGAAGTTCCTTAGGGGGTCTACTTTCAAAAATGGTGTCACTTGTGGGGGGTTTCCACTGTTTAGGCACATCAGAGGCTCTCCAAACGCGACATGGTGCATTTTGCATTGAAAAGTCAAATGGTGCTGCTTACCTTCCGAGCTCTGCCATGCGCCCAAACAGTGGTTTACCCCCACATATGGGGTATCAGCGTACTCAGGACAAATTGTACAACAACTTTAGGGGCCCAATTTTTCCCCTTGGTAAAATAAAACAATTTGGATCTGAAATACATTTTTGGGGAAAAAAAGTTAAAATGTTAATTTTCTTTTTAAACATTCCCAAAATTCCTGTGAAGCACCTGAAGGGTTAATAAACTTATTGAATCTGGTTTTGAGTACCTTGAGGGGTGCAGTTTTTAGAAAGGTGTCACTTTTGGGCATTTTCTGTCATTTAAGCCCCTCAAAGTCACTTCATGTGTGAGGTGGTACCTAAGAAAATGGTTTTGCAAATTTTGTTGTAAATTTGAGAAATTGCTGGTCAACTTTTAACCCTTACAACTTCCTAACAAAAAAAAAGTTATATTTCCAAAATTGTGCTGATGTAAAGCAGACATGTGCGAAATGCTATTTATTGACTATTGTGTGTGATATGACTCTCTAATTTAAGGGCATAAAAACTAAAAGTTTGAAAATTGCAAAATTTTTAAAATTTTCTCCAAACTTGTTTTTTTCACAAATAAACGCAAGCCATATCGAAGACATTTGACCACTATCATAAAGGACAATATGTCACAAGAAAACACTCTCAGAATCACCAGGATCCATTGAAGCGTTTCAGAGTTATGACCTCAAAGTGACAGTGGTCTGAATTAAAATAAAATGGCCTTGTCAGGAATTTGAAAACAGGCTTCGGCGTGAAGGGGATAAAGGGAAGGTGCCACGATTTAGATTTTCTTTATTAATAATTATTGATTTTAAAATCAATTATTTTTCATTCAAAATTAAATCCACTAATTTAATTTTTTTTTATTTATTCATTTTTCTTTCAGCCACTGGGGGCTCCCATTTGCATTTGCTGGTGTATACAGCAAGTGTCTGAGCATGACACTTAGGGCTCATACTTGCGAGAAACTTGGATGAGTCTCGCATGTTTATACCCGGAGCTGCTGCCAGCTCTCAGGAGGGGAGCGTGTGACTGCATGTATTCCTATGCGGCTGCACGCTCCGATCTGAATGTTGGGTGCAGTGCCGTGTATTAACATGCGAGACTCATCCGAATTTCTAGCAAGTGAGTATGAGCCCTAACACCTAAAATACAGCAGCCCCTGTACATAGTAGTCTGTGGTCAATCTTCCTGGCTTCCTCCAGCTATGACCTAGGCATGGCCCTTGGGCTGTCCAGGTCAGAGCTGTGGGAGGTTTCAAAGCCATTTTGTTGGTGTACTGGGAGGGAAGAGGCTAGAATGGAGTCTCTTCTGTGAGCAGATGATGTCACAGGAAGAAGCAGGGCCTCCTTCATCCAGTGCAGAGACCCCATAACAGGAAGTAACTATGAGGCTTGAGTGTGCAGATATTTCTGAGAGGACTGAGGGGCTGCACAATGGAGCTGTGTGCAGATAGGAATGAGGATATAGGTCTAAGTGTGAGGAGTCTGAGGATGTATTTTGGGTGCAAAGAATCATGAATGATGTTAATATAGGGGGCTGCATCTTGGAGTGTTCCACAAGGAAATGGGTGCTGCCATAGTGCCCAACATTTCAAGATGAGAAAGAGGGACAGATCATGCAGCGTGCTACACTCTCCATGGCAAACTTAAGCCCTTGGTCACACCCCAATCTTTGCCCAGCGGGACAGTGGCAGTGAAGGAAATTCAGCAGAAGCTTGAGACTGCAGGGCAGCATTTAATTAGTCAGAGCTGGCGCGATGTTATCTGTGTGTCCTGCTCATCACTAGTTGGGACCTGTGGATTTATTTTTCGTTCCTTCATTCACATTCGGAGCAGCTAGAACTTTCTCTTTTTTATGTAGCGTCACTATATGACATCTGGCTTTTTTGTGTCTGTAAGGCCGGCGTCACACTCAGCGTATGAAAATACGGTCTGTTTTTTATGGCCGTAATACGCAGAAATGTCCCCAAAATAGTGATCTGTATGTCATCCGTAGGCAGGGTGTGTCAGCGTATTTTGCGTATGTCATCCTCCATATGTAATCCGTATGGTATCCGTACTGCGAGATTTTCTCGCAGGCTTGCAAAACGGACATACAATGGATCCATGGGCTCAAATAATCGTAAAAACATATATACTGTCTATATATATATCAGTGAGACACATATATATATTAATATTTCATACAGCGCTAGTTAGCAGAAAAGCCGGTAATTCAATTGCCGGCTTTTCCTATCTCCTTCTCAAACCCAACATGAAATGAGACATGGTTTACATACAGTAAACCATCTAATATCCCTTTTTTTGCATATTCCACACTACCAATATTAGTAGTGTGTATGTGCAACATTTGGGCGCTCTAGCTATTAAAATAAAGGGTTAAATCGCGGGGAAAAAAATTGGCATGGGCTCCTGCGCAATTTTCTCCGCCAGAGTGGTAAAGCCAGTGACTGAGGGCAGATATTAATAGTCTGGAGAGGGTCCATGGTTATTGGCCCCCCTGGCTAAAAACATCTGCCCCCAGCCACTCCAGAAGAGGCACATCTGGAAGATGCGTCTATTCTGGCACTTGGCCACTCTCTTCCCACTCCCGTGTAGTGGTGGGATATGGGGTAATGAAGGGTTAATGTCACCTTGCTATTGTAAGGTGACATTAAGCCAGATTAATAATGGAGAGGCATCAACTATGACACCTATCCATTATTAATCCAATAGTATGAAATGGTTAATAAAACACACACACACACGTTATTACAAAGTATTTTAATGAAATAAAGACACAGGTTGTTGTAATATTTTATTAGACTCTTAATCCACCTGAAGACAATTGTCACCTGAAACAAAGTTAAACAAAACAAACAACAATATTCCATACCTACCGTCGTTCTGTCTTGTCCCACGTTGTAAATCCATCTGAAAGGGTTAACTAATTTTACAAGCAGAAGCCTGCTAATGCAGCCGCCCCTGCCTGTAAAAACCCGGGGAATGAATGAAATGCAGGGGAATGACCTGTAATTACCTCGAGTCGCGGTGATGCGCCCTCTGCTGGATGTCCTCATATGAACTCGAGCCTGGGAACTTTTCAGAATATTTTCCCACGCTTGAGTTCATATGAGGACATCCAACAGAGGGCGCATCACCGCAACTCAAAGTAACAACAGGTCATTCCCCTTCATTCCATTCATTCACAAATTTTTACAGCCACGAGCACAGTTGCATTAGCAGAGCTCCTGGGTGTAAAATGATTTAACCCCTTCAGATGGATTTACATCGTGGGACGTGACGGAACGACGGAAGGTATGAGATATTGTTGATTTTTTATTTTTCCTTTTTTACAGAACAAGGGCCTTCAGGTGGATTAGGAGTCTAATAAAATATTACAACAACCTGTGTCTTTATTTCATTAAAATACTTTGTAATAATGTGTGTTTTATTAACCATTTCATACTATTGGATTAATAATGGATAGGTGTCATAATTGACACCTCTCCATTATTACCGTATATACTCGAGTATAAGCCGACCCGAGTATAAGCCGACCCCCCCTAATTTTGCCACAAAAAACTAGGAAAACTTATTGACTCAAGTATAAGCCTAGGGTGGAAAATGCAGCATTTACCGGTGAATTTAAAAAATAAAAATAGATCATTCTTGCCCCATAGCAGTGCCATATAGTGCTATGCACCGTTCATTATTGCCCCATAGCTGTGCCATATAGTGCTCTGCATGTTCATTATTGCCCCATAGTTGTGCCATATAGTGCTCTGCACTGTTCATATTTCCCCATAGCTGTGCCATATAGCGCTCTGCACCGTTCATATTTCCCCATAGCTCTGCCATATAGTGCTCTGCACCGTTCATATTGCCCCATAGCTCTGCCATATAGTGCTCTGCACCGTTCATATTTCCCCATAGCTCTGCCATATAGTGCTCTGCACCGTTCATATTGCCCCATAGCTCTGCCATATAGTGCTCTGCACCGTTCATATTTCCCCATAGCTCTGCCATATAGTGCTCTGCACCGTTCATATTGCCCCATAGCTCTGCCATATAGTGCTCTGCACCGTTCATATGTCCCCATAGCTCTGCCATATAGTGCTCTGCACCGTTCACATTTCCCCATTGCTCTGCCATATAGTGCTCTGCACCGTTCATTATTGCCCCATAGCTGTGCCATATAGTCCTCTGCACCGTTCATTATTGTCCCATAACTGTGCCATATAGTGCTCTGCACCATTCATTATTGCCCCATAGCTGTGCCATATAGTGCTCTGCACCATTCATATTGCCCCATAGCTGTGCCATATAGTGCTCTGCACCGTTCATATTTCCCCATAGCTCTGCCATATAGTGCTCTGCACCGTTCATATTGCCCCATAGCTCTGCCATATAGTGCTCTGCACCGTTCATATTTTCCCATAGCTCTGCCATATAGTGCTCTGCACCGTTCATATTGCCCCATAGCTCTGCCATATAGTGCTCTGCACCGTTCATATTTCCCCATAGCTCTGCCATATAGTGCTCTGCACCGTTCATATTGCCCCATAGCTCTGCCATATAGTGCTCTGCACCGTTCATATGTCCCCATAGCTCTGCCATATAGTGCTCTGCACCGTTCACATTTCCCCATTGCTCTGCCATATAGTGCTCTGCACCGTTCACATTGCCCCATAGCTGTGCCATATAGTGCTCTGCACCGTTCATTATTGCCCCATAGCTGTGCCATATAGTGCTCTGCACCGTTCATTATTGCCCCATAGCTGTGCCATATAGTCCTCTGCACCGTTCATTATTGTCCCATAACTGTGCCATATAGTGCTCTGCACCATTCATTATTGCCCCATAGCTGTGCCATATAGTGCTCTGCACCATTCATATTGCCCCATAGCTGTGCCATATAGTGCTCTGCACCGTTCATATTTCCCCATAGCTCTGCCATATAGTGCTCTGCACCGTTCATATTTCCCCATAGCTGTGCCATATAGTGTTCTGCACCGTTCATTATTGCCCCATAGCTGTGCCATATAGTGCTCTGCATGTTCATTATTGCCCCATAGCTGTGCCATATAGTGCGCTGCATGTTCATTATTGCCCCATAGCTGTGCCATATAGTGCTCTGCACAGTTCATTATTGCCCCATAGCTGTGCCATATAGTGCTCTGCACCGTTCATATTTCCCCATAGCTCTGCCATATAGTGCTCTGCACCGTTCATATTGCCCCATAGCTCTGCCATATAGTGCTCTGCACCGTTCATATTTCCCCATAGCTCTGCCATATAGTGCTCTGCATGTTCATTATTGCCCCATAGCTCTGCCATATAGTGCTCTGCACCATTCATATTGCCCCATAGCTCTGCCATATAGTGCTCTGCACCGTTCATATTTCCCCATAGCTCTGCCATATAGTGCTCTGCACCGTTCATATTTCCCCATAGCTGTGCCATATAGTGTTCTGCACCGTTCATTATTGCCCCATAGCTGTGCCATATAGTGCTCTGCATGTTCATTATTGCCCCATAGCTGTGCCATATAGTGCTCTGCATGTTCATTATTGCCCCATAGCTGTGCCATATAGTGCTCTGCACAGTTCATTATTGCCCCATAGCTGTGCCATATAGTGCTCTGCATGTTCATTATTGCCCCATAGCTGTGCCATATAGTGCTCTGCATGTTCATTATTGCCCCATAGCTGTGCCATATAGTGCTCTGCACCGTTCATTATTGCCCCATAGCTGTGCCATATAGTGCTCTGCATGTTCATTATTGCCCCATAGCTGTGCCATATAGTGCTCTGCACCGTTCATATTTCCCAATAGCTCTGCCATATAGTGCTCTGCACCGTTCATATTTCCCCATAGCTGTGCCATATAGTGCTCTGCACCGTTCAATTTTCCCCATTGCTCTGCCATATAGTGCTCTGCACCGTTCATTATTGCCCCATAGCTGCGCCATATAGTGCTCTGCGCCGTTCATATTTCCCCATAGCTGTGCCATATAGTGCTCTGCACCGTTCATATTTCCCCATAGCTGTGCCATATAGTGCTCTGCACCGTTCATTATTGCCCCATAGCTGTGCCATATAGTGCTCAGCGCCGTTCATATTGCCCCATAGCTGTGCCATATAGTGCTCTGCACCGTTCATATTGCCCCATAGATGCTCCACATATATCTGTGCCATTGTCTTGCTTGCAGCTCCCAGCGTCCGCTCCCGGCGTCTCTCCGCTCTGACTGATCAGGCAGAGGGCGCCGCGCACACTATATGCGTCATCGCGCCCTCTGACCTGCACAGTCAGTGCAGATAGACACCGGGAAGATGGAGCGGCGCCCAGCGTGTGGAACGGGGATAGGTAAATATGACATACTTACCTGCTCCCGGCGTCTCGCTCCTTCCCCCGTACAGCTGTCTTCGGTGCCGCAGCTTCTTCCTCTATCAGCGGTCACCGGCACCGCTGATTAGAGAAATGAATATGCGGCTCCACCCCTATGGGAGGTGGAGCCACTTATTCATTTCTCTAATGAGCGGTCCCACGTGACCGCTGAACAGTGGAAGAACTGCAGCACCGAAGACCGTGGGACAGGCAGAGGGAGCACCAGGATCGCTGGAAGCAGGTAAGTATGCCTCAGCGCCCTCACCCCCTCACCCGCCGACCCTGCCACCCACCTTGACTTGAGTATAAGCCGAGAGGGGCACTTTCAGCCCAAAAATTTGGCTTAATGTCACCTTACAATAGCAAGGTGACATTAACCCTTCATTACCCCATATCCCACCGCTACACGGGAGTGGGAAGAGAGTGGCCAAGTGCCAGAATAGGCGCATCTTCCATAGGTGCCTTTTCTTGGGTGGCTGGGGGCAGATGTTTTTAGCCAGGGGGGCCAATAACCATGGACCCTCTCCAGGCTATTAATATCTGCCCTCAGTCACTGGCTTTACCACATTTTGACGGAGAAAATTGCGCTGGAGCCCACGCAGATTTTTTCAGCGATTTAACCTTTTAATTTAACAGCTAGAGCTCCCAAATTTTGCACATACACACTACTAACATTAGTAGTGTGGAATATGCAAAAAAAAGGGATATGAGATGGTTTACTGTATGAAAACCATGTCTCATATCATGCCGGGTTTGAGAAGGAGATAGGAAAAGCCGGCAATTGAATTACCGGCTTTTCTATAGAACACCGCTGCGTATTTCTCGCAAGTCACACTGCTGGTCCGTGTGTAATCCGTATTTTTCTCGCCCCCATAGACTTTCATTGGTAATTTTTTTTGCACAATATGGTGACAAATGCAGCATGCTGCGATTTTCTACGGCCGTAGAAGACCGTATAATACAGATCAGTAAAATACGGCTGATAGGAGCTGGGCCATAGAGAATCATCGTACCGTGATCAATCCGTATTTTCTGCACCTCTCATACGTCCGTAAAACTCGCTAGTGTGACGCCGGCCTAAGGCTGTGTTCACACATTGCAAAAATACTGTGTTTTTTGTTTTCTGCAGATGTCCATCCACGCCAATCTGTATAATAACAATCTTCTCCTCATTTGATGCGTTCCTGGTGCAGATGTGACGCTGCGTAAATGTGTTTTTTATAGAACAGAAAAGTTTTGATTCTGTACTTAAAAACGTCACTGCAGTTCTTTACATGCATTTTTTTTAGGCTTCGCATAGAACAGAGAAAAAAAAAAGCACCAAAACTGCGCAGTTCAGCAACGTCATTAGACGCACAGGGGGCACAGTTTTCATGAAGTCACATCCACTTTGCTTGGACAGGTAAACACTGCAGAATTTTTGTGCAAAAAAATCAGCAGAATAAATGCAGCATTTATGCTACATATCAACATGGTCTAAATTTCGAAGCAAAGTGGATGTGATTCCATGAAATCTCCGACCCCTGTGGTCTGAAGACTGAACCTTGGAGTTTTGGTGCATTTTTTCTCTATAGGCTTCTTCTGAAAAAACACATGGAAGAAAAATGCTGTTACATATTTAAGCGCAGAATCAAAGTTCTTCTGCAGTGAAAAAAGTGTTAAAACGCTGCTTCATCTTACTAACAGCTTCTTTTTCTACAATGCAGACTATTATAGAGTTTTTTTTAGAACTCAGTACACAGTATTTTACACTATTTAAAAGTTAGTACCGGTACTTATCTATATCCTTGTCTCTCCACTGGTTTTACAGATGTTCCTCCTTTCCCTTTTCTTTCCTTGCCTTTCCCATTCATTTTCCTCCCCTTCTCCCCCTTAAATGTTTTATACATAAGGTATCTTATATGTGCATCGTAACCCCTTTCTCTTGAATATCCTGTACATGACGAGCTTTTTCATTTACTTCTATACCTTTAAAGTTTCCTTTTCCCTTTGGCGCTTTTACCTTAATAAACCATATTTTTCCTCCCCCTTCTCATCCATATCTGCCCAAAATCACATCAAATTAGCGGGAAAATGCATAAAAGAAACGCAGCAAAAATGTAATAATCAGAGAAGATTGCATTTTCGTTGTATGGTGTGGACACCTGCAGAAAAAAAGCTGCAGAAAGAACGCAGCATTTACGCTACATGTGAACACTGCCTTGACATTACAGTTTTATTGCATTTTTCATGGGTTTAATAAAGAAAAATATTAATTATTCAATTTTTTATGTCTTTTACTGATCCCCATAAATAATCTGATTGGGGTGTTGTGAAGGTCGTTACGATTACAGCGACACCAAATATGTCCTTGTTATGTGATGATTTGTGTTTATTATTTTTTTTTTAAACGCGTAAAAAATTACAATATTTTGTTCATTATCAAGTGTTCTTATTGGGGTGGGGGCTGATGATGAGGGGACAATCGCAGGTCCTCTATGGGGACTAACAAATGCAATGAAAATTAAAGAAAGTTCACATCTCCGACCTTTATCCCCAATGAAAAGAAAAAAAAAAACAGATGTATCGCTACATTCATAAAAGTCTGATCTATGAAAATATTAAATGAAGTAACCAGGTCAGTAAATGGTATAATGAGAGAAAAATCCCCAGAATTGTGTTTCTTCAAACACTGCAACAAAATACAATAAGTGATAAACAAAACGTCATATCTACTCCAAGATGTTATATATTAAAAGATCAAATTAGAGCACAAAAAGCATCAAAATGGGAAAAATAAAAAAGTTGTGGTTCTTAGAAAATGGACGGAAAAAACAAAGGTGTTAATGAATACAAGAGGAAGATAATAAATGACATATAGTAAAAAGTTACATACAAATTTCTTAAAATAAAAGAAAATAAACTAGAAACCGATCACTTACATTTTGTGTATAGGATCCAGGGGAGGCAGAAACTGGGACAAGTCTTCAATTCCACTGACTACAAGAAATGACCAACAGTCTTAACACACATATTTAACACCTTGTCTGTTTGTTTCCATCCCCCATCCAGTGATGTCACCTCCAGGCAGGGTCAGGATATTTGCATTCTATGGCTCTTTATATTGATGTATCCCCCCACCTGTGGGTTGTGATGTGTAAAGGTACCTTCACACTAAACGATATCGCTAGCGATCCGTGACGTTGCAGCGTCCTGGCTAGCGATATCGTTCAGTTTGACACGCGGAAGTGATCAGGATCCTGCTGTGACATCGTTGGTCGGGGCTAGAAGGCCAGAACTTTATTTGGTCGCTGGCTCTCCCGCTGACATCGCTGAATTGCCGTGTGTGACGCCGATTCAGCGATGTCTTCGCTGGTAACCAGGGTAAACATCGGGTTACTAAGCGCAGGGCCGTGCTTAGTAACCCGATGTTTACCCTGGTTACCATCGTAAAAGTTAAAAAAACAAACACTACATACTTACCTACCGCTGTCTGTCCCCGGCGCTCTGCTTCTCTGCTCTGGCTGTGAGCGCCGGCCAGCCGGAAAGCAGAGCGGTGACGTAACCGCTCTGCTTTCCGCCCGCTGTGCTCACAGTCAGTGCAGAGAAGCAGCCCTGCGCTTAGTAACCCGATGTTTACCCTGGTTACCGGCATTGTTGGTCGCTAGAGAGCGGTCTGTGTGACAGCTCTCCAGCGACCAAACAGCGACGCTGCAGCGATCGACATCGTTGTCGGTATCGCTGCAGCGTCGCTGTGTGTGAAGGTACCTTAAGGTCAAAGAAAAGCAATTCCCAGACCAAATAACAACCAGTCCACACAGGAAACCTCCACAATAAACCCTATTCCTATAATTAGATGGAATTTTCCATGAAACTTCATGGCATATTGTTCACAGACCAATGTCAAAGGAGAACTGAGGTCCAGTTTTTCCACTTAAAAAATTAACATACTCCACTTACAATAGGGACTGTTACATATTAACTGTTTGGTGTCTTATCCATTAACATATCAAAAGCCAATGGAATATCCCCCACAATGGTCCCACATGTATAAGTACTATTGTCCAGTCTGTGCTGGGACGACACCCTGGGGGTCTGTGGCTTTGTGATGCAGGAGAACCAGTGTCTTCTCTCCTCTTATTGGAAGAAGGTGTAAAAAGAAACAGAAATCCAGTCTGGTGCTGGCGCTCCCGAAAATTGTAATATGTGATAGATCGGCTTATTTATAAAAAAAAAACATTTATTCTGAAATGTACCAAGTAAAAACAATGCATTTCGGCTTAAAAAGCCTTCATCAGGTAAAATATACATCCATACTGGAACAATAACCATTTGTTTGTAAACCCTTTTTACAAATGGTGTGTTTGTTACTAGCACCAATACTCCACTTAATTTGCTTGCTCATTGGTTTAACTCTTTAGCACAAGTGGATAAAAGATATAATTCACTAAGAGCAGGGGTGGGCAATTAATTTTGCCATGGGGCCCGCATGAGAAATTTGGATGGTTTCAGAGGTCCGGACTAATATAATTACCGTAACTAATTTTTACCCAATACTGTAGTATACATATGCTATCTTTTCATAAACAAACAGTATGTTAAACAATGCAGACATTTACATTTTATTTCTGCCCCCATAATGTCCAGATTTCATTTGTGCCCCCATACTGTCCTAATTTGTCACTTGTGCCCCCATAGTGACAAATCAGGACAGTATGGGCCCCATACTGTCCTGATTTGTCACTTGTGCCCCATAGTGACAAATCAGGACAGTATGGGGGCACAAGTGACAAATCAGGACAGTATGGGCCCCATACTGTCCTGATTTGTCACTTGTGCACTTGTGCCCCATAGTGACAAATCAGTACAGTATGGGGGCACAAGTGACAAATCAGGACAGTATGGGCCCCATACTGTCCTTATTTGTCACTTGTGCCCCATAGTGACAAATCAGGACAGTATGGGGGCACAAGTGACAAATCAGGACAGTATGGGCCCCATACTGTCCTTAATTGTCACTTGTGCCCCATAGTGACAAATCAGGACAGTATGGGGGCACAAGTGACAAATCAGGACAGTATGGACTTGTGCCCCAATACTGTCCTTATTTGTCATTTGTGCCCCCATAGTGACAAATCAGGACAGTGTGGATGGGGGCACAAGTGACAAATCAGGACAGTATGGGGCCCATACTGTCCTGATTTGTCACTTATGCCCCCATCATACTGTCCTGACTCCTGATAATTGTGCCCCACACAGCCCATGGTCCGGTTTGTGCTGTCCCCATCCGCATCCCCCCCAGGGCTGGCCGCTGCTCCCTCCCCCTATCATGCATACAGGCAGGCAGGCAGCTCCATTACCTGGTCCCCGCGGCCGCGGTATGGAACACCGGCACCGACCGACCCCACAAGTTGCAGTACACAGCCGCACAAGACACCGGCGTCCAGCGCAGCAGCCTGTGTCCCGCTCAGTGACGTCACCCGCTGCTGGCGCTTCCCTGATGCGGAAGTGCCAGCGGCGGTCAGCGCCTCTCACTGTTTCAATGCAGGGCGCGCAGGCGCTGGAGTGCCTGAAGGGAAGGGGAACCTGGCGTAGCGACGCGCAGCAGCCTCACTGTCTCTGGCGGCTGGCCGAGCAGTGCCAGTGCCACGGGCCGTTTAAAATCGTCAGGCGGGCCGGATGCGGCACGCGGGCCGCATCTTGCCCAGGTCTGACTAAGAGGAAAAAGGAACTTGCATGTAAATGTGAACCACATATCTTAAAAAGTTATTCTCTAGTGAAAGGTAATACATTATAAAGCCTAAAAAAAAACACAAAAAAAAACAAACACAAAAAAACAACAACAATCACAAAAGAACTGACAACTGATTCTTGGTCCGAACAATTAAGGTAGCAGGAAGAATAAAACATGTAAAAAAACAAAAAACCTTGATGAAGGCATTTTTTAAGCTGAAACGGGTTGTTTTTACTTGGTACATTTCTTTTTACTTTTCACCTGCGGACGATTGAGGATCGCCCTGTTGACCAGGAGCCATGAGGCATATCAAGCAACTAGGACCTTGGTTGGGACACTCACTCCCCCAGAGCCGATATGCTGTTCCTTCTCAATTTGGTAACTGCATCAGCTTTGCACTTTTATTTGTGATATTTTTATTATTGCGCTGTGCTGTCCCTTCTTTTTATTCCCCGTCCTCAAGGTAGTATATGAAAACTGGAAGATGTGAATGATTTACCTGTTACCAGGGGCGGACACTGACAGCTTGGGGCCCCTGTGCAAGAAATGTGTCTGAGTCACCTCCTTTTATAGTGACAAAGCTACAGATATATATACAACCACATACACACACATACATGTATATACAGCTCTGGCAAAAAGTAAGAGACCACCACATCAAAACCCTGTCATGGACAGCCCAATCTACAGACCTGAACCCCATTGAAAACCTCTGGAATGTAATCAAGATGATGATGGATAGTCACAAGCCATCAAACAAAGAATTGCTTAAATTTTTGCGTCAGAAGCAGAGTGAAAGACTGGTGGGAAGCATGCCAAGACGCATGAAAGCTGTGATTAAAAATCATGGTTATTCCACAAAATATTGATTTCTGAACTCTTCCTGAGTTAAAACATTAGTATTGTTGTTTCTAAATGATTATGAACTTGTTTTCTTTGCAATATTTGAGGTATGAAAGCACTAGATATAAACTATATTGACTAAATACAAAATATATTACTTGGAAATTCGGAGACATGTTGTCAGTAGTTTATAGAATAAAAGAACAATTTATAATTTACTCAAAAATATACCTATAAAGAGAAAAATCAGACAAACTGAATATTTTGCAGTGATCTCTTAATTTTTGCCAGAGCTGTATATTACATAGTCTCTTTTATTATGCATATTGCCGTCCCTTATTACACAGTGCCCTCTCTTGTTATGTACAGCACTGTCCCTTATATATCGGATTATATAGAGCCCTGTCTTTGTTGCATTCTGTCCTCTCTTGCTGGATATATAATGCAATGATGGCTGATGGAGCATGGGAAAGCTTCTATTCTAAGGGAGAAGCTGATAGACTTGTCATTTGGTCACCGTCTGCTCCATCAGCAGTCATTTTATATCTAACAAGAGAGGGGACTGTGTAATAAAAGAGGCGCTAAAATAACAAGAATACACTATGTAAGAGACAGCACTGTACATAATAGCAGAGGAAGCGATATAATAAGGGACGAAACCATATATAACTAGAGAGGATGGTACATAATAAGGGATGGTATTATAAATAATAAAAGAGAAAACTGTAACTTAGGACGGTGTTATGTATAATAAGTGAGTAAAGTATATACTAAGGGGCTGTGTTATACATAATAAGTGAGTACACTATATACTAAGGGATTAAAATATAAAGTGATAAGCAGCACTTTTGTCCCCCATTAACCGTAATCTCTGACTCCCAATAATATAAATTATTCAGTCTGTGACTCTCCCCAATTATCTGTAAGGCTATGTGCACACGGAATATATATAAGGTTTTACAGTACAAGAAAAGTAAATGAGATCCCTGAAGTCTCATGCCCACACTGCTTCCTTTTTCCTTGCAGATTTCCAGCAGATTAAAATCTGCATAATGTCAATTCTTGCAGCGTATTTCACCCATACTAATGGGGAAAAATACATAACAAAAGCATGGCAAAAATGTGGAAAAAATAAATGTGTTTATGCAACCTTCTTCCTGCCTACCCATTAGGATATACAGCAGAATTTTCTCCTGCAAATCCTGAACATGTGCACATAGCCTTAGTTCCTGTCCTGTGTCTCCCCTCATTCATTATAAGTCCTTAATAGCATCATAATGAATTTGGGGATGGGAGAAGACGCCATCAGGTACTGAGCATCCTTCATCACATTCCAATTTATTACAAGTCCCTGACAGAGTCTTCCCTGTTGTGAATTCTGTTGTCGGGCTCCCTCCTGTGGTCATGAATGGTACTTCTGCTGGTTCTGTCCATGGACTTCCTCTGGTGGGTGTTTCTGAGTTTCACAGGTGACGAGGTTAATTCGTTAGCTGCTGCTCTATTTAACTCCACTTAGATCTTTGCTCCATGCCACCTGTCAATGTTCCAGTATTGGTCTAGTTCACTCCTGGATCGTTCTTGTGACCTGTCTTCCCATCAGAAGCTAAGTTCCAGCTTGTATTTCTTTGGTTTGCTATTTTTCTGTCCAGCTTGCTATTTAATTTTTTGTCTTGCTTGCTGGAAGCTCTGGGACACAGAGGGAGCACATCGGCACCGTGAGTCGGTGCGGAGGGTCTTTTTGTAGGTTTTTGTGCTGACCGCAAAGTAACCTTTCCTATCCTCGGTCTGTTCAGTAAGTCGGGCCTCACTTTGCTAAATCTATTTCATCTGTGTTTGTATTTTCATCTTTACTCACAGTCATTATATGTGGGGGCTGCCTTTTCCTTTGGGGAATTTCTCTGAGGCAAGGTAGGCTTTATTTTTCTATCTTCAGGGCTAGCTAGTTTCTTAGGCTGTGCCGAGTTGCATAGGGAGCGTTAGGCGTAATCCACGGCTATTTCTAGTGAGTTTGATAGGTTTAGGGATTGCGGTCAGCAGAGTTCCCACGTCCCAGAGCTCGTCCTTATTATCAGTAACTATCAGGTCATTCCGTGTGCTCTTAACCACCAGGTCCATTATTGTCCTGACCACCAGGTCACAACACTTCCCCCTCCTTTCAATTTGTTATAAAGTGTCCTATGCACCTTATCAGCTCCTCTCCCACTCCCCAATAAATTTTAAGTCCCAGATAACATCACAATGAATTGTGAGATGGGGAGGACGTTATCAGGGGCTTGGCGTCCTCCTCCACCACCCAATTCATTTTACATGCATATCTAATGTCCTCTTCCCCCTGATAACAAATCCATTTTAGGTCCCACTTCCTCCCATCCCAATCCCCCACATCCATCATTGTCCTCTTCCCCTCTGCATCCCATCATTGTCCTCTCCCCTACCTCCATCATTGCGCTCTCCACCACCCTAATGAATGTTCTCCCCCACCTCCATCATTGACTTCTCCAACACCCCAATCATTGTTTCCTCCCACCACCTCCATCATCGCTCTCCCCCAACACCTCCATCATTGCCCGCTAATTCACCACCATCATTGCCTTCTCCACCACCCCATCATTGCCTTTTCCACCACCCCTAGCATTGCCCTCTCCACCACCCCAATCATTGCCCTCCCCATCACCTCCACCCCATTCATCATTGCTTTCTCCCCATCACCCAAATCATTGTCTACCACTTCCATCATTGACTTTTCACCAATCACTCACATCATTGCCCTTTCCACCACCTCCATCTTACACATAGGACCTATTATACATAAAGTTATGCATTTTATTACCTGTCATACCCATCATGTCGTCTATGTCATTTGGTGCCCGTGTGGGAGGTATTATATAGGAAAGACGATCAGATCTCTCAACACACGTTTTAGAGAGCACTGTAGATCGATTAAGACAGGAAAGGGGGTACCAAGATTAATTGATCACATACGGGATGTACATGACAGCAATCCGGGGCATTGACTTTTGCGGGCATAGAACAAGTTCAAATACCAAAGAGAGGAGGTGATCATCATAATTTGCTGCTTCAGAGAGAAGCGATCTGGATTATGCGGACAGGAGCCATGGGACCAGCAGGTCTAAACGAGAAAACGGATATGTCTATTTTCCTATAGATAAAGTCCCCCCTTTTCTGTCTTATAGGCAGTTTTTTGTTGAATGGGCAGTTTTATGCATTATTGGTATTGGTGTTCATTAACAATAATTTTTTGAAGTTATAGTGGTCTTTCGGTCATGGTACATTCATGTGATCCTTTGCATAAATTCAATAGAACCACATGCCACATTTGCAGTATGTTTTATCTCGCATGTTTGACCTTGTATATTTTAGACATCATTTAAGTAGCTTTGATTAATCGCAGTATTAACCCATATGAATAAAAGCATTAGGATAGCGTTATTATATTGCTCTCATTGATAGATTTTTGTGCAGAAGAGTTAAAATGGCATTGATCATTAGGTATGTAAATACTCACGCTTTGTTGCTATTGTTGGTTTTAACTGTTTGTGTCACAGCACTTGTTTTAATCATTTATGTATGTTGTACCATGAGTGGGCGGTGTGACGCTTCGGGGAGGTGCACACTCTGTGCACGCTTCTTAAGGCGTCATGTCCGCTCACTTATTGAACCCGTTGAAGCACCTGGGAGGTGCGAAACGTCCGTCGTTCAGTCTCCACATGTCCTTGTTTCCACACATCCCCGAACCGTGAAGATATTTTTCTAATTCATTAATAAATAGCCTGCAAGAACATTGGTGAGTGCTGCCGCTTTTCTTTTTTGCCTATATACAGTATATGAGGGGCCTCTGCTGAGCTGTGTGTGTATATATATATATATATATATATATATATATATATATATAGCTGCTGCTGGGCTGTATATATTAGAAGCTGCTGTTGGGCTGTATATATATATGAGGGGCTGCTGCCGGGCTGCATATATCTGAGGCTGTTGCTGTGCTGGCTGTATATAGAATAGAGGCTGAGGGGCTGTATAAAGTGTATACACAGCACTATACTGTAAACAGGTCCACACTATATACAAACAGTATACACAGACACACTGTAATGCAGGATATAGTGTGAACCTGTATATACAGTATGGTACTGTGTAGGACAGAAGCTGCAAGAAAGATACAGACAGACACACATAGACAGACAGACAGATGCACAGACAGACAGAGATCATACTCAGTAACCATACTGAACCACTTCACCTCTGGATCTTCAGTGACTGAAGATCCAGGGTGAAGTGCTGCCGCGCTCCACAGTGGAGAATCCTCTTCTCGCACCGACATCGTGGCTCCACCGCCTTCCTCGAAGGTCGCTGAACAAACTCTCATCTGATCTAATTCGAGGGAGCGATCATATAGCTGAATAGGTAGCGCCTAGAAGCTTCTGTTGGGATCGGAGAAGGCTGCCGCATACCATAAGCTAAGCGTTCGATACAGGGAGGGTACTAAGGAAGTCTGGCCAGGCTAGCCAGGTCAGTGGATGCTGACGCAGGTCAGGTGCCATGACTCTGCCGCTCTACGCCAGCCACTGAGATGTAGGACCGTAGCCAGGTCCCTACACTTTCAATAGTTTCTCTTTTGTTAAATGTTCCTTATCATTAGAAATGGTTCACAGCAAAGAGATGTGTATTTTACATGTTTTGAAATATTTATCCCTATATTTGTGGGAGGCCCCCGCTTGGTGGGTGGCCCAGGGCCCGTGCCCCTTGGGCCCACCCCTAAAGCCGGGCCTGATGTACACAGATTATAATATGCAGATATGCACACATACACAAACATGCATTTGGAGCGCCCCCAGACACAGGGCCACAGGGTGCTCGGAACCGGGCCTCTCGGTCTCGGTCCTGGGGTTTTCACGGTGGCTAGACCTGGTCCGTGACCCTGCTAAGGGGCGTCCAATAAAGGTGGTACAGTTTGTCAAGGGTTTGTGACGCCACCTGTGGTCTTCGGTCAGGGTGACCGACGCTGCTGTGGGGTCTGCTGGGGATGATGTTATGGCAGCTAGATGGAATACCTTCCCACAGGTGAAGTGCTTCCCCAGAGCTTCCCAGTAGTGTAGGTAGTGATGATGTGAGGCGCAGGTAATAACGAGGACACAAAGGGTGCAGTTTCTTTACCTTTACTGATGACTTCGGGGTCCGCAGTCCAGAGCACTGCTAACAGAGCTGGCTGAGTCCGGCCGGTCCGAAGGCACATTCAGAGTTCCCTTTACAGGTGTAAATCTGTGCCTACCAACTAGTGCCTGTGTGTTGCAGTTCTTCCCTGCTGAGCATTCGGGATAGTCCTCACAACTTTCGTATTCGCTCTTTCTCTCTCCGTCCCCCAAGTATATCTGGGTAGGACGCACCCGTTTGACGGGAAGGCTCGGAGCTATTCTGGGACCCTAGAGACGCCCCTCTCCACACTTGCCTCCTATGTCTGCTTAGGTGATGTAAGGTAGACAGCCAACCCATAATCAACTGTCCTGCCGCTGTTTGAAGAAATGCTTGGAGTCAGTTACTTCCTCGGCGTTCCGGCCACCGGCTATGCGCCTCAGTAGGATGTTGCCGTTCTCAGGGCACGACTCCTACTGGTTTATCTCCTTGTGCTGCGATCTCGTTTCTCACTTCTCCAGACTACACTCCGCTTTGAGTCTGTCCTTAAGATGCCGCCGCAAATGGTGCAGGCGCGGCTCCGTATCAATCTGTCCTTGTCGCTAGGCCGCTGCCAGGATTCTGGACAAAACCCAGTCAGATTCTGACTAACTTCCTATCCAACCCCCAGTTTTACCAGAGTGTGAGGAGTGGCCTAATACATAGTGCCTTTTGCTCCCCCTGGTGGCCGGAGTGTGAAGTGTAGTGTGTGACTTTGATACCTGGTCAGGTGAACTCCTTTAGTGCAATCAGAAATAACATCGCTCCCCTTAGTGGCAGAGCGACATTACTGCAACGACCAGGACCCTGGGGCGCTGCACATTCACCGACATGCACACACAATATGCAGACGTGTACACATTTGCAGGCATACACTCGACACTGCTCTCATATGGTATGCAGACATGCGCACACACACACAGACGTGTACAAACAGGGTACACAGATGACACATTTCCTTTGTACCTTTTGTAGTTTAGGCAAAATATATGTTTTTTTTTATCGTTAACATTTTAAAAATCACATATTATAGCATTTCAGATTTAGGCTGTGTTATTTGCATGTGTGTGCATGTGCAGTGTAGTAATTTCTCTGTTAATCCATTTCTAGTTTATGTAACCGTATAGACTGCATTATTTTTTTCCTTTTGCAAAATCTTTTCTATATTTCTTATAAACACTGCCTATCGTTATGGATTAAATATAAAATTTAACAGATCTGTTCCTTTTATTCCGTAAACAGCACCTCGAAGCCATACACTACCAGAACTAGGCGTCAAGTCAGCCTGTATAAAAAATGACTGGTGGTAGCAATGATTAGTTCTTGGGTTATCGTGGAGCAAGCTGTTAGAGATGAGCAAAACTTTCAAAGTTCGGTTCGGTTCACATCCCGATGTTCGCCAAATATGTTTGCCGAACGGTTCATTGAACATACCCGAACCCCATTGAATTCAATAGGTGGCAAAACTAAATAAAAAACCTGCCAAATAGCTCAAATTGACAGACACCAGTAAAAGGGGCATTATGTGACTCCGAGTGTGAGTAGTATAATTGCATAGCATTTATGTATGGGACAGGGCCTGGTGCTCTGAAGGCCTGCCAAATTCAGGCAACAAACATGAAGGAGACCCAACTTGGAGTCCAATATTTCCAAAATTTAGGGGCAGACACCATAAAAAGTGGCATCAATTGACCCACAGTAGAAATTTGATAATGGCAAGGCAGCAGTCATGCATGACACCATGCAATAGCTCAAATTGGATTTTTGTTTAGCCCCACTCAGGTGACACAAACATCTGCATGGTAGACCACTGATGTTAGAAAAATGTAAGGATAGAAACACAGGTAGTTGACTGATCAATTCACCCAAAGTAGAAATTTGTTAATGGCACATCAGCAGTCCGTCATAGGCCATGCATGAGGTATCAGAGTCTGGACCAACATTTAGAGCTTTGAATTTAAGTTTAAATTAAGATGAGGTGAGTGAGGGACCGGTGTAAGGGTATGTGCACACATTGCGGATTCGCAGCATTTTTCCTTCAGGTTTACAGTACTATGTAAACCTATGGAAAACCAAATCTGCAGTGCCCATGGTGCGGAAAATACCGCGCGATAACTCTGCGTTTTATTTTCTGCAGCATGCCAATTCTGTGTGCAGATTCTGCAGCGTTTTACACCTGCTCCTCAATAGGAATCCGCACATGGAAAACCGCAGATGAAATCCACACAAACAACGCACAAAATCCACGGTAAATCTGCGGTAATCCGCAGGTGAAACGCAGTGTGTTTTACCTGCGGATTTTTCAAAAACGGTATGGAAAAATCCGCACACGAATCCGCAACGTGTGCACATAGCCTAAGCCTGCTTTGTGCGAATTACAGCCAATGGAGGGGGGCTCATACTACCAGGCAAACTGTTAGTGATGGTGCAGGAGCAGAGAAACAAATGGAGGAGGAACAGGTGATGGACATGCAACAGTCAGGAGATGGAGAGGATTATGATCCCTGTTGTGAATTCTGTGGCTGGATTCACTCCTGTGGTCACAAGTGGTACTGCAGCTTCTGAGCTTACTTCCTCAGGTGTTCTTGTGAGCTCGTTAGCTGTCTCGTTACTTAACTCCGCCTGATGCTGCTATCCTGGCTCCTTGTCAATGTTCCAGTGTTGGATCTGAGCTTCTCCTGCTTGTTCCTGTGTCCAGCTGCTCTGTATAGCTAAGTGCTTTTTTGCTATTTTGTTGCTTTTTTTCTGTCCAGCTTGTCTTTTGTTTTGCTGGAAGCTCTGAGACGCAAAGGGTGTACCGCCGTGCCGTTAGTCCGGCACGGTGGGTCTTTTTGCCCCCTTTGCGTGGTTTTTACTTTAGGGTTTTTTGTAGACTGCAAAGTTCGCTTTACTGTCCTCGCTCTGTCTAAGAATATCGGGCTCCACTTTGCTGAATCTATTTCATCCCTACGTTTTGTCTTTTCATCTTACTCACAGTCATTATATGTGGGGGGCTGCCTTTTCCTTTGGGGGATTTCTCTGGGGGCAAGTCAGGCCTATTTTTCTATCTTCAGGCTAGCTAGTTTCTTAGGCTGTGCCGAGTTGCATAGGTAGTTGTTAGGCGCAATCCACAGCCGCTTTTAGTTGTGTTTAGGATAGGATCAGGGGTGCAGTCTACAGAGTTTCCACGTCTCAGAGCTCGTTTTTTAGTTTTTGGGTATTTGTCAGATCACTGTGTGCGCTTTGATCGCTAGGCACACTGTGTCTCTGGATTGTCTTCATAACACCTTTCATTAGCAGACATAACAGTACAAGGAGCCAACTAATGATTTTCAATAGAGGGAAAAAAAAAAAAAAGTTCTGACATCATTTTTTTTTTTCTGCTCTGTGTTCACTTTTTTTTTCCCCTAGACATTTGGGTGATTCTGGACACAGGTGTGACATGGATATTCAGGGTCTGTGCTCTTCAATGGATAATCTCGTTATAAATGTACAAAAGATTCAAGACACTATTGATCAGAAATCTATGTTAGAACCAAGAATTCCTATTCCTGATTTGTTTTTTGGAGATAGAACTAAGTTTCTAAGTTTCAAAAATAATTGTAAGCTATTTCTGGCCTTGAAACCTCATTCTTCTGGTAATCCTATTCAACAGGTTTTGATTATTATTTCTTTTTTGCGCGGCGACCCTCAAGACTGGGCATTTTCTCTTGCGCCAGGAGACCCTGCATTGAGTAGTGTCGATGCGTTTTTCCTGGCGCTCGGATTGCTGTACGATGAGCCTAATTCAGTGGATCAGGCTGAGAAGAATTTGCTGGCTTTGTGCCAGGGTCAGGATGATATAGAAGTATATTGTCAGAAATTTAGGAAATGGTCAGTACTCACTCAGTGGAATGATTCTGCGCTGGCAGCTTTGTTCAGAAAGGGTCTCTCTGAGGCTCTTAAGGATGTCATGGTGGGATTTCCTATGCCTGCTGGTTTGAATGAGTCTTTGTCTTTGGCCATTCAGATCGGTCGACGCTTGCGCGAGCGTAAATCTGTGCACCATTTGGCGGTATTGCCTGAGGTTAAACCTGAGCCTATGCAGTGCGATAGGACTATGACCAGAGTTGAACGGCAGGAATACAGACGTCTGAATGGGCTGTGTTTCTACTGTGGTGATTCCACTCATGCTATTTCTGATTGTCCTAAGCGCACTAAGCGGTCTGCTAGGTCTGCCGTCATTGGTACTGTACAGTCCAAATTCCTTCTGTCCATTACCTTGATATGCTCTTTGTCGTCGTTTTCTGTCATGGCATTTGTGGATTCAGGCGCTGCCCTGAATCTGATGGATTTGGATTATGCTAAACGTTGTGGGTTTTCCTTGGAGCCTTTGCGGTGTCCTATTCCATTGAGAGGAATTGATGCTACACCTTTGGCCAAGAATAAACCTCAGTACTGGGCCCAGCTGACCATGTGCATGGCTCCTGCACATCAGGAAGTTATTCGCTTTCTGGTGTTGCATAATCTGCATGATGTGGTCGTGTTGGGGTTGCCATGGCTGCAAACCCATAATCCAGTATTGGATTGGAATTCCATGTCGGTATCCAGCTGGGGTTGTCAGGGGGTACATGGTGATGTTCCATTTTTGTCGATTTCGTCATCCACCCCTTCTGAGGTCCCAGAGTTCTTGTCTGATTATCAGGATGTATTTGAAGAGCCCAAGTCCGATGCCCTACCTCCGCATAGGGATTGTGATTGTGCTATCAATTTGATTCCTGGTAGTAAATTCCCTAAAGGTCGATTATTTAATTTATCCGTGCCCGAACACGCCGCTATGCGCAGTTATGTGAAGGAATCCCTGGAGAAGGGACATATTCGCCCATCGTCATCACCACTGGGAGCAGGGTTCTTCTTTGTAGCCAAGAAGGATGGTTCGCTGAGACAGTGTATTGATTACCGCCTTCTTAATAAGATCACTGTTAAATTTCAGTATCCCTTGCCATTGTTATCTGACTTGTTTGCTCGGATTAAGGGGGCTAGTTGGTTTACTAAGATAGATCTTCGTGGTGCGTATAATCTGGTGAGAATCAGGCAAGGAGATGAATGGAAAACTGCATTCAATACGCCCAAGGGTCATTTTGAGTATCTAGTGATGCCGTTCGGACTTGCCAATGCTCCATCTGTGTTTCAGTCTTTTATGCATGACATCTTCCGTGAGTATCTGGATAAATTCCTGATTGTTTACTTGGATGACATTTTGATCTTCTCAGATGATTGGGAGTCTCATGTGAAGCAGGTCAGAATGGTTTTTCAGGTCCTGCGTGCTAATTCTTTGTTTGTGAAGGGATCAAAGTGTCTCTTCGGTGTGCAGAAAGTTTCATTTTTGGGGTTCATCTTTTCCCCTTCTACTATCGAGATGGATCCAGTTAAGGTCCAAGCCATCCAGGATTGGATTCAGCCGACATCTCTGAAAAGTCTGCAAAAGTTCCTGGGCTTTGCTAATTTTTATCGTCGCTTCATCTGTAATTTTTCTAGCATTGCCAAACCATTGACCGATTTGACCAAGAAGGGTGCTGATTTGGTTAATTGGTCTTCTGCTGCTGTGGAAGCTTTTCAGGAGTTGAAGCGTCGTTTTTGTTCTGCCCCTGTGTTGTGTCAGCCAGATGTTTCTCTTCCGTTCCAGGTCGAGGTTGATGCTTCTGAGATTGGAGCAGGGGCGGTTTTGTCACAGAGAGGTTCTGATTGCTCAGTGATGAAACCATGTGCTTTCTTTTCCAGGAAGTTTTCGCCCGCTGAGCGTAATTATGATGTGGGCAACCGAGAGTTGCTGGCCATGAAGTGGGCATTCGAGGAGTGGCGTCATTGGCTTGAAGGAGCTAAGCATCGCGTGGTGGTATTGACTGATCATAAGAACTTGACTTATCTCGAGTCTGCCAAGCGCTTGAATCCTAGACAGGCCCGTTGGTCGTTATTTTTTGCCCGCTTCGACTTTGTGATTTCGTACCTTCCGGGCTCTAAAAATGTGAAGGCGGATGCTCTGTCTAGGAGTTTTGTGCCCGACTCTCCGGGTTTATCTGAGCCAGCGGGTATCCTCAAGGAAGGAGTCATTGTGTCTGCCATCTCCCCTGATTTGCGGCGGGTGCTGCAAAAATTTCAGGCGAATAAACCTGATCGTTGTCCAGCGGAGAAACTGTTCGTCCCTGATAGGTGGACTAATAAACTTATCTCTGAAATTCATTGTTCGGTGTTGTAGTGGCTAGATCCTTCTGGTGGCCATCTCTGTCACGGGATGTACGTACTTTTGTGCAGTCCTGTGGGATTTGTGCTAGGGCTAAGCCCTGCTGTTCTCGTGCCAGTGGGTTGCTTTTGCCCTTGCCGGTCCCAAAGAGGCCTTGGACACATATTTCGATGGATTTTATTTCTGACCTTCCCGTTTCTCAAAAGATGTCAGTCATTTGGGTGGTCTGTGATCGCTTTTCTAAAATGGTCCATCTGGTGCCCTTGGCTAAATTGCCTTCCTCCTCTGATTTGGTACCTTTGTTCTTTCAGCATGTGGTTCGGTTGCATGGCATTCCTGAGAATATTGTTTCTGACAGAGGTTCCCAGTTTGTTTCAAGGTTTTGGCGAGCCTTTTGTGGTAGGATGGGCATTGACCTATCCTTTTCCTCGGCTTTCCATCCTCAGACTAATGGCCAGACCGAACGAACCAATCAGACCTTGGAAACATATCTGAGATGTTTTGTTTCTGCAGACCAGGATGATTGGGTGTCCTTTTTGCCGTTGGCTGAGTTCGCCCTTAATAATCGGGCCAGCTCGGCTACTTTGGTTTCTCCATTTTTTTGCAATTCTGGGTTCCATCCTCGTTTCTCTTCAGGACAGGTTGAGTCTTCGGACTGTCCTGGTGTGGATTCTGTAGTGGACAGGTTGCAGCAGATCTGGACTCAGGTAGTGGACAATTTGACCTTGTCCCAGGAGAAGGCTCAACTTTTCGCTAATCGCAGACGCCGTGTGGGTCCCCGACTTCATGTTGGGGATCTGGTTTGGTTATCTTCTCATCATATTCCTATGAAGGTTTCCTCTCCTAAATTTAAACCTCGTTTTATTGGTCCGTATAGGATTTCTGAGGTTCTCAATCCTGTGTCTTTTCGTCTGACCCTCCCAGACTCCTTTTCCATACATAATGTATTCCATAGGTCGTTGTTGCGGAGATACGTGGCACCTATGGTTCCATCTGTTGAGCCTCCTGCCCCGGTTTTGGTGGAGGGGGAATTGGAGTATATTGTGGAGAAGATTTTGGATTCTCGTGTCTCTAGACGGAAACTCCAGTATCTGGTTAAATGGAAGGGTTATGCTCAGGAAGATAATTCCTGGGTTTTTGCCTCTGATGTTCATGCTCCCGATCTTGTTCGTGCCTTTCATGTGGCTCATCCTGGTCGGCCTGGGGGCTCTGGTGAGGGTTCGGTGACCCCTCCTCAAGGGGGGGGTACTGTTGTGAATTCTGTGGCTGGATTCACTCCTGTGGTCACAAGTGGTACTGCAGCTTTTGAGCTTACTTCCTCAGGTGTTCTGGTGAGCTCGTTAGCTGTCTCGTTACTTAACTCCGCCTGATGCTGCTATCCTGGCTCCTTGTCAATGTTCCAGTGTTGGATCTGAGCTTCTCCTGCTTGTTCCTGTGTCCAGCTGCTCTGTATAGCTAAGTGCTTTTTTGCTATTTTGTTGCTTTTTTTCTGTCCTGCTTGTCTTTTGTTTTGCTGGAAGCTCTGAGACGCAAAGGGTGTACCGCCGTGCCGTTAGTCCGGCACGGTGGGTCTTTTTGCCCCCTTTGCGTGGTTTTTACTTTAGGGTTTTTTGTAGACTGCAAAGTTCGCTTTACTGTCCTCGCTCTGTCTAAGAATATCGGGCTCCACTTTGCTGAATCTATTTCATCCCTATGTTTTGTCTTTTCATCTTACTCACAGTCATTATATGTGGGGGGCTGCCTTTTCCTTTGGGGGATTTCTCTGGGGGCAAGTCAGGCCTATTTTTCTATCTTCAGGCTAGCTAGTTTCTTAGGCTGTGCCGAGTTGCATAGGTAGTTGTTAGGCGCAATCCACAGCCGCTTTTAGTTGTGTTTAGGATAGGATCAGGGGTGCAGTCTACAGAGTTTCCACGTCTCAGAGCTCGTTTTTTAGTTTTTGGGTATTTGTCAGATCACTGTGTGCGCTCTGATCGCTAGGCACACTGTGTCTCTGGATTGTCTTCATAACACCTTTCATTAGCAGACATAACAGATCCCCTCTCTGTTGTCTGTGGTTGGTGGAGGGAATGATAGAAGAAATCTTGAATGTTATGTTGCCACCAACACACCATGGATTTGGACCTCATGGAAGCGTGCAACACATGAGAGCCTTCTTGCTGCAGTATCTGCAACATGAACCCCATATTCTAAGGGTTAGAAATAGTGTTGTCTTCTGGGTTGCCACTCTGTTAGATCCATGGTACAAGAGTAAATTTTGCCAGATGCTTCCCCCTCTGGAGAGGGAAGCGCGCATGCTGGAGTATCGAAACATGCTTGTAGACAATCTTAAGAGTGGTTTTTGCCAAAAGAACAGTGAGGCACACAGTGTACATTATAGTTATAGACTTCCAAGTTCCAACCCTGAGAATGTCGAGTCATCTACGCAAAAACATTAGCACCAGCATTGTAAGTGGCAGAAGTAAATTCTGTGAGTTGCTTCACACATTTTTTAGACCAGCCCGTTCACCAGCAGAACAGAGAACAAGTCTGACATGTTGTGAATAAATAGAGAGGATGGTGCAGGAGTATCTGAAGCTCAATATCAAAGCCATTGTGGGGGTTTGGATCTTTTTTCATCTTGGTCTTCAAAACTGGAACAGTGGCCTGAGCTTGCCTACCATGCGTTGGAGGTTTTGTCATTCCCAGCAGGCAACGTTCTCCCAGAACGAGTCTTCAGCGTTGCTGGTGGTGTCCTGATCGCATCCAGCTGTCACCTGAAAGTGTAGATTGCAAAACTTCAATTAAGATGAACAAGTCATGGATCTGCAATGACTTTTGCACTCCAGTCACAGACTATGTGATGGTGTAGTTTTTAGTGTGCTGCATTGAACTTATTTATTGCAGTCTGTGACACCTTAGTCGTGGCTTCTGTACCTGCTGTTGCTACTGCTGCTGATGTCACAAACAATTTTTTTGAAATGTGGAGAGTTGGAGACTCCAAGTTGGGTCTCCATCTGATGGATTGCCTGTAATGGAAGGGGTCTCCCAGCCCCATTATACTATTTATACTCAGGGGAAATTTATGCTACTCTAGTGGTGTGTGGCAATAATTTTTTGAAATGTGGAGACTCCAAGTTGGGTCTCCATCTCGTGGGTTGCCTGTAGTGGAAGGCGTTTCAGAGCCAGATTATACTGTTTATCAGATGGGGAAATTGGTTACACTTTAGCGATTTGTGGCAATAATATTTTAAAATGTTTGAACTCCAAGTTGGGTCTCCTTCATGTGTGTTGCCTGTAGCAGTAGGGCACCCAGACCGGCAGGCCTGCACTTACTTTCTGTCAACTACCTGTGTTGCTATCATTAAATAGTAGTCTACGATGGTGATATTTGGGCTGAGCAGAAAAACAGTTTGAGCTGTTGCATGAGGTATCAGGGCTCCCGACACAGCAGGTAAACTAGAACAATGTGGGAAGGGAAGCAAAAAGGCCTGAAAAAGCCTTACACCTGACAAATACTATTGAGAACTCTATTAGAAGTGGAATGGAAAAACAAAGACAAAAAAAATCTGAATAATAAAAATATGAAAGAGAAAACAATCACAAACTAAAATCTTTCTATATGAATGCACAAAGCATGGGCAGCAAACAAGGAGAATTGGAACTACTAACGCAGGAAAAGAAATATGATGTCAATGGAATCACTGAAACTTGGTGGGACGATACACATGATTGGAATACAAGGCTAGGTATTGCATTGGATGTTAGAAAAGCGTATATATCCACAAAGATTGAAGCTTGTGAGACTGACGGTTCTGTGGAAACTGGGTAAGAATACAAGGACAGAACAATGGAAAAAACACCATTGTAGGCATTTACTACAGGCCGCCTGTGCAAGCTGAAGATATGGATGAAGTCTTTATGCATCAAATGGCCAAGTTCTCCAAAAAATACGATGTAGTTGTCATGGGAATTTCAACTATCCAGACATTTGTTGGGAATCTCTCTCAGGCAAAACTAACAGGTCAAGCAAATTCTTATCCTCTCTTGCTGACAATTTTATCTTCCAAAAGGTAAAAAAAGGTAAAAAAAAATGTCCAGGAAGATGAGATTCTCAAAGCACAATCATTAACAATTCCAAACAGAGGGAAGAATAGGAAGCATTTAAGGAAACGAGAATGGATGAACACAGAACTTAAACACATGTGAAAAAGGAAGAAAAAAAATGTTTATCAAATGGAAAGAGGGAGGCATATCTAAAGAATAATATAATGCTGTCAGCAGAACCTGCAGGGAATGAATCAAATTAGCTAAACCTGACAATGAATTAAGGCTTGCAAGAAACGTCAAAGCTATGAAAAAGGATTTTGGGTATATGTCAAAAGTAAAAGAAAAGTCAAAGATGCTAAAGGATTTTTACAGGATGGAAATGATGAAATGGCAAGAAAGGATGTTAGAAGGCCAAATGTTGTGAATTCTGCTCCTGGGCTCCCTCCGGTGGTTGTAAGTGGCACTTTTGTGAGTTCTGCTCTTGTGCTCCCTCTGGTGGTTTCACGTGGTATGGCTGCTCCTTGGAGTTAGCTGTATTCAGCTGCCTCCACTTATCGTCTCCTCTCTCGCCTATTTAAGCCTGGCTGTTCCTTCAGCTAGTGCCACTTGTAAATGGTTCCTGGTTGGATTCACATCTCTTTGGAGTTCCCTGTTATCCTGACCAGTTCAGCAAAGCTAAGTTTTTGCTTGCTTTTTCTGTCCATAGTTTATGGACTTATCCATTCTGTGCTTTCTTTGTCCAGCATTATCAGTTTGAATTATTTTCTGTCTTGCTGGAAGCTCTGGGAAGCAGAGTGACCCTCCACACCTTTAGTCAGGTGTGGAGATTTTTTGTTTACTCTGCGTGGATTTTTGTAGTGTTTTATACTGACCGCACAGTGTTCCATCCTGTCCTATCTATCAAGCTAGACTGGCCTCCTGTGCTCATCCTGGTTTCATTCTGTGTATGTCTTTTTCCTCTCCACTCACAGTCATTATTTGTGGGGGGCTAATCTATCCTTTGGGGATTTTCTCTGAGGCAAGATAGTTTTCCTGCTTCTGTCTTCAGGGGTAGTTAGCTCTTAGGCTGTGACGAGATGCCTAGGGAGAGTTAGGAGCATTTCACGGCTGCTTCTAGTGTTGTGTTGAGCTTAGGGTCTGCGATCAGTACAGTTGCCATTTCCCTCAGAGTTCGTTCCATGTTGCTCCTAGACCACCGCATCATAACAGCCAAACTTTTAAATTCCTATTTTGCATCGGTTTTCTGTCAGAAAGGAAATGTTACATCAACTGATTTTCACTGTCATATTAAGGTAATAGAAGATTCCAGGATATTTATAAACAGAAGGATAGTTATGAAACATTTAGCTAACATAAATGAATTCAAGTCTCCAGGTCCAGATGAATTACATCCCAGAGTACTGAAGGAGATAGCAGACGAAATTTTTGAACCACTCTCCATAATCTTTGAAAATTCTTGGAGAACAGTAGACGTCTCAGAAGACTGGAGAACAGAAAATGTTATTCCTATCTTCAAAAAGGGATGAAGGTGGACCCTGGGAACTATAGGCCGGTGAGTCTGACGTCTATACCAGGAAAGATCTTTGAACAAATTATTAAACAACATGTATGTAAGTACCTGGATAAGAATGAAGTAATTAAACAGAGTCAGCATGAGTTTGTAACTAATAAGTCATGTCAGACTAAGTTAATTTCCTTCTATGACAGAATCACTGACTGGGTTGATCAGGGAAATGCTGTAGATATAGAATATCTTGACTTCAGCAAAGCATATGACAAGGTTTCTCACACAATCCTTATTGAAAAAATGACTAAGTATGGAATAGACAAGGCAACAATTAGTTGGATTTATAACTGGCTTATTGATCTGACCTAAAGAGTGGTCGTAAATGGCTGCACATTCAGTTGGAAGAATGTCTCAAATGGGGTACCACAAGGCTCTGTCCCGGGCCCTGTATTGTGCAACATATTTGTCAATGATTTAGATGAAGGAATTGAGGGTAAACTGATTACATTTGCTGATGACACAAAGCTAGGAGAGATAGCTAATACTAGAGAAGAGATAGAGGATTCAAAAAGATATAAATAAACTGGAGCAGTAGGCAGCAACTAACAGAATGGTTTTTAACAGGAAAAAATGGAAAGTACTACATTTTGGCAATAAAAATGAAAAAAGCATATACAGAATGGGAGGAATAGGGCTAAGCAAGAGCACATGTGAAAAAGACTTGGGTATACTAGTAGATCACAGACTGAACATGAGCCAACAGTGTGATGCAGCAGCAGCAAAAAAGGCAAATGCAATTCTTTGATGTATTAACAGTAGCATACAATCTAGATCATGCAAAGTCATTATTGGCCTCTACTCCTCTTTGGTCAGACCTCATGTGGAATACTGTGTCCAGTTTTGGGCACCACATTTAAAAAAGACATCAACAATCTGGAGCAAGTGCAGAGAAGAGTAACCAGAATGGTGACTGGTCTGCAAACCATGTCCTATGAAGAACGTTTACAGGATTTGGGAATGTTTAGCTTGCAAAAAAGGAGACTGAGAGGAAACTTAATAGCTGTCTACAAATATCTCAAGGGCTGTCACATTGTAGAAGGATCATCTTTATTCTCATTTGCACAAGGAAAGACTAGAAACAATGGGATGAAACTTAAATGGAGGAGACACAGATTAGATATTAGAAAAATCTTTTTGACAGTTAGGGTGCTCAATGAGTGGAACAGGCTGCCACGAGAGATAGCGAGATCTCCTTCAATAGAATTCTTCAAAAAGAGGCTGGACCGACATCTGTCTGGTATGATTTAGTGAATCCTGCTTTGAGCAGGGGGTTGGACCAGATGACCCAGGAGGTGCATTCCAACTCTACCATTCTATGATTCTATGAGGTTTACACCGAACCCTCACCCACCTCATCTTAATTTAAATTTAAAGCTGTAAATTCTGGCCCAGACCCTGATACCTCATGCATAGCCCATGTCTGACTGCTGCTGTGCCATTATCAAAATTATACTGTGGGCCAATTGGTACCACTTTTCCTGGTGTTTGTGGAGCGCCCCCAGACACAGGGCCACAGGTTACTCGGTACCGGTCCTTTCTCAGTTCTGGGGTTGTCACGGTGGCTGGACCCGGTCCATGACCCTGCTAAGGGGCGTCCAATAAAGAGTGATGGGGCGTAGTGCGAGGAATAACGAGGACACAGGGTTCAGTTTCTTTACCTTTTACTGAAGGTTTCAGGATCCTCAATCCAGGGCACTTTCAACAGGGCTTTCTGAGACCGGCCGGTCCGAAGGCACATCCAGAGTTCCATTTGCAGGTGGAAATCAGTGTCTACCCACTAGAGCCTGTGTGTTGTAGTGCTTCCCTGCTGAGCATTCAGGATAGTCCTCACAACTTCTGTTATCGTTCGTTCTAGATCTTTCTCTTCTCCGTCCCCAAGGTATGTTATGGTTAGAATGCACCTTTATGACAGGTAGGCCTGGAGTTCTTCTGGAACCCTAGTGTCGCCCCTCTCCCACGATTGCCTCCTATGTCCTTCTTAGGTGTTGTATGGTATACAGCCAACCTGTAATTAACTGTCCTGCCGCTGTTTGAAGTAATGCGTGGAGACTGTTACTTCTTCGTTGCTCCGGCCACCGACTATGCACCTCAGTAAGATGTTGCCATTCTCGGGGCACGACTCCTACTGGATCTCCTTTGTGCTGATCTCGTTTCTCACTGTTCCACAATATAGTAACATAGTAACATAGTAACATAGTTAGTAAGGCCGAAAAAAGACATTTGTCCATCCAGTTCAGCCTATATTCCATCATAATAAATACCCAGATCTACGTCCTTCTACAGAACCTAATAATTGTATGATACAATATTGTTCTGCTCCAGGAAGACATCCAGGCCTCTCTTGAACCCCTCGACTGAGTTCGCCATCACCACCTCCTCAGGCAAGCAATTCCAGATTCTCACTGCCCTAACAGTAAAGAATCCTCTTCTATGTTGGTGGAAAAACCTTCTCTCCTCCAGACGCAAAGAATGCCCCCTTGTGCCCGTCACCTTCCTTGGTATAAACAGATCCTCAGCGAGATATTTGTATTGTCCCCTTATATACTTATACATGGTTATTAGATCGCCCCTCAGTCGTCTTTTTTCTAGACTAAATAATCCTAATTTCGCTAATCTATCTGGGTATTGTAGTTCTCCCATCCCCTTTATTAATTTTGTTGCCCTCCTTTGTACTCTCTCTAGTTCCATTATATCCTTCCTGAGCACCGGTGCCCAAAACTGGACACAGTACTCCATGTGCGGTCTAACTAGGGATTTGTACAGAGGCAGTATAATGCTCTCATCATGTGTATCCAGACCTCTTTTAATGCACCCCATGATCCTGTTTGCCTTGGCAGCTGCTGCCTGGCACTGGCTGCTCCAGGTAAGTTTATCATTAACTAGGATCCCCAAGTCCTTCTCCCTGTCAGATTTACCCAGTGGTTTCCCGTTCAGTGTGTAATGGTGATATTGATTCCCTCTTCCCATGTGTATAACCTTACATTTATCATTGTTAAACCTCTTCTGCCACCTTTCAGCCCAAGTTTCCAACTTATCCAGATCCATCTGTAGCAGAATACTATCTTCTCTTGTATTAACTGCTTTACATAGTTTTGTATCATCTGCAAATATCGATATTTTACTGTGTAAACCTTCTACCAGATCATTAATGAATATGTTGAAGAGAACAGGCCCCAATACCGACCCCTGCGGTACCCCACTGGTCACAGCGACCCAGTTAGAGACTATACCATTTATAACCACCCTCTGCTTTCTATCACTAAGCCAGTTACTAACCCATTTACACACATTTTCCCCCAGACCAAGCATTCTCATTTTGTGTACCAACCTCTTGTGCGGCACGGTATCAAACGCTTTGGAAAAATCGAGATATACCACGTCCAATGACTCACCGTGGTCCAACCTATAGCTTACCTCTTCATAAAAACTGATTAGATTGGTTTGACAGGAGCGATTTCTCATAAACCCATGCTGATATGGAGTTAAACAGTTATTCTCATTGAGATAATCCAGAATAACATCCCTCAGAAACCCTTCAAATATTTTACCAACAATAGAGGTTAGACTTACTGGCCTATAATTTCCAGGTTCACTTTTAGAGCCCTTTTTGAATATTGGCACCACATTTGCTATGCGCCAGTCCTGCGGAACAGACCCTGTCGCTATAGAGTCACTAAAAATAAGAAATAATGGTTTATCTATTACATTACTTAGTTCTCTTAGTACTCGTGGGTGTATGCCATCCGGACCCGGAGATTTATCTATTTTAATCTTATTTAGCCGGTTTCGCACCTCTTCTTGGGTTAGATTGGTGACCCTTAATATAGGGTTTTCATTGTTTCTTGGGATTTCACCTAGCATTTCATTTTCCACCGTGAATACTGTGGAGAAGAAGGTGTTTAATATGTTAGCTTTTTCCTCGTCATCTACAACCATTCTTTCCTCACTATTTTTTAAGGGGCCTACATTTTCAGTTTTTATTCTTTTACTATTGATATAGTTGAAGAACAGTTTGGGATTAGTTTTACTCTCCTTAGCAATGTGCTTCTCTGTTTCCTTTTTGGCATCCTTCCTTTCTTGTCTCTTTCTTAGAATACCGCCGCAAGGTAGTGCAGGCGCGGTTCTGTAACAATCTGTCCTTTCGCTAGGTACCTGCCAGATTTCCCAGTTCTGACAGGTCTTCCCTGGAGCTCTCCCAGGTCTCGTTCTGGCTAACTTCCTGTCCGACCCCTAGTTTTACCAATGTGAGAAGTGGCCCAATAAATAAGCCTTTTGCTCCCCCTAGTGGCCGGAGTGTGAAGTGTAGTGTGTGCTTGGTGATACCTGATCAGTAGAACTCCTTTAGTGCCATCAGACATACCATCACTCCCCTTAGTGGCAGAGCGATGTTACTGCAACGACCAGATCTCTGGGCGCTGCACTCCCCCCCGGTTAAATCCAGTACTCCCGGACTGGGAAAAGAAGAACAGCAATATATGGTAATAGAAAACACACAAAAATTCTTATATATATACTATGAACAAATAAACATAACAGTGCTTTCCGTTATGGAAGGTAAAGACGCTTGAACGTTGCAAAAGATTGGTCATGCACAGTCCATGACTCCCAGTTCTGTAGGTGTAACCATAGAATAGCAGGGACCCCGGGTAAACAAAGGGGCCCCTGTGAAAGTTTTGGAGTGATTCACTGTCCATCACACCATTGTCCATTTTTAACCTATAACACAAATATTTACACAAGCATTTTCAACCAAATAACAACTATCGTTAATATCGCCAAGGTCTATAACGAAGTGGAGTCTGGTTTTTGTTGCTACGCGTGGACCTCCGCAGCGCAGGGGTTGCTACTGGCCTGACAGGACCTGCTATGCTTGCTATCGCTAGTGTAGTGCACTGTCTTCTAGCTACACTTCTAGTGATTCTGGGCAGCACTGGCATACTTGCGTCCTCAGTGCTACCACTATCAGTGGTGGGCATGGCAGATTCACCGATGACGGAGGGAGGACCCGCTGGTTCGACCGTTGGCATCACATCTTCTGGTGGGGTCGGCTGCGCTGGCGGGTCCAGCTGCCCTGGCACCACATTTAGTTCTGGCGGTCTCGGTTGACGGAACGTTAGGACAGGTACCACAATGGCCCGATTTATTTGAGTCCAGGACTGGGGAAAATCGCCAAGAACAGTGTGTATCATCTTCTCTTCTTCCACGGGCGGAGAAATCCTGGGATCTGTTTCCCCATCTTTCAGCTGATCCGGGCATATTTTCAGGTGGTCTCTGGATATGGTTGCTGAGGTCTCTCCTCCATCCTTACTGATGAGACAGACCTTTGTATTGTCGAAGTCGGAGGGGAGAATGGTATACGGTTCCGCCTCCCATTGATCATCAAGCTTGTGTAGTCTCCTCTTTCTTTTGAGTACTTGCTCACCAGGTGCCAATGGAGCCGCGGGAGCATGCTGGTTGTAGTCCCTCTCTTGCTTCTGTCTGGCCTGAGTGAGACTCTTTTCCACATATTCCTGTACTTTGTGGTACCTCTGCTGCCTCTTGGTATCCCAATCTGCATCTGGTGATATATCTTCGGGGGTCAGAACCCCCATGTCCAGATTGACGGGTAACTTGCTAGATCTTCCTCGCATCAGGTACGCCGGGGTGCAGTTGGTGGAATTCACCGGGATGTGGTTGTACATGTCCACCAAGTCTGGCAACTTTGTAGGCCACAAGTTCCGCTCCTCTACAGGTAAGGTTTTCAGTAAGTCGATCACCACTTGGTTCATCTTCTCATACATCCCGTTGGTCTGTGGATGGTACGGCGTGGTTCTGATCTTCGTACACCCGTACAAATTGCAGAACTCCTGGAACACCTCCGCCTCAAATGCCGGCCCTTGATCGGTCAACACCTCCTCTGGGTACCCATGGGGTCGACAGAAGTACTGCTGGAAGGTCTTGGCAGCCGTCCTAGCTGTCAGATCTTTGACTGGTACGACTACCAGGAATCTGGAACAGTGGTCCACAATGGTGAGAGCGTAGATATACCCTGACCGGCTAGGTGTTAGCTTTACGTGATCCAGCGCGACCAACTCGAGCGGCCGTTTGGTGATGATGGGCTGCAAGGGAGCTCGTTGGCTGTCACGATCCTTCCGGCATAGGCTACAGGAGCCACACTCTCGACACCACTTCTCGATGGCCTTCTTCATGCCGACCCAGTAGAACCTCTCTCGGAGTAGCCTCTCCAGCTTCCTCCATCCGAAGTGTCCTGCTCCATCGTGGTACGCTCCCAGGACCATGGGCACATCTTGTCTGGGGACAACAATCTGCCACAGTAATTCATGGGTGCGAGGGTCGATGCTCCTTCGGCACAGCTTGCCATCGTGAAGAAACAGTTTGCCCCTCTCCTTCCACAACTGTAATGTCTCCGGTGGATCATCCAGGCCGGGATGCAAACCTGCCTGCGTCAGGAGCTCCTTCACCCGACGGACCGCAGGGTCACCATCCTGGTTCCCTGTCCACCCGTGGTGGGGCAGGGGATTCAACAGGGCGCCGTGTATATTTCTGCACCTGTTCTCCACCTGATGGGAACACTGAGTTGCCTTGGGACGATGGAAAGCGGGCAGCTCCACCTCTTCAAATGCTTCTGCGTCTTCCTCCGTTTCAGGTAGGTGAGGTATTCGGGACAGTGCATCGGCATTCGCATTCTTGTGCCCCGCCCGGTACTTGATGGCGAAGTCATAATTGGAATTGGACAACCGGGCCATCCACCGCTGCTCCAAGGCACCGAGTTTCGCTGTGTCCAAGTGCGTAAGTGGGTTATTATCCGTGAAGACGGTGAATTTCGCTGAGGCCAGATAGTGCTTGAATCTCTCTGTCACGGCCCAAACTACTGCGAGGAACTCCAGCTTAAAGGAACTGTAGTTGTCTGGGTTCCTTTCAGTGGGGCGAAGCTTCCTGCTGGCATAAGCAATTACTCGTTCCTTGCCCTTCTGGACCTGGGACAGCACCGCTCCCAGCCCCACGTTGCTGGTGTCCGTGTAAAATACAAATGGTTGGTCGTATTCCAGGTAGGCTAATACTTCCTCTCCCGTTAATGCCGATTTTAAGCAAGTGAACGATCCTTCCAGTCCGTTGTTCCAATCCAACAGGGTATTCTTACCCTTGGGTTTCTTGGGCTGGCCCACCAACAGGTCTTGCAACGGTGCGGCCTTCTTGGTGAAGTCCTTGATAAACCTCCGGTAGTAACCCACCAACCCGAGGAACTGCCGGACCTCATGAATGTTACTGGGCTGCGGCCAGTCCCTGATCACCGTGACCTTGTCGGGGTCTGGGGCCACTCCTTCGGCACTCACCACATGGCCCAGGTACTGTACTTTGGGTTTGAGCAGATGGCATTTGGACGGTTTCACCTTTAGGCCAAAGTTGGACAGCGCTTCAAAGACCTCGGCCAGGTACTTCAGATGGTCTTCATAGGTCTTAGAGAAAACAATGACATCGTCCAGATACAGCAGCACAGTCTCAAAGTTCTTGTGTCCCAAACAGCACTCCATCATCCTCTGGAACGTCCCCGGGGCGTTGCACAATCTGAAGGGCATGTAGTTGAACTCGCAGAGACCCATCAGCGTCGTGAAGGCTGTCTTTTCTTTGTCTGCCTCTGCCACGGGAACCTGCCAATACCCACTGGTGAGATCTAAAGTAGAGAAGTAATTAGCAGACTTTAACGCAGCCAAGGACTCCTCTATCCTAGGCAGGGGGTATGCGTCCTTATGTGTAATGCGGTTTAATTGCCTATAATCCACACACATCCTCATGGTGCCATCTTTCTTTCTAACGAGGACTAATGGAGCTGCCCAGGGGCTACAGCTGTCTCTCACTACCCCAGCCTCCTTCATCTCTCGCAACATGTCCTTGGCACACTGATAATGAGCTGGGGGTACAGGACGGTATCTTTCTTTTACAGGCGGGTGATCTCCTGTGGGGATGTGATGTTGAATCCCTTTTACCCGCCCGAAATCAAGGGGGTGTTTGCTGAATACCCACTCATACTCGTGAACCACCCTGTAGGCCCCCTGTATCTGGTGAGATGGAGTAGCATCAGTGCCCACATGTAATTCTTGGCACCAATCTTTTGATTGCTCTGCAGAGCCGTTGTCCTCCGACGACTTGGACGGAGCCAAAGGCCCGGGTGCCTGTATCACACTATTATTAACAGTAAACAGCTTGGCAAGTGTGACATATTTAGGTGGACTTCCTCCTCCCCGCAGTTAAGAACACGTACCGGCACCCTCCCCTTGCGGACATCAACCACCCCTCTGGCTGTCAGGAGGGTAGGCCTATTCTCCGAATACACAGGTTCTACCAGGGCCTGATAGTCTTTACCCCCGACACCTTTGGCTGCCCGACACCATATTAACATTTCACTCCTGGGGGGTATTGCAATGGGGTTTGAATCACTCACTGTGACCTGGCCAATTTCACCACCAGTCAGCTCCACTTGCTGTCTCCGCATTAGGGCTCTGATTTCTTTCTGTAAGGCACGTTGTTCACTGTGACCAGCTGTCTCTGCTACTTGCTGCAACAAAACAATAACTTCTGCAAGACAATTTTCTATAACATTAGTACCAATGGTCATCAAGGGGTTACGTTCACGCTGGTCAATATCAACAATGACAATTCCTTGGGCCTCCAATTCTACCCGCCCCACCTTAATTATGACCTCTTTATATCCCACTTGCGGCAGTGGCTGACCATTGCTAGCTATTATGGTGAAATCATCATCAGGGGCACGGGTGATGTCAGTGTCCTCCCAATAACTCCTATAAAGAATGTAGGGCATAGTTGTCACCTGGGAACCGGTGTCCAGCAAAGCGTTCATGGTGATACCGTCGATCACGATGGGGAGAACAGGACGCCCCCCGACGTATTTGTCTCTCCAATTTTTCAGGCCTGGGCGTTCTACTCCTGGGGGTTGGCCCTTGGCCCCAGGGGTTGCCTGTTTAACTGACAGTACCTTGCAAGATGTCCCACTTGATGGCAGCGGCGGCAGATAGGTCGTCCATCTTGATGAAAATGATCGTCGTCTCTGCCTCTGGTCGATGGAACCCTCCTTGGTCGTTGCCAGGGGACATCCTCCGGTCTGGAAGCCAGCTGGATCTTCTCCTTGGGGGCCTCCTGTAGGGACTGGACATTCCGGGCTAGGGCAGCAACGCTCCTGGTCAGTTCCTGTACCTGGAGGCGCAGTCCTGCAGGGGAGTCGTCGTCCAGGATCTGGGCATCGGCCTCGGCGGAGACAGGTGCGTCCGGCGCCACCTCCTGGTGGTATGTGAGGGCTTGCCGCCTGTGAAGTGTGGTACAGCTAGGCTGTCGCTCCGGTAGTGCCTGGATAGCTTTATCTTTGAGTTGCGCGAAAGTCAGATCTGGATTCTGCATGGCTAGGAAGTGTAGCTGGGTCCTTTGGTTATTGCACAGGAGCCCTTCGATGAACCGCTCTTTCAGGAGTTTATCTTCATCTTGCATGCTGTTTGGGTCACTTTGCTTGATGGCCCGCAGCGCCTCCTGCAGATTAAGGGCATAGTCCCGTAAGCTATCCTGCGGTCGCTGCTTGCACCCATAGAACGTCAATTTAATTTCCGTAGCGGTGCGGGTGTCAAAGGTGGCTTTAAGCTTGGCAAATAATTGTTGCGCAGTTTTCTTGTCCGCAGCGGGCCAGGACTTTACTTCCCTCAATGCCGCTCCAAAGAGTTGGCCGATTATCATATGAACCTTCTGAGGCTCCGTCAAGGGATAAAACTCGAGCAGGCTACAAATCCCTTCTTTAAAGTCAGTTAATGTATGAGCTTCTCCAAAGTATCGCGGGAGCAAGGCGGCCCCTGGTAGGTACGGCATAGAGAAGGGCATTATGGCTGCTGTAGCGGCGGCACTATCTGGCTGGTTGGTGGGAGCGGTAAGCCCTGCGGCCTCTAGCGGTGATAACAGGTTTGTGGCTGCGCTTACCGCGGAATCCGGAAGTGCTCCCGAGTCTGCAGTTGTGGCCGCCGCCTCCGCTTCTCCGGGATCCGACATGGCCGTTCCTCCACCTTGCTAATCGGTCGGGGTTCTCCTTCTGGGGTCGGCACCTCACCGCGTCTTCCGCTCCGCGCGTTTTTCCAGCCGACTCCACCCACGAAGCTATGGCTCCTCCCTTCGCGCTCCACACGGCGCGGCAATGGCGGATTTTTGGCAGCAAATAGCGGTACACAGTCTTTACAATAAGTCACAGTTCAATCACAATTCCAAGGCACACATGACCTGATTCTTCAGGCTTAAGTACAATCCTGTTCGTGACGCCAAGTTGGAGCGCCCCCAGACACAGGGCCACAGGTTACTCGGCACCAGTCCTTTCTGTCTCAGTTCTGGGGTTGTCACGGTGGCTGGACCCGGTCCGTGACCCCGCTAAGGGGCGTCCAATAAAGAGTGATGGGGCGTAGTGCGAGGAATAACGAGGACACAGGGTTCAGTTTCTTTACCTTTTACTGAAGGTTTCAGGATCCTCAATCCAGGGCACTTTCAACAGGGCTTTCTGAGACCGGCCAGTCCGAAGGCACATCCAGAGTTCCCTTTGCAGCTGGAAATCAGTGTCTACCCACTAGCGCCTGTGTGTTGTAGTGCTTCCCTGCTGAGCATTCAGGATTGTCCTCACAACTTCTGTTCTCGTTCGTTCTAGATCTTTCTCTTCCCCGTCCCCAAGGTATGTTATGGCTAGGACGCACCTTTATGACAGGTAGGCCTGGAGTTATTCTGGAACCCTAGTGTCGCCCCTCTCCCACGATTGCCTCCTATGTCCTTCTTAGGTGTTGTATGGTAGACAGCCAACCTGTAATTAACTGTCCTGCCGCTGTTTGAAGTAATGCGTGGAAACTGTTACTTCTTCGGTGCTCCGGCCACCGACTATGCGCCTCAGTAAGATGTTGCCGTTCTCGGGGCACGACTCCTACTAGATCTCCTTTGTGCTGATCTCGTTTCTCACTGTTCCACAATATCCTTCCTTTCTTGTCTCTTTCTTAGAATACCGCCGCAAGGTAGTGCAGGCGCAGTTCCGTAACAATCTGTCCTTTCGCTAGGTACCTGCCAGATTTCCCAGTTCTGACTGGTCCTCCCTGGAGCTCTCCCAGGTCTCGTTCTGGCTAACTTCCTGTCCGACCCCTAGTTTTACCAATGTGAGAAGTGGCCCAATAAATAAGCCTTTTGCTCCCCCTAGTGGCCGGAGTGGGAAGTGTAGTGTGTGCTTGGTGATACCTGATCAGTAGAACTCCTTTAGTGCCATCAGATGTACCATCACTCTCCTTAGTGGCAGAGCGACGTTACTGCAACGACCAGATCTCTGGGGCACTGCATTTGCCCCTAATTTTTGGAAATGTTTGGACTCCAAGTTGGGTCTCCTTCATGTGTGTTGTCTGAATTTGGCAGGGCTTTTAGAGCACCAGGCCTACACCAGTCACTCATCCACCTGTTACTGATCAATGTCTAAGCTAGAAATGCTGGCCAAGCCCTGTCCCATGCATCCATGCTGCGTAATTATACTATTTGCACTCTTGGTCAATAGATGCCACTTTTCCTTGTGTCTGCCTCTAATTTGAGTTGTTTTGGCAGCTTTTTGGTTCAACAATATGTGTTTGGTTTTGCCTCCTATTGAATTTATTGGGGTTTGGATTTGGTCAACCAACTGTTTGGCGAACATCGGGAACCAAATCAAACCTTGAAAGGTTTGTTCATCTCTAATTAAGACCTGCATATAGTATGGTCAAAAGGTGTAAACACGATTCTTGCAGCCTCACTTTTTCACAATGATTAAATAAAGATTAAAATTATTATGATCAGCAATCTCTAGACGTTGCCTGTGTATCGCAGCTGGCATCTGCCAGCTCAGATACTCAGAAGCTATATCTGAGATTTATACAACTGGAAGTTTCTCCTAATGTTTTTCTTAATATCTGACAATCCAGAATAATTGATCCACTTGCATCATTGCCAGATTACGAGAATTAGACCACTGGGTATTTGTCATAATTATTAATTTTTACTACTTTCAATTGGAACCTGAACCCTGCACCTGCATCCTCCTTTCCATGCTATACATGCTGTATCTTCAGCAGGAGGATGCCCTCTACTGGCAGAGGATTATGTACCCGGATAACCTGATTGACACTGAACTGCTGAAGTTTATGGATACACAGAAGTGATTATACAGCAGAAGAGGGGCAATGAACTGAAGATCGTCCTGGGCAAACATTGCGTATGAACTCGAGCCTGGGAACTTTTCAGAATATTTTCCCACGCTCGAGTTCATATAAGGACATCCAGTAGAGGGCGCATCACCACAACTCGAGGTAACTACAGGTCATTCACCTACATTCCATTCATTCACCGGGGTTTTACAGGCAGGGGCGGCAGCATTAGCAGGCTTCTGCTTGTAAAATTAGTTAACCCTTTCAGATGGATTTACAGCATGGGACGTGACTGATCGTCGGAAGGTATGGAATATTGTTGTTTGTTTTGTTCACATTTGTTTCATGTGACAAGGGTCTTCAGGTGGATTACCAGTATAATAAAATATTACAACAACCTGTGTATTTATTTCATTAAAATACTTTGTAATAATGTGTGTGTGTGTTTTTTTAACCATTTCATACTAATAGATTAATAATGGATAGGTGTCATAATTGACGCCTCTCCATTATTAATCTGGCTTAATGTCACCTTACAATAGCAAGGTGACATTAACCCTTCATTACCCCATATCCCACTGCTACACAGGAGTGGGAAGAGAGAGGCTAAGTGCCAGAATAGGCGCATCTTCCAGATTTGCCGTTTCTGGGGTGGCTGGGGCAGATGTTTTTAGCAAGGGGGGCCAATAACCGTAGACCCTCTCCAGGCTATTAATATCTGCCTTAAGTCACTGGCTTTCCCGCTCTGGCTGAGAAAATTGCGCGGGATCCCACGCCAATTTTTTGCGCGATTTAACCCTTTATTTTAATAGCTACAGCCACCAAATTTAACATACAGACACTTTTTCCATTACTAAAGAGAAATATGTAATAAAAGAAGGGATATGAGATGGTTTACTGTATGTAAACCATGTCTCATTATGTCGGGTTTCAGAAGGAGATAGGAAAAGCCGGCAATTGAATTACCGGCTTTTCTGATATCTAGCGCTATATGACATATCTATAATATAACGCTGGGAGCGTCACTCTGTCCGAAGCCTTTATAGACTGCGCAAGCGCCGGCGCAATCTGGCCCCCACAGAGTGACGCTCCCAGGAGATCGCGGTATGCGTAAACACTGAACGCACACCGCGATCTCCACCGGAGAGTCAGGGACCGCCAGGAGGGTAAGTATATTCACCTGTCCCCCGTTTCAGCGTTACGTGCGGCTCCATCTCCCGGGTCCTCTGCTGTGACATTCACAGTTCAAAGGGCGCGATGACGCGCTTAATGCGCGCCGTCACCGCCCTCTGACTGAACAGTCACAGCCAGAGGAGCCGGAAGATGGCGGCGCGCAGCGGTGGAACGGGACAGACAGGTGAGTATAGCAAGTGCTGGGGGGGCCTGAGCTAGCGGTGACTCCGGCACCTGACCCCCACAGCGCTCCGGTGTCCGCGCCTGCTCAGGCCCCCCCAGCACTCAGTGCCCAGCGACCATAGGTGAGTATGGTATTTTTTTTTTTTTATATATGGCAGCAGCATACAGGGCATATACAATGGAGCATCTTATGGGGGGCATATAATACAATGGAGCATCTTATGGGGGGCATATAATACAATGGAGCATCTTATGGGGGCCATAAACCTTTATGGAGCTGTGTACAGGGGCATACACACTGGAGCGTCTTATGGGGGCCATAAACCTTTATGGAGCAGTGTACGGGGGGCATACACACTGGAGCGTCTTATGGGGGCCATAAACCTTTATGGAGCAGTGTACGGGGGCATACACACTGGAGCGTCTTATGGGGGCCATAAACCTTTATGGAGCAGTGTACGGGGGCATACACTATGGAGCATCATAAAGGTTTATGGCCCCCATAAGGAGCAGTGTACGGGGGGCATACACTATGGAGCATCTTATGGGGGCCATCAACCATAATGGAGCAGCGTATGGAGCATATGGATGGGAGAAGCAAATTAAAGAATGGTGGCGCAGGATGGGAGCAGCACATGACAGAACGGGGGCGCAGGATGGGAGCAGCACATGACAGAACGGGGGCGCAGGATGGGAGCAGCACATGACAGAACAGGGGCACAGGATGGGAGCAGCACATGACAGAACAGGGGCACAGGATGGGAGCAGCACATGACAGAACAGGGGCACAGGATGGGAGCAGCACATGACAGAACAGGGGCACAGGATGGGAGCAGCACATGACAGAACAGGGGCGAAGGATGGGAGCAGCACATGACAGAACGGGGGCACAGGATGGGAGCAGCACATGACAGAAAGGGGGCGCAGGATGGGAGCAGCACATGACAGGATGGGAGCAGCAAATGACAGAATGGAGGCGCAGGATGGGTGCAGAACATGTCAGAATGGAGGCGCAGGATGGGTGCAGCACATGTCAGAATGGGGGCGCAGGATGGGAGCAGCACATGACAGAATGGGGGCGCAGGATGGGTGCAGCACATGACAGGATGGGGACGCAGGATGGAGCAGCATATACCAGGATGAAGACCATATACCAATATATATATCCCCTGTGATGCAGCGGTAGGACCATACACAGTGAAACGGCAGTGACCCAAGCAAGTTCAAACAAAACGTTCTTTTATTGTGTTACTTCACACAGTCAATATAGTATACGGCTTCTTCATACAGTCCATTAATAATGCATGGCTGTATGACGCAGCTGAAGTCGGCCGCAGCGCACACTTCGCCGGCGTCTGACGTCATTGTCAGTAACCGGCGAGTGTGCGCTGCTGGAGGGAGTTCGCCGCTGGAGCGCACAGGTCAGGTGAGGAGACTCTGTTTGGTTTTTTGCTTTGTTTTTTGATAACGGTGGACACACTGGGGGCAATGCTGGAGGACACACTGGGGCAGATGATTGCTGGAGAAACTGGGGCAATGCTGGAGACATTGGGGCAATGCTGGAGACACTGGGGCAGATTGCTGGAGACACTGGGGCAGATTGCTGGAGACACTGGGGCAATGCTGGAGACACTGGCGCAGATTGCTGGAGACACTGGGGCAATACTGGGGCAGATTGATGGAGACACTGGGGCAATGCTGGAGACACTGGGGCAATGCTGGAGACACTGGGGCAGATTGCTGGACACACTGGGGCAATGCTGGAGGACACACTGGGGCAGATGATTGCTGGAGACACTGGGGCAATGCTGGAGACACTGGGGCAATGCAGGAGACACTGGGGCAGATTGCTGGAGACACTGGGGCAATGCTGGAGACACTGGGGCAATGCTGGAGACACTGGGGCAATGCTGGAGAAACTGGGGCAATGCTGCAGACACTGGGGCAGATTGCTGGAGACACTGGGGCAATGCTGGAGGACACTGGGGAAGATTGCTGGAGACACTGGGGCAATGCTGGAGACACTGGGGCAATGCTGGAGAAACTGGGGCAATGCTGGAGAAACTGGGGCAATGCTGGAGACACTGGGGCAGATTGCTGGAGACACTGGGGCAGATTGCTGGAGACACTGGGGCAATGCTGGAGGACACTGGGGCAGATTGCTGGAGACAATGGAGCAATGCTGGAGACACTGGGGCAATGCTGGATACACTGGAGCAATGCTGGCTGGAGACACTGGGGCAATGCTGGACACACTGGGACAGATTGCTGGACACTGGGCAATGCTGGACAATTGGACATACTGAGACAGATTGCTGGACATACTGGGGCAGATTGCTGGACACACTGGTGGTAATATGCTGGACACACTGGGGCAGATTGCTGGACACACTGTCTGGGGGCAATGCTGGACACACTGGGGCAATATGCTGGACATACTGGGGCAGATTGCTGGACACACTGGGGGTAATATGCTGGACACACTGGGGCAGATTGCTGGACACACTGGGGCAATATGCTGGAGACACTGGGGGCAATGCTGGACACACGGGCAGATTGCTGGACACTGGGGCAATATGCTGGACATACTGGGGCAGATTGCTGGACACACTGGGGGTAATATGCTGGACACACTGGGGCAGATTGCTGGACACACTGGGGGCAGGACTAGAGGCATGGGCAGAATGTAGACACGGGGAATGATTGGAGACACGGGGCAGAATGAAAGACATGGGGCAGGATTGGCTCATGGGGCAGGATGGATACGATGGAGACAGATGGGACAGGATGTGGAGATCATATGGGGTAGAATGGATACTCATGAGGGCAGGATGCGAGAACATATGGCTGGAGCCAGGAATGAGACACATGGGGCCAGGGTGGGGAATATTATTACCATAGGGGCTAATTAAGGGATATTATTACTGCAGTGATGTATTTATTTTATTTTTTGAGTATACTGTTTTAAATGGGGGGGCGGTCCTGTTACTGTGTAGAGTGACACTATGTTGCCTTTTTTTCTTCATGTGGTGTAATGTAGAAGTTGTGAAAAATTAAGTAATGTGTTCTGCAAGCGGAGCTCGAGATAACTGTGTTATTTCTTGCAGAAACGAGTCCTGGCTGGAAGAAATGATGGCGGTCTGTGCTGGATGAAAGATGAAGGACTTCACCTAGAGGTGAGTCAGTGTTGCCTATACATGGACACTATACACTGTATACTATATACAGAGCTCCTGTGTATAATACCACCAGTGATCTCTGTATTACCTCTATACAGACACTGCATACTAAGTACAGATCTCCTGTGAATACTGGCACTTATGGTGATAGTATTGTGTTGTTTGTTTTTTTTTATTACTGATCAGTATTGTAGTATTCAGTCACAATGTGGTGGTAATATGTGGTCTGGAAATGGTGTTGTGATATTTGTCCCTTGTATGTGTTATTTGGCCACCAAGTGGTGGTAATATGTGGTCTTGACATGGTGCGGTGGTATTTGTTCCTTGTATGTGATATTATTCGATCACTGTGGTTGTAATTTGTGGTCTGGTCATGGTGCGGTGGTATTTGTTCCTTGTATGTGATATTATTGGTCAAAATATACCTAAATTGTATTGCAGATTTTAACAAATATTTAATAGGTTACAGTAGAGTAGGGCCCGGCCATTTTTCTGGAATAATCTGGTTCGGGTATATCATGACCCCCGTCACATGACCCCCGTTACATGACCCACGTCACATGACCCCCGTCACATGACCGGGGGGGGCCACAGTGTCTGGACAGCCCGGGGCCCTGGCTACCCTTAATCCACCCCTGAGTGTACCGTATGCAATCCGTATTTTCTGTGCCTCTCATACGTCCGTATAACTCGCTGGTGTGACGCCGGCCTAAGACTGTATGAAATATAAATTTTTAAGAGGGCACCATCACATAATATTATAGTAATAGTAATTATCTGGGATCACTACCATGCATGTAGGACATAATCATAACAGCCAAAGAGAAAAGAAAAGGTACATGCACATGAATGTAGGATCACCACACAGATAGCAAAGATAATTTCAAAAAAATGTATATTTTATTTTACACACCAAAAAAAACAGACATTACACACTATTTTAAAAACATCTAAAACTTGTTCCACATTGGAAGATATATGTTAGATCCGAATAATATCATATTTAGATTCAATATACAGAAAATAGATTGTTCTGTCTCCGTCATACAATTTGTTCATATATTTATTTGTTTTTAGTGCTTTGCCTCCCTCTAGCGGTCAGAGTTATGTTGGCAGTTCAATCTTCTGTGTTTGTATTATTTATGTCTGATTCTCCTCCTCCTTTGCAATGCATTATGGTAGCTCAGCCTCCATTTCCCTCCATTTTTCCTTTCACTTTCTTCAGTTTGCTTCCAAGGAAAGACGCTTCACTTCATCCCCCTTGCGATTGCATTGCCGGTATGTCTTTATGCTTTCTGTAGATATTTCTGCTCCATATTAGCCTAGCCTAGCCAGTTGTACTCCCAGTTCAGTTACTAGCTTTCTAAATATTATGCATAATGTATATCATGTGTATTATGTATCTGTTCTATACCATGCACTGATTCCATGTATATCATTGTTCACAGTTTCACCGCATCAATATACCACTACGTTTAGTAAAGCACAGACTCAACCACAGTCTCCTTATTGGACCCCGGGTATAGCGGTTTAGCTGACTGTATAGCTACGTATGAGCCTGCTTCATCTAGTGAGGACAGAATAGTGAAACGGCAGCCATCCAACTAGTGGGAATCAAGTCACCGGCTACTCAAAGACTAAATACAGCTACAGCAATCTGCACAGCCCAGCAATTTCCCAAGACACCATGTCTCACAAATCACATAGGACAAGATCTGTTACTTCCGTCTCCTCAAAGACAACATCTATCAGCAGCGCGGTCGCCATTGCCTGCACAAATGCAGAAGCCGCCAAAATGCGAGCGAGCTTTGCTGACCAAGAGATGCAACTTAAATTAGAGAAGGCACGTGTGGATGCTTCCTTAGAAAGTCTAGCAGCAAAAAGGGAAGCTGCCGCAGCCCTCGCTGAAGCAGAATCGCTAGAAGCTGCGCAAAATCCCAGGCTGCATAGCCAAAGCAGTATGTCGAGTCTGGAGTTTCCACTGCAAGATTCACCACAACGCACAGCTCAGTATGTTAATGAATTTCCTGAACAAGACAATAACCCTGAACCAGACTATAACCCTGAACCAGTACCAAAACCAGAATACGACGTCTCCAGCGAAGTGAGCGAGAGTCATCGCGAGGCGAGGCTCCAGGACAGAAACAAACTCGAAAATGTGAGGCAAAACAACTCTGCTAATGACTACCTTGCCCCTCACCAGGTAACCAACATGAATCACCCTGCTGACACACCGTACGTCAGACCGAAGCAATACGACACCAGCTGGCGCCACCCTGAGGACACTAACAGGTACGAACGCACCTCACATCACTATCAGGGCGACCCATCACCAGTATACTTTGCTGACAACCGGTTCACGACAGAATTTGCCAAGTTCTTCACACGACGTGAACTGGTTGCCAAGGGACTCATGAAATTCACTGACCGAGCTGAAGGTTACAGAGCTTGGAAAGCTTCCTTCCAAAATGTCATTAGAGACTTGGGGCTACAACACAGGGAAGAGATAGACCTGTTAGTCAAATACCTGGGAGAAGAGTCAGTCAAACACGCAGTAAGGATCAGAGACATTAATATAAACCGCCCTGAGATTGGCCTCAAAGAAATCTGGAAAAGGCTGGATGAGTGTTACGGCTCAGCAGAAGTAATAGAAAGAGCCTTGTTCAAAAGAATTGATGACTTTCCTAAAATATCTAACAAAGGTCTCCAGAAACTTAGAGAGCTAAGCGACCTGCTAAAGGAAGTCCAAGTTGCCAAATATGAGGACGACCTACAGGGACTTGCATTTCTCGACACAGCCAGAGGTGTTAACCCTATATTCCAGAAGTTGCCGTACAATCTACAGGAGAGGTGGCTCACACATGGTTCCACGTACAAATACAAACACAGCGTTCCATTCCCTCCCTTCTCCGTTTTTGTAGACTTCATACACCAACAAGCGAGAATTAGAAACGATCCCAGCTTTGACTTTGCAATACCATATGCCACACCATCACCACCTGCAAATCCACGCAGAACATCTGTGGCAGTACACAAGACTTATGTTTCTTCTCCAGGTTCTAATTACAGGTCTGCTGGCTGCTCCCAATCAGACACAAAGGTGCAGGACCCTGACAAGCAGTGCCCAATTCATCAGAAGCCTCATCCTCTCCTGAAATGCAGAGCCTTCAGGGCAAAATCTATGCCAGATCGCAGAAGCTTCCTGAAAGAAAATGGTATCTGCTACAAGTGCTGCTCGTCCACAGCTCATCTCGCCAAGGATTGCAAGGTCAGTGTAAAATGCACAGAATGTGGCACCACAGATCATAACACTGCTCTACACCCTGGCCCAGCTCCATGGAGTACACAAAACACACCAGCTGACAGTGAGCATGGCGGGGAGGAAAGGAACACTGATACAGCTACGCCAGAGATCACTTCACAATGTACCGAGGTCTGCAAAGGGACAATAGACAGTAGGTCCTGTTCAAAAATATGCCTCGTCAAAGTATACCCGAAGGGCCATAGAGACCAAGCTGTAAGACTGTATGCTATCTTGGATGATCAAAGTAATCGATCCTTGGCTAGATCAACGTTCTTTGACCTATTCAACATCAAAGGGCCAAGCACTCCCTACTCCTTAAAGACGTGTGCAGGTACTGTGACAACAGCAGGCAGGAAAGCTACTGACTACCAAATCGAGTCTTTAGACGGACAATTCTGCATACCGCTACCTACGATCATCGAATGTAACCAGATCCCAGACAACAGATCTGAAATCCCTACACCAGATGTAGCAATCCATCACGCTCACTTAAAACGAATAGCACACCTTATACCGGAACTCGACCATCAGGCCCAGATAATTCTGCTGTTGGGGAGAGATATCCTGCAGGTTCATAAAGTGAGACGTCATATCAATGGACTCCACAATGCTCCCTATGCCCAAAGGCTAGACCTAGGATGGGTCATAATTGGCAACGTATGCTTGGGATGCATGCACGCCCCATCTTCTGTGACAAGCATGCTGACAAATACATTGGAGAAATGACGTCCATCTCTGTTTCAACCTTGTAACAATGAGTTCCATGTCAGGGAACTGCCACACAGCATCCAACTGCCCAACCATCTAATAGACTTTACTCACGACAGCAGTATAGTGTCGGGAAGCTATGAGGATCAGTTAGGGTGCACAGTCTTCCAGAGAACTAAACAGGACAACCAAGTGGCAATGTCGGTAGAGGACAAGTTGTTCTTAGAGGTAATGGACAAGGGACTCCTTAAAGATGAGACCAACAGCTGGGTCGCACCTCTTCCCTTCAAAACCCACAGACCACGTCTACCGAACAACAGAAATCAGGCATTACAATGTTTCTCCTCTCTCATTCGTAATCTGCAAAAGAAACCAGAGATGAAAGATCACTTTTTCTCCTTCATGTCAAAGATTTTTGAAAACCGTCACGCAGAACTAGCTCCCACTCTCAAAGACTCTGAAGAATGCTGGTTCCTACCCATGTTCGGCGTATACCACCCTAAGAAACCAGGCCAGATCAGAGTCGTGTTTGATTCCAGTGCTAAATTTAATGATGTCTCCCTGAATGACGTTCTACTGACAGGACCAGACCTCAATAACAAACTACTGGGAGTACTTTTGCGCTTCTATAAGGATTCCATTGCCTTCATCGCTGACATCCAGCAAATGTTCCATTGTTTCCTTGTGAGAGAGAGAGACAGGAACTTCCTAAGATTCTTCTGGTACAGAGACAATGATCCTACTAAATAAGTCACAGAGTATCGCATGAGAGTGCACATCTTTGGCAACAGTCCTTCACCTGCAGTCGCCATTTACGGACTCAAAGGGTCGGCTCAGGAAGGAGAAGCAGAATACGAAGCAGATGTCAGCCAATTCATAGAAAAGGACTTTTATGTCGACGACTGTCTAAAAGCCATGCCTTCAAATGAGACTGCCATCAGTCTTCTCAGGAGAGCCCAGGACATGCCTGCTCGAACCTTAGGCTTCATAAAATAGCCTCAAACAGCCAAGAACTCATGGAAGCGTTCCCTTCTCAGAACCTATGTAATGGTCTCAGAGACCTGGACCTGGGGTCAGACCCCGCACCAATGCCACGCAGCCTCAGGCTTCTCTGGAATCTACAGTCAGACACTTTCACCTTTCAGGTCAACCAGGAAGAAAGGCCTTTCACACGTAGAGGCGTCCTGTCTAAAATCAACAGTCTGTACGATCCCTTGGGTTTTGCAGCTCCTGTTACTATACAAGGCAAGGCCCTACTAAGAGACTTAACTAGGGAAACATCTGACTGGGATGCACCTCTGCCACCTGAAAGAGGATCCAGTGGGAAGAGTGGAAGAACTCGTTAGCAGCACAAAATCGCACCACAACCAGAGCACACTATACCCAGAGTAGTGTAGCAGAGCTAGGTTTCGTCAAACTCAATCTGACAGGTGGACACGCCCCTATCAAAGTGTATCAAAGTGTGTAACCCCTCCCCTCCCCTTGTCTGACAGCTGGTAGCCAGCTGTCCCTCCTTGGTTGATTTCCCCTTTTGATATAGTTTGATATAGTTTTATATTAGCTTTTTTTGATAATACCTATTAGATGGCATTGGTATATAATTATATCCTAGGGTCTGTACGATGTTTATATTAGCTTTTTGATAATCCCCTATTAGATGGCACCGTTATATAATTATATCCTAGTTGTTTGTGAGCTTGGTGCTGTAACACACCATGGCGTCTTATATATTTTATATCCTAGTCATGTATTTATTTTTTTACACGTGGTTTATAACACCATTCTCATTATATGGGCACATTATGTATGTGGTCATATTACAACACCCGCAAATAAGAAGCGGTGTGTTTTATACGTATATAAAACCAAAGACACGATATTGTAAAAATTTTAAAAGATTTTATTGTTGCAAAATAAATACATCTCAAAGACATTTCAATACTATAAAAATTCTTACAGAATATAAAAAGTAAAAAACATTAATACATCTTAAAGACATTTCAATACTATAAAAATTCTTACAGAATATAAAAAGTAAAAACATTAAATACTACAATGAACATACATCATTACACTTCTTACAAAATAATTAATATAGCGGTACAAAGGCAAGTACAGCATTTATCCAGTACATTCTTTACATCGTGAGCCACATGGTTTGTAGTATCGGTAGAGACCTTTTTTTAGGTAGCAGAGTTCCGCGTGTGGTACCTAATGACGGGGAATGTAAAGATTGAATTGTACGGGGCGCCGGAGCTAACTTCAGCGGTGTAGATACAGAGCGTGTCTCACTGTTGGTAATTTTTAATTCATCTAAAAGCTTCCTAGTAGCGGGGTTACCCACAACTGTAGCCGGCATTTTTAGTTCGGCCATAGCTTGCATAAATGAATCCCAACCCGGCGGTAAATTTCTACTGTTCAGAGCATGGCTCTGCGTTGTACTACGTACCAAATCCAGTAAGTTAGACCCTGGTATTACGGATCCTTTGAAAATAAATTCAGTTTTATTATTCCATGCTGTAACATTTTTATTCTGCAGCAATCTGTTTAGTAAAAATTCAGCATTCTTTTTATATCTTTCGTTTATATGGCTGACAATTTCAGCGATCTCCTGATTTTTATCAGAGTCGGTATTTGGCAATTGTTGCTGACCAGGATCAGGAGTGCTAACGAGATTTAAAGCCGTTACTTCTTTTGAGCTGTGCTGCGTATGTACCAAGTAGCGGTGTAGCACAGAGCTATACATTTTAATTTTCACATCATCGGGAATGTCACGACGATGTAAAATGTCGCTAATTTCACCATCAAGGCGTCGAATAACACTGTCGCGTATGTTATCTGTAGTACCGGGTCTTAGTTTGTCTAGCTCCTGTTTGGGGACTAGATACATTTTCGCTGTATGCTCCATTATCTTCCGGCGATCAGGCTTGTTATTATTGGAATTGCAAAAGCTAAAAGAGGGTCGATAAACCCGCCGGCCTGTTTTAGTAGTCGCTTCTTTTTCTTTATGGGCTGAGATCTGTCGCTCAGGGTTCTTATAGCTTTACGCCACTTCTTTAATATACCTTTTTGTCGCTCTTTCAGCGGAATCCTGCCTTTTAAGATATTTAAAGCAATTTCGCCTATGGCTGTAATTAAATCATTACTTGCATTGCGCAAAATAGACTTTCTGACAGTGGGGGTTGCTTTCACTAGGGTTTTTAAGAGCGCCCAGTTATGCCGGAGCCTCTCAGACATCTTTACAGCACAACGCACACAGCGTAGAATGTCTGATACCGGGTAAAATTCACTTTTTAGAAGTGTTTTTCTTTTGAACATAGACAGCGGGCAACGTGGGTGGAAACAACCCAGTCCTTAAACGCAGATCCTCAGGGGTATTAGCTCTCAAATCTACAAGCAAATACCCGTAAGGGTCCCGCGTGGCATCCTCAAAAGCTTCTAGGAAAAAACGTGTTTTTCCGGGATACATCTGACGAGCTAGAGTTAAAATTTGTAATTTATCTCGGGGGTTATTAAAAAGCACCATGTACTTTGTGTTTAAATTTATCGTACGGCTTTTCTTACCCTGACAAAATATGTTTTGCACCAGGTAGAAAATGCTGAGATTTCTGTGGTGCACATACTTGGTAAAGGCTTTTTCTATCTCACAATTCTCACTAGCACTCTCCATGAGATCATCAACAATCGCCAAATTCACCTTCTCCGGTGGGAATAATTCGTCATCTACGAATGTATTCGGCAGACCCTCCACAAATCTGGCGTGGGGAAAAGAGAGAGAGATTTCATCATATAGTTTTTGCCAACACGAATAAAACCATACAATATTATCAGGTTTCTGAGAAAAATTAGCTTCAATATTATATAGCAGCTGTTTTACAAAATAGCTCTTTCCAGAATTAGACGGGCCTGCTAGAATGCATGAGAATGGGTGTTGCAGACGCGTATCCATCACAATACTCGACTAATACCCAAAAGGTAATGTTGTGAAATCGTCTAATAGTCGCCGCTTTGTATAAACACACTTTTGTGTTTTGCGTAATGGCCTTGTTTCAATATCCCAGTACTTTTTATTTCTCACAATGGCCGGCTGTTGTACGACAATACGTTTCTGGGTTTCTGCGGCAGAATTGCGCGGGTAGTCCAGAACTAGATCTTTCAGACTGTTGAAATTAATAGATTGAGAGTTACCAACATTTAGTGTTATCCCCTTAACTTTTAAGACAGTTTTACCGGTGTTGAGTTTGTATCCGTAAGTTTTGGGGCCCGCGGATACAAATTCTGTGATGTGTGTACCATCGGGTATTTCACTGGTCAGCTCCCCCAGGTAATCGCCTAAAGGCGGTTGCCACTCACCATCTCTCTGTACAAAAATAACTGAATCTGTGTCGTGATAAAGACACCTCTCCTGCAGCCGGTCCAGCAGCGAATAGAGCTCTAACCGAGCATACGCTGTTGTAAAACACGCTATAAAAATGTTTGTGTTTTTGTTGAGTGTGTGGTGGCCTTTTGCATATTTCCAGTTAATGGTTGCGGTGTCATCATCAAGGAAATGCAACATCGAAATGTCATAGTAAGGCAGGAACAAATACTTAAAAAGCTCATCTGGATCCCTAACAATGCTGGTACATGATAGATTAGATCTCTGAGCAAACTTTCCCCATAAAGAATTTAAAGGAACCTTCACACTAAACGATATTGCTAGCGATCCGTGACGTTGCAGCGTCCTGGCTAGCGATATCGTTTAGTTTGACACACAGCAGCGATCAGAATCCTGCTGTGATGTCGTTGGTCGGGGCTAGAAGGCCAGAACTTTCTTTGGTCGCTGGCTCTCCCGCTGACATCGCTGAATCGGCGTGTGTGACACCGATTCAGCGATGTCTTCGCTGGTAACCAGGGTAAACATCGGGTTACTAAGCGCAGGGCCGCGCTTAGTAACCCGATGTTTACCCTGGATACCATCCTAAAAGTAAAAAAAACAAACACTACATACTTACCTTTGGCTGTCTGTCCCCGGCGCTATGCTTTCCTGCACTCACTGTGTGCACAGCGGCCGGAAAGCAGAGCGGTGACGTCACCGCTCTGCTTTCCGGCCGCTGTGCTCACAGCCAGAGCAGAGAAGCACAGCGCCGGGGACAGACAGCCGAAGGTAAGTATGAAGCGTTTGTTTTTCTTACTTTTAGGATGTATCCAGGGTAAACATCGGGTTACTAAGCGCGGCCCTGCGCTTAGTAACCCGATGTTTACCCTGGTTACCGGCATCGTTGGTCGCTGGAGAGCTGTCTGTATGACAGCTCTCCAGCGACCAAACAGCGACGCTGCAGCGATCCGGATCGTTGTAGGAATCGCTGCAGCGTCGCTTAGTGTGACGGTACCTTAAGAAAAGCTTGGAGATCTGTCTCTTGGCAGGATTGACAGCTATATTTTCAGGCCGTAATTGGACACCTTCTTTTTCAAGAAAAGAGTCAATGTACTGCCGTTTCTTGGCGTCATCAGTACACCAGCTAGGATAACCAGAGGCTTCCTGCTTATCCCTAAGATGTAATTTAATGTAGGGAGCAAACAGATCATCAGTGGTTTTAGGAAAATGCCATATTTCATAGATGTGCGCGATCCGATACCCTTTTTCTATAGCCATATCGAGCTCTATAGTGCACCAGGTCCCTGTCAGCGCTCGTTCTTCATCACTATGAGCACAAATATCTGCTTGGGAATTTGCAGCCCATGTGTAGCAAAGGGGAAACATTAATTTTTTGTTGAGTTTTACCGGTAGAAATGGAAAAAATAAATCTCTCGGCGGGTAGACCTTGACTCTAGCAATGCCAAAGTATTTTTTAATGAATCCAAAATTGTCATAGATGATGTCTGGATGGCCTACAGGGTATGTTTTAGTTTTGTTTACAAAGGGGTACAGACTGGTGAAATCGTAGTAATGTAAAGTCTCCCCTTCTTCCAGATGGTGATAGAGCTTAATGGCGTTAGTTCGCCTGCCATAAAGCGCATCACGGGGGTCTAAAGGAACGGGGAATTCCATCTGGCGGAGAAATGCTTGAAGGTTAGAATCATTTTCAACCATTTCATTCCACTCATGTTCCCACATCAGTCTTACTGTGTACCCGCAGCACTGTAAGTAACGCTTTTTAGCTAAAAATGTGTAATATAACTGGCTGTAGGACGTACTTGTGACCTTATTTGTGTCATTTTCATTATAGCACACGGGACATCTGTGGTAAAAACATCCCTGAAATTCAAAGGCTATGTGCTGGCCGCTAACATAGGCATAACCATCTAGAAAATACTTCCCGACCTGTTTTTCGCCGCCTCTCAAAGCGTGCTGTATGGCGATGTTCTCTGAGTGGGCTACATACATGAGCCATTTGTAATTAAAACACACTAGATCTATAAGGGTATAAAATCTAAAAATGTACCAATTAATATTAAAATTACATATAAATAGATAAAATCATATAAAAAGAAGAGCAAACTACCCCCATACACCAGTGTGTCAAAGAATGTAGTGCAACACTACTAAGCCCTAGGAATAAAAAACGTGCTTGTGGCGAGGTATTAGGTCAGAAACACCATTACACCAGGGATATAAATAAATTACTTTTTATTATTTATTTGCATGGTAACAATAATATCAAAAAAATGAATTAAAAAACCAATTACATTATATATATACACATGTATGTCATTTCATGTGCCCATACCTATTTAGCTACCATAATATGTAATAAATATATTATATAACTGCAGCGACTGACTATATGAGAAAAAATGTACCAGAGAAACAAAAAAGTATATCTAAAAACGTGAAAAACGGACCCATATATACAAAAAAAAAAAAAAAAAAGGGGAATATTTATATATATATAGCAAAATGCTAAAAAAAGTGCTATAGTGAGAAAAAAGTGTGTCAGTGCCGTATGTGCAAAATCACTAAGAGTAAATAAGGTGCTACTAGTTAATCCTCAATATGTCCAGTCACTTACTGTAGTATATATACGATGTGAGGTAGGTAGCCCACGCGGTATGGTGCACCCCGACGCGCGTTTCGGACGCTTAACTTCACACCCCCTGACGAAGGAGTTAAGCGTCCGAAACGCGCGTCGGGGTGCACCATACCGCGTGGGCTACCTACCTCACATCGTATATATACTACAGTAAGTGACTGGACATATTGAGGATTAACTAGTAGCACCTTATTTACTCTTAGTGATTTTGCACATACGGCACTGACACACTTTTTTCTCACTATAGCACTTTTTTTAGCATTTTGCTATATATATATATATATAAATATTCCCCTTTTTTTTTTTTTTTTTTTTTTTTGTATATATGGGTCCGTTTTTCACGTTTTTAGATATACTTTTTTGTTTCTCTGGTACATTTTTTCTCATATAGTCAGTCGCTGCAGTTATATAATATATTTATTACATATTATGGTAGCTAAATAGGTATGGGCACATGAAATGACATACATGTGTATATATATATAATGTAATTGGTTTTTTAATTCATTTTTTTGATATTATTGTTACCATGCAAATAAATAATAAAAAGTAATTTATTTATATCCCTGGTGTAATGGTGTTTCTGACCTAATACCTCGCCACAAGCACGTTTTTTATACATGAGCCATTGTATAGCGGGTGTCGAGTAGCGCTTTTTTGCCTTGTGATAATTATCACCAGGTAAAATGGCTATTGTCTTTTTTGGAAGAAATTTAAACCGGTACATTGTCATACACACCGAGGCCAGGGTGATGAGCTGAAAAGGATCAACACATCTGCTCACTACAATCCTTTGCTTTTGACGCCTACAGTATTTTTTAACATTTTTCTGCGTCATCTGCATAATACGCTCTCTATAGATCTCGCAGGCGTGTCTCAAAATTTCAACATCTTGTTTGCAATAAGATTTTAGCTCGGCCTTGAAGTCAAAAGTTGTATTTACCTGTGTCTCATACCACTCCAGGAACTCTACCTTCTCACCAGGTGACATGTACTCCACCCCATAATATTTTACATCAGGTATGGGACCTACATAGTTTTGGTTTTCTCGTGTATTGAAAAAGTGTGGAAAATGTCCTTTGTCGCCTGAAAAACCCATGGCCTGTGGTAATTTACTGAGTTTCTTGGGTATAAAATTTAGAGAGTCTATGAACCTTATAGACAAATCGGGGAGCGACACACACAAGAGACGTCCACCTTGGGTTATCAACTGTACTTGTAGTTTTTCAGAAATCAGTTCCTTAACAATAAAGTATGCGTCGTATCGTCCACCATTGTGGGCAATAAATGTATGATCTGAAAATTTACCGCTTGTAAAGAACTGTACAAAGTCGTGTGTACAGGTATCACCCTCAAACTCACAGGAGGGATGGCCATACAGCGTTGTAGCATAAATGTAATTCGGGATGTGCGTGCCTGTCTCCTGCATACATTCAAAATCATAAAAGATATAACAATCTGACTCATCCTGTGCTACATACTTCCGCATGTAACAAAGATGGGCATCGAATTTATTTTTATGTCTGCGACATACAGGACAGCGCAAACCATTACATTTATGCTCTGTTTCGCTATTTCTGGGAACAAAACGGATGCATTTATCACAAAATGTTTTAAGGCTGCAGAATGCCGGGTCGCCTAAACCCAATTGTTTGTGATAATCTAAGCACTCGCTCGAGCGGCAATAAACTCTGCAAACAGGACACCTGGGCTGCTGGTCGGCAGTGCTTTCTACGCAATTCTCTCTCTGACAGGCCTTACAAAAATACTGACAGGAGTGGTTGTTTTTGTGGTGAAACACTGAATTGCAGAGCTCACAACAGTAGCACCGATAAAACCCTTCATATTTTTGATACCGTAGTAGTGATTATCATGGAACAATATGAATACGGTTTTACCATTAGGTGTATTACCGCTCTGAAAGTAACGCCAATCACCCTGACTATAGTACAGTACTTTAATGGTGACACCCAAATATTTTTCAAATGCCGGAATGTCACTAAAACTCACTAATTGCCCATCAGGGATGCCCAGTGCTGTGTGTATGTTTTTAGAGCGGCTCAGTAAAACACCATCAGTGACATCCGTGTCGTCTATCAGGGCGCACACACTAGCAGCCAAACACAGATTTGTCGTGTAATTGTTAAAATCATACAGCCATTGCCTCTTTTGTTTAATGATCTGACTGCTCGCTATAGATTTCAAGCGCCTTTTTTTGTTTTACACCACCGTGTCGGTTTTTAATGATGGTGACGACTAGCTTTAGCGAATTGGATGATATGCATTCATTGTTACTTTGAAGTGCGCTCGCAACAGCATTTAAAAAAGATTCGGAATTAAAATCTTCACGGGTTTGTTTTGTAGTGAAAATAGGGTCTAAAGTATCGCCGGCATCAAACCTTAACTGTACAAAGTCGCCAGGTTCAATGTCCCTGATGATTCTATCCAGTAATGCCTGAATGCCTTCATGAACAATATTCACGCCCTCTTCAAATGATCGTACATGCTCCAAATTTACAAATCTAAAATGATCTGTATGTATATGGCCGTTGAAATTGCGGAGGGCCCTTTCATGATGATGGATGTGTTGCAAAAATACTGTATGAACGGTGCTCCGCACATTATCAGCAGCACCCGCGTCTGCGGCTTGTGAATTTTGTGTAGATGCATGTGTGGCATCTGCAGAGCTGCCGGGGCTATGTGAATGCTGTTCTGACTCTTGTGACGACGGCAAGGGTGTCTGTAGAGGTACTGCAGGACACATGCCACCACGACGCCTTCTAGCGCATAGCGCCCGTCGCAATTTTAGAGTCCTTTTTATAACTCTAGCCCTATTATACCTGGGTAGTGTTAGTTTAGGTGGTTTATGCATGCCGTAGCCGACCATATTTAGTCATAATGGGGTCGCTGTAGTTGTTATCTCGCCATCCAGTCACAGGCTCCGGAGTGCGTATAGTTCGGCCTTATTAGCTTGTGTTGGGCTTTGTGTTGATAATAATTTTTCAAAAGTATCACAAAAAAACATTATTTTGGGGACCCAGAGTTTGTAGCGTAAGTAGCGGGCGAAGTGTTCCTGAAACACAAGCATTTCAGCGGTGCCCCAGCTGCGGGATTCATGCGGCAGATTTGTAGCTGCCGCCTGAATCCGTGGCTTTTTACACACCTTGAGCTCTTTACACACATTAACATCCGCTGGTAAAGATCTCTTTGACCGTTTCTTAACATTAACAGAGTTAGATACACAGACATGAGATGGGCCGCCCAAATTAGAGGCTCCTGAGGTACCGGATGCAGAGGAATTAGTAGGTACAGTTAGACATGTCGCTGCCGGTTGCATAGTGTGGGGCATATGTATAATGAGTGGTTCTACGGATGATTGCTTACCATCAGCGAGCTGATCAATCTCGCAATCATGCTCATCACGAGTCATCGTGGCTGTGGCACCCACGGCGCAGGATGTGGTTGGTGGCTCTGTAATATGCTTTGTTTTTTGCTTATGTTTTCGGGGTGCCTCAACCACTTCTGGATATAGTAGCGCGGGGTCATTCACATGGATGGTCGATGGCTGTCCGGTACTTGAATGGAGTATTTCACAATGGTACGACGGTACAGGGTTTCCTGCGCCCTGCACCACACAGATCGGTGATAGCGGAGATGTTCTAACAGCGCCATTAGCCATCTGTATTGCCGTCCACACTGGTACTGCGCCATTCTCGGAGAGCTGTAGCGGCTGTAGAGGTGCTGGAGGTGTTTTTCTCATGACTTTGCGTTTAGCTGTAGGAAAGATTATACATGTGTCAGATATGTGTGAGACCGCCGCAGGTCGCTGCGCTTAGTTGCAGGAAAGATTATACATGTGTCAGATATGCGTGGCCCTGGATCTCAATGGTGAAGCACGTGTATCATTGATTGTACAGAGACTGTGCATGTATATCAAAATATACACTTACGGGCTAGCGGTGTGTGCTGAATGATTGCCGTGGCGGCTTCTGGAGCTTCTGTGAGGCTCTCCATTAGCTGCGGTATATTCTCTTTTGTGAAAATTCTTCTAGGCTTCAGTTTACAAGCTATAAATAAAGATATAGGCCTTAGTAGAGGCGTGGTGGATTTTCTCAGAGCGGTTGTGCAAAAACACGTTTTCATATGATTGTCACCTTTTCCTTTCCGGTCCCCCAGTCCGCGCTGTTTTTTAGGGGCTCTAGAAACAGGGCTGTTTCTCGGTGTGGGGGTCTGGTAAAACAGGTCCTCAACAGGCAGCTGATTGTGTTCCGAGGTGATTGGTTCTGGAAACATGTTGACATCTGTACAGAATTAATATATATATTTACACGTCTAAATACTTAAAAGCTATATACACACACACACACACACCCGCAGACACACAACGCACCTATGATGTCCTGAGTCAAATCCCACACAGCAGCGTCACCTTCATTAGTGTTACGATACTCAGCACCAGCTGTATCACACTCCAGAGCAGGCATGCTGAAGCTGTTTAAAAAATCATCGCTGATGTTCCTGATAAATTCATCTACATCATCGGAGGTGTTCCCGATAAATATATCTACATTATCGGGGATGTCCCTGATAAATTCATCTTAAACAAGAAAGAATAAAACAATGTAAAGATAAAATACAAAGCAGTCCTTACTTAGAATGGGACACTAACAGCTACATTTATATAAATCTTGAAACATACCTATTACCGAATCCTCAACTTGGCTGGAAAAATTTTGGGATTCCATCTAAAATAAATTATCTGTGTAAATTTTTTGTGCAATCTATATTAACCACACACCACCACTCGTCAAACTCATTTATATACTCCAGCAAATAAAACTGCGCCCCGTGTATAAATATGTTTATACTAAGCAAATCATGGGTAATACGGATAAGTCTTTCTATATTAATTATGTACCAAAAATATGGTTTATGCAGTAAAACTATATTATACAGCGCAACTAAATATGCAGCTAGCTTCCAGTATAACACTAACTTATTAAACAAATAACATCCTTAATTATGGTTTTAGAGATGCATAGTTAAATATAATTAAGCATTTGCGAATAATAAGACAACTGTCTTATATACTTACATTTAGAATAGCTCTGCTTTTAGTCTAGTCTGGCTTCTGGTGGATGTCTGCTGTACTGTAGTGGTACAGCCAGCTGTATTTATCCTGAGTGTCAGAAAACAAGCCAGCTGTTAACACCCAGAAACACAACCATTTACGCCCCCACCACACGCCTTCTGTTAACACCCAGAACACACCCATACATGCAATTATTGCATGCATTAACTCACGCATGATATAGCCGGATTAAAACCGGAATTTTTATACAGCTGAATTTCTGAAAGAAGCAGGCTGTTGATTAACGAGACACAATCATTTTAATCAATCATGACGTCTAAATCGTATGATGACATATTAGAAAAACAATATTTTTCAACCACGGCTCCCGGATCATTCTGCGGAATTGACAAATTATTTAGAGCAACGAGAGAGCGCGGAATAAAGAAATCTGATGTGACTGCATGGCTGAATAAGCAAGACGCCTACACGCTACACAAGCCTGCTAGAAAACGCTTTTTGACAAATAAAATTTACGTCTCGGACATTGATGCGCAGTGGCAGGCGGATCTCGTAAGTTTAATTGACTATTCAAGGGAAAATGATAATGTCAAATACATCCTGACGGTGATTGATGTTCTATCGAGATACGCATGGTGCGTGGCCTTGTCAAACAAGACTGGCGCTAGTGTCGCCAGATCGTTCGAATTAATATTTCAAAATGATAAGCGCATACCGAAGAAACTGCAGACGGATCGCGGCAAAGAATTTATAAATTCACCACTCAAGCAACTATGTAATATGCATAATATTCATCACTTTTTTACAAACAATGATGTAAAAGCCGCTATGGTCGAGTGTTTTAATCGCACATTAAAAACCCGTATGTGGCGCTATCTTACGCAGCATAATACCTTTAGGTATATTGATATTTTACCGGATTTGATGCATAGCTACAACAATACGTACCACTCAACGATCCGCTGTAGTCCCGCGGCTGTGTCAGAGAGAAACGTGATGCAAATCTGGCGCAATATTTACAGTTCTACTATTACTAATAAACCGATTAAACCGTCTTTAAAGGTTGGTGATTATATCAGAATATTGCGCTATAAGGGGACCTTCTGTAAGGGCTATGAGAAAACGTACAGCGAAGAGATTTTTTTAATTACCGCCGTCTCCAATAAATTTCATAAACCCCTTTATAAAATCAGTGATTTAGCCGGCGAGGCTGTAGAGGGGTCATTTTATAAGGAAGAGTTGCAAAAAATACCTATGGATGTGAATCGTGTCTACAGAGTAGAAAAGATTTTGAGAAAAAAATGTGTCAAGGGTGTGAGTCACTGCTTCATCAAATGGCTGGGCTACCCCGAAAAATTCAATAGTTGGATCCCGGCCTCGGAGTTGACAGATATATAACCATGGAAACGGGTTCGTTTTTCGTCACATTACCCAGTAATTCTTCAATTAAAATCTACCCCGAAAACACCGTATCCGACTACAATACCAAGTTAGTGAGGGCCGTTCATCTTTCAGCAGATTATGAGGTGGCGTTAACGGAAATACAGTACCCCCATACGTGGAACACGTTTGATGCTTTTGAAGGGAGCTTCTAAGCGGCTAAACACGACGAGCCGTTAGTACAGTATCACATAAAATCAGGATTTTACTCGACCATTCCTAAGCTAGTTGGCGCGGTCAATGCCCGAATAGAAGCCCTGTATTTATCCACGCCTGCCTACAGAATACGGTATGATGAGCTATGCCGAGAGGTGATCCTGCCCGACCCATCCCCTATACAGTTTGCTCTGGGTACTAAGCTAAAATTTATTTTCGGCCTGCAGACCGTCGATGACTCCCCCGTTGCTTTAATGCCGTGGAATCGCCGCTTTTACCCCGATTCAAAGGCTGGTTTTTATTCGCTTTTTGTATACACTGATATAATTCAACATCAGCTTGTAGGGGACAGTTACGTTCAACTGTTACGAACCGTAGAAGTTAGCGGCGATGATAATGATATTGTCACGGTGCGCTACTCACGGCCCGATTACATACCGCTGTGCAAGCAACACTTTGACTCCATAAGCATTACAGTCATGTCGGACCAGGGCACGCCTGTTAAATTCAGATACGGCAAGTGTATAGTGCGATTACATTTTAGACCTCGACAGCATTGACACGATAAAATGGTGTCTCAAAGGGTGTATGGGGATCCTGCTGTTTATGCCCGCTACTATACTGCCCAGTCGGGGCACGGGCTAGAGGGGTTCCGCGGGAGCGAGTACATGTATGGTTCTGGCCTGGCCGGGATATTTAAAGGCTTATTTCGCCGCGCCGTGCCGCTTTTCAGAAAAGGCTTAGAATTGGTAAAACCACACGTTCGGACAGCTGCCCGGAACATCGCAGCAGATGCCGTCACATCAGCATTGACGGCCCTTATGAAAAGGATAAATACACCAACCCAGCAAGACGGCTCTGGGATAATCTATGTCGCTAAAAAAGCCCAAAAAAGAAAGAGGCGCGTTTGCCCGCCTTTACCGCCGATGCTCATGAATAAAACTACATCCAAGAGACCACGCCCCCGTCAGAAACGAGTAAGACGCTCTGCGGACGACATCTTCTAATCAGTTATCATGGCTTTCCTGCATGATGCTTCTGTAGAGTGCGCAAAATCTGAACTGGATATTTTTGCCGTACCACCGACTCAAACAAGTATAGAGAAATCTCTATTTGTAGAAGTACAGCCGGTTGCGGCTCTGTCAGACAATGGCCCGTTGGAATTTTACATATCTGGTAGCGGCGATTATTATTATGATCTGAACAACACGCTGCTGTACATAAGCTGTCGCATCGTGAAGCAGGATAATACGGCCATCGCCGATGGTGCGCGTGTGGCGCTCATGAACTACCCTCTAGCCACTCTTTTTAACCAGGTCGATATTACTCTGGGAGACCGGCTTATCTCACAATCGGACAATCTCTACAGCTATAGAGCGTACATAGAGACCCTTTTAAATTACAGTTCACAGACGCTGGCATCACAATTTACAGCCGGTTTGTTCTATAAAGACACTGCGGGGCATCATAATGACAGGCGCCTGGATGGCGCAAATGCGGGATTTATCAAAAGAGCCAGTGCCGCTTCTCGCTCAAAACCCATCGACCTTTTGGGGCCCATTTTTGGGGATATATTTAACCAGCCAAAGTTAATATTGAATGGCCTTGACCTTAAGGTTAAGCTGTCAAGAAATAAGGATACTTTCTGCCTCATGTCCGCAGAAGCCGAGCCGCTGAAGGTGCAAATCTCGCAGGCAGCTCTCTATGTGAAAAGAGTGCAGGTATCTCCGGCTGTCCGAATCGGCCACAGCCAGGCCCTCCTATCCGCAACAGCCAAGTACGCTGTTGACCGAACATGCCTGAAAGTGTACAGCATCGCCGCAGGGACACGGATCACGAACCACGAGAACCTCTTCCTAGGACAGATACCAAAAACTGTTATATTGGGGTTTGTAGATAATGAGGCCTTCAGCGGTTCTTATACAAAAAACCCGCTGGACTTTCACCACTACCACGTCAACCACGCGGCATTATATCTGGATGGTCAGCAGATACCCGCGAGACCTTATAATCCTAATTTTAATGATGATTTAGCCATCAGAGAGTATATGGCGCTTGCCCATATATCGGGCAAGCAAAAGGCTGATTGTGCCATGGCGATAGATCGTGAAGAATTTATGGCTGGATTCACGCTATTTGCTTTTGATTTATCGCCTGATCAAGAGCCTGGAGGCCATTTCTCGCTCATTAAAACAGGTAACCTGCGTGCTGAAGTCCGCTTTGCGCTAGCGACACCCCACACGATAAATATGATTGTCTTTGCAGTGAACCACACCATTCTGGAAATTAATAACAGGCGAGAGATCTTGTACGATTTTAATTAAGCAACGATGGACAGTCTGCAGCTTGCAGTTGTAGCGCGGGCCGATAATTATACAGACCGCATATTCGCCGGTGTGTTTCCGTGTGATTTGCTTCCGGAAGAAAGAGTGACTCAGAGACCCGCGGCATATATTGTGAATACAGACCCGGCGAATCAAGCTGGACGCCATTGGATATTAATCGTACTCTGCGATGATAAGACGGGCATATTTTTTGACAGTTACGGCTTCCGTGCAGACAATATTATCTTTCCACGCGATTTTGTGACATTCCTGAACAAGAATTGTTATTCTTATTGTTATCAGAGCGCGCAAATTCAAGATTTGTATAGCCGTGTATGCGGTCATTATTGCATATATGTATTATACCATTTAGCGCGAGGCTTTCCATTTAAGAAGGTTTTACAACATTTCACGTCTGACTTGCAGAATAATGATCGAATCATATCAGATTTTGTGACATCAAGATTTTCAGGCTCAACCCTTTGTTCAGCATGTCGTTATCAGATTCCGCAAAGATGCATTTGTCAGCATTATGCTGTTAGCTAACTTAAAATGTGCTTCCTTTTAATTTATTTTTTTTTTATCTTCCGACACATATGCTTGTGGTTTCCTTTTTATTTTTTTTATCTTCCTGCACATATGCTTGTGGCTAATTTGCTAAGTGCAGCTATCTTAAATTGTGCTTCCTTTTTATTTTTGTATCTTCCTGCACATATGCTTGTGGCTAATTTGCTAAGTGCGGCTAACTTGTTTCCTTTTTTCCTGTGCAAAATGACCGTCTGTTTTTGTCGGAGTTGGATTTGACAGTAAATATTTTAAATTAGTTACAGTTAACTTAAAATGTGTTCTTTATTTCCAATTAGTTCTGACAATAAAACATTTTAAGCTGATCTGTGTGCTTCCTAGGGTTTGCTTCACAGAACATAACACGCTGTACAGAATGCAGTATGTAATCGTACAGATCCTAGGATATAATTATAAACATGTGTTATCCCAGAATCAAATTAACAATATCAAACATGGTGTGTTATAAAAACATGAATATAAGACGCCATGGTGTGTTACAGCACCAAGCTCACAAACAACTAGGATATAATTATATAACGGTGCCATCTAATAGGGGATTATCAAAAAGCTAATATAAACATCGTACAGACCCTAGGATATAATTATATACCAATGCCATCTAATAGGTATTATCAAAAAAAGCTAATATAAAACTATATCAAAGTATATCAAACTATATCAAAAGGGGAAATCAACCAAGGAGGGACAGCTGGCTACCAGCTGTCAGACAAGGGGAGGGGAGGGGTTACACACTTTGATACACTTTGATAGGGGCGTGTCCACCTGTCAGATTGAGTTTGACGAAACCTAGCTCTGCTACACTACTACCCAGGTTAGAGCTTTGTGTCGCAGTCTTAGCCATTGAGTTAGCGGAGTTCATCGCATCCGAAATGGATATCGACCTGACACAGGCCAAGTTCTACTCAGACAGCAAAGTAGTCCTGGGATATATCCACAATGAAACCAGGCGATTCTACGTTTATGTCAATAACAGAGTGCTACGAATCAGGAGATCAGTTCATCCAAAGCAGTGGCATTACATACCCACAGACCAGAATCCCGCGGATCATGCAACTAGAGCAGTTGACGCAAGTCGACTAGGAAGCACAATGTGGCTCTCTGGACCAAAACTATTGTACATTGAGGAATGTTTTCCAGACACCTTTGAACTAGTAGGAGAGTACTTAGATGCTGAAATCCGCCCTCAGGTATCTACACTACATACAATGACCTCTGTTATCCAGCTTGGATCTTGCAAGTTCGACAGATTCTCAAGTTGGAAGTCACTTACTTGAGCCATTACCTGCCTGACTCATATAGCTCGCTCATTCAGGACCACCAGAACTTGTGGCACAGAAAAATGTAAAGGTTGGCATCTTTGTAAAAATACCTCTACGTTACCTCCGACTTAGAGTTCTCTAGAAATCACATCATCCTCACTGTTCATAGAGAAACCTACTTTGCAGAAATCCAATGTCTTATTAACAAAGCTCCAATACCAGCGAGCAGCGTATTGAGAAAACTCGACCCATTCATCGACAACAGCGGCCTACTGAGAGTAGGAGGCCGACTCAAAGAAGCTGAGATGGAGTTTGTGGAGAACTTCCCTCTTATACTTCCCGGAAAATGTCACGTTGCCTACCTAAGCGTACAACATTACCACAATCTGGTCAAGCACCAAGGAAGACTATTTACAGAAGGAGCCATCAGATCTGCTGGCGTGTGGATCATCGGTGCAAAAAGACTCATCAGTAGTGTCATCTACAAATGTGTTACCTGCCGTAAGCTTCATGGGTTCAACTCAAACCCAAAAGATGACAGACCTACCAGCAGATAGACTCAGCCCAGACCCTCCTTTTACTAGCTTTGGTCTCGATGTGTTTGGGCCTTGGTCAGTTGTTACACGTCGTACGAGAGGCGGCCAAGCCAATAGTAAACGTTGGGCAGTCATGTTCACTTGCATGTCGATCAGAGCCATCCACATAGAGGTCATCGAGTCCCTTGACACGTCAAGCTTCATCAATGCCTTAAGACGTTTTATTGCCATCCGTGGTCCTATCAAGCACATACGTTCAGACAGAGGTACTAACTTCGTCGGTGCAGCAAAGGAATTAGGAATACCCTCAAATCTAAACTATAAGACTCTCGAGAGGTTCCTCAGTGACCAAGGCTGCACATGGTCATTCAACCCACCTCACTCTTCACATATGGGAGGATCTTGGGAACGAATGATTGGTCTAGTACGGAGAATTCTTGACTCCACTCTTCTTCAAGAAGGAGCAGCGAGGCTCACCCACGAAAGTCTCATCACCTTCATGGCTGAAGCTGCAGCTATAATTAACGCAAGACCCCTGGTTCCAGTTCCTAACGACCCTGAGGAGCCTTTGTTATTGACTCCAGCTACTTTACTTACCCAGAAAACAGGACTGTCCAGTGCCCCTCCAGGAGGATTCGACGCTAAGGACCTCTACAAGCGCCAATGGAGACAGGTACAAAGTCTTGCAAATACTTTCTGGGATAGGTGGCGCAAACAATATTTGTCTACCCTGCAGCCACGCACGAAGTGGCAATCTACTAAACCTAATCTGAACATAGGTGACCTGGTTCTTGTGAAAGACTGTCAAATTCATCGGAACCAGTGGTAACTTGGTCTAGTTACCGCAACGTTCCGGAGCAAGGACGGCAACGTCCGCAAAGTTGAGCTAAGGATGACAAAAGGGAATGAACCTAAGACATTTTCCAGACCGGTATCTGAACTGGTCCTATTGTTGCCTTCAGAAGAAAGGAGTAGTGACATCCGTTGGTGTCAGACGGGAAGCGTTCTGTCTCCGTCATACAATTTGTTCATATCTTTATTTGTTTTTAGTGCTTTGGCTCCCTCTAGCGGTCAGAGTTATGTTGGCAGTTCAATCTTCTGTGTTTGTATTATCCATGTCTGATTCTCCTCCTCCTTTGCAATGCATTATGGTAGCTCAGCCTCCATTTCCCTCCATTTTTCCTTTCACTTTCTTCAGTTTGCTTCCAAGGAAAGACGTTTCACTTCATCCCCCTTGCGATTACATTGCTGGTATATCTTTATGCTTTCTGTAGATATTTCTGCTCCATATTAGCCTAGCCTAGCCAGTTGTACTCCCAGTTCAGTTACTAGCTTTCTAAATGTTATTCATAATGTATATAATGTGTATTATGTATCTGTTCTATACCATGCACTGATTCTATGTATATCATTGTTCACAGTTTCACCGCATCAATATACCACTACGTTTAATAAAGCACAGACTCAACCACAGTCTCCTTATTGGACCCCGAGTATAGCGGTTTAGCTGACTGTATAGCTACGTATGAGCCTGCCTCATCTAGTGAGGACAGAACATAGATAAATATACACATAGTACCCGGCTGAAAATCACCATTGCATAAGGAGAGACCACAGTATGCTCCTTGTTACCCAATACACATTCTATATACAAGCCATTTAACAAAGACTAGAGTGGACAATAGGGCAACTGATACCCCAATAACAAGGATTTAACCTGAGAAAAATATTTTGGCATAAATAGCCCAAATTACAAATGTTCTATACAAAACCCAGGTATATACCATTTGTATATGGTGGTACTGATGATATTGGCATTTAGTACCCAGATGCACATAAAAATCCCTAATGTTATGTGTGGATTTATATGATCTATTATAGTACACAGGGATGCAGGCATCCAGAAATCCTCAAAATGAGAGGCTAAACATGCCACATAGAGCAATACCCAGCATAAATGCTATTCATACTTCACCCTATACCATCCAAAAGTCCTCATGGTCCTAAATGCAAGGGTACATTCCGGGAAGGATTAAAGGACCCACGCGTTCCGACACAGTGTCTTTCTCAAGGTGGTAATGTCTGTGGTCGGCGTTCTTATCTATTTATAGCCTAAAGGTACCGTCACATTAAGCGACGCTGCAGCGATCTAGACAACGATCCCGATCGCTGCAGCGTCGCTGTGTGGTCGCTGGAGAACTGTCACACAGACAGCTCTCCACCGACCAGCTATGAGAAGTCCCCCGGTAACCAGTGTAAACATCGGGTTACTAAGTGCAGGGCCGGGGGACAGACACCGGAATGTAAGTATGTAGTGTTTTTTTTTTTACGTTTACGCTGGTAACCAAGGTAAACATCGGGTTACTAAGCGCGGCCCTGCGCTTAGTAACACGATGTTTACCCTGGTTACCAGTGAAGACATCGCTGAATCGGCGTCACACACGCCGATTCAGCGATGTCTGCGGGAGATCCAGCAACGAAATAAAGTGCTGGACTTTCTGCTCCGACCAACGATGGCACAGCAGGATCCTGATTGCTGCTGCGTGTCAAACTGAACGATATCGCTAGCCAGGATGCTGCAACGTCACGGATCGCTAGCGATATCATTCAGTGTGAAGGTACCTTAAGACTGCACACAGCTCCATGCATTGGAAAATGATAATAATAACCCCACAGCTACCTATACTCAGTATGATGCCTCACAGCCCCATCACTGTATATAGATGGCAACTAGAACCCTCTCACACAGCATGATATAGTTAGAGGTCCAAACACAGTTAATAATGGCCCTCACATTTCCTCCACCAAGAATGATTGTAACCCCTACAGCTCCACCACATGCAAAATGATATCCCCTCCCACAGTATGATAATATTCTCCACAGTCCCCCCAACACACTAAGATGGACACCATAGTCCTTTCACATAGTAATGGCTGTACACAACTCCCGACCTTCACACACAAACTTCATGAGATCACCACAATTTTTCTTTCCATTAATTTGGCTTTGCTTCATTTCTCATAAAGTTCCTGAAGGGTAAACAAATTTAGTGACAGCAGTGTTACATACTTTAAGGAGTACTATTTTTAAAATGGCATCTCTTTTGGGGAATCTCCACTATATAGGCTCCTCAAAGTCACTTCAAAACTGAATAGGTCTCTAAAAATATAAGTTTCATACATTGCCCTAAAATAAAGAAAAACTGCTGCTAAACTTTTAAACTTTCTACCAAAATGAAAGGACGTTTGAAAAATTATGCTAATTGTGCAAATTGTCTTTTCAGAGAGGAAGAGAACTAAAACTCTAGTGCCACCTATTGGAAGTAGCAATCTTACAAGTCAATGACGACCCTTTAACGAGCCATGTCACATGACTTAGGATAATAGCCCAAAATTATGCTGAAATACACTAGAAGACATAAGGTAAATATTTTAACTTTTTTATGTAGTATAACTATGCAGTTTACAGGTAAAACATTCAAAGTTTGAATATTGCAAATGTTTATTCAATTTATTACTAAAATGAAATATAACATGTCAGGAAAAACATACTCAGAATAATTGGAATGTGGGACATTCCATCATTATTATCACAAAGTAACACATGTCAGATTTGAAAAATAGGGTTTGGTCACTAAAAGGTTAAAATGCATTCTTCCCAATATGAGTTCTCTGATGTCTAACAATTTGAGATTCAGATGAAAAAAATATCCCACATTCTGAATATGAAAATGGTTTCTCTCCTGTGTGAATTCTCTCATGTTTAACAAGACTTGATTTATGTGTAAAACATTTTCCACACTCTGAACATGAAAATGGCTTCTCTCCTGTGTGAATTCTCTCATGTGCAACAAGAGATGATTTATCTGTAAAACATTTTCCACATTCTAAACATAAAAATGGCTTCTCTCCTGTGTGAATTCTCTCATGTGTAACAAGAGATGATTTATCTGTAAAACATTTTCCACATTCTAAACATAAAAATGGCTTCTCTCCTGTGTGAATTCTCTCATGTGTAACAAGTTGAAATTTCCATGTAAAACATTTTCCACATTCTGAGCATGAAAATGGCTTCTCTCCTGTGTGAATTCTCTCATGTTTAACAAGAGATGATTTATTTGTAAAACATTTTCCACATTCTAACATAAAAATGGCTTCTCTCCTGTGTGAATTCTCTTATGTGTATCAAGATGTGATTTTTTACTAAAATATTTTCCACATTCTGAGCATGAAAATGGCTTCTCTCCTGTGTGAATTCTCTCATGTTTAACAAGACTTGATTTATGTGTAAAACATTTTCCACATTCTGAGCATGAAAATGGCTTCTCTCCTGTGTGAATTCTCTCATGTGTAACAAGAGATGATTCATCTGTAAAACATTTTCCACATTCTAAACATAAAAATGGCTTCTCTCCTGTGTGAATTCTGTCATGTTTAACAAGAGATGATTTATGTGTAAAACATTTTCCACATTCTGAACATGAAAATGGCTTATCTCCTGTGTGAATTCTCTCATGTGTAACAAGTTGAAATTTCTTTGTAAAACATTTTTCACACTCTGAACATGAAAACGGCTTCTCTCCTGTGTGAATTCTTACATGTCTAACAAGAAATGATTTTTGACTAAAACATTTTCCACATTCTGAACATGAAAATGGCTTCTCTCCTGTGTGAATTCTCTCATGTGTAGCAAGAAGTGATTTTTTACTAAAACATTTTTCACACTCTGAACATGAAAACGGCTTCTCTTCTGTGTGAATTCTTTCATGTATAACAAGATATGATTTTTGACTAAAACATTTTCCACATTCTGAACATGAAAATGGTTTCTCTCCTGTGTGAATTCTCTCATGTGTAACAAGAACTGATTTTTGACTAAAACATTTTCCACATTCTGAACAAGAAAATGGCTTCTCTCCTGTGTGAATTCTCTCATGTGTAGCAAGAAGTGATTTTTTACTAAAACATTTTTCACACTCTGAACATGAAAACGGTTTCTCTCCTGTGTGAATTCTTTCATGTGTAACAAGAAGTGATTTTTTACTAAAACATTTTCCACAATCTGAACATGAAAATGGCTTCTCTCCTGTGTGAATTCTGTCATGTTTAACAAGAGATGATTTATGTGTAAAACATTTTCCACATTCTGAACATGAAAATGGCTTCTCTCCTGTGTGAATTCTCTCATGTTTAACAAGAGATGATTTCTCTGTAAAACATTTTCCACATTCTGAACATGAAAATGGCTTCTCTCCTGTGTGAATTCTCTCATGTTTAACAAGAGATGATTTCTCTGTAAAACATTTTCCACATTCTGAACACGAAAATGGCTTCTCGCCTGTGTGAATTCTCTCATGAGCAACAAGAGATGATTTACGTGTAAAACATTTTCCACATTCTGAACATGAAAATGGCTTCTCTCCTGTGTGAATTATTTCATGTGTAACAAGAATTGATTTCTCTGTAAAACATTCCTCATATTCTAAACATGAAAATGGCTTCTTCTTTGTGGGAGTTCTTTTATTTTCCACACTTATTTCACAACTTTTATTTTTCTCAACAGTCTGTGATGAATTAGGACATTGTACATTAAAAGGATCCATGATTGAGATGTTGCCATGCTCTTCATATTGGACTTGTGCAATTCTACAATCATCTGCTTTAAAATCCAAACATGTGAGATGTCTTTTGGAGCTCCCGATACGGCCATCTGCCAAGAATAAATCTGATTTAATTTTTGAGCAAAATAACCTTAATACTTATATTTACCTAAATGTAAAACATTAAGAAAAGTAAACATAAAAAAGTTACATACAAATTGCAAGGTGTGTAGCAATGTTCTATTATTAACTCACTAAAGTGTAATTTGCATAATGTGATGATTCCACAAAGAATCAATTGTACTAATATTCATTCTCAGTCTTTGGCCAGTGCAATCATCAAATAAAACATTTGTGATTGGTTGCATAATTCATATGACAATAAAAATGATCATTGTCGACAGCACATCATCCCTTTTGTGTAAATTGAGGATATACTGCATTATTAAAAAAGCCATGAGATAAGGAAACAAATCATTATTGCTATATCAAAATGAAAGCTAATAAACCCCAATCAAATTCCTATATCATCAATCAGTGCTCATTGATGAAATTATACTCTCCTTGCAGCCACTCGATTTGATTCTTCAGGAGTCACCTCTCTGTGTTATAGCTCCATGCAACACCTCAATGACTTGAAGTGAGCGGCTGCAGGGAAATTATAACTTCAATTTCTCATGGTAGCCACTTTCCCAGTAAAACAGCCTAACATGCTTTAAATATTATTTACCTACAGATTACCAATATATCTACAGGTAAAGAGCGTTTTTGTAGCTGACAGGTTTTCTTTAAGGGTTCATTTACACAGGCAGATATTAGCATGTAACAAGCACTGACTCATGATCTCGGAATATTTTTTCTCTCTCTTGTTGAATGATAAATAATAATTGGCTTTTGGCTTCCATAGTGCATGTTTTAGTGTGTGCTGTGCAAATTATGCCTATTCTATACCACTGGCACCCCATCATCCATGTGACAGAGTGCAGGACTTGATCATATTGCGTAACTTGTGCCTAGAGAAATGCTCAGATGTCAGTACTACTGGGTGGTGTCCGTCTCACACAATCGATGACTGTTGCATGCAGAACAGAGGAGCCATATTGTCATGTATTAGGAAGTCATGGTCATGGAGAAAATATAAAGATGGATCAGGCCAAGCAATTTCCTGCTTTCTCTTATAATCTACTCCTGGCTGTGACTATGAGAAAATTGCGTTAAAACAGTTTTTTGAAGCTCCGGCTAGTTCAGTATATCAATAGGTTACTTAGGTTACATATTAATCCTGAAACCATAGCCATGATGGATATGATATTAAACACTAAACTAAATACTTTGCCCATAAAGTTTGATATGTAGCTTTGATAATCTATCATCCCAGTCTATTCTTCAATCCAGGGCTGGCATTATGGGCAGGCAGATCAGGCAGCTGTTTAGGGACCCTGCTCTTCCATGGGCCCTCAGCCAGTGGTGTGCCGCTATTATTGGCACACCATGTGGCTGCTTTGGGGCCCGTGTGTAAAAGGAGTCTTACATGCCGATATAGTTGAAAGCAGTGATGGAGGAGAGCATGTCAGATGACGTTCCATCTCCCATCACTCCCCCACTGCCTCTGACTCAGTGTGTGCCAGCTGAGGAGTTGAGATGCTCCACAGAAGCCAGAGCAGGGGGAATGAGAAGGAGAGGTAAGTATTGTGTGTGTATGCATTGTAGTGTGTGTGTGTCTTCTGCACTATACTTTTTGTGGGGGGAATGCACTATACTGTGGGTGTTGGGGACCACATTTTTCTGTGTGTGGGGGGGCAGCGCTATACTGTGTGTGTTGGGGACTGCACTATACAGGGTGTTGGGAGGCTGCACTATACTGTATGCTATTATTATTATTGTGTGGTTTGTGTGTTTATGAGGGAGCTGAATTATACTGTGTGTGAGGGGGGCTGAATTATACTGTGTGTGAGTGGGGCTGCAATATTCTCTGAGGGCACTGCATTGAACTTTTAGGGGGCTGCATTATACTCTGAAGAGGCTGCATCATGCTCTATGAGGGGACTACATTATACTCTATGATGATGGCTGCAGTATACTCTGAGGGGGCATTGTTGTACTCTATGAGGGGGGCTGTAGTATACTATGAGGGGTGCTGCATTTTACTATATGTACTATATAAGACCTGCCTTATACTGTATCGAGGACTATCTGTACCAATCATTCTTCCTCAGCCATGCGTTAGGGTAGGTTAACATGGTCAGTAAATGATACAGGTTGGACGCTGTGTACTTGTGCAGCATCCAGATGAAATAGCATAGTGGATCGGATTTCAAGAAATCCCATGCCCACTACGCGTGCATCGATGCCCGCAGCTCACCACGGAGACCGACATGAGTCACGTCTCTCCAGACTGCCGCATGTCTATTCATCTTGCGGAGACAGGAGCCTCAGCAAGGTAAATTTCACCTGTACAATGTATTGGATGCGGTGAATGAACACATGCGGAATCACCTACGTTCAATAGCCAGCAGTGGACATGTGCTGCATCCAAAGCGCTGCCAAGTACTGAACGTTGGAACATACACTAAAGAGGCCGGGAAAGAAGCATGGAACAACGTCAATATTTTTGATCACGCTCGTTTAGCTGCCTGAACTCAGTCCATGTAAATAAACAGAAATGTTTCTGTGTCATGGTGCAATATGTGAGCATTTGGGACACCACTTTAAACTTTACCCAGGGCCCTACTTTGTCTAATTTCAGCCCTGCTTTGATCCAAGTTATAGATACACAACCGGTCTTATTACATATTGCTATATTACATTTTCAGTCATACATAATCTGTATTTTAGCTGAATGGAGGAATCTATGGCAAAAAAGCTGGGAAAACACATAACATATAACTTCAAGCCTAAAATTTTCCGGTCCGGTGAATGAGGAGAAATTGACTCTGCTCTATTTAATGGTGACTCCTCACTGGGGCAGTTACCTGTAGGAACGTCCTATTTGTACCACTCATCATATTGCACATCGCGTTTTCCTTTCTCCATTATGGCTTCAGCTTTGATATTCTTCAGATATTTGCCTGGATGTCAAAGCTGTGAAAGTAATAATGTAACAGTCACAGACAGAAAGAAAACTCACGTGGAATGTTCTAGATGGAGGCTTTTACAACAAGTTCATGATGCACCTGAGCCGCCAAAAGATGCTGACATCTCTGCCTCCTATATCACTGGGGCTGCCTGCGTGTAGTGATAGAAGCAGGCGTCACTGTAAGTAACTGCATTATGGCAGTGATTTCCTTCATTATTTTGTCTTCAAATTTCAGATGCACTAGCATTTTTAAGTTTCCATAAATTGAGGAATATTTTGTCTGGAAATATTTTATTTTTGGGGCACATGCTATTTTTTGTGCGGTTGGAAGCAATTTTGCAGTTTTTTTTATGACATTCACTTCTGATATAAATGTCATGTTAGAAAAGTCATCCACCCTTTTTTTTATATTTACTTGCATCCTTCATGCCAATGCAGTTGAAAGCAATGGTGAAGAAGGGAGCGTCAGCCATCATTCTCCCTCTGCGCCTGTCATCTCAGTGCAGCAGGTTCAATAACATCTCTATTCCGCTCTCGTTGTGTTGACCAGTGAAGAGCTCCACAGTGCTCGCTGTGGAGAAGTGGGGCATCGGGGAAAGGTGAGTATTTATTTTTTTAATGTAGGGACCATTATACTATATGGAGGACTATGTGGGGCCATTACACTGTATGAAGGGCTATGTTGGAACATTATTCTGAATAGAGGACTATGTGGGTCAAATTATACTAGAGGGAGTGTAACGCTCACACTCTGACTGGTTGGCACGAGCGTAGGGGAGTTGTGGCCCTACTGTGCCACAAATCAGACTTCCCTGGAAGGGGCGTGACTAAGCAGCTACCTTGGTGTTCACTGGAGCCTCTGATGGTGAGGTCAGGCTTGTGCGGCATGGCTGAGACACTGGCAGGCAGGCTGAGACACTGACAGGTGGGCAAGACTGGCACTCTGGCAGGCGGACACAGCTGAGACACTGACAGACGGGCACGGCTGGCACTCTCGCAGGACAGGCAGACACGGCCAGTACTCTGGCAGGACAGGCGGACACAGCCGGTACTCTGGCAGGACAGGCGGACATGGCCGGTACTCTGGCAGGACAGGTACTGACTAGGTAGAGACCGGAATACAGGCAGGCATATGGAAAAAGGTAGGCATATGGGAAAAGGAAGGGACCTGTTCAGACTGGAGGGTATATGGGAACAGGTAGGAATATGACCAATAGGTTGCAGAATGGAAGTAGAGCAGAACCGCAAAAAGCGGATGCAAAGCAGAAAAACACAAGAGGCAGAGCTAAGAGCTGAAATGTAGGAGGCGGAGCTAAGAGCAGAAGCACAAGAGGCAGAGCTAAGAATAGAAACGTAGGAGGCGGAGCTAAGAGCAGAACTGCAGGAGGCAGAACTAAGAGCAGAGCTGAAGGAGGTGGAGCCAAGAGCAGAACCGATGGAGGTGGAGCCAAGAGCAGAGCTTCTGGAGGCGGAGCCATGAGCAAAACCACTGGAGGCGGAGCTAAGAGCCGAACTGCTGGAGGCAGAGCCAAGAGCAGAACTGCTGGAGGCGGATTCAAGAGCAGAAAGGCACAGAGCCACAGAATGCAGCGAGCATAAGAGCCACAGGTTGCGGCGGGCAGAGTAAAGCCGCAAGGTGCGCAGTAAAGCAAAACAGCAGAACCACGGGTTTTGCGGAAAGCAAAGCAGAGCCGCAAGGTGAGCAACAGAGCATAATAGAGCAGAGCCGCAAGTGCGCAGAACAGAGCAGAACCTCTGGTTTGCGGCGAGCAGAACAGAGAGGCGCAGAGCCACAGGTTGTGTCGGGCAGAGCAGGGAGTGGACACAAGGGAACGCACAGCTGAATGGGTTTGGCAAACAGGCAAGGAGACAACAGGAACAGACATAGACCAGAGTACAGACTAAGACAGACATGGTATCAAGAACTGGACAAGGATTCAGACCTGGGTATGCAGCCCCAGAAAGGCAGAGACAGGACAGGACCTGGCAGCTCAGTAGCAAGACACCAACTGAGGGAGAAAGTTGCTCAGGCATTCCCCTATGGTGGGCCTTAAGTACCTGAGACCTCTTGAAAATTGGCAGGGGGCACCTTAGGAGTGGGTGGGACAAGGGCAATGGCTGCTTATAAATATTCTGTGAGCTTTATCCTACATCGTCGTCTGTAATTGGTCCATCGTTTTATCTGCCTGCTGTTGGTATGATGATGCCGCAATAAAGGATTTTGTTGCACGGGACAGTTTGTGCCTATCTGCTTTCTTAATGGAAACACAGATTCTTATTATTTGAAAGTGACACCCGTAATCCCTGGTGTGTGTGCAGCTTCATTAACCTGAGGTCATACAGCTGTGCCTTTGTCATGCTTGGTATGTAATGTGGACTATGTGTGGCCATTATACTGTATGGAGGACTATGTGGAGTCATTACACTGTATGGATGACTATTTTGTGCCCATTATGTTGTATGCAGGACAATGAGGGGCCCATTATACTGTATAGAGGACTATGTGAGTCCATTGTACTGTATAGAGTACTATACAGAGTCATCACACTGTACTGAAGACTATTTGATTTCCATTATAATATATGTAGTAATATGTTGGGCCCGGACAACTATTTTGTATGGATGACTACGGAGGTTCCACTATACTGCATTGAGGACTATGTGGGCCTATAATACTGTGTGTATGGCTTTGTGGAGATCACAGTTGTGGCATCATACTGTGATGGGATCACCATACTTTGCTGGGGGAATTACCAACCTAGAGGAAAAGCTGTACAAATGTAATGAAATAGAACCACCTGGAACTAATAATGAAACACAATATCCCTCTCTAAACTACAATCCCTGCAGGAATCTGGTTTAAAAAATAAAAAAAATGTTTAGCTGCATTTAAAGGGAAGTTACCAACCTAGACGGAATCCTGTATGACTGTAATATATATACCATGTTTTCCGGCGTATAAGATGACTTTTTAACCCTTGAAAATCTTCTCAAAAGTTGGGAGTCGTCTTATGCGCTGGGTGTCGTCTTACACGGTGAGTGTGTGGCTCTGCGGTCGCCGCATATGGTGCGGGGAGCGGTCCCGATGACAAGGTGCCTCACCGAGAAGGTGTAAGTGAATCAAGCCCATCCTTTTATCCCATTACCTCCTTCTTTCCCCCGTCTGTCCCACCCTTCTCTGCCTCTCTAGTCTCCGGAGGATGGAAATGAAGCCGCTCCTTCTCTTTCACCTGTCTGGCCCACCCTTCTCTGCCTTTCGAATCTTGCGGGGATGGAAGTGATGCGGCTCAGGTGCGCATGTGCCGCTACTCTTCCATTCCGGCAAGATTTGAGAGGCAGAGAAGAGCGGGCCAGATGGGTGAAAGAAGGAGCGGCTTCATTTCCATTCTCCAGAGACTTGAGAGGCAGAGAAGGGCGGGCCAGAAGGGTGAAAGAAGGAGGTAATAGGATACAGAGACTGGCTTGATTCCCTTACACTTTCCTGGTGAGTCACTAAGTCATCGGGACTGCTCCCCGCACCATATGCGGCGACCGCAGAGCTCAGCACACACCATATAGGACGACACCTGGCATATAAGGTGACCCCCCGACTTATACGGCGACTATATCCCAAACTCTATATTTTAAATGGAAAAGTTGTGGGTCATCTTTTACACCCAGTCATCTTATAAGCCAGAAAATACAGTATATTGGTATAGAAACATGTGGAACTAATAATGAAATACAACATTGTCTATATACTGTATTTTGAAGGAGAGGGGGGTATTGATGAACTCTTCACCTAGCTAGTTTATACAATTTTTCAATGTAAATAACACAAAAATCCCCTGTTACTATCTGGTGAATTGGAAATATTATTTAGGGTACGTGTCCCCAATCAGGAATAGCAGAATTTTGGACACGGAGCATCTGCGCTGCATCCAAACGCTGCGTTCTGCATTGCAAGCACAGTGATTGTGATTTATAGAAATTCCATGCCCTCTGTGCTTCTATATAGTGCTGCGTAAACTCACCCACAGAGCCGGTCTATGAACCGCAGCACGTCAATCATTCTCTGCGTAGTTTCACCCATAGTCATTCATTAGATGCGGTAAATGCGCACGGTTCAGTGAACACATGTGCATTTACCTGCTTGATTAGATCGAAGCGTTTTGGAAGCAGTGAAAATACGCTATGTCCAAAACGCTGCTATTTCCTGATCATGGGCACATAGCCTTAAAAGCTCAAGAATATGCTTTTTCAAAGACCTTGTAGTGCTCCCTACATATAACATCACATTCCGAGCATCAGATAATGTAGACTATATGATCGAGTTACAATTCATGTGATCTTGAATATCAAATGATTGAGAGCCATTCCATTTTGAAAATGTCTATGAGGGAACCACATATTTGTACATTTTAAAGGGATTATGACCAAATCTAAAAACCCTACTAATATGTAGCCATGTTTTTCGAGGATGTTTATAGGGAAGGTGCCACAATTTAGATTTTTTTTAAATTAATTATTATTGATTTTAAAATCAATTATTTTTCATACAAAATTAAATCCACTAATTTAAGAGTTCTTTTTATTTATTCATTTTTCTTTCAGCCACTGGGGGCTGCCATTTGCATTTCCTGGTGTATAAGTGTCTGAGCATGACACTTACACACCTCAAATATGGCAGCCCCTGTACATAGGAGTCTGTGGTCGCTTTTCATGAGTGCCTCCAGCTATGACCTAGGCATGGCCCTTTGGCTGTCCAGGTCAGAACTTTGGGACGTTTCAAAGCCATTTTTTTTGGTGTGCTGGGAGGGTAGAGGCTAGAATGGAGTCTCTCCTGTGAAGAGATGAAGTCACAGGAAGAGGTGTGGCCTCCTCTATCCAGTGCAGAGACTCCATAACAGGAAGTAACCATGAGGCTTGTGTGTGCAGAAATTTCTGAGAGGACTGAGGGGCTGCACAATGGAGCTGTGTGCAGATGGGAATGAGGACATAGGTCTAAGTGTGAGGAGTCTGTGGATGTATCTTGGGTGCAAAGAAACATGGATGATGTTAATATATGGGGCTGCATCTTGGAGGGTTCCATAGGGAAATGGGTGCTGCCATACTGCCCACATTTCAAGATAAGAAAGAGGGACAGATCATGCAGTGTGCTACAGTCTCCATGGCAAACTTTAGCCACACCCTTGGTCACACCCCAATCATTGCCCAGAGGGATGGTGGCAGTGAGGGAAATTCAGCAGGAGCTCGAGACTGCAGGGCATAGACCCAAATCTGGGACTGTCTGCTGTATCCAGGACAGTTGGGATTAGAGATGAGTGGTTGGGTTCACGGCTCTCTGGTCCAGGGTGCAAGGCAGTGGTACCTAGTGGCTGGCGAGAGGCAAATCTCTTACCATCCGGTGTTCCAGGAACAGTTTTTAATTAGCCAGAGCTGGCGCGATGTTATCTGTGCGTCCTGCTCATCTCTACTTGAGACCTGTAGATTTATTTTTTGTTCCGTCATTCACAGTCGGAGCCGCTAGAACTTTCTCTTTTTTATGTAGTGTCACTTTATGACATCTGGCTTTTTTGTGCCTGTAAGGCCATGTTCACACATTGCAAAAATACTGTGTTTTTTGTTTTCTGCAGATGTCCACACCAAACTACACAATAGCAATCTTCTCCTCCTCATTTGATGCGTTCTTGGTGCAGATACGAAACCGCGTTAATGTACTTTCTATAGAACAGAAAAGTTTTGATTCTGTACTTAAAAACGTTACTGCAGTTGTTTACATGCATTTTTTTTAGGCTCCACATAGAACAGAGAAAAAAAAGCGCAGAAACTGCAGAGTTCAGCAACGTCATGACACGCAGAGGGGGGGCAGTTTTCATGAAGTCACTTCCACTTTGCTTGGACAGGTAAACAAAACAGAATTTATGTGTAAAAAATCAGCAGAAAAAATGCAGCATTTACGCTACATATCAACATGGTCTAATTTTCGAAGGAAAGTGGAGGTGATTCCATGAAATCTCCGACCCCTGTGGACTGAAGGCTGAACCTTGGAGTTTTGGTGCATTTTTTCTCTACAGGCTTCTTCTTAAAAAGCACATGAAGAAAAATGCTGTTACATATTTAAGCACAGAATCAAAGTTTTTCTGCACTGAAAAAAATATTAAAGACCCTGCTTCATCTTACTAACTGCTTCTTTTTCTACAATGCAGACTATTATAAAGTTTTATTATAATTCAGCACACAGTTTTTTACACTATTTAGTTTTATACATGAGGTATCTTTCAGTATGTGTGTATCGTAACCCCTTTCCCTTGAATATCCTGTACATGACGACCTTTTTCATTTTCCTTCTAGAGCTTATTGTTTCCTTTTCCCTTTGGTGCTTTTTTCTTAATAAACCATATTTTTCCTCCCCCCTTCTCTTCCATATCTGCCCCAAATCACATCAAATAAGCAGGAAAACGCAGAAAAGAAATGCATCACGCATGTAATAATCATATAAGATTGTTATTTCATTGTATGGTGTGGACACCTGCAGAAAAAAAGCAGCAGAAAGAATGCAGCATTTACGCTATGTGTGAACACTGTCTCAGCATTACAGTTTTATTACATTTTTATGTGTTTAATAGAGAAAAATATGAATCATGCCATTTTTATCTTCCAGATAAAATACCCCATAAGTAATCTGATTGGCGTGTTGTGAAGGTTGTTACGATTACAGGGACACCAAATATGTCCTTGTTATGTGCTGATTTATGTTTATCATTTAAAAAAAATTCATTCAAAAATTACATTTTTTTTCATTATCCCAGTGTTCTTCTTATTGTTAATGAATACAAGAGGAAGATAATAAATGACATATAGTAAAAAGTTAGATACAAATATCTTAAATTAAAAGAAAATAAACCAGAAACTGATCACTTACATTTTGTGTTTAGGATCCAGGGGAGGCAGAAACTGGGACAAGTCTTCAATTCGACTGACTCCAAGAAATAACCAACATCCAAAAGTCTTAAGGCCCCGTCACACACAGCGAGATCGCTAGCGAGATCGCTGCTGAGTCACAAGTTTTGTGACGCAACAGCGATCTCAGTAGCGATCTCGCTATGTGTGACACGTACCAGCGATCAGGCCCCTGCTGTGAGATCGCTGGTCGTGTCGGAATGGCCTGGGCCATTTTTTGATCGTTGAGGTCCCGCTGACATCGCTGAATCGGCGTGTGTGACGCCGATTCAGCGATGTCTTCGCTGGTAACCAGGGTAAACATCGGGTAACTAAGCGCAGGGCCGCGCTTAGTAACCCGATGTTTACCCTGGTTACCATCCTAAAAGTAAAAAAACAAACGCTACATACTTACCTACCGCTGTCTGTCCTCGGCGCTCTGCTTCTCTGGTCTGGCTGTGAGCGCTGGTCAGCCGGAAAGCAGAGCGGTGACGTCACCGCTCTGCTTTCCGGCCGCTGTGCTCACAGCCAGACCAGAGAAGCAGAGCACCGAGGACAGACAGCGGTAGGTAAGTATGTAGCGTTTGTTTTTTTTTACTTTAACGATGGTAACCAGGGTAAACATCGGGTTACTAAGCGCGGCCCTGCGCTTAGTTACCCGATGTTTACCCTGGTTACCGGGGACCTCGGGATCGTTGGTCGCTGGAGAGCGGTCTGTGTGACAGCTCTCCAGCGACCAAACAGCGACGCTGCAGCGATCCGGATCGTTGTCGGTATCGCTGCAGCGTCGCTATGTGTGATGGGGCCTTTACACACATTTTTAACACCTTGTCTGTTTGTTCCCATCCCCCATCCTGTGATGTCACCTCCAGACAGGGTCAGGATAATTGCATTCTATGGCTCTTTATGTTGATGTATCCTCCACCTGTGGGTTGTGATGTGTAAGGTCACAGAAAAGGAATTCCCAGACCCAATGTGAAAATAACAACCAGTCCACAGAGGAATCCTCCACAATAAACTCTATTCCTATCATTGGATGATATTTTCCATGAAACTTCACAGACAAAGGAGAGCTGAGGTCCAGTTTTTCCACTTACAATATTTACATATTACTCTTACATTAGAGACTGTTACATATTAACTGTCTGGAGTTCGTCTCATTAACATATCAATAGCCCATGGAATATCCCCCACAATAGTCCCATATGTATAAGTACTATTGTCACTTCTGTGCTGGGACCCCCTGGGGGTCTGTGGCTTTGTGTTGTAGGAGAGCCAGTGAAGAAGATGTGAATGGTTAACCTGTTACCAGGGGCAGACCCTCACAGCTTGGGGTCCCTGTGCAAGAAATGTGTCTGATCCCCCTCCTTTTATAGCGACAAAGATATATATATATATACAGCCACACATATACAGAAATCTATATTACATAGTCTTCTTTATTATGTATATTGCCGTCCCTTTCTGCACAGTGCCCTCTTTTGTTAATGTACAGCACCGTCCCTTACATATCGGATTATATAGAGCCCTTTCTTTATTGCATATCATCCTGTCTTGTTAGCTGTATAATGCAATAACAACAGATGGAGCATGTGAAAGCTTCTATTCTAATGGAGGAGCTGATGGACTGCTCGTCTGGTCACCGGCTGCTCCATCAGCAGTCATTTTATATTTAACAAGAGAGGGAACGGTGTAATAAAAGAGGGTGCTGTGAATAACAGAAATAGCAAGAATACACTATGTAAGAGACAGCACTGTACATAACAGCAGAGAGATGAACCATATATAACTAGAGAGGATGGTACGTAATAAGGGACAATGTTATAAATAATAAAAGAGAAAAGTATGTAAGTAAGGAGGGTGTTATACATAATAAGTGTGTGCAACACATACTAAGGGATCTATAATATAACGCTGGGAGCGTCACTCTGTCCGAAGCCTCTATAGACTGCGCAAGCGCTGGCGCAGTCTGGGCCTCACAGAGTGACGCTCCCGGGAGATCGCGGTGTGCGTTCACACTGAACGCACACCGCGATCTCTACCGCAGAAGCAGGGACCGCCAGGAGGGTGAGTATCGCCTATATTCACCTGTCCCCGTTCCATCGCTGAGCGGCGCCATCTTCCCGGTCTTCGGCCTGTGACCTTCAGTTCAGAGGGCGCGATGACGCGCTTAATGCGCGCCGGCGCCGCCCTCTGACTGAACAGTCACAGCCAGGAGACCGGGAAGATGGCGGCGCTCAGCGATGGAACGCCGGACAGGTGAGTATAGTAAGTGCTGGGGGGGCCTGAGCTGGCGGCGATACCGGCACCTGACCCCCACAGCGCGCCGGTGTCCCCGCCTGCTCAGGCCCCCCAGCACTCGGCGCCGAGCGGGTCAGAGGCAGTATGGGGACGCAGGATGGAGCAGCACATAAGGATGGGGACGCAGGATGGAGCAGCACATAAGGATGGGGACGCAGGATGGAGCAGCACATAAGGATGGGGACGCAGGATGGAGCAGCACATAAGGATGGGGACGCAGGATAGAGCAGCACATAAGGATGGGGACGCAGGATAGAGCAGCACATAAGGATGGGGACGCAGGATGGAGCAGCACATAAGGATGGGGACGCAGGATGGAGCAGCACATAAGGATGGGGACGCAGGATGGAGCAGCACATAAGGATGGGGACGCAGGATAGAGCAGCACATAAGGATGGGGACGCAGGATGGAGCAGCACATAAGGATGGGGACGCATTATGGAGCAGCACATAAGGATGGGGACGCAGGATAGAGCAGCACATAAGGATGGGGACGCAGGATGCAGCAGCACATAAGGATGGGGACGCAGGATGCAGCAGCACATAAGGATGGGGACGCAGGATGGAGCAGCACATAAGGATGGGGACGCAGGATAGAGCAGCACATAAGGATGGGGACGCAGGATGCAGCAGCACATAAGGATGGGGACGCAGGATGGAGCAGCACATGACAGGATGGGGACGCAGGATGGGAGCAGCGCATCACAGGATGGGGAACGCAGGATGGAGCAGCACATAAGGATGGGGACGCAGGATGGAGCAGCGCATGACAGGATGGGGACGCAGGATGGAGCAGCACATGACAGGATGGGGACGCAGGATGGAGCAGCGCATCACAGGATGGGGAACGCAGGATGGAGCAGCACATGACAGGATGGGGACGCAGGATGGAGCAGCGCATGACAGGATGGGGACGCAGGATGGAGCAGCACATGACAGGATGGGGACGCAGGATGGAGCAGCACATGACAGGATGGGGACGCAGGATGGAGCAGCGCATGACAGGATGGGGACGCAGGATGGAGCAGCACATGACAGGATGGGGACGCAGGATGGAGTAGCGCATGACAGGATGGGGACGCAGGATGGAGCAGCACATGACAGGATGGGGACGCAGGATGGAGCAGCACATACCAGGATGGAGACAATATACCAATATAAATGCTCGCCACCCGGGCGTAGAACGGGTTCAATAGCTAGTTAAAATATAAAGTGATAAGCAGCACTGTGTCCCCCGTTAACTATAATCTCTGACTCACAATAATATATATTATTCAGTCTGTGACTCTCTCCAATTACCTGTAAGGCTATGTGCACATGGAATATATACAAGGTTTTACAGTACAGGAAAAGTGGATGAAATCCCTGAAGTCTCATGCACACTCTGCTTTTTTTTTCCTTGCAGATTTGCAGTGGATTAAAATATGCATAATGTCAATTCTTGCAGAGTATTTGGCACATTAGATTTTGCACATCCTCTTTTGTGAGTTCATTCACACATAGTAGAGTGTCCGGCTCATACTCTTGAAATTGATGCACATCAGAACACATGTTGGCTCTGTTGGCACCATTATAGTCTATTGCCCCATCAGCGACCACGTCTGAATCCCGTTTTGCTGGGGGTTCAGATGGAATCCCCGATGGGAACCCTGAAAATGAGCAAGAACACAATGTGAAAGGGACCTAAGAATCTTTTTCAGTAGATGATCATATTAAAATAGCTTAGAAAAAAACTTATTAAAGAGGTTAACTTGGGTAGAATGTTGGGCCCTTATTACATATTACAAATAGATAATTTAAGGGTCTTGCCCCTCGGTTTGGTCCCAAAAAAGGTCAGAAAATTTTATTTGATCCACTATTTGTCATATCCTAAAGGGGTATCGATAAATGATGATATTGATGAATCCTTGTCAAGTGTTTCTTACACATCACTTGTTGAGGCAGTAAAATTGGTCCAGCAGGCGGGTCAGGGTGTTTTATTTTCAAAGGTGAATGTTGACTCTGTATTCCGCCTCCTGCCAATACATCCCGGATTATGTTGAATCCTTATAGGCTGCTCCACGTCATGTGCTTATTTTGAGGCTTTTAGAAAATGTTTTCATTTTTTTGAGAGAGGTCCAATGAGAACTTCTACCATGGGGTCCATGATTTCTATGTACACCCCTGGGCTAAGCTCCTGAACTCGCTCCATACAAGTACATCCTTCTAGTGAGATAATTACATCAAGGTGCATGAAGGTGTTAAATTCACTTGTCTGTTCATAAAAGACAAATGGAATTTCCTCGCCCAGATGTGAACGAGCCCGTTAAATGTAGTAAGTGTCCACCAAACATATGAATGTTTTACACATTACAATAAACAATTACATGCACACATCTTACAAAAATACAAATAATTTCATATGCACATACATAGACATACACACACAGTACGCATATATGCATTGTAGTGCAGCGGTGTCCATGCTGTGCAGTGATAAGGCAGTGACCCAAGCAAGTTCAAAGCAAAACGTTTTTAATGTCCAAAAAACTCACACAGTGCACAGCACAATGTATCCTCCGGATCGCAGCCGGGAAATCAAAGACAGTCCAGGATCGGTTGCTGTGAACTATGGGCCACTTATAAGATCTGGGCTGGGCCCAACCAGCTTCCGTTTCAAAAATAAACACCAATACCTGGTATTCCTGAACAATTCCTTGGTCAAATAACTTGACCAAGTTCACACTTTTATTCTGCCTTGTAACTCACAGGCAACCTGTTGTGACCACAAGGCCCTCCAGCGGATCTAATACGCTTCTGAACGCATGCTGGAGGGACACATAGCGACCCTCGCAAATCACCGCAGTCGCTGTCTCACAGCACACATGAATATATAAAGACATATACACATACAGTACGCAGGCATATACACATACAGTACCCTGACATACGCAACACATGGTTCACAGACTTGCACACAGAGAAAACAGACATGTACACATATAATATGCAGATGTCCACACATACACAAACATGCATTCACAGACATGCACACACAATATGCAGACATGTACACATTTGCAGACATACACTCGATACTGCTCTCATATGGTATGCAGACATGCACACACACACAGACATGTACAAACAGGGTACACAGATGACACATTTCCTTTGTATTTTAGGCAAAATATATGTTTTTTTTATCGTTAACATTTTAAAAATCACATATTATAGCATTTCAGATTTAAGCTGTGTTATTTGCATGTGTGTGCATGTGCAGTGTAGTATTTTCTCTGTTAATCTATTTGTAGTTTATGTAACTGTATAGGCTGTATTATTTTTTTCCCTTTGCAAAATCTGCATCTGCAAATGGATTAAATATAAAATTTAACAGATCTGTTCCTTTTATTCTGTAAACAGCACCCCGAAGCCATACACTACCAGAACTAGGCGTCAAGTCAGCCTGTATAAAAAAAAACGACTGGTGGTGGCAATGATTAGTTCTTGGGTTATCGTGGAGCAAGCCATTAGAGATGAGCAAAACTTTCAAGGTTCGGTTCGGTTTCGATCCCGATGTTCGCCAAATATGTTTGCCGAACGATTCATTCAACATACCGGAACCCCATTGAATTCAATAGGAGGAAAAACTGTTATGTTTGCTAATGACAGGTGTTATGAAGGCAATCCAGAGACACAGTGTGCTAGCGATCAGAGCGCACACAGTGATCTGACAAATACCCAAAAATACAAGAACGAGCTCTGAGACGTGGAAACTCTGTAGACTGCACACCTGATCCTATCCTAAACACAACTAAAAGCGGCTGTGGATTGCGCCTAACAACTACCTATGCAACTCGGCACAGCCTAAGAAACTAGCTAGCCTGAAGATAGAAAAATAGGCCTGACTTGCCCCAGAGAAATTCCCCAAAGGAAAAGGCAGCCCCCCACATATAATGACTGTGAGTAAGATGAAAAGACAAAACGTAGGGATGAAATAGATTCAGCAAAGTGGGGCCCGATATTCTAGGACAGAGCGAGGACAGTAAAGCGAACTTTGCAGTCTACAAAAAACCCTAAAGCAAAAACCACGCAAAGGGGGCAAAAAAACCCACCGTGCCGAACTAACGGCACGGCGGTACACCCTTTGCGTCTCAGAGCTTCCAGCAAAACAAAAGACAAGCTGGACAGAAAAAAAAGCAACAAAATAGCAAAAAGCACTTAGCTATACAGAGCAGCAGGTCACAGGAACAATCAGGAGAAGCTCAGATCCAACACTGAAACATTGACAAGGAGCAAGGATAGCAGCATCAGGCGGAGTTAAGTAATGAAGCAGTTAACGAGCTCACCAGAACACCTGAGGGAGGAAGCTCAGAAGCTGCAGTACCACTTGTGACCACAGGAGTGAATTCAGCCACAGAATTCACAACAGTACCCCCCCCTTGAGGAGGGGTCACCGAACCCTCACCAGAGCCCCCAGGCCGACCAGGATGAGCCGCATGAAAGGCACGAACAAGATCGGGAGCATGAACATCAGAAGCAAAAACCCAGGAATTATCTTCCTGAGCATAACCCTTCCATTTAAACAGATACTGGAGTTTCCGTCTAGAAACACGAGAATCCAAAATCTTCTCCACAATATACTCCAATTCCCCCTCCACCAAAACCGGGGCAGGAGGCTCAACAGATGGAACCATAGGTGCCACGTATCTCCGCAACAACGACCTATGGAATACATTATGTATGGAAAAGGAGTCTGGGAGGGTCAAACGAAAAGACACAGGATTGAGAACCTCAGAAATCCTATACGGACCAATAAAACGAGGTTTAAATTTAGGAGAGGAAACCTTCATAGGAATATGACGAGAAGATAACCAAACCAGATCCCCAACACGAAGTCGGGGACCCACACGGCGTCTGCGATTAGCGAAAAGTTGAGCTTTCTCCTGGGACAAGGTCAAATTGTCCACTACCTGAGTCCAGATCTGCTGCAACCTATCCACCACAGAATCCACACCAGGACAGTCCGAAGACTCAACCTGTCCTGAAGAGAAACGAGGATGGAACCCAGAATTGCAAAAAAATGGAGAAACCAAGGTAGCCGAGCTGGCCCGATTATTAAGGGCGAACTCAGCCAACGGCAAAAAGGACACCCAATCATCCTGGTCTGCAGAAACAAAACATCTCAGATATGTTTCCAAGGTCTGATTGGTTCGTTCGGTCTGGCCATTAGTCTGAGGATGGAAAGCCGAGGAAAAGGATAGGTCAATGCCCATCCTACCACAAAAGGCTCGCCAAAACCTTGAAACAAACTGGGAACCTCTGTCAGAAACAATATTCTCAGGAATGCCATGCAACCGAACCACATGCTGAAAGAACAAAGGTACCAAATCAGAGGAGGAAGGCAATTTAGCCATGGGCACCAGATGGACCATTTTAGAAAAGCGATCACAGACCACCCAAATGACTGACATCTTTTGAGAAACGGGAAGGTCAGAAATGAAATCCATCGAAATATGTGTCCAAGGCCTCTTTGGGACCGGCAAGGGCAAAAGCAACCCACTGGCACGAGAACAGCAGGGCTTAGCCCTAGCACAAATCCCACAGGACTACACAAAAGTACGTACATCCCGTGACAGAGATGGCCACCAGAAGGATCTAGCCACTAACTCTCTGGTACCAAAGATTCCAGGATGACCAGCCAACACCGAACAATGAAGTTCAGAGATAAGTTTATTAGTCCACCTATCAGGGACGAACAGTTTCTCCGCTGGACAACGATCAGGTTTATTCACCTGAAATTTTTGCAGCACCCGCCGCAAATCAGGGGAGATGGCAGACACAATGACTCCTTCCTTGAGGATACCCGCTGGCTCAGATAAACCCGGAGAGTCGGGCACAAAACTCCTAGACAGAGCATCCGCCTTCACATTTTTAGAGCCCGGAAGGTACGAAATCACAAAGTCGAAGCGGGCAAAAAATAACGACCAACGGGCCTGTCTAGGATTCAAGCGCTTGGCAGACTCGAGATAAGTCAAGTTCTTATGATCAGTCAATACCACCACGCGATGCTTAGCTCCTTCAAGCCAATGACGCCACTCCTCGAATGCCCACTTCATGGCCAGCAACTCTCGATTGCCCACATCATAATTACGCTCAGCGGGCGAAAACTTCCTGGAAAAGAAAGCACATGGTTTCATCACTGAGCAATCAGAACCTCTCTGTGACAAAACCGCCCCTGCTCCAATCTCAGAAGCATCAACCTCGACCTGGAACGGAAGAGAAACATCTGGCTGACACAACACAGGGGCAGAACAAAAACATGTCAGACTAACTTAATTTCCTTCTATCACAGAATCACTAACTGGGTTGGTCAGGGAAATGCTGTAGATATAGAATATCTTGACTTCAGCAAAGCATTTGACAAAGTTTCTCACACAATCCTTATTGAAAAAATGACTAAGTATGGAATGGACAAGGCAACAATTAGGTGGATTTATAACTGGCTTATTGATTGGACCCAAAGAGTGGTCGTAAATGGCTGCACATTCAGTTGGAAGAATGTCTCAAATGGGGTACCACAAGGCTCTGTCCTGGGCCCTGTTCAACATCTTTGTCAATGATTTAGATTAAGGAATTGAGGGTAAACTGATTAAATTTGCTGATGACACAAAGCTAGGAGGGATAGCTAATACTAGAGAAGAGAGAGAGGATTCAAAAAGATATAAATAAACTGGAGCAGTAGGCAGCAACTAACAGAATGGTTTTTAACAGGAAAAAATGGAAAGTACTACATTTTGGCAATAAAAATGAAAAAAGCATATACAGAATGTGAGGAATAGGGCTAAGCAACAGCACACGTGAAAACGACTTGGGTATACTAGTAGATTACAGACTGAATGTGACGTCAGAGCAAGACGATAAGAGAGTTGACCCTCTGGGTCACGGTACTGACGCACCCGGGGGCGAGCGAACCCTGAGATGAAAACCCCTATACAGGGATAGTTGGGAGCAAGCCCGAGGGGGACAAGTACCGTAACAGCTGGTGCCAAGAGGGACGGCTCTAAAGGAAGACAGGAGAGGGAGGATGGGAGAAGACAAACAGAACAGTGGGAAAATGGAAGCGGGAAAAAACAAGGAACGGATAACAGGAGGCAGGACAAAAACAAAGGAGAAGACAGGGGTAAATAAGAGAAAAAGCCTGCAATAGCAGACCAGGCAGGAACGGAAAGAAACCGAACCAAACGGGACTAGAAACAGTGTACGAACTGCACACAATAATCAGGCGCCTCCATTAAGGAGGAGACGCCTGATATAGCCAGAGAAAGTACCTGATAGGAGGACCAGAAGCGCGGAAGGGGTTAAGAGGAAGAATGAGCGCGCGCCCGCGTCCTAAGGCGCATGTGTGGAGCAGGCACAGGACGGGAGAAGAAGGAAGCGCAGACACCACGCCGGAACCCCCGAGCAGCAGGAGGAGGAACCGGGAAACCAGCGCAATGCTGAGAACGGCAAGCGGAGATGCCACGAGAGGAGGCGGCAGGAGCAGCGGCCGCAGCGCCAGGGAGAGCCGGTATGACACTGAACATGAGCCAACAGTGTGATGCAGCAGCAGCAAAAAAGGCAAATGCAATTCTTTGATGTATTAACAGTAGCATACAATCTAGATCACGCAAAGTCATTATTGGCCTCTACTCCTCTTTGGTCAGACCTCATGTGGAATACTGTGTCCAGTTTTGGGCACCACATTTTAAAAAAGACATCAACAAACTGGAGCAAGTGCAGAGAAGAGCAACCAGAATGGTGACCGGTCTACAAACCATGTCCTATGAAGGAGGTTTACAGGATTTGGGAATGTTCAGCTTGCAAAAAAAGAGACTGAGAGGAAACTTAATAGCTGTCTACAAATATCTCAAGGGCTGTCACATTGTAGAAGGATCATCCTTTTTCTCATTTGCACAAGGAAAGACTAGAAGCAATGGGATGAAACTTAAATGGAGGAGACACAGATTAGATATTAGAAAAATCTTTTTGACAGTTAGGGTGCTCAATGAGTGGAACAGGCTGCCACGAGAGTTGGCAAGTTCTCCTTCAACAGAAGTCTTCAAACAGAGGCTGGACAGACATCTGTCTGGGATGATTTAGTGAATCCTGCTTTGAGCAGGGGGTTGGAACAGATGACCCAGGAGGTGCATTCCAACTCTACCATTCTATGATTCTATGATTCTATGAGGTTTACACCGGACCCTCACCCACCTCATCTTAATTTAAATGTAAAGCTGTAAATGCTGGCCCAGACCCTGATACCTCATGCATGGCCCATGTCTGACTGCTGCTGTGCCATTATCAAATTTATACTGTGGGTCAATTGGTACCACTTTTCCTGGTGTTTGCCCCTAATTTTTGGAAATGTTTGGACTCCAAGTTGGATCTCCTTGATGTGTGTTGTCTGAATTTGGCAGGGCTTTTAGAGCGCCAGGCCTACACCAGTCACTCATCTACCTGTTACTGATCAATGTCTAAGCTAAAAATGCTGGTCCAAGCCCTGTCCCATGCATCCATGCTGCGCAATTATACTATTTGTACTCTTGGTCAATAGATGCCACTTTTCTTTGTGTCTGCCTCTAATTTGAGCTGTTTTGGCAGCTTTTTGGCCCAACAATATGCGTTTGGTTTTGCCTCCCATTGTATTTATTGGGGTTTGGATTTGGTCAACCAACTGTTTGGTGAACATCGGGAACCAAATCAAACCTTGAAAGGTTTGTTCATCTCTAATTAAGACCTGTATATAGTATGGTCAAAAGGTGTAAACACGATTCTTGCAGCCTCACTTTTTCACAATGATGAAATAAAGATTAAAATTATTATGATACCAACAGCTTTTTTCTTCACATTGCGGCTGTTTAATCATTTAAAAATGCCAATCAGCAATCTCTAGACGTTGACTGTGTATCACAGCTGGCATCTGCCAGCTCAGATACTCAGAAGCTATATCTGAGATTTATACAACTGGAAGTTTCTCCTAATGTTTTTCTTAATATCTGACAATCCAGAATAATTGATCCACTTGCATCATTACCAGATTACGAGAATTAGACCACTGGGTATTTGTCATAATTATTCATTTTTACTATTTTCAATTGGAACCTGAAAACCCTGCACCTGCATCCTCCTTTCCATGCTGTACATGCTGTATCTTCAGCAGGAGGATGCCCTTTACTGGCAGGGAATTATGTACCCGGATAACCCGATTGACACTGAACTGCTGGAGTCTATGGATACACAGAAGTGATTATACAGCAGAAGAGGGGCAATGAACTGAAGATCGTCCTGGGCAAACATTGCATATCTGGTTAAGGTCCGCAAACTCATCCCTTTATTCATCAGGGTGCACTGAGGTTTTTTTTTACCACCAACCCCTTTCCAAGCTGGTTGCACTCATTATATGTGACCACTAGTGTCCAGCCAATGCAGACCACGTGGCCGTTATGGGGCCAGTGATGCGGGGATGGCCTAATGGCAGCGACCATACTAGGCCCTTCGCTCAACATTGTACTTTCATATGTATCGGCATCCTGAATGCGTTACAGTTTAAAACAATGATGGCTACCCCACCATCTTCCTTCCCTTATATTAGTATTAATTTTATTGTTTTGCATTGTTTTGTATTGTATTACAAAAATTTCAATAAAAATTCAGTTGAGAAAAACACAATGATGGTAGAGAGAGCGTCAGCATTTGTGGCCTTAAATAGTATATTGAAGACAATATAGTGGTGATTATACCATATGGAATGCAATGTGGGCCCATTATACTGTCAGAGGACTATGTGGGGCCCATTATACTGACTATAGGACCCATTATGCTACATGGAAGGCAATGTGAGGCCCATTATATTTTATGGAATGCAAGGTAGGGCCCATTATACTGAATGGAATGCTATCTGGGGCTCATTATACTATATGGAAGATTATGTGATGTGGGACCTATTAGTATTTTTTGCTATGGGGCTCCATGATTTCTATGTAAGCCCCTTTATGTAACTGACCCATTATAACTGTATAGGAGGAATGGCGGTAACACTAAGGTCTGGAACCAATAATAGATCAGGAGTGTTATATATTGTGGTGTCTATGGAGGTTATATGTACACACAAGGCAGCAGAACCAAGCTAGAAGAGCCAATATATCTAATCATATGATGTGTAATACTGTTTTTGTTAGCTGTGTATCCCATGATTTCATTTGTGATTCTTTCTGCTGATCTACTGTATCTAATCCTATCGTGATACTTTCTGCTGAGATGTGTATCTAATCCCCTGATGTGTGATACTGTCTGCTCAGCGATGTATCTAATACCATCATGTGTGATACTGTCTACTGGCCACTGTAGCTAATCCTATTTTAATACTGTCTGCTGAGCTGTGTATCTCTAATCTAATCATGTGTGATCCTGTCTGCTCAGTCACTATATCTAATCACATGTGATATTCTCTTCTTAACTAATCATTCTAATCCAATCATGAGTGATACAATCTGCTGAGGCGTGTATACAATGCAAGCACCCATGATACTGTGTGCTGAACTGTGTATTTAATCCTATCAAGTGTGATTCTCACTGATGAGCTGCTGTATCTAATCATATGTGTGATAGTGCCGGCTAAACTATGTCTATTCTTGTGAGATATTGTCTTCTGAGCTATGTATCTAATCCTATAATGTGTGATACTGACTGTTCATCTGCTGTATCTAATCCCATTGTGAGTGAAATTGTCTTCTGAGCTCTGTATCTGATCCAATTATGTGTGAATCCATCCGCTGAGTCATTGTATCACATATGAGTACGTGTGATACCATATGCTGAGCTGTTATCTAATATGATCATGTGTGATATCATCTTCTAAGCCACAATATCTAATCCGACATGTGTGATACCTTCTGCTGAATTTATATGAAATATTTTAACCCCTTCCCAGCATATCAGCTTCCTTGCCTAGATGCAGGCTCAGCACCTGAGCCTGAATTTTTGCAACCATATGATGGCTGTGTTATTCAGTCATCATCTGCCTCTAACAGCAGCGGGTAGAGAGGAGATCTGTACGCGGCTCTTAACCTCTTGAATGCCACTGTCATTCTCTGGCAGCAGCAATTACAGTACATAGCCCAGGGGTGCACTGTTCAAACCAATTATCACCCGAATCTACCTATGCAATTGCCATGATAGTTGGAGGTGTGATGATGCTCCTTTAGATACTTAGCCCGTGGCAAGCATTTATAGTAATAAACCCTGATGTTTGCTATTCACAATAATACTTTAATCAATACAAAGAAGAAAGGCTTGCGGCACTCACCACGTTGAGAAGGATATCAAAGTTCTTTTATTTCATCTGTGCGACAAAAAACTTTGATGGGCATATGCAGGCATGGGAGGCATGTGGGGAGTGCAAGGGTGGATGATGGCCGTTTCGCGTTAATCACTTCAACAGGTCCGTTTTTTCTTTGCTGAACACCGAAGACCAGTTGAATATGCTGTGTATACATTTAGTTTACTTAAAGGATCCGGCATTAAATGCAAAGTGTGAATAAGACCATTCTGGTGCAGTTCACCTTTTTCTCTATCTTAAAGACAATAATAATTTCGTACAAGCAACTGTCTGATGGTTTATTCCAGAGGGGACGACAAAAAAAATCTGAAAAATGTTTTTCAAAATAACAATTTGAACCACCTTTCTTTTCTACCATTAAAAATAGAAAAATAAAAAAATACTCATGTGGTAATTTCACATCTGTAAATGTCTGATCAATCAAATTATAAAATTGATTAATCTGTAATGTGTAAATGCCATACAAAAAAAATATAAAAATGCCAGAACTTTAACTTGTCGTCTGCTGCAACATAAAACACAAAAATGCTATAAGCAACCAAAACAAAATGGTATAAATAAAAAAGTCAGCTCAGGGTGCACACAACTCTAAGTCTGCACACAGCTGCATGCATTGGAAAATGACGATAATAACCCCACAGCTGCCTATACTCAGTCTGATGCCTCACAGCCCCCATCACTGTATATAAGTGGCAACTAGAACCCTCCCACACAGCATGATATAGTTAGTGGCCCAAACACAGTTAATAATGGTCCTCACGTTTCCTCCACCAAGTATGATTGTAACCCCTACAGCTCCAACCCATGCAAAATGATGGCCCCTCCCACAGTATGATAATTGCCCCTCCGCATATTATAATAATATTCTCCACAGTCCCCCAACACACTAGGGGTACCCTGATGAAGGAATACGTCCTATTCCGAAACGCGTAGGAAATTGGTCCACGACGCTATCCATAGCAAGTCACGTGAGCAATCACATGACTGTGACGTCACGCAGGGTCCTCCAGAGGCAGAGAACCGAGAGCTATACAACAGCGCTTAGTCGCTGTTAGTAGTGGGCGAGCACAGGGCTGGTTGCCGCCGGCCGGGCCACTGCCTGGAGCCCGCTCACGGGAAAGCGGAAGAAGAAATAAACTGCACTGAAGCCGCACTCTTCCACATTTTGGACTTGTATAAAGATTGACTAAAGGGAACTGAGGACCTTACTGTTTGTACTGCACCAGGTAAAAATCTAAAGTTTTTCTAACTGACAGTTTACATCGCTCAGAACCTCTTTTGTTATTTGGACAATGTTGTGCTCCATGGCGGAGCTATTTTAAACAAACACAAATTTATTTTTAAATAGTTTTTAAAGCCATATAAAAGGTGCAAACACTCAGTTTTTTTTTCTTTTTTGGAGGGACTTAGGGGTCATAAAACTACAGAACCCAGTGCGGATTGTTTATATATATATTTGTTTATAGCTACTAATACAGAGGGGTGGCACTGTATTTGTATCCGCTGCAGGATTCAGAGTTTCTGAAGCGCTACTGGTGTCTTTAATTTTATCCTAATTGTGCAAATTGTCTCTTCAGAGAGGAAGAGAACTAAAATTCTAGTGCCACCTATTGGAAGTAGCAATCTTACAAGTCAATGTTGACCCTTTAACGAGCCATGTCACATGACTTAGGATAATAGCCAAATATTATGCTGAAATACAGTAGAAGACATAAGGTAAATGTTTTAACTTTCTTATGTAGTATAACTATGCAGTTTACAGGTATAGACATTCAAAGTTGGATTATTGCAAATGTTTATTAATTAAATGTATTACTAAAATGAAATATAACATATCAGGAAAACAAATACTCAGAATAACTGGAATGTGGGACATTCCATCATTATTATCACAAAGTAACACATGTCAGATTTGAAAAAACGGGGTTTGGTCACTAAAAGGTTAAAATGCATTCTTCCCAATATGAGTTCTCTGATGTCTAACAAGTTGAGATTCAGATGAAAAAAATATCCCACATTCTGAATATGAAAATGGCTTCTCTACTGTGTGAATTCTCTCATGCGTAACAACAGATGATTTCTTTGTAAAACATTTTCCACATTCTGAACAAGAAAACAGCTTCTCTCCTGTGTGAATTCTCTCATGTGTAACAAGAAGTGATTTTTGACTAAAACATTGTCCACATTCTCAACATGAAAATGGCTTATCTCTTTTGTGAATTCTCTCATGGGTAATACGAGCTGATATGACTGTAAAACATTTTCCACATTCTGAGCATGAAAATGGCTTCTCTCCTTTGTGAATTCTGTCATGTGTAACAAGAGTTGATTTATTTGTAAAACATTTTCCACATACTGAACAGGAAAATGGCTTCTCTCCTGTGTGAATTCTCTCATGAGCAACAAGAGATGATTTCTGTGTAAAACATTTTCCACATTCTGAACATGAAAATGGCTTCTCTCCTGTGTGGTTTCTCTCATGTCTAACAAGCTGATATTTCTGTATAAAACATTTTCCACATTCTGAGCATGAAAATGGCTTCTCTTCTGTGTGAATTCTCTCATGAGCAACAAGAGATGATTTCTCTGTAAAACATTTTCCACATTCTGAACATGAAAATGGCTTCTCTCCTGTGTGAATTCTCTCATGTGTAAATAGAGTTGATTTGACTGTAAAACATTGTCCACATTCTGAGCATGAAAATGGCTTCTCTCCTGTGTGAATTCTGTCATGTTTAACAAGAGCTGATTTATCTGTAAAACATTTTCCACATTTTGAACAGTAAAATGGTTTCTCTCCTGTGTGAATTCTCTCATGAGCAACAAGATATGATTTCTCTGTAAAACATTTTCCACATTCTGAACATGAAAATGGCTTCTCTCCTGTGTGATTTCTCTCATGACTAACAAGATGAGACTTTTGTGTAAAACATTTTCCACATTCTGAGCATGAAAATGGCTTCTCTTCTGTGTGAATTCTGTCATGTTTAACAAGAGATGATTTATGTGTAAAACATTTTCCACATTCTGAACACGAAAATGGCTTCTCTCCTGTGTGAATTCTCTCATGAGCAACAAGACATGATTTCTGTGTAAAACATTTTCCACATTCTGAACATGAAAATGGCTTCTCTCCTGTGTGAATTCTTTCATGTGTAACAAGAGATAATTTTCGACTAAAACATTTTCCACATTCTGAGCATGAAAATGGCTTCTCTCCTGTGTGAATTCTCTCATGTGTAACAAGAATTGATTTCTCTGTAAAACATTCCTCATATTCTAAACATGAAAATAGCTTATTCCTTGTGGGAGTTCTTTTATTTTCCACACTTATTTCACGACTTTTATTTTTCTCAACAGTCTGTGATGAATTAGGACATTGTACTTTAAAAGGATCCATGACTGAGATGTTGCCATGCTTTTCATATTGGACTTGTGCAATGCTGCAATCATCTGCTTTAAAATCCAAACACGTGAGATGTCTTTCGGAGCTCCCGATACGGTCATCTGCCAAGAATAAATCTGATTTGATTTTTGAGCAAAATAATCTTAATACTTATATTTACTAAATGTAAAACATTAAGAAAAGTAAACATAAAAAAGTTACATACAAATTGCAAGGTGCGTAGCAATGTCCTATTATTAACTCACTAAAGTGTAATTTACATAATGTGATGATTTCACAGAGAATCAATTGTACTAATATTCATTCTCAGTCGTTGGCCAGTGCAATCATCAAATTAAACATTTGTGATTGGTTGCATAGTTTATATGACAATAAAAATAATCAATGTCAACCGCACATCATCCCTGTTGTGTAAATTGGGTATATACTGCATTATTAAACAAGCCATGAGATAAGGAAACAAATCATTATTGCTACTTCAAAATGAAAGCTAATAAGCCCCAATCAAATTCCTATATCATCAATCAGTGCTCGTTGATGAAATTATACTCTCCTTGCAGCCACTCAATTTCATTCTTCAGGAGAAGTATTGGGCTCTATGTTATGAAAGGCAATTCAGAATCACAATGGACATGGAGGTCAGAGCACATACAGTGATCTGACAATAACCCAAAATAATAGAACAAGCTCTGAGACGTGGGAACTCTGCAGACCGCAATCCCTAAGCCTATCAAACCACATTAAAGGTAGCCGTGGAGCGCTCCTGACCAGAACCTAGGCGCCTCGTCACAGCCTGAGAAACTAGCTAGTCCTGAAGATAGAAAAATAAGCCTACCTTGCCTCAGAGAAATTCCCCAAAGGAAAAGGCAGCCCCCCACATATAATGACTGTGAGTAAGATGAAAACACAAACATAGAGATGAAACAGATTAAGCAAAGTGAGGCCCGACTAGCTGAATAGAACGAGGATAGGGAAGATAACTTTGCGGTCAGCACAAAAACCTATAAATAACCATGCAGAGGGGACAAAAAGACCCTCCGCACCGACTAACGGTACGGAGGTGGTCCCTCTGCGTCTCAGAGCTTCCAGCAGGCAAGAAAAACCAATTAAGCAAGCTAGACAGAAAAATAGCAACAAAATAACAATAGCAAAACTTAGCTTTGCAGAGCAGCAGGCCACAGGAACGATCCAGGGAAAAAACAAGTCCTACACTGAAACATTGACAGGAAGCATGGATCAAAGCATCAGGTGGAGTTAAGTAGAGAAGAAGCTAACGAGCTCACCAGATCACCTGAGGGAGGAAACTCAGAAGCTGCAGTACCACTTTTCTCCACAAACGGAAGATCCCAGAGAGAATCAGCCGAAGTACCACTTGTGACCAAAGGAGTGAACTCTGCCACAGAATTCACAACAGTACCCCCCCCTTGAGGAGGGGTCACCGAACCCTCACCAGAGCCCCCAGGCCGACCAGGATGAGCCACATGAAAGGCACAAACAAGATCGGGAGCATGGACATCAGAGGCAAAAACCCAGGAATTATCTTCCTGAGCATAACCCTTCCATTTAACCAGATACTGGAGTTTCCGTCTTGAAACACGAGAATCCAAAATCTTCTCCACAATATACTCCAATTCCCCCTCCACCAAAACCGGGGCAGGAGGCTCAACAGATGGAACCATAGGTGCCACGTATCTCCGCAACAATGACCTATGGAATACGTTATGTATGGAAAAAGAATCTGGAAGGGTCAGACGAAAAGACACAGGGTTAAGAACCTCAGAAATCCTATACGGACCAATAAAACAAGGTTTAAACTTAGGAGAGGAAACCTTCATAGGAATATGACGAGAAGACAACCAAACCAGATCCCCAACACGAAGTCGGGGACCCACACGGCGTCTGCGATTAGCGAAAAGTTGAGCCTTCTCCTGGGACAAGGTCAAATTGTCCACCACCTGAGTCCAAATCTGCTGCAACCTGTCCACCACAGTATCCACACCAGGACAGTCCGAAGACAACCTGTCCAGAAGAGAAACGAGGATGGAACCCAGAATTGCCGAAAAACGGTGAAACCAAGGTAGCCGAGCTGGCCCGATTATTAAGGGCGAACTCAGCCAAAGGCAAAAAGGACACCCAGTCATCCTGATCAGCAGAAACAAAGCACCTCAGATATGTTTCCAAGGTCTGATTGGTTCGCTCGGTCTGGCCATTAGTCTGAGGATGGAAAGCCGAGGAAAAAGACAAGTCAATGCCCATCCTACCACAAAAGGCTCGCCAAAACCTCGAAACAAACTGGGAACCTCTGTCAGAAACAATATTCTCTGGAATGCCATACAAACGAACCACATACTGGAAGAACAAAGGCACCAAATAAGAGGAGGAAGGCAATTTAGACAAGGGTACCAGATGGACCATCTTAGAAAAGCGATCACAGACCACCCAAATGACTGACATCTTTTGAGAAACGGGAAGGTCAGAAATAAAATCCATAGAGATATGTGTCCAAGGCCTCTTCGGGACCGGCAAGGGCAAAAGCAACCCACTGGCACGAGAACAGCAGGGCTTAGCCCGAGCACAAATCCCACAGGACTGCACAAAAGTACGCACATCCCGCGACAGAGAGGGCCACCAAAAGGATCTAGCCACTAACTCTCTGGTACCAAAGATTCCAGGATGACCAGCCAACACCGAACAATGAAGTTCAGAGATAACTCTATTCGTCCACCTATCAGGGACAAACAGTTTCTCCGCTGGGCAACGATCAGGTTTATTAGCCTGAAATTTTTGCAGCACCCACCGCAAATCAGGGGAGATGGCAGACACAATAACTCCTTCCTTGAGGATACCCGCCGGCTCAGACAAACCCGGAGAGTCGGGTACAAAACTCCTAGACAGAGCATCCGCCTTCACATTTTTAGAGCCCGGAAGGTACGAAATCACAAAGTCAAAACGGGCAAAAAACAATGACCAACGAGCTTGTCTAGGATTCAAGCGCTTGGCAGACTCGAGATAAGTCAAGTTCTTATGATCAGTCAATACCACCACGCGATGCTTAGCTCCTTCAAGCCAATGACGCCACTCCTCGAATGCCCACTTCATGGCCAGCAACTCTCGGTTGCCCACATCATAATTTCGCTCAGCAGGCGAAAACTTCCTGGAAAAGAAAGCGCATGGTTTCATCACTGAGCAACCAGAACCTCTCTGTGACAAAACAGCCCCTGCTCCAATCTCAGAAGCATCAACCTCGACCTGGAACGGAAGAGAAACATCTGGTTGACACAACACAGGGGCAGAAGAAAAACGATGCTTCAACTCTTGAAAAGCTTCCACAGCAGCAGAAGACCAATTGACCACATCAGCACCCTTCTTGGTCAAATCGGTCAATGGTTTAGCAATACTAGAAAAATTGCAGATGAAGCGACGATAAAAATTAGCAAAGCCCAGGAACTTTTGCAGACTTTTCAGAGATGTCGGCTGAGTCCAATCATGGATGGCTTGGACCTTAACAGGATCCATCTCGATAGTAGAAGGGGAAAAGATGAACCCCAAAAATGAAACCTTCTGCACACCAAAGAGACACTTTGATCCCTTCACAAACAAAGAATTAGCACACAGGACCTGAAAAACCGTTCTGACCTGCTTCACATGAGACTCCCAATCATCCGAGAAGATCAAAATGTCATCCAAGTACACAATCAGGAATTTATCCAGGTACTCTCGGAAGATGTCATGCATAAAGGACTGAAACACTGAGGGAGCATTGGCAAGTCCGAACGGCATCACGAGATACTCAAAATGACCCTCGGGCGTATTAAATGCAGTTTTCCATTCATCGCCTTGCTTAATTCGCACCAGATTATACGCACCACGAAGATCTATCTTTGTGAACCAACTAGCCCCCTTAGTCCGAGCAAACAGATCAGATAACAATGGCAAGGGGTACTGAAATTTAACCGTGATCTTATTAAGAAGGCGGTAATCTATACAAGGTCTCAGCGAACCATCCTTCTTGGCTACAAAAAAGAACCCTGCTCCTAATGGCGACGATGACGGGCGAATATGCCCCTTCTCCAGGGATTCCTTCACATAACTGCGCATAGCGGTGTGCTCAGGCACGGACAAATTAAACAATCGACCTTTTGGGAATTTACTACCAGGAATTAAATTGATAGCACAATCACAATCCCTATGCGGAGGTAGGGTATTGGACTTGGGCTCATCAAATACATCCCGGTAATCAGACAAGAACTCCGGGACCTCAGAAGGGGTGGATGACGAAATTGACAGAAATGGAACATCACCATGTACCCCCTGACAACCCCAGCTGGACACCGACATGGATTTCCAATCTAATACTGGATTATTGGCTTGTAGCCATGGCAACCCCAACACAACTACATCATGCAGATTATGCAACACCAGAAAGCGAATAACCTCCTGATGTGCAGGAGCCATGCACATGGTGAGCTGGGTCCAATATTGAGGCTTATTCTTGGCCAAAGGCGTAGCATCAATTCCTCTCAATGGAATAGGACACTGCAAAGGCTCCAAGAAAAACCCACAACGCTTAGCATATTCCAAGTCCATCAAATTCAGGGCAGCGCCTGAATCCACAAATGCCATGACAGAATACGATGACAAAGAGCAGATCAAGGTAACGGACAGAAGAAATTTTGACTGTACAGTACCAATGGTGGCAGACCTAGCGAACCGCTTAGTGCGCTTAGGACAATCAGAGATAGCATGAGTGGAATCACCACAGTAGAAACACAGACCATTCAGACGTCTATGCTCCTGCCGTTCAACTCTGGTCAAAGTCCTATCACACTGCATAGGCTCAGGTTTAAGCTCAGGTAATACCGCCAAATGGTGCACAGATTTACGCTCACGCAAGCGTCGACCGATCTGAATGGCCAAAGACATAGACTCATTCAAACCAGCAGGCATAGGAAATCCCACCATGACATCCTTAAGGGCTTCAGAGAGACCCTTTCTGAATATTGCTGCCAGCGCAGATTCATTCCATTGAGTGAGCACTGACCACTTCCTAAATTTCTGACAATATACCTCTATCTCATCCTGAGCCTGACAAAGAGCCAGCAAATTCTTTTCTGCCTGATCCACTGAATTATGCTCATCGTACAGCAACCCAAGCACCAGGAAAAAGAGAAAAAGAGAGAAAACGCCCAGTCCTGAGGGTCGCCGCGCAAAAAAGAAATGACGATCCTAACCTGTTGAATTGGGTCACCAGAAGAGCGAGGTTTCAAAGCCAGAAATAGTTTACAATTATTTTTGAAACTCAGAAATTTAGTTCTATCTCCAAAAAACAAATCTGGAATAGGAATTCTCGGTTCTAACAAAGAATTCTGAACCACAAAATCCTGAATATTTTGTACTCTTGCCGTGAGCTGATCCACACATGAAGACAGACCTTTAATGTCCATTGCTACACCTGTGTCCTGAACCACCCAAATGTCTAGGGGAAAAAAAGACAAAACACAGTGCAAAGAAAAAAAAATGGTCTCAGAACTTCTTTTTTCCCTCTATTGATAATCATTAGCACTTTTGGCTTCCTGTACTGTTATGAAAGGCAATTCAGAATCACAATGGACATGGAGGTCAGAGCACATACAGTGATCTGACAATAACCCAAAATAATAGAACAAGCTCTGAGACGTGGGAACTCTGCAGACCGCAATCCCTAAGGCTATCAAACCACACTAAAGGTAGCCGTGGAGCGCTCCTGACCAGAACCTAGGCGCCTCGTCACAGCCTGAGAAACTAGCTAGTCCTGAAGATAGAAAAATAAGCCTACCTTGCCTCAGAGAAATTCCCCAAAGGAAAAGGCAGCCCCCCACATATAATGACTGTGAGTAAGATGAAAACACAAACATAGAGATGAAACAGATTAAGCAAAGTGAGGCCCGACTAGCTGAATAGAACGAGGATAGGGAAGATAACTTTGCGGTCAGCACAAAAACCTATAAATAACCACGCAGAGGGGACAAAAAGACCCTCCGCACCGACTAACGGTACGGAGGTGGTCCCTCTGCGTCTCAGAGCTTCCAGCAGGCAAGAAAAACCAATTAAGCAAGCTGGACAGAAAAATAGCAACAAAATAACAATTGCAAAACTTAGCTTTGCAGAGCAGCAGGCCACAGGAACGATCCAGGGAAAAAACAAGTCCTACACTGAAACATTGACAGGAAGCATGGATCAAAGCATCAGGTGGAGTTAAGTAGAGAAGAAGCTAACGAGCTCACCAGATCACCTGAGGGAGGAAACTCAGAAGCTGCAGTACCACTTTCCTCCACAAACGGAAGATCCCAGAGAGAATCAGCCGAAGTACCACTTGTGACCACAGGAGTGAACTCTGCCACAGAATTCACAACAGCTCTAGGAGTCACCTCTCTGTGTTATAGCTCCATGCAACACCTCAGTGACTGGAAGCGAGCGGCTGCAGGGAAATTATAACTTCAATTTCTCCTGGTAGCCGCTTTCCAAGTAACACAGCCTAACATGCTTTAACCCCTTTACCCCCAAGGGTGGTTTGCACGTCAATGACCAGGCCAATTTTTACAATTCTGACCACTGTCCCTTTATGAGGTTATAACTCTGGAACGCTTCAACGGATCCTGGTGATTCTGACATTGTTTTCTCATAACATATTGCACTTCATGATAGTTGTAAAATTTCTTTGATATTACCTGCGTTTATTTGTAAAAAAAAATGGAAATTTGACGAAAATGTTGAAAATTTCGCAATTTTCCAAATTTGAATTTTTATGCAATTAAATCACAGAGACATGTCACACAAAATGCTTAATAAGTAACATTTCCCACATGTCTACTTTACATCAGCACAATTTTGGAACCAAAATTTTTTTTGTTCGGGAGTTATAAGGGTTAAAATTGACCAGCAATTTCTCATTTTTACAACACCATTTTTTTTTTAGGGACCACATCTCATTTGAATACATTTCAAAAACCTGACCGGCACATCCAAACATAGACTAAGTGTGAACAGGTGCTGAACCCAGAGTCGCCAACTCGTATATAGCTAAGTAAATAAGGCAGCACACTGCAGCGCTAAAATATGTAAACTGGAAATATGAAATTTGAACTGCATTACTGCACTAGAAATATGAAAAATGAGAGCTTTTAGCGCATAAAAATGGCCAATTTTATGTGTACCTGGTAGCCCCTTTACGGCATCTCTCTTATACCAGGTCCTAAACTTGCCTTACCTCGCTGAGAATAAACGTCTCCATCTGAATGGGTACATGTGAAAACCTCTTCCTAGACTAAAATTCTCTCTCTCTGTGGAGGGGTACTGGACCTGCTGTAATTAAAACACCTGAAGCTAGGAGGCGGAGTGCACGATCAGAAGGCTAAAGAATACATTTCAAAAACCTGACCGGCACATCCAAACATAGACTAAGTGTGAACAGGTGCTGAACCCAGAGTCGCCAACTCGTATATAGCACACAGAAACCCCCCAATTATAACTGAAACCCTAATCCAAACACACCCCTAACCCTAATCCCAATGGTAACCCTAACCACACCTCTAACCCAGACACACCCCTAATCCCAACCCTATTCCCAACCGTAAATGTAATCCAAACCCTAACCCTAACTATAGCCCCAATCCTAACTGTATCCTTAACCCTAGCCCCAACCCTAACCCTAGCCCTAACCCTAGCCCTAACCCTAAAGGGAAAATGGAAATAAATACATTTTTTTAATTTTTTAATTTCTCCCTAACTAAGGGGGTGATAAAGGGGGGTTTGATTTACTTTTATAGCGGGTTTTTTAGCGGAGAGAGAGAGAATTTTAGTCTAGGAAGAGGTTTTCACATGTACCCATTCAGATGGAGACGTTTATTCTCAGCGAGGTAAGGCAAGTTTAGGACCTGGTATAAGAGAGATGCTGTAAAGGGGCTACCAGGTACACATAAAATTGGCCATTTTTATGCGCTAAAAGCTCTCATTTTTCATATCTCTAGTGCAGTAATGCAGTTCAAATTTCATATTTCAAGTTTACATATTTTAGCGATGCAGTGTGCTGCCTTATTTACTTAGCTAAACACATCTCATTTGAAGTCATTTTGAGGGGTCTATATGATAGAAAATACCTAAGTGTGACACCATTCTAAAAACTGCACCCCTCAAGGTGCTCAAAACCACATTCAAGAAGTTTATTAACCCTTCAGGCGTTTCACAGGAATTTTTGGAATGTTTAAATAAAAATGAACATTTAACTTTTTTTCACAAAAAATTTAATTCAGCTCCAATTTGTTTTATTTTACCAAGGGTAACAGGAGAAAATGGACCCAGAAAGTTGTTGTACAAGTTGTCCTGAGTACGCCGATACCCCATAGGTGGGGTAAACCACTGTTTGGGCGCATGACAGAGCTCGGAAGGAAAGGAGGGCAATTTGACTTTTCAATGCAAAATTGACAGGAATTGAGATGGGACGCCATGTTGCGTTTGGTGAGCCACTGATGTGCCTAAACATTGAAACCCCCCACAAGTGACACCATTTTGGAAGGTAGACCCCCTAAGGAACTTACCTAGAGGTGTAGTGAGCACTTTGACCCACCGAGTGCTTCACAGAAGTTTATAATGCAGAACCGTAAAAATAAAAAATCATATTTTTTCACAAAAATCATATTTTTGCCCCCAATTTTTTATTTTCCCAAGGGTAAGAGAAGAAATTGGACCACAAAGGTTGTTGTACAATTTGTCCTGAGTATGCTGATACCCCATAGTGGTGGTAAACCACTGTTTGGGCGCATGGGAGAGCTCGGAAGGGAAGGAGCGCCGTTTGACTTTTCAATGCAAAATTGACAGGAATTGAGATGGGACGCCATGTTGCATTTGGAGAGCCACTGATGTTTCTACCCATTGAAACCCCCCACAAGTGACACCATTTTGGAAAGTAGACCCCCTAAGGAACTTATCTGGATGTGTGGTGAGCACTTTGACCCACCAAGGGCTTCACAGAAGTTTATAATGCAGAGCCATAAAAATAAAACAAAAATTTTTTCCCACAAAAATTATTTTTTGGCCCCCAGTTTTGTATTTTCCCGAGGGTAACAGGAGAAATTGGACCCCAAAAGTTGTTGTACAATTTGTCCTGAGTACGCTGATACCCCATATGTGGGGGGGAACCACCGTTTAGGCACATGGGAGGGCTCGGAAGGGAAAGAGCGCCAGTTGGAATGCAGACTTAGATGGAATGGTCTGCAGGTGTCACATTGCGTTTGCAGAGCCCCTGATGTACCTAAACAGTAGAAACCCCCCACAAGTGACACCATTTTGGAAAGTAGACCCCCTAAGGAACGTATCTGGATGTGTGGTGAGCACTTTGACCCACCAAGGGCTTCACAGAAGTTTATAATGCAGAGCCGTAAAAATAAAACAAAAATTTTTTTCCCACAAAAATTAATTTTTAGCCCCCAGTTTTGTATTTTTCCTATGGTAACAGGAGAAATTGGGCCCCAAAAGTTGTTGTCCAATTTGTCCTGAGTACGCTGATACCCCATATGTGGGGGGAATGTTGTGAATTCCGTTCTTGGGCTCCCTCCTGTGGTTTTGAGTGGTATGGCTGCTTCTTGGATTTAGCTTCTGCAGCTGTTTTCACTGATCGTCTTTCTGGCTCGGCTATATTAGTCTGGCCTTTTCCCTCATTCAATGCCAGTTGTCATTGTTCCTGCCTGGAGTCTTTGCTCTTAGGATTTTCCTGACACTCTGACCAATTCAGCAAAAGCTAAGTCCTTGCTTGTTATTTTGCAGTTCTCTTGTTTTTGACTTGTGGTTCTCCACTTTCTATGTTTTGTTCATTTGTCCAGCTTATCAGTATGGATCTATTCAGCTAGGCTGGAAGCTCTGGGCAGCAGAGTTTGCCCTCCACACCTTTAGTCAGTTGTGGAGATTTTTGCATTTCTCTGCGGTGGACTTTTTCTAGTTTTTATTACTGACTGCACAGTTCTCTGTCCTGTACTTTTTCCTATCTAGCTAGAAGTGGCCTCCTGTGCTAAATCTTGTTTCATACTACGTATGTCATTTCCTTCTCCTCTCACAGTCATTATTTGTGGGGGGCTAATCTATCCTTTGGGAATTTTCTCTGAGGCAAGATAGGTTTCCTGCTTCTATCTTTAGGGTTAGTTAGTTCTCCGGCTGTGACGAGATGCATAGGCAGTGTTAGGAGCATTCCACGGCTGCTTCTAGTGTTGTGTTAAGCTTAGGGACTGCGGTCAGTATAGTTGCCACCTGCTCAGAGCTAGACGCATGTCGCTCCTTAATCACCAGACCATAAGAGGGGAACCACCGTTTGGGCGCATGGGAGGGGTTGGAAGGGAAGGAGCGCCATTTGGAATGCAGACTTAGATGGAATGGTCTGCAGGCGTCACATTGCGTTTGCAGAGCCCCTAATGTACCTAAACAGTAGAAACCCCCCAAAAGTGACCCCATATTGGAAACTGGACCCCCCAAGGAACTTATCTAGATGTGTTGTGAGAACTTTGAACCCCCAAGTGTTTCACTAGAGTTTATAACGCAGAGCCGTGAAAATAAAAAATCTTTTTTTCCCACAAAAATTATTTTTTAGCCCCCAGTTTTGTATTTTCCCAAGGGTGATAGGAAAAATTGGACCCCAAAAGTTGTTGTCCAATTTGTCCTGAGTACGCTGACACCCCATATGTTGGGTAAACCCCTGTTTGGGCACACGGGAGAGCTCGGAAGGGAAGGAGCACTGTTTTACTTTTTCAACGCAGAATTGGCTGGAATTGAGATCGGACGCCATGTTGCGTTTGGAGAGCCCCTGATGTGCCTAAACAGTGGAAACCCCCCAATTATAACTGAAACCCTAATCCAAACACACCCCTAACCCTAATCCCAATGGTAACCCTAACCACACCTCTAACACAGACACACCCATAACCCTAATCCTACCCCTATTCCCAACCGTAAATGTAATCCAAACCCTAACCCTAACTTTAGCCCCAACCCTAACCCTAACTTTAGCCCCAACCCTAACTGTAGCCTTAACCCTAACCCTAACCCAAACCCTAGCCCTTACCCTAGCCCTAACCCTAAACCTAGCCCTAACCCTAGCAGGAAAATGGAAATAAATACATATTTTAAATTTTTTTTTATTTTTCCCTAACTAAGGGAGTGATGAAGGGGGGTTTGATTTACTTTTATAGCGGGTTATTTAGCGGATTCTTATGATTGGCAGCCGTCATACACTGAAAGACGCTTTTTATTGCAAAAACTATTTTTTGCGTTACCACATTTTGAGAGCTATAATTTTTCCATATTTGAGTCCACAGAGTCATGTGAGGTCTTGTTTTTTGCAGGACGAGTGGACATTTTTATTGGTAACATTTTTGGGCACGTGACATTTTTTGATCGTTTTTTTATTCCGATTTTTGTGAGGCAGAATGACCAAAAACCAGCTATTCATGAATTTCTTTTGGGGGAGGCGTTTATACCGTTCCGCGTTTGGTAAAATGGATAAAGCAGTTTTATTCTTCGGGTCAGTGCGATTACAGCGATACCTCATTTATATATTTTTTTATGTTTTGGCGCTTTTATACGATAAAAACTATTTTATAGCAAAAATAATTATTTTTGCATTGCTTTATTCTGAGGGCTATAAGTTTTTTATTTTTTTGCTGATGATGCTGTGTTGTGGCTCATTTTTTGCGGGACAAGATGATGTTTTCAGTGGTACCATGGTTATTTATATACGTCTTTTTGATCGCGTGTTATTCCACTTTTTGTTTGGCGATATGAGAATAAAGTGTTGTTTTTTGCCTCGTTTTTTTTTTTTTTTAACGGTGTTCACTGAAGGAGTTAACTAGTGATATAGTTTTATAGGTGGGGTTGTTACGGATGCGGCGATACTAAATATGTGTACTTTTATTGCTTTTTTATAGATATATTTAGATAAAGAAATGTATTTAGAGGAACAATATTTTTTGGGGGGGGAATATTTTGGGAATTTTTTTAAAATTGTTTTTACACATTGGAATATTTTTTTTTTTTTACACTATAACATTGCCCGAGGGGGGGCATCATGTTATAGTGTAAGATCGCTGATCTGACACCTTGCTGTGCAGTGTGTCAGATCAACGATCTGACATGCACAGCTGCAGGCTTCACAGTGCCTGCTCTGAGCAGGCGCTGTGAAGCCACCTCCCTCCCTGCAGGACCCGGATGCCGTGGCCATCTTGGATCTGGGCCTGTAAGGAGAAGGAGGAGGTAAGAGACCTTCGCAGCAACGTGATCACATCGCGTTGCTCCGGGGGTCTCAGGGAAGCCCACAGGGAGCCCCCTCCCTGCGTGATGCTTCCCTATACCGCCGGCACACCGCAATCATATTTGATCGTGGTGTGCCGGGGGTTAATGTGCCGTGGGCGGTCTGTGACCGCTCCTGGCACATAGTGCCGGATGTCAGCTGCGATAGGCAGCTGACACCCGGCCGCGCTCCCCCTGTGAGCGCGGCCGATCGCTATGACATACTATCCCGTCAAGGGTCAGATAGGCCCAGGTCACCTCGACGGGATAGTACGTCCAAGGTCAGAGAGGGGTTAAATATTATTTACCTACAGGTTACCATTATATCTACAGGTAAAGAGCGTTTTTGTAGCTGACAGGTTTTCTTTAAGGGTTCATTTACACAGGCAGATATTGGCCTGTAACAAGCACTGGCTCATGATGTTGGAACATTTTTTCTCTCTCCCCATTTTGTTGAATGATAAATAATAATTGGTTTCCATATTGCATCTTTTAGTGAGTGCTGTGCAAATTATGTCTATTCTATACCACTGGCACCCCATCATCCATGTGACAGAGTGCAGGACTTGATCATATTGCGTCACTTGTGCCCGTGTGTAAAAGGAGTCTGGCACCTCCCCGCATTCAACTTATCAGCATCATACATGCCGATATAGTTGAAAGCAGTGATGGAGGAGAGCATGTCAGATGATGTTCTATCTCCCATCACTCCCCCTCTGCCTCTGACTCAGCGTGTGCCAGAGGAGGAGTTGATACGGTCCACAGAAGCCAGAGCAGGGGGAATGAGAAGGAGAGGTAAGTATTGTGTGTGTATGCATTGTAGTGTGCGTGTGTGTGTCTTCTGCACTATACTTTTTGTGGGGGGAATGCACTATACTGTGTGTGTGTTGGGGACTGCACTATACAGTGTGTGGGGGGGGCTGCACTATACTGTATGTTATTATTATTATTTTTGTGTGGTTGTGTGTTTATGAGAGAGCTGAATTATACTGTGTGTGAGGGGGGCTGAATTATACTGTGTGTGAGTGGGGCTGCATTATTCTCTGATGGCACTGCATTATACTTTTAGGGGGCTGCATTATACTCTGAAAGGGCTGCATCATGCTCTATGAGGGGACTATGTTATACTCTACGATGAGGGCTGCAGTATATTCTGAGGGGGCATCATTGTACTCTATGAGGAGGGCTGCAGTATACTCTTAGGGGGCTGCAGTATACTCTGAGGAGGGCTGTAGTATACTCTGTGGGGGCTGAATTTTACTATATGTACTATATGAGACCTGCATTATACGGTATCAAGGACTATCTGTACCAATCATTCTTCCTCAGCCGTGCGTTAGGGTAGGTTAACATGGTCAGTAAATGATACAGGTTGGACGCTGTGTACTTTTGCAGCATCCAGATGAAACAGCATAGTGGATCGGATTTCAAGAAATCCCATGCCCACTACGCGTGCATCGATGCCCGCAGCTCACCACGGAGACCGACATGAGTCACGTCTCTCCAGACTGCCACATATCTATTCATCTTGCGGAGACAGGAGCCTTAGCAAGGTAAATTTCACCTGTACAATGTATTGGATGCGGTGAATCCGAACAGTTCAATGAACACATGCAGAATCACCTACGTTCAATAGCCAGCAGTGGACATCTGCTGCATCCAAAGCGCTGCCAAGTACTGAACGTTGGAACATACCCTAAAGAGGCCGGGAAAGAAGCATGGAACGATGTCAATATTTTCGATCACGCTTGTTTAGCTGCCTGAACTCAGCGCATGTAAATACAACAGAAATGTTTGTGTGATGGTGCAATATGTGAGCATTTAGGACACCACTTGAAACTTTACCCAGGGCCCCACTTTGTCTAACTTCAGCCCTGCTTAGATCCAAGTTATAGATACACAACCGGTCTTATTACATATTGCTATATTACATTTTCAGTCATACATAATCTGTATTTTAGCTGAATGGAGGAATCTATGGCAAAAAAAGCTGAGAAAACACATAACATGTAACTTCAAGCCTAAAATTTTCCGGTCTGGTGAATGAGGAGAAATTGACTCTGCTCTATTTAATGGTGACTCCTCACTGGGGCAGTTACCTGTAGGAACGTCCTCTTTGCACCACTCATCATATCGCACATCGCATTTTCCTTTCTCCATTCAGCTTTGATATTCTTCAGATATTTGCCTGGATGTCAAAGCTGTGAAAGTAATAATGTAAAAGTCACAGACAGAAAGAAAACTCAGGTGGAATGTTCTAGATGGAGGCTTTTACAACAAGTTCATGATGCACCTGAGCCCCCAAAAGATGCTGACATCTCTGCCTCCTATATCACTGGGGCTGCCCGCAGTCAGTACGGCAGCGTGTTGTGATAGAAGCAGACGTCACTGTAAGTAACTGCATTATGGCAGTGATTTCCTTCATTATTTTGTCTTCAAATTTCAGATGCACTAGCATTTTTAAGTTTCCATAAATTGAGGAATATTTTGTCTGGAAATATTTTATTTTGGGGGCACATGCTATTTTTTGTGCGGTTGGAAGCAATTTAGCAGTTTTTTTTATGACATTCACTTCTGATATAAATGTCATGTTAGAAAAGTCATCCACCCTTTTTTTTTATATTTACTTGCATCCTTCATGCCAATGCAGTTGAAAGCAATGGTGAAGAAGGGAGCGTCAGCCATCATTCTCCCTCTGCACCTGCCATCTCAGTGCAGCAGGTTCAATAACATCTCTATTCCGCTCTCGTTGTGTTGACCAGTGAAAAGCTCCACAGTGCTCGCTGTGGAGAAGTGGGGCACCGGGGAGAGGTGAGTATTTATTTTTTTAATGTAGGGACCATTATACTATATGGAGGACTATGTGGGGCCATTATACTGTATTAAGGGCTATGTTGGAACATTATTCTGAATAGAGGACTGTGGGGCAAATTATACTAGAGGGAGTGTAAAGGCCCCTTCACATTAAGCGACGCTGCAGCGATACCGACAACGATCCGGATCGCTGCAGCGTCGCTGTTTGGTCGCTGGAGAGCTGTCACACAGACAGCTCTCCAGCGACCAACGATCCCGAAGTCCCCGGGTAACCAGGGTAAACATCGGGTTACTAAGCGCAGGGCCGCGCTTAGTAACCCGATGTTTACCCTGGTTACCATCCTAAAAGTAAGAAAAGACAAACACTACATACTTACCTACAGCCGTCTGTCCTCCAGCGCTGTGCTCTGCACTCCTCCTGTACTGGCTGTGAGCGTCGGTCAGCCGGAAAGCAGAGCGGTGACGTCACACACACCGATCCAGCGATGTCAGCAGGAGTCCAGCGACGAAATAAAGTTCTGGACTTTATTCAGCGACCAACGATCTCCCAGCAGGGGCCTGATCGTTGGTCGCTGTCACACATAACGATTTCATTAACAATATCGTTGCTACGTCACAAAAAGCAACGATATCGTTAACAATATCGTTATGTGTGAAGGTACCTTAACGCTCACACTCTGACTGGGTGGCACGAGTGTAGGGGAGTTGTGGCCCTACTGTGCCACAAATCAGACTTCCCTGGAAGGGGCGTGACTAAGCAGCTACCTTGGTGTTCACTGGAGCCTCTGATGGTGAGGTCAGGCTTGTGCGGCAGGTAGCTGCCAGGTACCAGTCCAAGGTGGTGTCTGGCTGTGGCTTTTGATCCCACTGGGGGATGGAACACTGGCAGGCAGGTGGGTATGACTGAGGCAATGTCAGGAAAGTGGGCACGGTTGAGACACTGGCAGGCAGGCGGGCATGGCTGAGACACAGGCAGGCGGGCATGGCTGAGACACTGACAGGTGGGCAAGACTGGCACTCTGGCAGGCGGACACAGCTGAGGCACTGACATACGGGCGTGGCTGGCACTCTCGCAGGACAGGCAGACACGGCCAGTATGCTGGCAGGACAGGCGGACACAGCCGGTACTCTGGCAGGACAGGTACTGACTAGGTAGTGACCGGAATACAGGCAGGCATATGGAAAAAGGTAGGCATATGGGAACAGGAAGGGACCTGTTCAGACTGGAGGATATATGGGAACAGGTAGGAATATGACCAATAGGTTGCAGAATGGAATTAGAGCAGAACCGCAAAAAGCGGATGCAAAGCAGAAAAACACAAGAGGCAGAGCTAAGAACAGAAATGTAGGAGGGGGAGCTAAGAGCAGAAGCACAAGAGGCAGAGCTAAGAACAGAAATGTAGGAGGCGGAGCTAAGAGCAGAACTGCAGGAGACAGAACTAAGAGCAAAGCTGAAGGAGGTGGAGCCAAGAGCAGAACCGATGGAGGTGGAGCCAAGAGCAAAACTGCTGGAGGCGGAGCCATGAGCAGAACCACTGGAGGCGGAGCTAAGAGCAGAACTGCTGGAGGCAGATTCAAGAGCGGAAAGGCACAGAGCCACAGAATGCAGCGAGCAGAGCAGAGAGGCTAAGAGCCACAGGTTGCGGCGGGCAGAGCAGAGCCGCAAGGTGCGCAGCAAAGCAAAACAGAGCAGAACCACGGGTTTTGCGGCAAGCAAAGCAGAGCCGCAAGGTGAGCAACAGAGCAGACCAGAGCAGAGCCGCAAGGTGCGCAGAACGGAGCAGAACCTCTGGTTTGCGGTGAGCAGAACAGAGAGGCGCAGAGCCACAGGTTGTGTCAAGCAGAGCAGGGAAGTGGACACAAGGGAACGCACAGCTGAATGGGTATGGCAAACAGGCAAGGAGACAACAGGAACATACATAGACCAGAGTACAGACTAAGACAGACATGGTATCAAGAACTGGACAAGGATTCAGACCTGGGTATGCAGCCCCCAGAAAGGCAGAGACAGGACAGGACCTGGCAGCTCAGTAGCAAGACACTAACTGAGGGAGAAAGTTGGTCAGGCATTCCCCTATGGTGGGAATGCCTTAAGTACCTGAGACCTCTTGGAAATTGGCAGGGGGCACCTTAGGAATGGGTGGGACAAGGGCAATGGCTGCTTATAAATATTCTGTGAGCTTTGTCCTACATCGTCGTCTGTAATTGCTCCATCGTTTTATCTGCCTGCTGTTGGTATGATGATGCCGCAATAAAGGATTTTGTTGCACGGGACAGTTTGTGCCTATCTGCTTTCTTAATGGAAACACAGATTCTTATTATTTGAAAGTGACACCCGTAATCCCTGGTGTGTGTGCAGCTTCGTTAACCTGAGGTCATACAGCTGTGCCTTTGTCATGCTTCTCTCCCATGGTATGTAATGTGGACTATGTGTGGCCATTATACTGTATGGAGGACTATGTGGAGTCATTACACTGTATGGATGACTACGGAGGTTCCACTATACTGCATGGAGGACTATGTGGGCCTATAATACTGTGTGGATGGTTTTGTGGAGATCACAGTTGTGGCATCCTACTGTGATGAGATCACCATACTTTGCTGGGGGAATTACCAACCTAGAGGAAAAGCTGTACAAATGTAATGAAATAGAACCACCTGGAACTAATAATGAAACACAATATCCCTCTCTAAATTACTATCCCTGCAGGAATCTGGTTTAAAAAATAAAAAAAATGTTTAGCTGCATTTAAAGGGAAGTTACCAACCTAGATGGACTCCTGTATGACTGTAATATATATACCATGTTTTCCGGCGTATAAGATGACTTTTTAACCCTTGAAAATCTTCTCAAAAGTTGGGAGTCGTCTTATATGCTGGGTGTCGTCTTACACGGTGAGTGTGTGGCTCTGCGGTCGCCGCATATGGTGCGGGGTGCAGTCCCGATGACAAGGTGCCTCACCGAGAAGGTGTGAGTGAATCAAGCCCATCCTTTTATCCCATTACCTCCTTCTTTCCCCCGTCTGGCCCACCCTTCTCTGCCTCTCTAGTCTCTGGAGGATGGAAATGAAGCCGCTCCTTCTCTTTCACCTGTCTGGCCCACCCTTCTCTGCCTTTTGAATCTTGCGAGGAAGGAAGTGATGCGGCTCAGGTGCGCATGTGCCGCTACTCTTCCATTCTGGCAAGATTTGAGAGGCAGAGAAGAGCGGGCCAGATGGGTGAAAGAAGGAGCGGCTTCATTTCCATTCTCCAGAGACTTGAGAGGCAGAGAAGGGCGGGCCAGACGGGTGAAAGAAGGAGATAATAGGATACAAAGACTGGCTTGATTCACTTACACTTTCCCGGAGAGTCACTTAGTCATCGGGACTGCTCCCTGCACCATATGCGACGACCGCAGAGCTCAGCACACACTATATAGGACGACACCTGGCATATAAGATGACCCCCGACTTATACGGCGAGTATATCCCGAACTCTATATTTTAAATGGAAAAGTTGTCGGTCGTCTTTTACGCCCAGTCATCTTATAAGCCAGAAAATACAGTATATTGGTATAGAAACATGTGGAACTAATAATGAAATACAACATTGTCTATATACTGTATTTTGAAGGAGAGGGGGGTATTGATGATCTCTACACCTAGCTAGTTTATACAATTTTTCAATGTAAATAACACAAAAATCCCCTGTTACTCTCTGATGAATTGGAAATATCATTTAGGGTACGTGTCCCCAATCAGGAATAGCAGAATTTTGGACACGGAGCATCTGCGCTGCATCCAAACGCTGCTTTCTGCATTGCAAGCACAGTCGTTGTGATTTATAGAAATTCCATGCCCTCTGTGCTTCTATCTAGCGTTGTGTAAACTCACCCACAGAGCCGGTCTATGAACCGCAGCACGTCAATCATTCTCTGCGTAGTTTCACCCATAGTCATTCATTAGATGCGGTAAATGCGCACGGTTCAGTGAACACATGTGGATTTACCTGCGTGATTAGATCGCAGCGTTTTGGAAGCAGTGAAAATACGCTATGTCCAAAACGCTGCTATTTCCTGATCATGGGCACATAGCCTCAAAAGCTCAAGAATATGCTTTTTCAAAGACCTTGTAGTGCTCCCTACATATAACAGATCACATTCCGAGCATCAGATAATGTAGACCAGTGTTCCCCAACTCCAGTCCTCAAGGCCCACCAACAGATCATGTTTTCAGGTTTCCCTTTGTTTTGCACAGGTAATGCAATTATCACCTGGGCAATACTAAGGAAATCCTGAAAACATGACCTGTTGGTGGGCCTTGAGGACTGGAGTTGGGGACCCCTGATGTAGACTACATGATGGAGTTACAATTCATGTGATCTTGAATATAAAATGATTGAGAGCCATTACATTTTGAAAATGTCTATGAGGGAACCACATATTTGTACATTTTAAAGGGATTATGACCAAATCTAAAAACCCTACTAATATGTAGCCATGTTTTTCGAGGATGTTTAAAGGGAAGGTGCCACAATTTAGATTTTTTTTTATTAATTATTATTGATTTTAAAATCAATTATTTTTCATACAAAATTAAATCCACTAATTTAAGAGTTCTTTTTATTTATTCATTTTTCTTTCAGCCACTGGGCGCTGCCATTTGCATTTGCTGGTGTATAAGTGTCTGAGCATAACACTTACACACCTCAAATACGGCAGCTCCTGTACATAGGAGTCTGCGGTCGCTTTTCATGAGTGCCTCCAGCTATGACCTAGGCATGGCCCTTTGGCTGTCCAGGTCAGAACTTTGGGAGGTTTCAAAGCCATTTTTTTGGTGTGCTGGGAGGGTAGAGGCTAGAATGGAGTCTCTCCTGTGAGGAGATGAAGTCACAGGAAGAGGTGTGGCCTCCTCCATCCAGTGCAGAGACTCCATAACAGGAAGTAACCATGAGGCTTGTGTGTGCAGAAATTTCTGAGAGGACTGAGGGGCTGCACAATGGAGCTGTGTGCAGATGGGAATGAGGACAGAGGTCTAAGTGTGAGGAGTCTGAGGATGTATATTGGGTGCAAAGAAACATGGATGATGTTAATATATGGGGCTGCATCTTGGAGGGTTCCATAGGGAAATGGGTGCTGCCATACTGCCCACATTTCAAGATAAGAAAGAGGGACAGATCATGCAGTGTGCTACAGTCTCCATGGCAAACTTTAGCCACACCCTTGATCACACCCCAATCATTTCCCAGATGGATGGTGGCAGTGAGGGAAATTCAGCAGGAGCTCGAGACTGCAGGGCATAGACCCAAATCTGGGACTGTCTGCTGTATCCAGGACAGTTGGGATTAGAGATGAGTGGTTGGGTTTACGGGTCTCTGGTCCAGGGTGCAAGTCAGTGGTACCTAGTGGCTGACGAGAGGCAAATCTCTTACCATCCGGTGTTCCAGGAGCAGCTTTTAATTAGCCAGAGCTGGCACGATGTTATCTGTGCGTCCTGCTCATCTCTACTTGAGACCTGTAGATTTATTTTTTGTTCCTTCATTCACAGTCGGAGCCGCTAGAACTTTCTCTTTTTTATGTAGTGTCACTTTATGACATCTGGCTTTTTTGTGCCTGTAAGGCCATGTTCACACGTTGCAAAAATACTGTGTTTTTTGTTTTCTGCAGATGTCCACACCAAACTACACAATAGCAATCTTCTCCTCCTCATTTGATGCGTTCCTGGTGCAGATACAAAACCGCGTTAATGTGTTTTCTATTGAACAGAAAAGTTTTGATTCTGTACTTAAAAACGTTACTGCAGTTCTTTACATGCATTTTTTTAGGCTCCACATAGAACAGAGAAAAAAAAGCGCAGAAACTGCAGAGTTCAGCAACGTCATGACACGCAGAGGGGCGCAGTTTTCATGAAGTCACTTCCACTTTGCTTGGACAGGTAAACAAAACAGAATTTATGTGTAAAAAATCAGCAGAAAAAATGCAGCATTTACGCTACATATGAACATGGTCTAATTTTCGAAGGAAAGTGGATGTGATTCCATGAAATCTCCGACCCCTGTGGACTGAAGGCTGAACCTTGGAGTTTTGGTGCATTTTTTCTCTACAGGCTTCTTCTTAAAAAGCACATGAAGAAAAATGCTGTTACATATTTAAGCACAGAATCAAAGTTTTCCTGCACTGAAAAAAATGTTCAAGACCCTGCTTCATCTTACTAACTGCTTCTTTTTCTACAATGCAGACTATTATAAAGTTTTATTATAATTCAACACACAGTTTTTTACACTATTTAGTTTTATACATAAGGTATCTTACAGTATATGTGTATCGTAACCGCTTTCCCTTGAATATCCTGTACATGACGACCTTTTTCATTTTCCTTCTAGAGCTTTAATGTTTCCTTTTCCCTTTGGTGCTTTTTTCTTAATAAACCATATTTTTCCTCCCCCCTTCTCTTCCATATCTGCCCCAAATCACATCAAATAAGCAGGAAAACGCAGAAAAGAAATGCATCACGCATGTAATAATCATATAAGATTGTTATTTCATTGTATGGTGTGGACACCTGCAGAAAAAAAGCAGCAGAAAGAATGCAGCATTTACGCTATGTGTGAACACTGTCTGAGCATTACAGTTTTATTACATTTTTATGTGTTTAATAGAGAAAAATATGAATCATGCCATTTTTGTCTTCCAGATAAAATACCACATAAGTAATCTGATTGGCGTGTTGTGAAGGTCGTTACGATTACAGGGACACCAAATATGTCCTTGTTATGTGCTGATTTATGTTTATCATTTTTTAAAAATTCATTCAAAAATTACATTTTTTTTCATTATCCCAGTGTTCTTCTTCTTGTTATTGGGGAGGAGGCTGATGATGTTGATTATAGGACAATCGCAGGTCCTCTTTGGGGACTAACAAGTATAATGAAAATTAAAGAAAGCTCACATCTACCGTACCTCTTTTTTTCCCACTAAAAAGAAAAAAAAATACAGATATGTGGTATCGCTACATTCCTAAAAGTCCAATCTATCAAAATATAAAATGAATTAACTCAGTAAATGGTATGCTGAGAAAAAAAACATAAAATCCCTAGAATTGTGTTTCTTCGAACACTGCATCAAAATGTAATCAGTGATAGTCAAAACATTGTATCTACTCTAAAATTGTATATATAAAAGATTGGAAAAATAAAAAAGTTGTGGTTCTTGGAAAATGGCGGGAAAAAACAAAGGTGTTAATGAATACAAGAGGAAGATAATAAATGACATATAGTAAAAAGTTAGATACAAATATCTTAAATTAAAAGAAAATAAACCAGAAACCGATCACTTACATTTTGTGTATAGGATCCAGGGGAGGCAGAAACTGGGACAAGTCTTCAATTCCACTGACTCCAAGAAATGACCAACATCCAAAAGTCTTACACACATTTTTAACACCTTGTCTGTTTGTTCCCTTCCCCCATCCTGTGATGTCACCTCCAGGCAGGGTCAGGATATTTGCATTCTATGGCTCTTTATGTTGATTTATCCCCCCACCTGTGGGTTGTGATGCGCAAGGTCAAAGAAGAGCAATTCCCAGACCCAATGTGAAAATAACAGAGGAATCCTACACAATAAACCCTATTCCTATAATTAGATGATATTTTCCATGAAACTTCACAGACAAAGGAGAGCTGAGGTCCAGTTTTTCCACTTACAATATTTACATATTCCTCTTACATTAGAGACTGTTACATATTAACTGTCTGGAGTTCGTGCCATTAACATATCAATAGCCCATGGAATATCCCCCACAATAATCCCATATGTATAAGTACTATTGTCACTTCTGTGCTGGGACACCCTGGGGGACTATGGCTCTGTGTTGCAGGAGAACCAGTGTCTTCTCTCCTCTTACTTGAAGATGTGAATGGTTTACCTGTTACCAGGGGCAGACCCTCACAACTTGGGGTCCCTGTGCAAGAAATGTGTCTGATCCCCCTCCTTTTATAGCGACAAAGAGATAGATATATATATACAGCCACACACATACAGGTATCTATATTACATAGTCTTCTTTATTATGTATATTGCCGTCCCTTTCTGCACAGTGCCCTCTTTTGTTAATGTACAGCACCGTCCCTTACATATCGGACTATATAGAGCCCTTTCTTTATTGCATATCGTCCTGTCTTGTTAGCTGTATAATGCAATAACAACAGATGGAGCATGTGAAAGCTTCTTTTCTAATGGAGGAGCTGATGGACTGCTCGTCTGGTCACCGGCTGCTCCATCAGTAGTCATTTTATATCTAACAAGAGAGGGAACGATGTAATGAAAGAGGGTGCTGTGAATAACATAAATAGCAAGAATACACTATGTAAGAGACAGCACTGTACAAAACAGCAGAGAGATGAACCATATACAACTAGAGAGGATGGTACGTAATAAGGGACAATGTTATAAATAATAAAAGAGAAAAGTATGTAACTAAGGAGGGTGTTATACATAATAAGTGTGTACAACATATACTAAGGGATTAAAATATAAAGTGATAAGCAGCACTGTGTCCCCCATTATCTACAATCTCTGACTCCCAATAATATATATTATTCAGTCTGTGACTCTCTCCAATTACCTGTAAGGCTATGTGCACATGGAATATATATAAGGTTTTACAGTCCAGAAAAAGTGGATTAAATCCCTGAAGTCTCATGCACACTCTACTTTTTTTTCCTTGCAGATATGCAGCAGATTAAAATGTGCATAATGTCAATTCTTGCAGAGTATTTGGTACATTACATTTTACACATCCTCTTTTGTGAGTTCATTCACACATAGTAGAGCAGAGGTGTCAAACTGCATTCCTCAAGGGCCGCAAACAGGTCATGTTTTCAGGATTTCCTTAGCATTGCACAAGGTGCTGTAATCATTAAGTGTGTAGGTGATTAAATTATTACCTGTGCAGTACAAGGAAATCCTGAAAACATGACCTGTTTGGGGCCCTTGAGAAATGCAGTTTGACACCTCTGTAGTAGAGTGTCCGGCTCATACTCTCGAAATTGATGCACATCAGAACACATGTTGGCTCTGTTATTATAGTCTATGGCCCCATCAGCGACCACGTCTGAACCCCGTTTTGCTGGGGGTTCAGATGGAATCCCCGATGGGAACCCTGAAAGTGAGCAAGAACACAATGTGAAAGGGACCTAAGAATCTTTTTCAGTAGATGATCATATGAAAATAGGTCAGAAAATTTTATTTGATCCACTATTTGTCATATCCTAAAGGGGTATCGATAAATGATGATATTGATGAATCCTTGTCAAATGTTTCTTACATATCACTTGTTGAGGCAGTAAAGCTGGTCCAGCAGGCGGGTCAGGGTGTTTTATTGGCAAAGGTGAATGTTGACTCTGTATTCCGTCTCCTGCCGGTACATCCCGAATTATATTGAATCCTTATAGGCTGCTCCACGTCATGTGCTTATTTTGAGGCTTTTAGAAAATGTTTTCCTTTTTTTGAGAGAGGTCCAATGAGAACTTCTACCATGGGGTCCATGATTTCTATGTATACCCCTGGGCTAAGCTCCTGAACTTTCTCCATACAAGTAACATAGTAACATAGTTAGTAAGGCCGAAAAAAGACATTTGTCCATCCAGTTCAGCCTATATTCCATCATAATAAATCCCCAGATCTACGTCCTTCTACAGAACCTAATAATTGTATGATACAATATTGTTCTGCTCCAGGAAGACATCCAGGCCTCTCTTGAACCCCTCGACTGAGTTCGCCATCACCACCTCCTCAGGCAAGCAATTCCAGATTCTCACTGCCCTAACAGTAAAGAATCCTCTTCTATGTTGGTGGAAAAACCTTCTCTCCTCCAGACGCAAAGAATGCCCCCTTGTGCCCGTCACCTTCCTTGGTATAAACAGATCCTCAGCGAGATATTTGTATTGTCCCCTTATATACTTATACATGGTTATTAGATCGCCCCTCAGTCGTCTTTTTTCTAGACTAAATAATCCTAATTTTGCTAATCTATCTGGGTATTGTAGTTCTCCCATCCCCTTTATTAATTTTGTTGCCCTCCTTTGTACTCTCTCTAGTTCCATTATATCCTTCATGAGCACCGGTGCCCAAAACTGGACACAGTACTCCATGTGCGGTCTAACTAGGGATTTGTACAGAGGCAGTATAATGCTCTCATCATGTGTATCCAGACCTCTTTTAATGCACCCCATGATCCTGTTTGCCTTGGCAGCTGCTGCCTGGCACTGGCTGCTCCAGGTAAGTTTATCATTAACTAGGATCCCCAAGTCCTTCTCCCTGTCAGATTTACCCAGTGGTTTCCCACTGGGAAGTACATCCTTCTAGTGAGATAATTACATCAAGGTGCATGAAGGTGTTAAATTCACTTGTCTGTTCATAAAAGACAAATGGAATTTCCTCGCCCAGATGTGAACGAGCCCGTTAAATGTAGTAAGTGTCCACCAAACATATGAATGTTTTACACATTACAGTAAACAATTACATGCACACATCTTACAAAAATACAAATAATTTCATATGCACATACATAGACATACACACACAGTACGCATATATGCATTGTAGTGCAGCGGTGTCCACGCTGTGCAGTGATAAGGCAGTGACCCAAGCAAGTTCAAAGCAAAACGTTTTTAATGTCCAAAAAACTCACACAGTGCACAGCACAATGTATCCTCCGGATCGCAGCCGGGAAATCAAAGACAGTCCAGGATCGGTTGCTGTGAGCTATGGGCCACTTATAGGATCTGGGCTGGGCCCAACCAGCTTCCGTTTAAAAAATAAAAGCCAAAACCTGGTTTCCCTGAACAATTCCTTGGTCAAATAACTTGACCAAGTTCACACTTTTAATCTGCCCTGTGACTCACAGGCAACCTGCTGTGACCACAAGGCCCTCTAGCGGATCTAATACGCTTGTGAGCGCATGCTGGAGGGACACATAGCGACCCTCACAAATCACCGCAGTCGCTGTCTCACAGCACACATGAATATATAAATTACGCAGACATATACACACACAGTACGCAGACATATACACATACAGTACACTGACATACGCCACACATGGTTCACAGACTTGCACACAGAGAAAACAGACATGTACACATATAATATGCAGATGTGCACACATACACAAACATGCATTCACAGACATGCACACACAATATGCAGACATGTACACATTTGCAGACATACACTCGATACTGCTCTCATATGGTATGCAGACATGCACACACACACAGACATGTACAAACAGGGTACACAGATGACACATTTCCTTTGTATTTTAGGCAAAATATATGTTTTTTTATCGTTAACATTTTAAAAACCACATATTATAGCATTTCAGATTTAAGCTGTGTTATTTGCATGTGTGTGCATGTACAGTGTAGTATTTTCTCTGCTAATCTATTTGTAGTTTATGTAACTGTATAGGCTGTATTTTTTTTTCCCTTTGCAAAATCTGCATTTGCGAATGGATTAAATATAAAATTTAACAGATCTGTTCCTTTTATTCTGTAAACAGCACCCCGAAGCCATACACTACCAGAACTAGGCGTCAAGTCAGCCTGTATAAAAAAAAACGACTGGTGGTGGCAATGATTAGTTCTTGGGTTATCGTGGAGCAAGCCATTAGAGATGAGCAAAACTTTCAAGGTTCGGTTCAGTTTCGATCCCGATGTTCGCCGAATATGTTTGCCGAACGATTCATTCAACATACCGGAACCCCATTGAATTCAATAGGAGGCAAAACTAAATCAAAAACCTGCCAAACAGCTCAAATTAGGGACAGACACCAGTAAAAGGGGCTTTATGTGACTCCGATTGTGAGTAGTATAATTGCGCATCATTTATGTATGGGACAGGTCCTGATGCTCTGAAAGGTCTGCCAAATTCAGGCAACAAACATAAAGGAGACCCAACTTGGAGTCCAATATTTCCAAAATATAGGGGCAGACACAAGGAAAAGTGGCATCAATTGACCCACAGTAGAAATTTGATAATGGCACAGCAGCAGTCATGCCTGACACCATGCAACAGCTCAAACTGGATTTTTGTTTAGCCCCACTCAGGTGACACAAACATCAGCATGGTAGACCACTGATATTAGAAAAATGTAAGAATAGAAACACAGGTAGTTGACTGATCAATTCACCCAAAGTAGAAATTTGATAATGGCACATCCGCAGTCATTCATAGGCCATGTATGAGGTATCAGTGTCTGGACCAACACTTAGAGCTTTGAATTTAAGTTTAAACTAAGATGAGGTGAGTGAGGGACCGGTATAAGGGTATGTGCACACGTTGCGGATTCGCAGCAGTTTTCCATCAGGTTTACAGTACTATGTAAACCTATGGAAAACCAAATCCGCTGTGCCCATGGTGCGGAAAATACCGCGTGGAAACGCTGCATTGTATTTTCCCGCAGCATGTCAATTTTGTGTGCGGAATCTGCAGCGTTTTACACCTGCTCCTCAATAAGAATCTGCACGTGTAAAACCACAGGTGAAATCTGCACAAAAACGCACAAAATCCACAGTAAATCTGCGGGTAATCCGCAGGTAAAACACAGTGTGTTTTACCTACGGATTTTTCAAAAACTGTATGGAAAAACCCGCACACGAATCTGCAACATGTGCACATAGCCTAAGCCTGCTTTGGGTGGATTACAGCCAATGGAGGGGGGCTCATACCACCAGGCAAACTGTTAGTGATGGTGCAGGAGCAGAGAAACAAATGGAGGAGGAACAGGTGATGGACATGCAACAGTCAGGAGATGGAGAGGATAATGATCCCCTCTCTGTTGTCTGTGGTTGGTGGAGGGAATGATAGAAGAAATCTTGAATGTTATGTTGCCACCAACACACCATGGACTTGGACCTCATGGAAGCGTGCAACACATGAGAGCCTTCTTGATGCACTATCTGCAACATGATCCCCATATTCTAAAGGTTAGAGATAGTGCTGTCTACTGGGTTGCCACTCTGTTAGATCCATGGTACAAGGGTAAATTTTGCCAGATGCTTCCCCCTCTGGAGAGGGAAGCGCGCAGGCTGGAGTATTGAAACATGCTTGTAGACAATCTTAAGAGTGGTTTTCGCCAAGAGAACAGTGAGGCACACAGTGTACATTATAGTTATAGACTTCTAAGTTCCAACCCTGAGAATGTCGAGTCATCTATGCAAAAACATTAGCACCAGCATTGTAAGGGGCAGAAGCAAATTCTGTGAGTTGCTTCACACATTTTTTAGACCAGCCCATTCACCAGCAGAACAGAGAACAAGTCTGACATGTTCTGAATAAATAGAGAGGATGGTGTAGCTCAATATCAAAGCCATTGTGGGGGTTTGGATCTTTTTTCATTTTGGTCTTCAAAAATGGAACAGTGGCCTGAGCTTGCCCACCACGTGTTGGAGGTTTTGTCATTGCCAGCAGCCAGCGTTCTCTCAGAACGAGTCTTCAGCACTGCTGGTGGTGTCCTGACAGATAAGCGCATCAGGCTGTCCCCTGAAAGTGTAGATTGCAAAACTTCAATCAAGATGAACAAGTCATGGATCTGCAATGACTTTTGCACTCCAGTCACAGACTATGTGATGGTGTAGTTTTTAGTGTGCTGCATTGAACTTATTTATTGCAGTCTGTGTCACCTTAGTTGTGGCTTCTGTACCTGCTGTTGCTACTGCTGCTGATGTCACAAACAATTTTTTTGAAATGTGGAGAGTTGGAGACTCCAAGTTGGGTCTCCATCTGATGGATTGCCTGTAATGGAAGGGGTCTCCCAGCCCCATTATACTATTTATACTCTGGGGAAATTTATGCTACTCTAGTGGTGTGTGGCAATAATTTTTTGAAATGTGGAGACTCCAAGTTGGGTCTCCATCTCGTGGGTTGCCTGTAGTGGAAGGCGTTTCAGAGCCAGATTATACTGTTTATCAGATGGGGAAATTGGTTCCACTTTAGCGATGTGTGGCAATAATATTTTAAAATGTTTGAACTCCAAGTTGGGTCTCCTTCATGTGTGTTGCCTGTAGCAGTAGGGCTCCCAGACCGGCAGGCCTGCACTTACTTTCTGTCAACTACCTGTGTTACTATCATTAAATAGTAGTCTACGAAGGTGATATTTGGGCTGAGCAGAAAAACAGTTTGAGCTGTTGCATGAGGTATCAGGGCTCCCGACACAGCAGGTAAACTAGAACAATGTGGGAAGGGAAGCAAAAAGGCCTGAAAAAGCCTTACACCTGACAAATACTATTGAGAACTCTATTAGAAGTGGAATGGAAAAACAAAGACAAAAAAAATCTGAATAATAAAAATATGAAACAGAAAACAATCACAAACTAAAATCTTTCTATACGAATGCACAAAGCATGAGCAGCAAACAAGGAGAATTGGAACTACTAACGCAGGAAAAGAAATATGATGTCAATGGAATCACTGAAACTTGGTGGGACGATACACATGATTGGAATACAAGGCTAGGTATTGCATTGTATGTTAGAAAAGTGTATATATCCACAGAGATTGAAGCTTCAGAGACTGAGGGTTCTGTGGAAACTGGGTAAGAATGCAATGACAGAACTCTTTATGCATCAAATGGCCAAGTTCTCCAAAAAATACGATGTAGTTGTCATGGGAGATTTCAACTATCCAGACATTTGTTGGGAATCTCTATCAGGCAAAACTAACAGGTCAAGCAAATTCTTATCCTCTCTTGCTGACAATTTTATCTTCCAAAAGGTAAAAAAAAAGGTAAAAAAAAAATGTCCAGGAAGATGGGAAATCTTGAAAAATGAGATTCTCAAAGCACAATCGTTAACAATTCCGAATAGAGGGAAGAATAGGAAGCATTTAAGGAAAAGAGGATGGATGAACACAGAACATAAACACATGCGAAAAAGGAAGAAAGAAATGTTTATCAAATGGAAAGAGGGAGGCATATCTAAAGAATAATATAATGCTGTCTGCAGAACCTGCAGGGCATGAATCAAAATATCTATATATCCACAGAGATTGAAGCTTCAGAGACGGAGGGTTCTGTGGAAACTGGGTAAGAATACAAGGACAGAACAATGGAAAGCTCTCCAGCGACTAACGATGCCGAGGTCCCCGGGTAACCAGGGTAAACATCGGGTTACTAAGCGCAGGACCGCGCTTAGTAACCCGATGTTTACCCTGGTTACCAGCGTAAAAAAAACCAAACAGTACATACTTACATTCCGGTGTCTGTCCCTTGCCGTCTGCTTCCCGCACTCACTGACTGCCGGCCGTAAAGTGAAAGCACAGCACAGCGGTGATGTCACCGCTGTTCTCTGCTTTCACTTTACGGCCGGCAGTCAGTGAGTGCGGGAAGCAGACGGCAAGGGACCTGACGGACACCGGAATGTAAGTATGTACTGTTTGGTTTTTTTTACGCTGGTAACCAGGGTAAACATCGGGTTACTAAGCACGGTCCTGCGCTTAGTAACCCGATGTTTACCCTGGTTACAAGCGAACGCATCGCTAGATCGGTGTCACACACCGATCTAGCGATGACAGCGGGAGATCCAGCGATGAAAGAAAGTTCCAAACGATCTGCTACGACGTACGATTCTCAGCAGGATCCCTGATCGCTGCTGCGTGTCAGACACAGCGATATCGTATGGATATCACTGGAACGTCACGAATCGTACCGTCGTAGCGACAAAAGTGCCACTGTGTGACGGTACCCTAACAGGTCAAGCAAATTCTTATCCTCTCTTGCTGACAATTTTATCTTCCAAAAGGTAAAAAAAGGTAAAAAAAATGTCCAGGAAGATGGGAAATCTTGAAAAATGAGATTCTCAAAGCACAATCGTTAACAATTCCGAATAGAGGGAAGAATAGGAAGCATTTAAGGAAATGAGGATGGATGAACACAGAACTTAAACACATGCGAAAAAGGAAGAAAGAAATGTTTATCAAATGGAAAGAGGGAGGCATATCTAAAGAATAATATAATGCTGTCTGCAGAACCTGCAGGGCATGAATCAAATTAGCTAAAGCTGACAATGAATTAAGGCTTGCAAAAGGCGTCAAAAGCTATGAAAAAGGATTTTGGGTATATGTCAAAAGTAAAAGAAAAGTCAAAGACGCTAATGGATTTTTACAGGATGGAAATGATGAAATGGCAAGAAAGGATGTTGAGAAGGCCGAACTTTTAAATTCCTATTTTGCATCTGTTTAATGTCAGAAAGGAAATGTTACATCAACTGATTTTCACTGTCCTATTAAGGTAATAGAAGATTCCAGGATATTTATAAACAGAAAGATAGTTATGAAACATTTAGCTAACATAAATGAATTCAAGTCTCCAGGTCCAGATGAATTACATCCCAGAGTACTGAAGGAGATAGCAGACGAAATTTTTGAACCACTCTCCATAATCTTTGAAAATTCTTGGAGAACAGTAGACGTCTCAGAAGACTGGAGAACAGAAAATGTTATTCCTATCTTCAAAAAGGGATGAAGGTGGACCCTGGGAACTATAGGCCGGTGAGTCTGACGTCTATACCAGGAAAGATCTTTGAACAAATTATTAAACAACATGTATGTAAGTACCTGGATAAGAATGAAGTGATTAAACAGAGTCAGCATGGGTTTGTAACTAATAAGTCATGTCAGACTAACTTAATTTCCTTCTATGACAGAATCACTGACTGGGTTGATCAGGGAAATGCTGTAGATATAGAATATCTTGACTTCAGCAAAGCATTTGACAAAGTTTCTCACACAATCCTTATTGAAAAAATGACTAAGTATGGAATGGACAAGGCAACAATTAGGTGGATTTATAACTGGCTTATTGATTGGACCCAAAGAGTGGTCGTAAATGGCTGCACATTCAGTTGGAAGAATGTCTCAAATGGGGTACCACAAGGCTCTGCCCTGGGCCCTGTTCAACATCTTTGTCAATGATTTAGATGAAGGAATTGAGGGTAAACTGATTAAATTTGCTGATGACACAAAGCTAGGAGGGATAGCTAATACTAGAGAAGAGAGAGAGGATTCAAAAAGATATAAATAAACTGGAGCAGTAGGCAGCAACTAACAGAATGGTTTTTAACAGGAAACAATGGAAAGTACTACATTTTGGCAATAAAAATGAAAAAAGCATATACAGAATGTGAGGAATAGGGCTAAGCAACAGCACACGTGAAAAAGACTTGGGTATACTAGTAGATTACAGACTGAACATGAGCCAACAGTGTGATGCAGCAGCAGCAAAAAAGGCAAATGCAATTCTTTGATGTATTAACAGTAGCATACAATCTAGATCACGCAAAGTCATTATTGGCCTCTACTCCTCTTTGGTCAGACCTCATGTGGAATACTGTGTCCAGTTTTGGGCACCACATTTTAAAAAAGACATCAACAAACTGGAGCAAGTGCAGAGAAGAGCAACCAGAATGGTGACCGGTCTACAAACCATGTCCTATGAAAAACGTTTACAGGATTTGGGAATGTTCAGCTTGCAAAAAAGGAGACTGAGAGGAAACTTAATAGCTGTCTACAAATATCTCAAGGGCTGTCACATTGTAGAAGGATCATCCTTTTTCTCATTTGCACAAGGAAAGACTAGAAGCAATGGGATGAAACTTAAATGGAGGAGACACAGATTAGATATTAGAAAATTCTTTTTGACAGTTAGGGTGCTCAATGAGTGGAACAGGCTGCCACGAGAGGTGGCAAGTTCTCCTTCAACAGAAGTCTTCAAACAGAGGCTGGACAGACATCTGTCTGGGATGATTTAGTGAATCCTGCTTTGAGCAGGGGGTTGGAACAGATGACCCAGGAGGTGCATTCCAACTCTACCATTCTATGATTCTATGATTCTATGAGGTTTACACCGGACCCTCACCCACCTCATCTTAATTTCAATGTAAAGCTGTAAATGCTGGCCCAGACCCTGATACCTCATGCATGGCCCATGTCTGACTGCTGCTGTGCCATTATCAAATTTATACTGTGGGTCAATTGGTACCACTTTTCCTGGTGTTTGCCCCTAATTTTTGGAAATGTTTGGACTCCAAGTTGGGTCTCCATGTGTGTTGTCTGAATTTGGCAGGGCTTTTAGAGCGCCAGGCCTACACCAGTCACTCATCTACCTGTTACTGATCAATGTCTAAGCTAGAAATGCTGGTCCAAGCCCTGTCCCATGCATCCATGCTGCGCAATTATACTATTTGTACTCTTGGTCAATAGATGCCACTTTTCTTTGTGTCTGCCTCTAATTTGAGCTGTTTTGGCAGCTTTTTGGCCCAACAATATGCGTTTGGTTTTGCCTCCCATTGTATTTATTGGGGTTTGTATTTGGTCAACCAACTGTTTGGTGAACATCGGGAACCAAATCAAACCTTGAAAGGTTTGTTCATCTCTAATTAAGACCTGTATATAGTATGGTCAAAAGGTGTAAACACGATTCTTGCAGCCTCACTTTTTCACAATGATGAAATAAAGATTAAAATTATTATGATACCAACAGCTTTTTTTCTTCACATTGCGGCTGTTTAATCATTTTAAAATGCCAATCAGCAATCTCTAGACGTTGACTGTGTATCACAGCTGGCATCTGCCAGCTCAGATACTCAGAAGCTATATCTGAGATTTATACAACTGGAAGTTTCTCCTAATGTTTTTCTTAATATCTGACAATCCAGAATAATTGATCCACTTGCATCATTACCAGATTACGAGAATTAGACCACTGGGTATTTGTCATAATTATTCATTTTTACTATTTTCAATTGGAACCTGAAAACCCTGCACCTGCATCCTCCTTTTCATGCTATACATGCTGTATCTTCAGCAGGAGATGCCCTTTACTGGCAGGGAATTATGTACCCGGATAACCTGATTGACACTGAACCTCTGGAGTTTATTGATACACAGAAGTGATTATACAGCAGAAGAGGGGCAATGGACTGAAGATCGTCCTGGGCAAACATTGCGTATCTGGTTAAGGTCCGCAAACTCATCCCTTTATTCATCAGGGTGCACTGAGGTTTTTTTTTTACCACCAACCCCTTTCCAAGCTCATTGCACTCATTATATGTGACCACTAGTGTCCAGCCAATGCAGACCATGTGGCCGCTATGGGGCCAGTGATGCGGGGATGGCCTAATGGCAGCGACAATACTGGGCCCTTCGCTCAACATTGTACTTTCATATGTATCGGCATCCTGAATGCGTTACAGTTTAAAACAATGATGGCTACCCCACCATCTTCCTTCTCTTATATTAGTATTAATTTTATTGTTTTGCATTGTTTTGTATTGTATTACAAAAATTTCAATAAAAATTCAGTTGAGAAAAACACAATGATGGTAGAGAGAGCGTCAGCATTTGTGGCCTTAAATAGTATATTGAAGACAATATAGTGGCGATTATACCATATGGAATGCAATGTGGGCCCATTATACTGTCAGAGGACTATGTGGGGCCCATTATACTGACTATAGGACCCATTATGCTACATGGAAGGCATTGTGAGGCCCATTATATTTTATGGAATGCAAGGTAGGGCCCATTATACTAAATGGAATGCTATGTGGGGCTCATTATACTATATGGAAGATTATGTGATGTGGGACCTATTAGTATTTTTTGCTATGGGGCTCCATGATTTCTATGTAAGCCCCTGTATGTAACTGACCCATTATAACTGTATAGGAGGAATGGCGGTAACACTAAGGTCTGGAACCAATAATAGATCAGGAGTGTTATATATTGTGGTGTCTATGGAGGTTATATGTACAGACAAGGCAGCAGAACCAAGCTAGAAGAGCCAATGTATCTAATCATATGATGTGTAATACTGTTTTTGTTAGCTGTGTATCCCATTATTTCATTTGTGATTCTTTCTGCTGATCTACTGTATCTAATCCTATCGTGATACTTTCTGCTGAGATGTGTATCTAATCCCCTGATGTGTGATACTGACTGCTGGGCTATTTATCTAATACCATCATGTGTGATACTGTCTACTTGCTACTGTAGCTAATCCTATTGTAATACTGTCTGCTGAGCTGTGTATCTCTAATCTAATCATGTGTGATCCTGTCTGCTCAGTCACTATATCTAATCACATGTGATATTCTCTTCTTAACTAATCATTCTAATCCAATCATGAGTGATACAATCTGCTGAGGCCTGTATACAATGCAAGCACCCATGATACTGTGTGCTGAACTGTGTATTTAATCCTATCAAGTGTGATTCTGACTGATGAGCTGCTGTATCTAATCATATGTGTGATAGTGCCGGCTAAACTATGTCTATTCTTGTGAGATATTGTCTTCTGAGCTATGTATCTAATCCTATAATGTGTGATACTGACTGTTCATCTGCTGTATCTAATCCCATTGTGAGTGAAATTGTCTTCTGAGCTCTGTATCTGATCCAATTATGTGTGAATCCATCCGCTGAGTCATTGTATCACATATGAGTACGTGTGATACCATATGCTGAGCTGTTATCTAATATGATCATGTGTGATATCACCTTCTAAGCCACAATATCTAATCCGACATGTGTGATACCTTCTGCTGAATTTATATGAAATATTTTAACCCCTTCCCAGCATATCAGCTTCCTTGCCTAGATGCTGGCTCAGTACCTGAGCCTGCATTTTTGCAACCATTTGATGGCTGTGTTACTCAGTCATCATCTGCCTCTAACAGCAGCGGGTAGAGAGGAGATCTGTACGCGGCTCTTAACCTCTTGAATGCCACTGTCATTCTCTGGCAGCAGCAATTACAGTACATAGCCCAGGGGTGCACTGTTCAAACCAATTATCACCCGAATCTACCTATGCAATTGCCATGATAGTTGGAGGTGTGATGATGCTCCTTTAGATACTTAGCCCGTGGCAAGCATTTATAGTAATAAACCCTGATGTTTGCTATTCACAATAATACTTTAATCAATACAAAGAAGAAAGGCTTGCGGCACTCACCACGTTGAGAAGGATATCAAAGTTCTTTTATTTCATCTGTGCGACAAAAAACTTTGATGGGCATATGCAGGCATGGGAGGCATGTGGGGAGTGCAAGGGTGGATGATGGCCGTTTCGCGTTAATCACTTCAACAGGTCCGTTTTTTCTTTGCTGAACACCGAAGACCAGTTGAATATGCTGTGTATACATTTAGTTTACTTAAAGGATCCGGCATTAAATGCAAAGTGTGAATAAGACCATTCTGGTGCAGTTCACCTTTTTCTCTATTTTAAAGACAATAATAATTTCGTACAAGCAACTGTCTGATGGTTTATTCCAGAGGGGACGACAAAAAAAATCTGAAAAATGTTTTTCAAAATAAAAATTTGAACCACCTTTCTTTTCTACCATTAAAAATAGAAAAATAAAAAAATACTCATGTGGTAATTTCACATCTGTAAATGTCTGATCAATCAAATTATAAAATTGATTAATCTGTAATGTGTAAATGCCATACAAAAAAAATATAAAAATGCCAGAACTTTTACTTTTCGTCTGCTGCAACATAAAACACAAAAATGCTATAAGCAACCAAAACAAAATGGTATAAATAAAAAAGTCAGCTCAGGGTGCACACAACTCTAAGTCTGCACACAGCTGCATGCATTGGAAAATGACGATAATAACCCCACAGCTGCCTATACTCAGTCTGATGCATCACAGCCCCCATCACTGTATATAGGTGGCAACTAGAACCCTCCCACACAGCATGATATAGTTAGTGGCCCAAACACAGTTAATAATGGTCCTCACGTTTCCTCCACCAAGTATGATTGTAACCCCTACAGCTCCACCCCATGCAAAATGATGGCCCCTCCCACAGTATGATAATTGCCCCTCCGCATATTATAATAATATTCTCCACAGTCCCCCCAACACACTAGGGGATCCCTGATGAAGGAATACGTCCTATTCCGAAACGCGTAGGAAATTGGTCCACGACGCTATCCATAGCAAGTCACGTGAGCAATCACATGACCGTGACGTCACGCAGGGTCCTGCAGAGGCAGAGAACCGAGAGCTATACAACAGCGCTTAGTCGCTGTTAGTAGTGGGCGAGCACAGGGCTGGTTGCCGCCGGCCGGGGCACTGCCTGGAGCGCACTCACGGTAAAGCGGAAGAAGAAATAAACTCCGCTGAAGCCGCACTCTTCCACATTTTGGACTTGTATAAAGATTGACTAAAGGGAACTGAGGACCTTACCGTTTATACTGCACCAGGTAAAAATCTAAAGTTTTTCTAACTGACAGTTTACATCGCTCAGAACCTCTTTTGCTATTTGGACAATGTTGTGCTCCATGGCGGAGCTATTTTAAACAAATACAAATTTATTTTTAAATAGTTTTTAAAGCCATATAAAAGGTGCAAACACTCAGTTTTTTTTTCTTTTTTGGAGGGACTTAGGGGTCATAAAACTACAGAACCCAGCGCGGATTGTTTATATATATTTGTTTATAGCTACTAATACAGAGGGGTGGCACTGTATTTGTATCCGCTGCAGGATTCAGAGTTTCTGAAGCCCTACTGGTGTCTTTAATTTTATCCTAATTGTGCAAATTGTCTCTTCAGAGAGGAAGAGAACTAAAATTCTAGTGCCACCTATTGGAAGTAGCAATCTTACAAGCCAATGATGACCCTTTAACGAGCCATGTCACATGACTTAGGATAATAGCCAAAAATTATGCTGAAATACAGTAGAAGACATAAGGTAAATGTTTTAACTTTCTTATGTAGTATAACTATGCAGTTTACAGGTATAGACATTCAAAGTTGGATTATTGCAAATGTTTATTAATTAAATGTATTACTAAAATGAAATATAACATATCAGGAAAACAAATACTCAGAATAACTGGAATGTGGGACATTCCATCATTATTATCACAAAGCAACACATGTCAGATTTGAAAAAACGGGGTTTGGTCACTAAAAGGTTAAAATGCATTCTTCCCAATATGAGTTCTCTGATGTCTAACAAGTTGAGATTCAGATGAAAAAAATATCCCACATTCTGAATATGAAAATGGCTTCTCTACTGTGTGAATTCTCTCATGCGTAACAAGAGATGATTTCTTTGTAAAACATTTTCCACATTCTGAACAAGAAAACAGTTTCTCTCCTGTGTGAATTCTCTCATGTGTAACAAGAAGTGATTTTTGACTAAAACATTGTCCACATTCTCAACATGAAAATGGCTTATCTCTTTTGTGAATTCTCTCATGGGTAATACGAGCTGATATGACTGTAAAACATTTTCCACATTCTGAGCATGAAAATGGCTTCTCTCCTTTGTGAATTCTGTCATGTGTAACAAGAGATGATTTCTGTGTAAAACATTTTCCACATTCTGAACATGAAAATGGCTTCTCTCCTGTGTGGTTTCTCTCATGTCTAACAAGCTGAGATTTCTGTATAAAACATTTTCCACATTCTGAGCATGAAAATGGCTTCTCTTCTGTGTGAATTCTCTCATGAGCAACAAGAGATGATTTCTCTGTAAAACATTTTCCACATTCTGAACATGAAAATGGCTTCTCTCCTGTGTGAATTCTCTCATGTGTAAATAGAGTTGATTTGACTGTAAAACATTGTCCACATTCTGAGCATGAAAATGGCTTCTCTCCTGTGTGAATTCTGTCATGTTTAACAAGAGCTGATTTATCTGTAAAACATTTTCCACATTTTGAACAGTAAAATGGTTTCTCTCCTGTGTGAATTCTCTCATGAGCAACAAGAGATGATTTCTCTGTAAAACATTTTCCACATTCTGAACATGAAAATGGCTTCTCTCCTGTGTGATTTCTCTCATGCCTAACAAGATGAGACTTTTGTGTAAAACATTTTCCACATTCTGAGCATGAAAATGGCTTCTCTTCTGTGTGAATTCTGTCATGTTTAACAAGAGATGATTTATGTGTAAAACATTTTCCACATTCTGAACACGAAAATGGCTTCTCTCCTGTGTGAATTCTCTCATGAGCAACAAGACATGATTTCTGTGTAAAACATTTTCCACATTCTGAACATGAAAATGGCTTCTCTCCTGTGTGAATTCTGTCATGTTTAACAAGAGCTGATTTATCTGTAAAACATTTTCCACATTTTGAACAGTAAAATGGTTTCTCTCCTGTGTGAATTCTCTCATGAGCAACAAGATATGATTTCTCTGTAAAACATTTTCCACATTCTGAACATGAAAATGGCTTCTCTCCTGTGTGATTTCTCTCATGACTAACAAGATGAGACTTTTGTGTAAAACATTTTCCACATTCTGAGCATGAAAATGGCTTCTCTTCTGTGTGAATTCTGTCATGTTTAACAAGAGATGATTTATGTATAAAACATTTTCCACATTCTGAACACGAAAATGGCTTCTCTCCTGTGTGAATTCTTTCATGTGTAACAAGAGATAATTTTCGACTAAAACATTTTCCACATTCTGAGCATGAAAATGGCTTCTCTCCTGTGTGAATTCTCTCATGTGTAACAAGAATTGATTTCTCTGTAAAACATTCCTCATATTCTAAACATGAAAATAGCTTATTCCTTGTGGGAGTTCTTTTATTTTCCACACTTATTTCACGACTTTTATTTTTCTCAACAGTCTGTGATGAATTAGGACATTGTACTTTAAAAGGATCCATGACTGAGATGTTGCCATGCTTTTCATATTGGACTTGTGCAATGCTGCAATCATCTGCTTTAAAATCCAAACACGTGAGATGTCTTTCGGAGCTCCCGATACGGTCATCTGCCAAGAATAAATCCGATTTGATTTTTGAGCAAAATAATCTTAATACTTATATTTACTAAATGTAAAACATTAAGAAAAGTAAACATAAAAAAGTTACATACAAATTGCAAGGTGTGTAGCAATGTCCAACTATTAACTCACTAAAGTGTAATTTACATAATGTGATGATTTCACAGAGAATCAATTGTACTAATATTCATTCTCAGTCGTTGGCCAGTGCAATCATCAAATTAAACATTTGTGATTGGTTGCATAATTTATATGACAATAAAAATAATCAATGTCAACCGCACATCATCCCTGTTGTGTAAATTGGGTATATACTGCATTATTAAACAAGCCATGAGATAAGGAAACAAATCATTATTGCTACTTCAAAATGAAAGCTAATAAGCCCCAATCAAATTCCTATATCATCAATCAGTGCTCATTGATGAAATTATACTCTCCTTGCAGCCACTCAATTTCATTCTTCAGGAGAAGTATTGGGCTCTATGTTATGAAAGGCAATTCAGAATCACAATGGACATGGAGGTCAGAGCACATACAGTGATCTGACAATAACCCAAAATAATAGAACAAGCTCTGAGACGTGGGAACTCTGCAGACCGCAATCCCTAAGCCTATCAAACCACATTAAAGGTAGCCGTGGAGCGCTCCTGACCAGAACCTAGGCGCCTCGTCACAGCCTGAGAAACTAGCTAGTCCTGAAGATAGAAAAATAAGCCTACCTTGCCTCAGAGAAATTCCCCAAAGGAAAAGGCAGCCCCCCACATATAATGACTGTGAGTAAGATGAAAACACAAACATAGAGATGAAACAGATTAAGCAAAGTGAGGCCCGACTAGCTGAATAGAACGAGGATAGGGAAGATAACTTTGCGGCCAGCACAAAAACCTATAAATAACCATGCAGAGGGGACAAAAAGACCCTCCGCACCGACTAACGGTACGGAGGTGGTCCCTCTGCGTCTCAGAGCTTCCAGCAGGCAAGAAAAACCAATTAAGCAAGCTGGACAGAAAAATAGCAACAAAATAACAATAGCAAAACTTAGCTTTGCAGAGCAGCAGGCCACAGGAACGATCCAGGGAAAAAACAAGTCCTACACTGAAACATTGACAGGAAGCATGGATCAAAGCATCAGGTGGAGTTAAGTAGAGAAGAAGCTAACGAGCTCACCAGATCACCTGAGGGAGGAAACTCAGAAGCTGCAGTACCACTTTTCTCCACAAACGGAAGATCCCAGAGAGAATCAGCCGAAGTACCACTTGTGACCACAGGAGTGAACTCTGCCACAGAATTCACAACAGTACCCCCCCTTGAGGAGGGGTCACCGAACCCTCACCAGAGCCCCCAGGCCGACCAGGATGAGCCACATGAAAGGCACGAACAAGATCGGGAGCATGGACATCAGAGGCAAAAACCCAGGAATTATCTTCCTGAGCATAACCCTTCCATTTAACCAGATACTGGAGTTTCCGTCTTGAAACACGAGAATCCAAAATCTTCTCCACAATATACTCCAATTCCCCCTCCACCAAAACCGGGGCAGGAGGCTCAACAGATGGAACCATAGGTGCCACGTATCTCCGCAACAATGACCTATGGAATACGTTATGTATGGAAAAAGAATCTGGAAGTGTCAGACGAAAAGACACAGGGTTAAGAACCTCAGAAATCCTATACGGACCAATAAAACAAGGTTTAAACTTAGGAGAGGAAACCTTCATAGGAATATGACGAGAAGACAACCAAACCAGATCCCCAACACGAAGTCGGGGACCCACACGGCGTCTGCGATTAGCGAAAAGTTGAGCCTTCTCCTGGGACAAGGTCAAATTGTCCACCACCTGAGTCCAAATCTGCTGCAACCTGTCCACCACAGTATCCACACCAGGACAGTCCGAAGACTCAACCTGTCCAGAAGAGAAACGAGGATGGAACCCAGAATTGCAGAAAAACGGTGAAACCAAGGTAGCCGAGCTGGCCCGATTATTAAGGGCGAACTCAGCCAAAGGCAAAAAGGACACCCAGTCATCCTGATCAGCAGAAACAAAGCACCTCAGATATGTTTCCAAGGTCTGATTGGTTCGCTCGGTCTGGCCATTAGTCTGAGGATGGAAAGCCGAGGAAAAAGACAAGTCAATGCCCATCCTACCACAAAAGGCTCGCCAAAACCTCGAAACAAACTGGGAACCTCTGTCAGAAACAATATTCTCTGGAATGCCATGCAAACGAACCACATACTGGAAGAACAAAGGCACCAAATCAGAGGAGGAAGGCAATTTAGACAAGGGTACCAGATGGACCATCTTAGAAAAGCGATCACAGACCACCCAAATGACTGACATCTTTTGAGAAACGGGAAGGTCAGAAATAAAATCCATAGAGATATGTGTCCAAGGCCTCTTCGGGACCGGCAAGGGCAAAAGCAACCCACTGGCACGAGAACAGCAGGGCTTAGCCCGAGCACAAATCCCACAGGACTGCACAAAAGTACGCACATCCCGCGACAGAGAGGGCCACCAAAAGGATCTAGCCACTAACTCTCTGGTACCAAAGATTCCAGGATGACCAGCCAACACCGAACAATGAAGTTCAGAGATAACTCTATTCGTCCACCTATCAGGGACAAACAGTTTCTCCGCTGGGCAACGATCAGGTTTATTAGCCTGAAATTTTTGCAGCACCCGCCGCAAATCAGGGGAGATGGCAGACACAATAACTCCTTCCTTGAGGATACCCGCCGGCTCAGACAAACCCGGAGAGTCGGGTAAAAAACTCCTAGACAGAGCATCCGCCTTCACATTTTTAGAGCCCGGAAGGTACGAAATCACAAAGTCAAAACGGGCAAAAAACAATGACCAACGAGCTTGTCTAGGATTCAACCGCTTGGCAGACTCGAGATAAGTCAAGTTCTTATGATCAGTCAATACCACCACGCGATGCTTAGCTCCTTCAAGCCAATGACGCCACTCCTCGAATGCCCACTTCATGGCCAGCAACTCTCGGTTGCCCACATCATAATTTCGCTCAGCAGGCGAAAACTTCCTGGAAAAGAAAGCGCATGGTTTCATCACTGAGCAACCAGAACCTCTCTGTGACAAAACAGCCCCTGCTCCAATCTCAGAAGCATCAACCTCGACCTGGAACGGAAGAGAAACATCTGGTTGACACAACACAGGGGCAGAAGAAAAACGACGCTTCAACTCTTGAAAAGCTTCCACAGCAGCAAAAGACCAATTGACCACATCAGCACCCTTCTTGGTCAAATCAGTCAATGGTTTAGCAATACTAGAAAAATTGCAGATGAAGCGACGATAAAAATTAGCAAAGCCCAGGAACTTTTGCAGACTTTTCAGAGATGTCGGCTGAGTCCAATCATGGATGGCTTGGACCTTAACAGGATCCATCTCGATAGTAGAAGGGGAAAAGATGAACCCCAAAAATGAAACCTTCTGCACACCAAAGAGACACTTTGATCCCTTCACAAACAAAGAATTAGCACGCAGGACCTGAAAAACCGTTCTGACCTGCTTCACATGAGACTCCCAATCATCCGAGAAGATCAAAATGTCATCCAAGTACACAATCAGGAATTTATCCAGGTACTCTCGGAAGATGTCATGCATAAAGGACTGAAACACTGATGGAGCATTGGCAAGTCCGAACGGCATCACGAGATACTCAAAATGACCCTCAGGCGTATTAAATGCAGTTTTCCATTCATCGCCTTGCTTAATTCGCACCAGATTATACGCACCACGAAGATCTATCTTTGTGAACCAACTAGCCCCCTTAATCCGAGCAAACAGATCAGATAACAATGGCAAGGGGTACTGAAATTTAACCGTGATCTTATTAAGAAGGCGGTAATCTATACAAGGTCTCAGCGAACCATCCTTCTTGGCTACAAAAAAGAACCCTGCTCCTAATGGCGACGATGACGGGCGAATATGCCCCTTCTCCAGGGATTCCTTCACATAACTGCGCATAGCGGTGTGCTCAGGCACGGACAAATTAAACAATCGACCTTTTGGGAATTTACTACCAGGAATTAAATTGATAGCACAATCACAATCCCTATGCGGAGGTAGGGTATTGGACTTGGGCTCATCAAATACATCCCGGTAATCAGACAAGAACTCCGGGACCTCAGAAGGGGTGGATGACGAAATTGACAGAAATGGAACATCACCATGTACCCCCTGACAACCCCAGCTGGACACCGACATGGATTTCCAATCTAATACTGGATTATTGGCTTGTAGCCATGGCAACCCCAACACGACTACATCATGCAGATTATGCAACACCAGAAAGCGAATAACCTCCTGATGTGCAGGAGCCATGCACATGGTCAGCTGGGTCCAATATTGAGGCTTATTCTTGGCCAAAGGCGTAGCATCAATTCCTCTCAATGGAATAGGACACTGCAAAGGCTCCAAGAAAAACCCACAACGCTTAGCATATTCCAAGTCCATCAAATTCAGGGCAGCGCCTGAATCCACAAATGCCATGACAGAATACGATGACAAAGAGCAGATCAAGGTAACGGACAGAAGAAATTTTGACTGTACAGTACCAATGGTGGCAGACCTAGCGAACCGCTTAGTGCGCTTAGGACAATCAGAGATAGCATGAGTGGAATCACCACAGTAGAAACACAGACCATTCAGACGTCTATGCTCCTGCCGTTCAACTCTGGTCAAAGTCCTATCACACTGCATAGGCTCAGGTTTAAGCTCAGGTAATACCGCCAAATGGTGCACAGATTTACACTCACGCAAGCGTCGACCGATCTGAATGGCCAAAGACATAGACTCATTCAAACCAGCAGGCATAGGAAATCCCACCATGACATCCTTAAGGGCTTCAGAGAGACCCTTTCTGAATATTGCTGCCAGCGCAGATTCATTCCATTGAGTGAGCACTGACCACTTCCTAAATTTCTGACAATATACCTCTATCTCATCCTGAGCCTGACAAAGAGCCAGCAAATTCTTTTCTGCCTGATCCACTGAATTAGGCTCATCGTACAGCAACCCAAGCGCCAGGAAAAAGAGAAAAAGAGAGAAAACGCCCAGTCCTGAGGGTCGCCGCGCAAAAAAGAAATGACGATCCTAACCTGTTGAATTGGGTCACCAGAAGAGCGAGGTTTCAAAGCCAGAAATAGTTTACAATTATTTTTGAAACTCAGAAATTTAGTTCTATCTCCAAAAAACATTTCTGGAATAGGAATTCTCGGTTCTAACAAAGAATTCTGAACCACAAAATCCTGAATATTTTGTACTCTTGCCGTGAGCTGATCCACACATGAAGACAGACCTTTAATGTCCATTGCTACACCTGTGTCCTGAACCACCCAAATGTCTAGGGGAAAAAAAGACAAAACACAGTGCAAAGAAAAAAAAATGGTCTCAGAACTTCTTTTTTCCCTCTATTGAGAATCATTAGCACTTTTGGCTTCCTGTACTGTTATGAAAGGCAATTCAGAATCACAATGGACATGGAGGTCAGAGCACATACAGTGATCTGACAATAACCCAAAATAATAGAACAAGCTCTGAGACGTGGGAACTCTGCAGACCGCAATCCCTAAGCCTATCAAACCACACTAAAGGTAGCCGTGGAGCGCTCCTGACCAGAACCTAGGCGCCTCGTCACAGCCTGAGAAACTAGCTAGTCCTGAAGATAGAAAAATAAGCCTACCTTGCCTCAGAGAAATTCCCCAAAGGAAAAGGCAGCCCCCCACATATAATGACTGTGAGTAAGATGAAAACACAAACATAGAGATGAAACAGATTAAGCAAAGTGAGGCCCGACTAGCTGAATAGAACGAGGATAGGGAAGATAACTTTGCGGTCAGCACAAAAACCTATAAATAACCACGCAGAGGGGACAAAAAGACCCTCCGCACCGACTAACGGTACGGAGGTGGTCCCTCTGCGTCTCAGAGCTTCCAGCAGGCAAGAAAAACCAATTAAGCAAGCTGGACAGAAAAATAGCAACAAAATAACAATAGCAAAACTTAGCTTTGCAGAGCAGCAGGCCACAGGAACGATCCAGGGAAAAAACAAGTCCTACACTGAAACATTGACAGGAAGCATGGATCAAAGCATCAGGTGGAGTTAAGTAGAGAAGAAGCTAACGAGCTCACCAGATCACCTGAGGGAGGAAACTCAGAAGCTGCAGTACCACTTTCCTCCACAAACGGAAGATCCCAGAGAGAATCAGCCGAAGTACCACTTGTGACCACAGGAGTGAACTCTGCCACAGAATTCACAACAGCTCTAGGAGTCACCTCTCTGTGTTATAGCTCCATGCAACACCTCAGTGACTGGAAGCGAGCGGCTGCAGGGAAATTATAACTTCAATTTCTCCTGGTAGCCGCTTTCCAAGTAACACAGCCTAACATGCTTTAACCCCTTTACCCCCAAGGGTGGTTTGCACGTCAATGACCAGGCCAATTTTTACAATTCTGACCACTGTTCCTTTATGAGGTTATAACTCTGGAACGCTTCAACGGATCCTGGTGATTCTGACATTGTTTTCTCATGACATATTGCACTTCATGATAGTTGTAAAATTTCTTTGATATTACCTGCGTTTATTTGTAAAAAAAAATGGAAATTTGGCGAAAATTTTGAAAATTTCGCAATTTTCCAAATTTGAATTTTTATGCAATTAAATCACAGAGACATGTCACACAAAATGCTTAATAAGTAACATTTCCCACATGTCTACTTTACATCAGCACAATTTTGGAACCAAAATTTTTTTTTGTTCGGGAGTTATAAGGGTTAAAATTGACCAGCAATTTCTCATTTTTACAACACCATTTTTTTTTTAGGGACCACATCTCATTTGAATACATTTCAAAAACCTGACCAGCACATCCAAACATAGACTAAGTGTGAACGGGTGCTGAACCCAGAGTCGCCAACTCGTATATAGCTAAGTAAATAAGGCAGCACACTGCAGCGCTAAAATATGTAAACTTGAAATATGAAATTTGAACTGCATTACTGCACTAGAAATATGAAAAATGAGAGCTTTTAGCGCATAAAAATGGCCAATTTTATGTGTACCTGGTAGCCCCTTTACGGCATCTCTCTTATACCAGGTCCTAAACTTGCCTTACCTCGCTGAGCATAAACGTCTCCATCTGAATGGGTACATGTGAAAACCTCTTCCTAGACTAAAAGTCTCTCTCTCTGTGGAGGGGTACTGGACCTGCTGTAATTAAAACACCTGAAGCTAGGAGGCGGAGTGCACGATCAGAAGGCTAAAGAATACATTTCAAAAACCTGACCGGCACATCCAAACATAGACTAAGTGTGAACAGGTGCTGAACCCAGAGTCGCCAGCTCGTATATAGCACACAGAAACCCCCCAATTATAACTGAAACCCTAATCCAAACACACCCCTAACCCTAATCCCAATGGTAACCCTAACCACACCTCTAACCCAGACACACGCCTAATCCCAACCCTATTCCCAACCGTAAATGTAATCCAAACCCTAACCCTAACTATAGCCCCAATCCTAACTGTATCCTTAACCCTAGCCCCAACCCTAACCCTAACCCTAGCCCTAACCGTAGCCCTAACCATAGCCCTAACCCGAACCCTAACCCTAGCCCTAACCCTAAAGGGAAAATGGAAATAAATACATTTTTTTAATTTTTTAATTTCTCCCTAACTGAGGGGGTGATAAAGGGGGGTTTGATTTACTTTTATAGCGGGTTTTTTAGCGGAGAGAGAGAGAATTTTAGTCTAGGAAGAGGTTTTCACATGTACCCATTCAGATGGAGACGTTTATTCTCAGCGAGGTAAGGCAAGTTTAGGACCTGGTATAAGAGAGATGCTGTAAAGGGGCTACCAGGTACACATAAAATTGGCCATTTTTATGCGCTAAAAGCTCTCATTTTTCATATTTCTAGTGCAGTAATGCAGTTCAAATTTCATATTTCAAGTTTACATATTTTAGCGCTGCAGTGTGCTGCCTTATTTACTTAGCTAAACACATCTCATTTGAAGTCATTTTGAGGGGTCTATATGATAGAAAATACCTAAGTGTGACACCATTCTAAAAACTGCACCCCTCAAGGTGCTCAAAACCACATTCAAGAAGTTTATTAACCCTTCAGGCGTTTCACAGGAATTTTTGGAATGTTTAAATAAAAATGAACATTTAACTTTTTTTCACAAAAAATTTAATTCAGCTCCAATTTGTTTTATTTTACCAAGGGTAACAGGAGAAAATGGACCCAGAAAGTTGTTGTACAAGTTGTCCTGAGTACGCCGATACCCCATAGGTGGGGTAAACCACTGTTTGGGCGCATGACAGAGCTCGGAAGCAAAGGAGGGCAATTTGACTTTTCAATGCAAAATTGACAGGAATTGAGATGGGACGCCATGCTGCGTTTGGTGAGCCACTGATGTGCCTAAACATTGAAACCCCCCACAAGTGACACCATTTTGGAAGGTAGACCCCCTAAGGAACTTACCTAGAGGTGTAGTGAGCACTTTGACCCACCGAGTGCTTCACAGAAGTTTATAATGCAGAACCGTAAAAATAAAAAATCATATTTTTTCACAAAAATCATATTTTTACCCCCAATTTTTTATTTTCCCAAGGGTAAGAGAATAAATTGGACCACAAAGGTTGTTGTACAATTTGTCCTGAGTATGCTGATACCCCATAGTGGTGGTAAACCACTGTTTGGGCGCATGGGAGAGCTCGGAAGGGAAGGAGCGCCGTTTGACTTTTCAATGCAAAATTTACAGGAATTGAGATGGGACGCCATGTTGCATTTGGAGAGCCACTGATGTTCCTACACATTGAAACCCCCCACAAGTGACACCATTTTGGAAAGTAGACCCCCTAAGGAACTTATCTGGATCTGTGGTGAGCACTTTGACCCACCAAGGGCTTCACAGAAGTTTATAATGCAGAGCCATAAAAATAAAACAAAAATTTTTTCCCACAAAAATTATTTTTTAGCCCCCAGTTTTGTATTTTCCCGAGGGTAACAGGAGAAATTGGACCCCAAAAGTTGTTGTACAATTTGTCCTGAGTACGCTGATACCCCATATGTGGGGGGGAACCACCGTTTAGGCACATGGGAGGGCTCGGAAGGGAAGGAGCGCCATTTGGAATGCAGACTTAGATGGAATGGTCTGCAGGTGTCACATTGCGTTTGCAGAGCCCCTGATGTACCTAAACAGTAGAAACCCCCCACAAGTGACACCATTTTGGAAAGTAGACCCCCTAAGGAACTTATCTGGATGTGTGGTGAGCACTTTGACCCACCAAGGGCTTCACAGAAGTTTATAATGCAGAGCCGTAAAAATAAAACAAAAATTTTTTCCCACAAAAATTATTTTTTAGCCCCCAGTTTTGTATTTTTCCTATGGTAACAGGAGAAATTGGGCCCCAAAAGTTGTTGTCCAATTTGTCCTGAGTACGCTGATACCCCATATGTGGGGGGAATGTTGTGAATTCCGTTCTTGGGCTCCCTCCTGTGGTTTTGAGTGGTATGGCTGCTTCTTGGATTTAGCTTCTGCAGCTGTTTTCACTGATCGTCTTTCTGGCTCGGCTATATTAGTCTGGCCTTTTCCCTCATTCAATGCCAGTTGTCATTGTTCCTGCCTGGAGTCTTTGCTCTTAGGATTTTCCTGACACTCTGACCAATTCAGCAAAAGCTAAGTCCTTGCTTGTTATTTTGCAGTTCTCTTGTTTTTGTCTTGTGGTTCTCCACTTTCTATGTTTTGTTCATTTGTCCAGCTTATCAGTATGGATCTATTCAGCTAGGCTGGAAGCTCTGGGCAGCAGAGTTTGCCCTCCACACCTTTAGTCAGGTGTGGAGATTTTTGCATTTCTCTGCGGTGGACTTTTTCTAGTTTTTATTACTGACTGCACAGTTCTCTGTCCTGTACTTTTTCCTATCTAGCTAGAAGTGGCCTCCTGTGCTAAATCTTGTTTCATACTACGTATGTCATTTCCTTCTCCTCTCACAGTCATTATTTGTGGGGGGCTAATCTATCCTTTGGGAATTTTCTCTGAGGCAAGATAGGTTTCCTGCTTCTATCTTTAGGGTTAGTTAGTTCTCCGGCTGTGACGAGATGCATAGGCAGTGTTAGGAGCATTCCACGGCTGCTTCTAGTGTTGTGTTAAGCTTAGGGACTGCGGTCAGTATAGTTGCCACCTGCTCAGAGCTAGACGCATGTCGCTCCTTAATCACCAGACCATAAGAGGGGAACCACCGTTTGGGCGCATGGGAGGGGTTGGAAGGGAAGGAGCGCCATTTGGAATGCAGACTTAGATGGAATGGTCTGCAGGCGTCACATTGCGTTTGCAGAGCCCCTAATGTACCTAAACAGTAAAAAAAAAACCCAAAAGTGACCCCATATTGGAAACTGGACCCCCCAAGGAACTTATCTAGATGTGTTGTGAGAACTTTGAACCCCCAAGTGTTTCACTAGAGTTTATAACGCAGAGCCGTGAAAATAAAAAATCTTTTTTTCCCACAAAAATTATTTTTTAGCCCCCAGTTTTGTATTTTCCCAAGGGTGATAGGAAAAATTGGACCCCAAAAGTTGTTGTCCAATTTGTCCTGAGTACGCTGACACCCCATATGTTGGGTAAACCCCTGTTTGGGCACACGGGAGAGCTCGGAAGGGAAGGAGCACTGTTTTACTTTTTCAACGCAGAATTGGCTGGAATTGAGATCGGACGCCATGTTGCGTTTGGAGAGCCCCTGATGTGCCTAAACAGTGGAAACCCCCCAATTATAACTGAAACCCTAATCCAAACACACCCCTAACCCTAATCCCAATGGTAACCCTAACCACACCTCTAACACAGACACACCCATAACCCTAATCCCACCCCTATTCCCAACCGTAAATGTAATCCAAACCCTAACCCTAACTTTAGCCCCAACCCTAACCCTAACTTTAGCCCCAACCCTAACTGTAGCCTTAACCCTAACCCTAACCCAAACCCTAGCCCTTACCCTAGCCCTAACCCTAAACCTAGCCCTAACCCTAGCAGGAAAATGGAAATAAATACATATTTTAAATTTTTTTTATTTTTCCCTAACTAAGAGAGTGATGAAGGGGGGTTTGATTTACTTTTATAGCGGGTTATTTAGCGGATTCTTATGATTGGCAGCCGTCATACACTGAAAGACGCTTTTTATTGCAAAAACTATTTTTTGCGTTACCACATTTTGAGAGCTATAATTTTTCCATATTTGAGTCCACAGAGTCATGTGAGGTCTTGTTTTTTGCAGGACGAGTGGACATTTTTATTGGTAACATTTTCGGGCACGTGACATTTTTTGATCGTTTTTTTATTCCGATTTTTGTGAGGCAGAATGACCAAAAACCAGCTATTCATGAATTTCTTTTGGGGGAGGCGTTTATACCGTTCCGCGTTTGGTAAAATGGATAAAGCAGTTTTATTCTTCGGGTCAGTGCGATTACAGCGATACCTCATTTATATATTTTTTTATGTTTTGGCGCTTTTATACGATAAAAACTATTTTATAGCAAAAATAATTATTTTTGCATTGCTTTATTCTGAGGACTATAAGTTTTTTATTTTTTTGCTGATGATGCTGTGTTGTGGCTCATTTTTTGCAGGACAAGATGATGTTTTCAGTGGTACCATGGTTATTTATATCCGTCTTTTTGATCGCGTGTTATTCCACTTTTTGTTTGGCGATATGAGAATAAAGTGTTGTTTTTTGCCTCGTTTTTTTTTTTTTTTTACGGTGTTCACTGAAGGAGTTAACTAGTGATATAGTTTTATAGGTGGGGTTGTTACGGATGCGGCGATACTAAATATGTGTACTTTTATTGCTTTTTTATAGATATATTTAGATAAAGAAATGTATTTAGAGGAACAATATTTTTTTTGGGGGGGGAATATTTTGGGAATTTTTTTAAAATTGTTTTTACACATTGGAATATTTTTTTTTTTACACTATAACATTGCCCGAGGGGGGGCATCATGTTATAGTGTAAGATCGCTGATCTGACACCTTGCTGTGCAGTGTGTCAGATCAACGATCTGACATGCACAGCTGCAGGCTTCACAGTGCCTGCTCTGAGCAGGCGCTGTGAAGCCACCTCCCTCCCTGCAGGACCCGGATGCCGTGGCCATCTTGGATCTGGGCCTGTAAGGAGAAGGAGGAGGTAAGAGACCTTCGCAGCAACGTGATCACATCGCGTTGCTCCGGGGGTCTCAGGGAAGCCCACAGGGAGCCCCCTCCCTGCGTGATGCTTCCCTATACCGCCGGCACACCGCAATCATATTTGATCGTGGTGTGCCGGGGGTTAATGTGCCGTGGGCGGTCTGTGACCGCTCCTGGCACATAGTGCCGGATGTCAGCTGCGATAGGCAGCTGACACCCGGCCGCGCTCCCCCTGTGAGCGCGGCCGATCGCTATGACATACTATCCCGTCAAGGGTCAGATAGGCCCAGGTCACCTCGACGGGATAGTACGTCCAAGGTCAGAGAGGGGTTAAATATTATTTACCTACAGGTTACCATTATATCTACAGGTAAAGAGCGTTTTTGTAGCTGACAGGTTTTCTTTAAGGGTTCATTTACACAGGCAGATATTGGCCTGTAACAAGCACTGGCTCATGATGTTGGAACATTTTTTCTCTCTCCCCATTTTGTTGAATGATAAATAATAATTGGTTTCCATATTGCATCTTTTAGTGAGTGCTGTGCAAATTATGTCTATTCTATACCACTGGCACCCCATCATCCATGTGACAGAGTGCAGGACTTGATCATATTGCGTCACTTGTGCCCGTGTGTAAAAGGAGTCTGGCACCTCCCCGCATTCAACTTATCAGCATCATACATGCCGATATAGTTGAAAGCAGTGATGGAGGAGAGCATGTCAGATGATGTTCTATCTCCCATCACTCCCCCTCTGCCTCTGACTCAGCGTGTGCCAGAGGAGGAGTTGATACGGTCCACAGAAGCCAGAGCAGGGGGAATGAGAAGGAGAGGTAAGTATTGTGTGTGTATGCATTGTAGTGTGCGTGTGTGTGTCTTCTGCACTATACTTTTTGTGGGGGGAATGCACTATACTGTGTGTGTGTTGGGGACTGCACTATACAGTGTGTGGGGGGAGCTGCACTATACTGTATGTTATTATTATTATTTTTGTGTGGTTGTGTGTTTATGAGAGAGCTGAATTATACTGTGTGTGAGGGGGGCTGAATTATACTGTGTGTGAGTGGGGCTGCATTATTCTCTGATGGCACTGCATTATACTTTTAGGGGGCTGCATTATACTCTGAAGGGGCTGCATCATGCTCTATGAGGGGACTATGTTATACTCTACGATGAGGGCTGCAGTATATTCTGAGGGGGCATCATTGTACTCTATGAGGAGGGCTGCAGTATACTCTTAGGGGGCTGCAGTATACTCTGAGGAGGGCTGTAGTATACTCTGTGGGGGCTGAATTTTACTATATGTACTATATGAGACCTGCATTATACGGTATCAAGGACTATCTGTACCAATCATTCTTCCTCAGCCGTGCGTTAGGGTAGGTTAACATGGTCAGTAAATGATACAGGTTGGACGCTGTGTACTTTTGCAGCATCCAGATGAAACAGCATAGTGGATCGGATTTCAAGAAATCCCATGCCCACTACGCGTGCATCGATGCCCGCAGCTCACCACGGAGACCGACATGAGTCACGTCTCTCCAGACTGCCGCATATCTATTCATCTTGCGGAGACAGGAGCCTTAGCAAGGTAAATTTCACCTGTACAATGTATTGGATGCGGTGAATCCGAACAGTTCAATGAACACGCGCGGAATCACCTACGTTCAATAGCCAGCAGTGGACATGTGCTGCATCCAAAGCGCTGCCAAGTACTGAACGTTGGAACATACCCTAAAGAGGCCGGGAAAGAAGCATGGAACGACGTCAATATTTTCGATCACGCTCGTTTAGCTGCCTGAACTCAGCGCATGTAAATACAACAGAAATGTTTGTGTGATGGTGCAATATGTGATCATTTAGGACACCACTTGAAACTTTACCCAGGGCCCCACTTTGTCTAACTTCAGCCCTGCTTAGATCCAAGTTATAGATACACAACCGGTCTTATTACATATTGCTATATTACATTTTCAGTCATACATAATCTGTATTTTAGCTGAATGGAGGAATCTATGGCAAAAAAAGCTGAGAAAATACATAACGTAACTTCAAGCCTAAAATTTTCCGGTCCGGTGAATGAGGAGAAATTGACTCTGCTCTATTTAATGGTGACTCCTCACTGGGGCAGTTACCTGTAGGAACGTCCTCTTTGCACCACTCATCATATCGCACATCGTGTTTTCCTTTCTCCATTCAGCTTTGATATTCTTCAGATATTTGGCTGGATGTCAAAGCTGTGAAAGTAATAATGTAAAAGTCACAGACAGAAAGAAAACTCAGGTGGAATGTTCTAGATGGAGGCATTTACAACAAGTTCATGATGCACCTGAGCCCCCAAAAGATGCTGACATCTCTGCCTCCTATATCACTGGGGCTGCCCGCAGTCAGTACGGCAGCGTGTTGTGATAGAAGCAGACGTCACTGTAAGTAACTGCATTATGGCAGTGATTTCCTTCATTATTTTGTCTTCAAATTTCAGATGCACTAGCATTTTTAAGTTTCCATAAATTGAGGAATATTTTGTCTGGAAATATTTTATTTTGGGGGCACATGCTATTTTTTGTGCGGTTGGAAGCAATTTAGCAGTTTTTTTTATGACATTCACTTCTGATATAAATGTCATGTTAGAAAAGTCATCCACCCTTTTTTTTTATATTTACTTGCATCCTTCATGCCAATGCAGTTGAAAGCAATGGTGAAGAAGGGAGCGTCAGCCATCATTCTCCCTCTGCGCCTGTCATCTCAGTGCAGCAGGTTCAATAACATCTCTATTCCGCTCTCGTTGTGTTGACCAGTGAAAAGCTCCACAGTGCTCGCTGTGGAGAAGTGGGGCACCGGGGAGAGGTGAGTATTTATTTTTTTAATGTAGGGACCATTATACTATATGGAGGACTATGTGGGGCCATTATACTGTATTAAGGGCTATGTTGGAACATTATTCTGAATAGAGGACTGTGGGGCAAATTATACTAGAGGGAGTGTAAAGGCCCCTTCACATTAAGCGACGCTGCAGCGATACCGACAACGATCCGGATCGCTGCAGCGTCGCTGTTTGGTCGCTGGAGAGCTGTCACACAGACAGCTCTCCAGCGACCAACGATCCCGAAGTCCCCGGGTAACCATGGTAAACATCGGGTTACTAAGCGCAGGGCCGCGCTTAGTAACCCGATGTTTACCCTGGTTACCATCCTAAAAGTAAGAAAAAACAAACACTACATACTTACCTACAGCCGTCTGTCCTCCAGCGTTGTGCTCTGCACTCCTCCTGTACTGGCTGTGAGCGTCGGTCAGCCGGAAAGCAGAGCGGTGACGTCACACACACCGATCCAGCGATGTCAGCAGGAGTCCAGCGACGAAATAAAGTTCTGGACTTTATTCAGCGACCAACGATCTCCCAGCAGGGGCCTGATCGTTGGTCGCTGTCACACATAACGATTTCATTAACGATATCGTTGCTACGTCACAAAAAGCAACGATATCGTTAACAATATCGTTATGTGTGAAGGTACCTTAACGCTCACACTCTGACTGGGTGGCACGAGTGTAGGGGAGTTGTGGCCCTACTGTGCCACAAATCAGACTTCCCTGGAAGGGGCGTGACTAAGCAGCTACCTTGGTGTTCACTGGAGCCTCTGATGGTGAGGTCAGGCTTGTGCGGCAGGTAGCTGCCAGGTACCAGTCCAAGGTGGTGTCTGGCTGTGGCTTTTGATCCCACTGGGGGATGGAACACTGGCAGGCAGGTGGGTATGACTGAGGCAATGTCAGGCAAGTGGGCACGGTTGAGACACTGGCAGGCAGGCGGGCATGGCTGAGACACAGGCAGGCGGGCATGGCTGAGACACTGACAGGTGGGCAAGACTGGCACTCTGGCAGGCGGACACAGCTGAGGCACTGACATATGGGCGTGGCTGGCACTCTCGCAGGACAGGCAGACACGGCCAGTATGCTGGCAGGACAGGCGGACACAGCCGGTACTCTGGCAGGACAGGTACTGACTAGGTAGTGACCGGAATACAGGCAGGCATATGGAAAAAGGTAGGCATATGGGAACAGGAAGGGACCTGTTCAGACTGGAGGATATATGGGAACAGGTAGGAATATGACCAATAGGTTGCAGAATGGAATTAGAGCAGAACCGCAAAAAGCGGATGCAAAGCAGAAAAACACAAGAGGCAGAGCTAAGAGCTGAAATGTAGGAGGGGGAGCTAAGAGCAGAAGCACAAGAGGCAGAGCTAAGAACAGAAATGTAGGAGGGGGAGCTAAGAGCAGATGCACAAGAGGCAGAGCTAAGAACAGAAATGTAGGAGGCGGAGCTAAGAGCAGAACTGCAGGAGACAGAACTAAGAGCAAAGCTGAAGGAGGTGGAGCCAAGAGCAGAACCGATGGAGGTGGAGCCAAGAGCAAAACTGCTGGAGGCGGAGCCATGAGCAGAACCACTGGAGGCGGAGCTAAGAGCAGAACTGCTGGAGGCAGATTCAAGAGCGGAAAGGCACAGAGCCACAGAATGCAGCGAGCAGAGCAGAGAGGCTAAGAGCCACAGGTTGCGGCGGGCAGAGCAGAGCCGCAAGGTGCGCAGCAAAGCAAAACAGAGCAGAACCACGGGTTTTGCGGCAAGCAAAGCAGAGCCGCAAGGTGAGCAACAGAGCAGACCAGAGCAGAGCCGCAAGGTGCACAGAACGGAGCAGAACCTCTGGTTTGCGGTGAGCAAAACAGACAGGCGCAGAGCCACAGGTTGTGTCGTGCAGAGCAGGGAAGTGGACACAAGGGAACGCACAGCTGAATGGGTATGGCAAACAGGCAAGGAGACAACAGGAACAGACATAGACCAGAGTACAGACTAAGACAGACATGGTATCAAGAACTGGACAAGGATTCAGACCTGGGTATGCAGCCCCAGAAAGGCAGAGACAGGACAGGACCTGGCAGCTCAGTAGCAAGACACTAACTGAGGGAGAAAGTTGCTCAGGCATTCCCCTATGGTGGGAATGCCTTAAGTACCTGAGACCTCTTGGAAATTGGCAGGGGGCACCTTAGGAATGGGTGGGACAAGGGCAATGGCTGCTTATAAATATTCTGTGAGCTTTGTCCTACATCGTCGTCTGTAATTGCTCCATCGTTTTATCTGCCTGCTGTTGGTATGATGATGCCGCAATAAAGGATTTTGTTGCACGGGACAGTTTGTGCCTATCTGCTTTCTTAATGGAAACACAGATTCTTATTATTTGAAAGTGACACCCGTAATCCCTGGTGTGTGTGTAGCTTCGTTAACCTGAGGTCATACAGCTGTGCCTTTGTCATGCTTCTCTCCCATGGTATGTAATGTGGACTATGTGTGGCCATTATACCTTATGGAGGACTATGTGGAGTCATTACACTGTATGGATGACTACGGAGGTTCCACTATACTGCATGGAGGACTATGTGGGCCTATAATACTGTGTGGATGGTTTTGTGGAGATCACAGTTGTGGCATCCTACTGTGATGAGATCACCATACTTTGCTGGGGGAATTACCAACCTAGAGGAAAAGCTGTACAAATGTAATGAAATAGAACCTCCTGGAACTAATAATGAAACACAATATCCCTCTCTAAATTACTATCCCTGCAGGAATCTGGTTTAAAAAATAAAAAAAATGTTTAGCTGCATTTAAAGGGAAGTTACCAACCTAGACGGAATCCTGTATGACTGTAATATATATACCATGTTTTCCGGCGTATAAGATTACTTTTTAACCCTTGAAAATCTTCTCAAAAGTTGGGAGTCGTCTTATACGCTGGGTGTCGTCTTACACGGTGAGTGTGTGGCTCTGCGGTCGCCGCATATGGTGCGGGGTGCAGTCCCGATGACAACGTGCCTCACCGAGAAGGTGTAAGTGAATCAAGCCCATCCTTTTATCCCATTACCTCCTTCTTTCCCCCGTCTGGCCCACCCTTCTCTGCCTCTCTAGTCTCTGGAGGATGGAATTGAAGCCGCTCCTTCTCTTTCACCTGTCTGGCTCACCCTTCTCTGCCTTTCGAATCTTGCGAGGAAGGAAGTGATGCGGCTCAGGTGCTCATGTACCGCTACTCTTCCATTCTGGCAAGATTTGAGAGGCAGACAAGAGCGGGCCAGATGGGTGAAAGAAGGAGTAGCTTCAATTCCATTCTCCAGAGACTTGAGAGGCAGAGAAGGGCGGGCCAGACGGGTGAAAGAAGGAGATAATAGGATACAAAGACTGGCTTGATTCACTTACACTTTCCCGGTGAGTCACTTAGTCATCGGGACTGCTCCCTGCACCATATGCGGCGACCGCAGAGCTCAGCACACACCATATAGGACGACACCTGGCATATAAGGTGACCCCCGACTTATATGGCGAGTATATCCCGAACTCTATATTTTAAATGGAAAAGTTGTCGGTCGTCTTTTACGCCCAGTCATCTTATAAGCCAGAAAATACAGTATATTGGTATAGAAACATGTGGAACTAATAATGAAATACAACATTGTCTATATACTGTATTTTGAAGGAGAGGGGGTATTGATGATCTCTTCACCTAGCTAGTTTATACAATTTTTCAATGTAAATAACACAAAAATCCCCTGTTACTATCTGATGAATTGGAAATATCATTTAGGGTACGTGTCCCCAATCAGGAATAGCAGAATTTTGGACACGGAGCATCTGCGCTGCATCCAAACGCTGCTTTCTGCATTGCAAGCACAGTGGTTGTGATTTATAGAAATTCCATGCCCTCTGTGCTTCTATCTAGCGTTGCGTAAACTCACCCACAGAGGCGGTCTATGAACCGCAGCACGTCAATCATTCTCTGCGTAGTTTCACCCATAGTCATTCATTAGATGCGGTAAATGCGCACGGTTCAGTGAACACATGTGGATTTACCTGCGTGATTAGATCGCAGCGTTTTGGAAGCAGTGAAAATACGCTATGTCCAAAACGCTGCTATTTCCTGATCATGGGCACATAGCCTTAAAAGCTCAAGAATATGCTTTTTCAAAGACCTTGTAGTGCTCCCTACATATAACAGATCACATTCCGAGCATCAGATAATGTAGACCAGTGTTCCCCAACTCCAGTCCTCAAGGCCCACCAACAGATCATGTTTTCAGGTTTCCCTTTGTTTTGCACAGGTAATGCAATTATCACCTGGGCAATACTAAGGAAATCCTGAAAACATGACCTGTTGGTGGGCCTTGAGGACTGGAGTTGGGGACCCCTGATGTATACTACATGATCGAGTTACAATTCATGTGATCTTGAATATAAAATGATTGAGAGCCATTACATTTTGAAAATGTTTATGAGGGAACCACATATTTGTACATTTTAAAGGGATTATGACCAAATCTAAAAACCCTACTAATATGTAGCCATGTTTTTCGAGGATGTTTAAAGGGAAGGTGCCACAATTTAGATTTTTTTAAATTAATTATTATTGATTTTAAAATCAATTATTTTTCATACAAAATTAAATCCACTAATTTAAGAGTTCTTTTTATTTATTCATTTTTCTTTCAGCCACTGGGGGCTGCCATTTGCATTTCCTGGTGTATAAGTGTCTGAGCATAACACTTACACACCTCAAATACGGCAGCCCCTGTACATAGGAGTCTGCGGTCGCTTTTCATGAGTGCCTCCAGCTATGACCTAGGCATGGCCCTTTGGCTGTCCAGGTCATAACTTTGGGAGGTTTCAAAGCCATTTTTTTGGTGTGCTGGGAGGGTAGAGGCTAGAATGGAGTCTCTCCTGTGAGGAGATGATGTCACAGGAAGAGGTGTGGCCTCCTCCATCCAGTGCAGAGACTCCATAACAGGAAGTAACCATGAGGCTTGTGTGTGCAGAAATTTCTGAGAGGACTGAGAGGCTGCACAATGGAGCTGTGTGCAGACGGGAATGAGGACATAGGTCTAAGTGTGAGGAGTCTGAGGATGTATATTGGGTGCAAAGAAACATGGATGATGTTAATATATGGGGCTGGATCTTGGAGGGTTCCATAGGGAAATGGGTGCTGCCATACTGCCCAAAATTTCAAGATAAGAAAGAGGGACAGATCATGCAGTGTGCTACAGTCTCCATGGCAAACTTTAGCCACGCCCTTGATCACACCCCAATCATTTCCCAGAGGGATGGTGGCAGTGAGGGAAATTCAGCAGGAGCTGAGACTGCAGGGCATAGACCCAAATCTGGGACTGTCTGCTGTATCCAGGACAGTTGGGATTAGAGATGAGTGGTTGGGTTCACGGGTCTCTGGTCCAGGGTGCAAGGCAGTGGTACCTAGTGGCTGACGAGAGGCAAATCTCTTACCATCCGGTGTTCCAGGAGCAGCTTTTAATTAGCCAGAGCTGGCGCGATGTTATCTGTGCGTCCTGCTCATCTCTACTTGAGACCTGTAGATTTATTTTTTGTTCCTTCATTCACAGTCGGAGCCGCTAGAACTTTCTCTTTTTTATGTAGTGTCACTTTATGACATCTGGCTTCTTTGTGCCTGTAAGGCCATGTTCACACGTTGCAAAAATACCGTGTTTTTTGTTTTCTGCAGATGTCCACACCAAACTACACAATAGCAATCTTCTCCTCCTCATTTGATGCGTTCCTGGTGCAGATACAAAACCGCGTTAATGTGTTTTCTATTGAACAGAAAAGTTTTGATTCTGTACTTAAAAACGTTACTGCAGTTCTTTACATGCATTTTTTTTAGGCTCCACATAGAACAGAGAAAAAAAAGCGCAGAAACTGCAGAGTTCAACAACGTCATTAGACGCACAGGGGGGGCAGTTTTCATGAAGTCACATCCACTTTGCTTGGACAGGTAAACAAAACAGAATTTATGTGTAAAAAATCAGCAGAAAAAATGCAGCATTTACGCTACATATGAACATGGTCTAATTTTCGAAGGAAAGTGGATGTGATTCCATGAAATCTCCGACCCCTGTGGACTGAAGGCTGAACCTTGGAGTTTTGGTGCATTTTTTCTCTACAGGCTTCTTCTTAAAAAACACATGAAGAAAAATGCTGTTACATATTTAAGCACAGAATCAAAGTTTTTCTGCACTGAAAAAAATGTTAAAGACCCTGCTTCATCTTACTAACTTTTTCTTTTTCTACAATGCAGACTATTATAAAGTTTTATTATAATTCAACACACAGTTTTTTACACTATTTAGTTTTGTACATGAGGTATCTTACAGTATATGTGTATCGTAACCCCTTTCCCTTGAATATCCTGTACATGACGACCTTTTTCATTTTCCTTCTAGAGCTTTAATGTTTCCTTTTCCCTTTGGTGCTTTTTTCTTAATAAACCATATTTTTCCTCCCCCCTTCTCTTCCATATCTGCCCCAAATCACATCAAATAAGCAGGAAAACGCAGAAAAGAAATGCATCACGCATGTAATAATCATATAAGATTGTTATTTCATTGTGTGGTGTGGACACCTGCAGAAAAAAAGCAGCAGAAAGAATGCAGCATTTACGCTATGTGTGAACACTATAATCCTCAATGGGGTACACCACGCAGAGGATAAGAAGTGAGATGAACAATGGGTGAAATTAAAATAACTGTTTATTAATACGTATTAAAAAGGCGAGGGGGATAGGGGAGGGGAAATGGACCACATAAATACATAAAAAAAGACAAAAATTAGGGACTTCCAAGTGGTAAAGGGAGAGAGAGGCCAACAAAGATGGATCTATTTGTGGAATAATATATGTGCCGCGTGGGCGTCAGGAGAGCGCGGCCTCATTCAGCTATACACCCCTACATGCCTGCTTGAACCCCCCGGCACTCATCTTCATCTCCTTCACAACACTGTACAGGTAAAAATCCACCTTACCAATGCCATTTTCTCAGCCATTTATTTAGTCATAGGGATTTTTTCTTATTAGCCTTAAGGAGTAGCTGTTTACTATTCAGCCTCTGCGGTTTTGGTACTTTATAGAGATCCCTTACAATTACTTTATTTTTGGCCCCCTTTGGTCACATGTGCTATTATTGTGAGAATATGCTTAGGTGGTAGTATATGCCTGTTCTATTACGGAAAGTCTATTAAGCCAGATTCTGGTAATCACACTTGTGTCATATAGACCGCTGATATACATCTTTTGTGTTGGAGGGGGCAGCGGTTCACGCGGCACATATATTATTCCACAAATAGATCCATCTTTGTTGGCCTCTCTCTCCCTTTACCACTTGGAAGTCCCTAATTTTTGTCTTTTTTTATGTATTTATGTGGTCCATTTCCCCTCCCCTATCCCCCTCGCCTTTTTAATACGTATTAATAAACAGTTATTTTAATTTCACCCATTGTTCATCTCACTTCTTATCCTCTGCGTGGTGTACCCCATTGAGGATTATGGTTAAATATACTTGTTGAAGTGACTTATGAGCCACTAATTACAGGACTATGGTAATGTATGTGTGAACACTGTCTGAGAATTACAGTTTTATTACATTTTTATGTGTTTAATAGAGAAAAATATGAATCATGCCATTTTTGTCTTCCAGATAAAATACCACATAAGTAATCTGATTGGCGTGTTGTGAAGGTCGTTACGATTACAGGGACACCAAATATGTCCTTCTTATGTGCTGATTTATGTTTATTATTTAAAAAGAAATTCATTCAAAAATTACATTTTTTTTCATTATCCCAGTGTTCTTCTTCTTGTTATTGGGGAGGAGGCTGATGATGTTGATTATAGGACAATCGCAGGTCCTCTTTGGGGACTAACAAATATAATGAAAATTAAAGAAAGCTCACATCTACCGCACCTCTTTTTTTCCCACTAAAAAGAAAAAAAAAATACAGATATGTGGTATCGCTACATTCCTAAAAGTCCAATCTATCAAAATATAAAATGAATTAACTCAGTAAATGGTATGCTGAGAAAAAAACCATAAAATCCCTAGAATTGTGTTTCTTCGAACACTGCAACAAAATGTAATCAGTGATAGTGAAAACATTGTATCTACTCTAAAATTGTATATATAAAAGATTGGAAAAATAAAAAAGTTGTGGTTCTTGGAAAATGGCGGGAAAAAACAAAGATGTTAATGAATACAAGAGGAAGATAATAAATGACATATAGTAAAAAGTTAGATACAAATATCTTAAATTAAAAGAAAATAAACCAGAAACTGATCACTTACATTTTGTGTTTAGGATCCAGGGGAGGCAGAAACTGGGACAAGTCTTCAATTCCACTGACTGCAAGAAATGACCAACATCCAAAAGTCTTACACACATTTTTAACACCTTGTCTGTTTGTTCCCATCCCCCATCCTGTGATGTCACCTCCAGGCAGGGTCAGGATATTTGCATTCTATGGCTCTTTATGTTGATTTATCCCCCCACCTGTGGGTTCTGATGTGTAAGGTCAAAGAAAACCGATTCCCAGACCCAATGTGAAAATAACAACCAGTCCACAGAGGAATCCTCCACAATAAACTCTATTCCTATAATTAGATGACATTTTCCATGAAACTTCACAGACAAAGGAGAGCTGAGGTCGTTTTTCCACTTACAATATTTACATATTCCTCTTACATTAGAGACTGTTACATATTAACTGTCTGGAGTTCGTGCCATTAACATATCAATAGCCCATGGAATATCCCCCACAATAGTCCCATATGTATAATTACTGTTGTCACTTCTGTGCTGGGACCCCCTGGGGGTCTGTGGCTTTGTGTTGCAGGAGAGCCAGTGAAGAAGATGTGAATGGTTTACCTGTTACCAGGGGCAGACCCTCACAGCTTGGGGTCCCTGTCCAAGAAATGTATCTGATCCCTCTCCTTTTATGGCAACAAAGAGATAAGGTACCTTCACACTAGACGATATCGCTAGCGATCCGTGACGTTGCAGCGTCCTCGCTAGCGATATCGTCCAGTGTGACAGGCAGCAGCGATCAGGCCCCTGCTGTGCTGTCGCTGGTCGGGGAAGAAAGTCCAGAACTTTATTTCGTCGCTGGACTCCCTGCTGACATCGCTGGATCGGCGTGTGTGACACCGATTCAGCGATGTCTTCACTGGTAACCAGGGTAAACATCGGGTAACTAAGCGCAGGGCCGCGCTTAGTAACCCGATGTTTACCCTGGTTACCATCCTAAAGGTAAAAAAAACAAACACTACATACTTACCTACAGCCGTCTGTCCTCCAGGGCTGTGCTCTGCACTCCTCCTGTACTGGCTGTGAGCGTCGGTCAGCCGGAAAGCAGAGCGGTGACGTCACCGCTCTGCTTTCCGGCCGCTGTGCTCACACAGACAGTACAGGAGGAGTGCAGAGCACAGCGCTGGAGGACAGACGGCTGTAGGTAAGTATGTAGTGTTTGTTTTTTTTACCTTTAGGATGGTAACCAGGGTAAACATCGGGTTACTAAGCGCGGCCCTGCGCTTAGTTACCCGATGTTTACCCTGGTTACCGGGGACCTCGGGATCGTTGGTCGCTGGAGAGTGGTCTGTGTGACAGCTCTCCAGCGACCAAACAGCGACGCTGCAGCGATCCGGATCGTTGTCGGTATCGCTGCAGCGTCGCTAAGGCCGGCTTCACACTTGCGAGTTTTACGGACGTAAGAGCGCAGAAACTACGTCCGTAAAACTCGCAAAAAATACGGCACAATTATTCTCTATGCCCCTGCTCCTATCTGCCGTATTTTACTGATCAGTATTATACGGCTTTCTACGGCCGTACAAAATCGCAGCATGCTGCGTTTGTCACCGTACTGCGCAAGAAATACGCCAATGAAAGTCTATGGAAGCGTGAAAAATACGGATTACACACGGACAAGCAGTGTGACTTGCGAGAAATACGCAGCGCTGTTAGAGAGAAAAGCCGGTAATTCAGTGCGGTGTACAGTAAAATCACACTGACAGCTTACAGTCCAATAGGTAGAATAAATGTGTACACATAGAATAGGTATATATATATATATATATATATATATGTGTCAGTGAGACACATATATGTATATATATTAATATTTATTCCAGCGCTATACAGCTTGAAAGCCGGTAATTCAATTACCGGCTTTTTCTTTCTCCTTCCTAAAACCCGACATGATTTGAGACATGGTTTACATACAGTAAACCATGTCTTCTCTCCATTTTTTTTGCAGATTCCACACTACTAATGTCAGTAGAGTGTATCTGCAAAATTTGGCCGTTCTAGCTCTTAAAATAAAGGGTTAAATGGCGGAAAAAATTGGCGTGGGCTCCCGCGCAATTTTCTCCGCCAGAGTAGTAAAGCCAGTGACTGAGGGCAGATATTAATAGCCTGGAGAGGGTCCATGGTTATTGGCCCCCCCCTGGCTAAAAATATCTGCCCCCAGCCACCCCAGAAAAGGCACATCTGGAAGATGCGCCTATTCTGGCACTTGGCCACTCTCTTCCCATTCCCGTGTAGCAGTGGGATATGGGGTAATGAAGGGTTAATGCGACCTTGCTATTGTAAGGTGACATTAAGCCTAATTAATAATGGAGAGGCGTCAATTATGACACCTATCCATTATTAATCCAATTGAATGAAAGGGTTAAATAAAACACAAACACATTATTTAAAATTATTTTAATGAAATAAAAACAATGGTTGTTGGAGTATTTTATTCTACGCCCAATCCAATCACTGAAGACCCTCGTTCTGTGAAAGAAAAAACATAATAAACCAACAATATACTTACCCTCCGCAGATCTGTAACGTCCAACGATGTAAATCCTTCTGAAGGGGTTAAAACATTTTGCAGCAAGGAGCTTTGCTAATGCAGGCTGCTCCTCGCTGCAAAACCCCGGGGAATGAGTCTAAATATAGATCAATGAGCTATATTTAGCTTCATTTGCGGTGAGGCGCCCTCTGCTGGATGTTCGCGGTGAGGCGCCCTCTGCTGGATGTTCATAGATCGTGGGAAATTTCCTAGAAAGCTCCCAGGCTTTCTAGGCAAGTTCCCACGATCTATAAACAGCCAGCAGAGGGCGCCTCACCGCAAATGAAGCTAAATATAGCTCATTGATCTATATTTAGACTCATTCCCCGGGGTTTTGCAGCGAGGAGCAGCCTGCATTAGCGGAACTCCTTGCTGCAAAATGTTTTAACCCCTTCAGAAGGATTTACATCGTTGGACGTTACAGATCTGCGGAGGGTAAGTATATTGTTGGTTTATTATGTTTTTTCTTTCACAGAACGAGGGTCTTCAGTGATTGGATTGGGCGTAGAATAAAATACTCCAACAACCATTGTTTTTATTTCATTAAAATAATTTTAAATAATGTGTTTGTGTTTTATTTAACCCTTTCATTCAATTGGATTAATAATGGATAGGTGTCATAATTGACGCCTCTCCATTATTAATTAGGCTTAATGTCACCTTACAATAGCAAGGTGGCATTAACCCTTCATTACCCCATATCCCACCGCTACACGGGAATGGGAAGAGAGTGGCCAAGTGCCAGAATAGGCGCATCTTCCAGATGTGCCTTTTCTGTGGTGGCTGGGGGCAGATATTTTTAGCCAGGGGGGGCCAATAACCATGGACCCTCTCCAGGCTATTAATATCTGCCCTCAGTCACTGGCTTTACTACTCTGGCGGAGAAAATTGCGCGGGAGCCCACGCCAATTTTTTCCGCCATTTAACCCTTTATTTTAAGAGCTAGAACGGCCAAATTTTGCAGATACACTCTACTGACATTAGTAGTGTGGAATCTGCAAAAAAAATGGAGAGAAGACATGGTTTACTGTATGTAAACCATGTCTCAAATCATGTCGGCTTTTAGGAAGGAGAAAGAAAAAGCCGGTAATTGAATTACCGGCTTTCAAGCTGTATAGCGCTGGAATAAATATTAATACAGTGGGGCAAAAAAGTATTTAGTCAGTCAGCAATAGTGCAAGTTCCACCACTTAAAAAGATGAGAGGCGTCTGTAATTTACATCATAGGTAGACCTCAACTAGGGGAGACAAACTGAGAAAAAAAAATCCAGAAAATCACATTGTCTGTTTTTTTTATCATTTTTTTTGCATATTATGGTGGAAAATAAGTATTTGGTCAGAAACAAACAATCAAGATTTCTGGCTCTCACAGACCTGTAACTTCTTCTTTAAGAGTCTCCTCTTTCCTCCACTCATTACCTGTAGTAATGGGCACCTGTTTAAACTTGTTATCAGTATAAAAAGACACCTATGCACACCCTCAAACAGTCTGACTCCAAACTCCACTATGGTGAAGACCAAAGAGCTGTCAAAGGACGCCAGAAACAAAATTGTAGCCCTGCACCAGGCTGGGAAGACTGAATCTGCAATAGCCAACCAGCTTGGAGTGAAGAAATCAACAGTGGGAGCAATAATTAGAAAATGGAAGACATACAAGACCACTGATAATCTCCCTCGATCTGGGGCTCCACGCAAAATCCCACCCCGTGGGGTCAGAATGATCACAAGAACGGTGAGCAAAAATCCCAGAACCACGCAGGGGGACCTAGTGAATGAACTGCAGAGAGCTGGGACCAATGTAACAAGGCCTACCATAAGTAACACACTACACCACCATGGACTCAGATCCTGCAGTGCCAGACGTGTCCCACTGCTTAAGCCAGTACATGTCCGGGCCCGTCTGAAGTTTGCTAGAGAGCATTTGGATGATCCAGAGGAGTTTTGGGAGAATGTCCTATGGTCTGATGAAACTAAACTGGAACTGTTTGGTAGAAACACAACTTGTCGTGTTTGGAGGAAAAGAATACTGAGTTGCATCCATCAAACACCATATCTACTGTAAAGCATGGTGGTGGAAACATCATACTTTGGAGCTGTTTCTCTGCAAAGGGGCCAGGACGACTGATCCGGGTACATGAAAGAATGAATGGGGCCATGTATCGTGAGATTTTGAGTGCAAACCTCCTTCCATCAGCAAGGGCATTGAAGATGAAACATGGCTGGGTCTTTCAACATGACAATGATCCAAAGCACACCGCCAGGGCAACGAAGGAGTGGCTTCGTAAGAAGCAATTCAAGGTCCTAGAGTGGACTAGCCAGATCTCAACCCTATAGAAAACCTTTGGAGGGAGTTGAAAGTCCGTGTTGCCAAGCGAAAAGCCAAAAACATCACTGCTCTAGAGGAGATCTGCATGGAGGAATGGGCCAACATACCAACAACAGTGTGTGGCAACCTTGTAAAGACTTACAGAAAACGTTTGACCTCTGTCATTGCCAACAAAGGATATATTACAAAGTATTGAGATGAAATTTTGTTTCTGACCAAATACTTATTTTCCACCATAATATGCAAATAAAATGATAAAAAAACAGACAATGTGATTTTCTGGATTTTTTTTTCTCAGTTTGTCTCCCATAGTTGAGGTCTACCTATGATGTAAATTACAGACGCCTCTCATCTTTTTAAGTGGTGGAACTTGCACTATTGCTGACTGACTAAATACTTTTTTGCCCCACTGTATATATACATATATGTGTCTCACTGACATATATATATATATATATATATATATATATATATAGACAGTATATATATATTCTTTTTTCTTTTTGGGACACATGGATCATTTCTATAGCGGTATGTTGGTTTTGCAAGCCAGCGAGAAAACCACGCAGTACGGATGCCATACGGATTACATACGGAGGATGCCATGCGCAAAAAACGCTGACACACCCTGCCTACGGAGGAGCTACGGACCACTATTTTCGGGACATTTCAGCGTATTACGGCCGTAATATACGGACCGTATTTTCATACGCTGAGTGTGAAGCCGGCCTTAGTGTGACGGTACCTATAGATATATATACAGCCACACACATACAGGTATCTATATTACCTAGTCTTCTTTATTATGTCTATTGGTGTCCATTTGCACAGTGCCCTCTTTTGTTAATGTACAGCACCGTTCCTTACATATCGGATTATATAGAGCCCTTTCTTTATTGCATACTGTCCTGTCTTGTTAGCTGTATAATGCAATAACAACAGATGGAGCATGTGAAAGCTTCTATTCTAATGGAGGAGCTGATGGACTGCTCGTCTGGTCACCGGCTGCTCCATCAGCAGTCATTTTATATCTAACAAGAGAGGGAGCGGTGTAATAAAAGAGGGTGCTGCGAATAACAGAAATAGCAAGAATACACTATGTAAGAGACAGCACTGTACATAACAGCAGAGAGATGAACCATATATAACTAGAGAGGATGGTACATAATAAGGGACAGTGTTATAAATAATAAAAGAGAAAAGTATGTAACTAAGGAGGGTGTTATACATAATAAGTGTGTACAACATATACTAAGGGATTAAAATATAAAGTGATAAGCAGCACTGTGTCCCCCATTAACTATAATCTCTGACTCCCAATAATATATATTATTCAGTCTGTGACTCTCTCCAATTACCTGTAAGGCTATGTGCACATGGAATATATATAAGGTTTTACAGTACAGAAAAAGTGGATTAAATCCCTGAAGTCTCATGCACACTCTGCACACTCTGCTTTTTTTTTCCTTGCAGATTTGCAGCAGATTAAAATGTGCATAATGTCAATTCTGCAGAGTATTTGGCACATTAGATTTTACACATCCTCTTTTGTGAGTTCATTCACACATAGTAGAGCAGAGGTGTCAAACTGCATTCCTCAAGGGCCGCAAACAGGTCATGTTTTCAGGATTTCCTTAGCATTGCACAAGGTGCTGTAATCATTAAGTGTGTAGGTGATTAAATTATCACCTGTGCAGTATAAGGAAATCCTGAAAACATGACCTGTTTGGGGCCCTTGAGGAATGCAGTTTGATACCTCTGTAGTAGAGTGTCCGGCTCATACTCTCGAAATTGATGCACATCAGAACACATGTTGGCTCTGTTATTATAGTCTATGGCCCCATCAGCGACCACGTCTGAACCCCGTTTTGCTGGGGATTCAGATGGAATCCCCGATGGGAACCCTGAAAGTGAGCAAGAACACAATGTGAAAGGGACCTAAGAATCTTTTTCAGTAGATGATCATATGAAAATAGCTTATTAAAGAAGTTAACTTGGGTAGAATGTTGGGCCCTTATTACAAAGAGATAATTTAAGGGTCTCGCCCCTAGGTTTGGTCCCCAAAAAGGAGGTCAGAAAATTTTATTTGATCCACTATTTGTCATATCCTAAAGGGGTATCGATAAATGATGATATTGATGAATCCTTGTCAAGTGCTTCTTACACATCCCTTGTTGAGTCAGTAAAATTGGTCCAGCAGGCGGGTCAGGGTGTTTTTTTGGTAAAGGTTAATGTTGACTCTGTATTCCGTCTCCTGCCGGTACATCCCGGATTATATTGAATCCTTATAGGCTGCTCCACGTCATGTGCTTATTTTGAGGCTTTTAGAAAATGTTTTCCTTTTTTTGAGAGAGGTCCAATGAGAACTTCTACCATGGGGTCCATGATTTCTATGTACACCCCTGGGCTCATCTCCTGAACTCGCTCCATACAAGCACATCCTTCTAGTGAGATAATTACATCAAGGTGCATGAAGGTGTTAAATTCACTTGTCTGTTCATAAAAGACAAATGGAATTTCCGCACCCAGATGTGAACGAGCCCTTTAAATGTAGTAAGTGTCCACCAAACATACGAATGTGTTACAGATTACAATAAACAATTACATGCACACATCTTACAAAAATACAAATAATTTCATACGCACATACATAGACATACACACACAATACGCATATATGCATTGTAGTGAAGCGGTGTCCATGCTGTGCAGTGATAAGGCAGTGACCCAAGCAAGTTCAAAGCAAAACGTTTTTAATGTCCAAAAAACTCACACAGTGCACAGCACAATGTATCCTCCGGATCGCAGCCGGGAAATCAAAGACAGTCCAGGATCGGTTGCTGTGAGCTATGGGCCACTTATAAGATCTGGGCTGGGCCCAACCAGCTTCCGTTTAAAAAATAAACGCCAAAACCTGGTTTCCCTGAACAATTCCTTGGTCAAATAACTTGACCAAGTTCACACTTTTATTCTGCCTTGTAACTCACAGGCAACCTGCTGTGACCACAAGACCCTCCAGCGGATCTAATACGCTTCTGAACGCATGCTGGAGGGACACATAGCGACCCTCGCAAATCACCGCAGTCGCTGTCTTACAGCACACATGAATATATAAAGTACGCAGACATATACACATACAGTACGCAGACATATACACATTAAACATACTGATCAGCTAAGCAATTATTAAACTGCGTGCTAAATCAAAGAGTGTTTAGATTCTTTTCAATAAAAAGTTATAACTTTATTAATACAATCAAATACAGACAAATACAAAGATTAAAACAATGCCTCAAAACCATACAGATAAATATAATGGCAGGTAGGCGTAAAGCAAAATCTAATAATAGCGAGGGAGCAAAAGATACAATAAATATCCTTTAGTACATCAGATTTTTCAATAATAGAGCATGCCCCCAGGAGGAAGCTATCGCGAAACGTGCGTCGGGGTTCGGCAGGAATTGGCGTGCCACGTGTGGTGGCTAGCGGGGAGCACCGCATTCTAAGGTAATATGTACCGTCAGGTTTCTTATCCTGTGCTCTGACATCTACAGGTACATGCTGTGTTTGGCGCAATATAGCACCAGGTCCGATCTAGATTGCTAGACGGTTGCATTTTTTTGCTGTACCTATTACACTCTTTCATGTCTTATTGATATGTAAGGTGCAATCATAAATTTGATTGCACCTTGGTTCAGGATTTATTCCAGCAATATTTAACAGAGCATGCGGATTTGAGCCTCCATTTCCTCATCTGGCTGTAGTTGGCATAATTATATGTATACAGTTGACATTTAACATTGAAATTCTTTACAAATTTGTGATTTGAAGTTTGTGGGGGTATTTTCTCAGCATGCTCTGTTGTTGAAAAATCTTCTGATACAAAACTATGTACTCGGCCTGAATATATCTAACAGCATGTGTATGGTTGTTCAATTCACATTTTAAATATTAAGTGCAGAAATTTGATAGCACTTTGGTTCAGGATTTCAAGTAACATTTAATAGAGCGTGCGGTCTGAGCCTCTATCTCTTCATCTCGCTGGAGTTGGTATAATTACAAACAAATAGTTGACTTAAATTTTGAAATTGTTCACAAATTGGTGATTTGAAGTCAGTGGAGGTATTTTCTCAGCATGCTCTATTATTGAAAAATCTGATGTACTAGAGGATATTTATTGTATCTTTTGCTCCCTCGCTATTATTAGATTTTGCTTTACGCCTACCTGCCATTATATTTATCTGTATGATTTTGAGGCATTGTTTTAATCTTTGTATTTGTCTGTATTTGTATTAATAAAGTTATAACTTTTTATTGAAAAGAATCTAAACACTCTTTGATTTAGCACGCAGTTTAATAATTGCTTAGCTGATCAGTATGTTTAATGATTGAGTAGGGTGTTACCCATCCCACAGGTAGGGTAATGGGTCAGGGTTATATGTTTACACAGACATATACACATACAGCACACTGACATACGCAACACATGGTTCACAGACTTGCACACAGAGAAAACAGACATGTACACATATAATATGCAGATGTGCACACATACACAAACATGCATTCACAGACATGCACACACAATATGCAGACATGTACACATTTGCAGACATACACTCGATACTGCTCTCATATGGTATGCAGACATGCACACACACACAGACATGTACAAACAGGGTACACAGATGACACATTTCCTTTGTATTTTAGGCAAAATATGTGTTTTTTTTATCGTTAACATTTTAAAAATCACATATTACAGCATTTCAGATTTAAGCTGTGTTATTTGCATGTGTGTGCATGTGCAGTGTAGTATTTTCTCTGTTAATCTATTTGTAGTTTATGTAACTGTATAGGCTGTATTATTTTTTTCCCTTTGCAAAATCTGCATCTGCAAATGGATTAAATATAAAATTTAACAGATCTGTTCCTTTTATTCTGTAAACAGCACCCCGAAGCCATAGGCTATATTCACACTTTGCGGATTTTGCTGCGGATCCGCAGCGGATTTGACCGCTGCGGCTCCGCAGCAGTTTCCCATGAGTTTACATTTCAATGTAAACCTATGGGAAACAAAAAACGCTGTGCACATGCTGCAGAAAAATCCGCGCGGAAACGCTGCGGATTACATTCCGCAGCATGTCACTTCTTTTCTGCGGATTTTCAGCTGCTCCAATAGAAAACTGCAGTTGAAAATCCGCAGAAGAAAACGCAGTAAAAACCGCGATAAATCCGCAGTAAAAACCGCGATGGGTTTTCACTGCGGATTTTGCAATTCCGCTGCGGAAAAATCCGCAGTGGAATCTGCAAAGTGTGCACATAGCCATACACTACCAGAACTAGGCGTCACATCAGCCTGTATAAAAAAAAACAACTGGTGGTGGCAATGATTAGTTCTTGGGTTATCGTGGAGCAAGCCATTAGAGATGAGCAAAACTTTCAAGGTTCGGTTCGGTTTCGATTCCGATGTTCGCCGAATATGTTTGCCGAACGATTCATTCAACATACCGGAACCCCATTGAATTCAATAGGATGCAAAACTAAATCAAAAACCTGCAAAACAGCTCAAATTAGGGACAGACACCAGTAAAAGGGGCTTTATGTGACTCCGATTGTGAGTAGTATAATTGCGCATCATTTATGTATGGGACAGGTCCTGATGCTCTGAAAGGTCTGCCAAATTCAGGCAACAAACATGAAGGAGACCCAACTTGGAGTCCAATATTTCCAAAATATAGGGGCAGACACAAGGAAAAGTGGCATCAATTGACCCACAGTAGAAATTTGATAATGGCACAGCAGCAGTCATGCACAACACCATGCAACAGCTCAAACTGGATTTTTGTTTAGCCCCACTCTGGTGGCACAAACATCAGCATGGTAGACCACTGATATTAGAAAAATGTAAGAATAGAAACACAGGTAGTTGACTGATCAATTCACCCAAAGTAGAAATTTGATAATGGCACATCAGCAGTCAGTCATAGGCCATGTATGAGGTATCAGAGTCTGGACCAACATTTAGAGCTTTGAATTTAAGTTTAAATTAAGATGAGGTGAGTGAGGGACCGGTATAAGGGTATGTGCACACGTTGCGGATTCGCAGCAGTTTTCCATCAGGTTTACAGTACTATGGAAAACCAAATCTGCTGCCCATGGTGCGGTAAATACCGCGTGGAAACGCTGCGTTGTAATTTCCCGCAGCATGTCAATTTTGTGTGCGGAATCTGCAGCATTTTACACCTGCTCCTCAATAAGAATCCGCACGTGTAAAACCACAGGTGAAATCTGCACAAAAACACACAAAATCCATGGTAAATCTGCGGGTAATCCGCAGGTAAAACACAGTGTGTTTTACCTACGGATTTTTCAAAAACGGTATGGAAAAATCCACACACGAATCTGCAACATGTGCACATAGCCTAAGCCTGCTTTGGGTGGATTACAGCCAATGGAGGGGGGCTCCCAGGCAAACTTAGTGATGGTGCAGGAGCAGAGTAACAAACAGAGGAGGAACAGGTCATGGACATGCAACAGTCAGGAGCTGGAGAGGATAATGATCCCCTCTCTGTTGTCTGTGGTTGGTGGAGGGAATGATAGAAGAAATCTTGAATGTTATGTTGCCACCAACACACCATGGACTTGGACCCCATGGAAGCGTGCAACACATGAGAGCCTTCTTGCTGCAGTATCTGCAACATGATCCCCATATTCTAAGGGTTAGAGATAGTGCTGTCTACTGGGTTGCCACTCTGTTAGATCCATGGTACAAGAGTAAATTTTGCCAGATGCTTCCCCCTCTGGAGAGGGAAGAGCGCAGGCTGGAGTAACGAAACATGCTTGTAGACAATCTTAAGAGTGGTTTTCGCCAAGAGAACAGTGAGGCACACAGTGTAGATCACAGTTATAGACTTCCAAGTTCCAACCCTGAGAATGTTGAGTCATCTACGCAAAAACATTAGCACCAGCATTGTAAGTGGCAGAAGCAAATTCTGTGAGTTGCTTCACACATTTTTTAGACCAGCCCGTTCACCAGCAGAACAGAGAACAAGTCTGACATGTTCTGAATAAATAGAGAGGATGGTGTAGGAGTACCTTAAGCTCAATATCAAAGCCATTGTGGGGGTTTGGATCTTCTTTCATTTTGGTCTTCAAAAATGGAACAGTGGCCTGAGCTCGCCTACCACGCATTGGAGGTTTTGTCATTCCCAGCAGCCAGCGTTCTCTCAGAACGAGTCTTCAGCATTGCTGGTGGTGTCCTGACAGATAAGCGCATCCGGCTGTCCCCTGAAAGTGTAGATTGCAAAACTTCAATCAAGATGAACAAGTCATGGATCTGCAATGACTTTTGCACTCCAGTCACAGACTATGCGATGGTGTAGTTTTTAGTGTTCTGCATTGAACTTATTTATTGCAGTCTGTGGCATCTTAGTTGTGGCTTCTGTACCTGCTGTTGCTACTGCTGCTGATGTCACAAACAATTTTTTGAAATGTGGAGAGTTGGAGACTCCAAGTTGGGTCTCCATCTGATGGATTGCCTATAATGGAAGGGGTCTCCCAGCCTCATTATACTATTTATTCTCAGGGGAAATTTAGGCTACTCTAGTGGTGTGTGGCAATAATTTTTTGAAATGTGGAGACTCCAAGTTGGGTCTCCATCTCGTGGGTTGCCTGTTGTGGAAGGGGTTTCAGAGCCCCATTATACTGTTTATCAGATGGGGAAATTGGTTCCACTTTAGCGATGTGTGGCAATAATATTTTAAAATGTTTGAACTCCAAGTTGGGTCTCCTTCATGTGTGTTGCCTGTAGCAGTAGGGCTCCCAGACCGGCAGGCCTGCACTTACTTTCTGTCAACTACCTGTGTTACTATCATTAAATAGTAGTCTACGAAGGTGATATTTGGGCTGAGCAGAAAAACAGTTTGAGCTGTTGCATGAGGTATTAGGGCTCCCGACACAGCAGGTAAACTAAAACAATGTGGGAAGGGAAGCAAAAAGGCCTGAAAAAGCCTTACACCTGACAAATACTATTGAGAACTCTATTAGAAGTGGAATGGAAAAACAAAGACAAAAAAAATCTGAATAATAAAAATATGAAAGAGAAAACAATCACAAACTAAAATCTTTCTATACGAATGCACAAAGCATGGGCAGCAAACAAGGAGAATTGGAACTACTAACGCAGGAAAAGAAATATGATGTAAATGGAATCACTGAAACTTGGTGGGAGGATACACATGATTGGAATACAAGGCTAGGTATTGCATTGTATGTTAGAAAAGCGTATATATCCACAGAGATTGAAGCTTCAGAGACTGAGGGTTCTGTGGAAACTGGGTAAGAATACAAGGACAGAACAATGGAAAGGACACCATTGTAGGCATTTACTACAGGCCACCTGTGCAAGCTGAAGATATGGATGAACTCTTTATGCATCAAATGGCCAAGTTCTCCAAAAAATACGATGTAGTTGTCATGGGAGATTTCACCTAGCCAGACTTTTGTTGGGAATCTCTCTCAGGCAAAACTAACAGGTCAAGCAAATTCTTATCCTCTCTTGCTGACAATGTTATCTTCCAAAAGGTAAAAAAAGGTAAAGATGGGAAATCTTGAAAAATGAGATTCTCAAAGCACAATCGTTAACAATTCTGTTGTGAATTCTGCTTTTGGGCTCCCTCCGGTGGTTGTAGGTGGTAAAGCAGTTGTCCCTGGGTTGCAGTCCTGGTCAGGTGTATCTGCTGATTGCAGATCTGACTGACAAGGATTCAAACGTATAGGTTGTGTTATTATTTTGGCGATGCTTCTCATGTCATTTCAGTCTGCCCTAAGCGGACAAAGAGGATCGCTAGTTCATTTACCATCAGTACTGTACAACCTAAATTTCTGTTATCTGTGTCCTTGATCTGCTCATTGTCATCATTTTCTGTCATGGCGTTTGTTGAACTTAATGGACTTTGGGTTTGCCAGGCGTTGTGGTTTTCCCTTGCAGCCTTTGCAGAACCCTATTCCTTTAAGGGGCATTGATGCTACACCCTTGGCTAAAAATAAGCCCCAGTTTTGGACACAGGTGACCATGCGCATGGCGCCAGCCCATCAGGAAGATTGTCGATTTCTGGTGTTGCATAATTTGCATGATGCTATCGTGCTGGGTTTTCCGTGGTTGTAGGTACATAATCCTGTGTTGGATTGGAAGTCTATGTCTGTGACTAGTTGGGGTTGTCAGGGGGTTCATAATGATGTTCCTTTGATGTCAATCTCCTCTTCTTCCTCTTTTGAAATTCCAGAGTTTTTGTCTGATTTTCAGGATTTATTCGATGAGCCCAAGTCCAGTTCCCTTCCACCGCACAGGGACTGTGATTGTGTGATTGACTTGATTCCAGGCTGTAAGTTTCCTAAGGGTCGACTTTTCAACCTGTCTGTGCCTGAACATACCGCCATGCGGAGTTATGTTAAGGAGTCTTTGGAGAATGGGCATATTCGGCCATCTTCTTCACCGTTGGGAGTGGGATTTTTTTTGTTGCTAAGAAGGATGGCTCCTTGAGACCCTGTATTGATTATCGCCTCTTGAATAAGATCACAGTCAAGTTTCAATACCCTTTACCTTTGCTTTCCGATTTGTTTGCTAGGATTAAGGGGGCTAGTTGGTTTACGAAGATTGACCTTCGGGGGCATATAGCAGGGTGATGAATGGAAAACTGCGTTTAATACGCCCGAAGGCCATTTTGTATACCTTGTGATGCCATTTGGGCTCACTAATGCTCCATCTGTTTTTCAGTCCTTCATGCATGATATCTTCCGGACTTATATTGATAAATTCTTGATTGTATATTTGGACGATATTTTGATTTTTTCCGATGATTGGGAGTCTCATGTGGAACAGGTCAGGATGGTATTTCAGATCCTTCGTGACAATGCTTTGTTTGTGAAGGGGTCTAAGTGTCTCTTTGGGGTGCAGAAGGTTTCTTTTCTGGGCTTCATTTTTTCTCCCTCATCTATGGAGATGGATCCGGTTAAGGTTCAGGCCATTCATGATTGGATTCAGCCCACATCCGTGAAGAGCCTTCAGAAATTTTTGGGTTTTGCAAATTTTTATCACCGTTTCATTGCTAACTTTTCCAGCGTGGTTAAACCCTTGACTAATTTGACGAAGCAAGGCGCTGATGTGGCGAATTGGTCCTCTGCGGCTGTCTCTGCCTCTCAGGAGCTTAAACGCCAATTTACTTCTGCTCCGGTGTTGCGCCAACCGGATGTTTCTCTTCCATTTCAGGTTGAGATTGACGCTTCTGAGATTGGGGCAGGGGCCGTTTTGTCTCAGAGGGATCCTGTTGGTTCCTTGATGAAACCATGTGCCTTCTTTTCCCGTAAGTTTTCACCTGCTGAACGCAATTATGATGTCGGCAATCGGGAGTTGTTGGCTATGAAGTGGGCATTTGAGTGGTGACATTGGCTTGAGGGAGCTAAGCACCGTATTGTGGTCTTGACCGATCATAAGAATCTGATTTACCTCGAGTCTGCCAAACGGCTGAATCCTAGACAGGCTCGATGGTCCTTGTTTTTTTCCAGTTTTGATTTCGTGGTCTCGTATCTTCCGGGTTCTAAGAATATTAAGGCTGATGCCCTCTCTAGGAGTTTTTGCCTGATTCTCCTGAGGTCTTTGAACCGGTTGGCATTCTGAAAGAAGGGGTGGCCCTTTCTGCCATTTCCCCTGATTTACGACTGGTTCTTCAGGAATTTCAGGCTGACAGACCTGACCGCTGACCAGTGGGGAAACTGTATGTTCCTGACAGATGGACTAGTAGAGTGATTTCTGAGGTTCACTGTTCTGTGGTGGCTGGTCATCCTGGTATTTTTGGTACCAGAGACTTGGTTGGTAGGTCCTTTTGGTGGCCTTCTTTGTCATGTGATGTGCGTTCTTTTGTGCAGTCCTGTGGGACTTGTGCACGGGCCAAGCCTTGTTGTTCCCGTGCTAGTGGGTTGCTTTTGCCATTGCCGGTCCCTGAGAGGCCCTGGACGCATATTTCTATGGATTTTATTTCTGATCTTCCGGTTTCCCAGAGGATGTCGGTTATCTGGGTTGTTTGTGACCGGTTCTCTAAGATGGTTCATTTGGTGCCTTTGCCTAAATTGCCTTCCTCTTCAGATTTGGTTCCGTTGTTTTTTCAGCATGTGGTTCGTTTGCATGGTATTCCTGAGAATATTCTGTCTGACAGAGGTTCCCAGTTTGTTTCTAGGTTTTGGCGGGCCTTTGTGCTAGGCTTGGCATTGATTTGTCTTTTTGTTCTGCATTTCATCCTCAGACAAATGGTCAGACCGAGCGAACTAATCAGACTTTGGAGTTTTATTTGAGATGCTTTGTGTCTGCTGATCAGGATGATTGGGTGGCCTTCTTGCCATTGGCCGAGTTTGCCCTTAATAATCGGGCTAGTTCGGCTGCTTTGGTTTCGCCCTTCTTTTGTAATTTTGGTTTTCATCCTCATTTTTCTTCTGGGCAGGTTGAGCCTTCTGACTGTCCTGGTGTGGATTCTGTGGTTGACAGGTTGCAGCAGATTTGGGCTCATGTGGTGGACAATTTGGTGTTGTCTCAGGAGGAGGCTCAACGTTTTTCTAACCGTCATCGGTGTGTTGGTTCCCGGCTTCGGGTTGGGGATCTGGTCTGGTTGTCTTCCCGTCATGTTCCTATGAAGGTTTCTTCTCCTAAGTTTAAGCCTCGGTTTATTAGTCCTTATAGGATTTCTGGGATTATTAATCCGGTGTCTTTTCGATTGGCGCTTCCGGCCTCCTTTGCTATCCATAATGTCTTCCATAGATCTTTATTGCGGAAATATGTGGTGCCCGTTGTTCCCTCTGTTGATCCTCCGGCCCCTGTGTTGGTTGATGGGGAGTTGGAGTATGTGGTTGAGAAGATTTTGGATTCTCGCTTTTCGAGGCGGAGGCTTCAGTACCTTGTCAAATGGAAGGGTTATGGCCAGGAGGATAATTCTTGGGTTTTTGCCTCTGATGTCCATGCTGCTGATTTGGTTCGTGCCTTTCATCTGGCTCGTCCTGATCGGCCTGGGGGCTCTGGTGAGGGTTCGGTGACCCCTCCTCAAGGGGGGGTACTGTTGTGAATTCTGCTTTTGTGCTCCCTCCGGTGGTTGTAGGTGGTAATGCAGTTGTCCCTGGGTTGCAGTCCTGGTAAGGTGTATCTGCTGATTGCAGTTCTGACTGGGGTATTTAGGTGTGCAGGATTCATTAGTCCTTGCCAGTTGTCCATGGTTTTTGGGAGGTGTTGGACCTCTGTCTGGTTCCTCCTGCCTTGCTGCCAAATCAGCAAAGATAAGTGTCTGGTTTTGTTTCTGTGGCACACATGCTGTGTGCTTGATAATTCAGTGCTATTAATTTGATTTTTCTTGTCCAGCTTAGATTGTGTCAGTATTTACTCAGTTTAGTTGGATTCTCAGGAGTTGCAGATATACGTTCCATGTCTTTAGTTAGATGGTGGAATTTTTTGTATTATCTGCTGTGGATATTTTTGGAAGGGTTTTAATACTGACCGCTTAGTATTCTGTCCTATCCTTTCCTATTTAGCTAGAGTGGCCTCTTTTGCTAAATCCTGTTTTCTGCCTGCGTGTGTCTTTCCTCTCCTACTCACAGTCAATATTCGTGGGGGGCTGCCTATCCTTTGGGGTTCTGCTCTGAGGCAAGGTAGAATTCCTATTTCCATCTATAAGGGTATTTAGTCCTCCGGCTGTGTCGAGGTGTCTAGGGTTTGTTAGGCACACCCCACGGCTACTTCTAGTTGCGGTGTTAGTTCAGGATTTGCGGTCAGTACAGTTACCACCTACTCCAGAGAAAGTTTCATGCGGCTCCAAGGTCACCGGATCATAACACAATTCCAAACAGAGGGAAGAATAGGAAGCATTTAAGGAAACGAGGATGGATGAACACAGAACTTAAACACATGCGAAAAAGGAAGAAAGAAATGTTTATCAAATGGAAAGAGGGAGGCATATCTAAAGAATAATAAAATGCTGTCAGCAGAACCTGCAGGGCATGAATCAAATTAGCTAAAGCTGACAATGAATAAGGCTTGCAAGAGACGTCAAAAGCTATGAAAAAGGATTTTGGGTATATGTCAAAAGTAAAAGAAAAGTCAAAGATGCTAAAGGATTTTTACAGGATGGAAATGATGAAATGGCAAGAAAGGATGTTGAGAAGGCCGAACTTTTAAATTCCTATTTTGCATCTGTTTTCTGTCAGAAAGGAAATGTTACATCAACTGATTTTCACTGTCCTATTAAGGTAATAGAAGATTCCAGGATATTTATAAACAGAAGGATAGTTATGAAACATTTAGCTAACATAAATGAATTCAAGTCTCCAGGTCCAGATGAATTACATCCCAGAGTACTGAAGGAGATAGCAGACGAAATTTTTGAACCACTCTCCATAATCTTTGAAAATTCTTGTATGTAAGTACCTGGATAAGAATGAAGTGATTAAACAGAGTCAGCATGGGTTTGTAACTAATAAGTCATGTCAGACTAACTTAATTTCCTTCTATGACAGAATCACTGACTGGGTTGATCAGGGAAATGCTGTAGATATAGAATATCTTGACTTCAGCAAAGCATTTGACAATGTTTCTCATGCAATCCTTATTGAAAAAATGACTAAGTATGGAATGGACAAGGCAGCAATTAGTTGGATTTATAACTGGCTTATTGATCGGACCTAAAGAGTGGTCGTAAATGGCTGCACATTCAGTTGGAAGAATGTCTCAAATGGGGTACCACAAGGCTCTGTCCTGGGCCCTGTATTGTTCAACATATTTGTCAATGATTTAGATGAAGGAATTGAGGGTAAACTGATTACATTTGCTGATGACACAAAGCTAGGAGGAATAGCTAATACTAGAGAAGAGAGAGAGGATTCAAAAAGATATAAATAAACTGGAGCAGTAGGCAGCAACTAACAGAATGGTTTTTAACAGGAAAAAATGGAAAGTACTACATTTTGGCAATAAAAATGAAAAAAGCATATACAGAATGGGAGGAATAGGGCTAAGCAACAGCACATGTGAAAAAGACTTGGGTATACTAGTAGATCACAGACTGAACATGAGCCAACAGTGTGATGCAGCAGCAGCAAAAAAGGCAAATGCAATTCTTTGATGTATTAACAGTAGCATACAATCTAGATCACGCAAAGTCATTATTGGCCTCTACTCCTCTTTGGTCAGACCTCATGTGGAATACTGTGTCCAGTTTTGGGCACCACATTTAAAAAAGACATCAACAAACTGGAGCAAGTGCAGAGAAGAGTAACCAGAATGGTGACCGGTCTGCAAACCATGTCCTATGAAGAACGTTTAGGGTACCGTCACACACTGCCATTTCGATCGCTACGACGGTACGATCCGTGACGTTCCAGCGATATCGTTACGATATCGCTGTGTCTGACACGCAGCAGCGATCAGGGATCCTGCTGAGAATCGTACGTCGTAGCAGATCGTTTAGAACATTCTTTCGTCGCTGGATCTCCTGCTGTCATCGCTAGATCGGTGTGTGTGACACCGATCTAGCGATGCGTTCGCTTGTAACCAGGGTAAACATCGGGTTACTAAGCGCAGGGCCGCGCTTAGTAACCCGATGTTTATCCTGGTTACAAGCGTAAAACTAAAAAAAAACAAACAGCACATACTTACATTCTGGTGTCCGTCAGGTCCCTTGCCGTCTGCTTCCCGCACTCAGTGACTGCCGGCCGTAAAGTGAAAGCAGAGCACAGCGGTGACGTCACCGCTGTGCTGTGCTTTCACTTTCACTTTACGGCCGGCAGTCACTGAGTGCGGGAAGCAGACGGCAAGGGACCTGACGGACACCAGAATGTAAGTATGTGCTGTTTGGTTTTTTTTACGTTGGTAACCAGGGTAAACATCGGGTTACTAAGCGCGGTCCTGCGCTTAGTAACCCGATGTTTACCCTGGTTACCCGGGGACCTCGGCATCGTTGGTCGCTGGAGAGCTGTCTGTGTGACAGCTCCCCAGCGGCCACACTACGATTTACCTACGATCACGGCCAGGTCGTATCGCTGGTCGTGATCGTAGGTAAATCGTATAGTGTGACGGTACCCTTACAGGATTTGGGAATGTTTAGCTTGCAAAAAAGGAGACTGAGAGGAAACTTAATACCTGTGTACAAATATCTCAAGGGCTGTCACATTGTAGAAGGATCATCTTTATTCTCATTTGCACAAGGAAAGACTAGAAGCAATGGGATGAAACTTAAATGGAGGAGACACAGATTAGATATTAGAAAAATCTTTTTGACAGTTAGGGTGCTCAATGAGTGGAACAGGCTGCCACGAGAGATGGCGAGTTCTCCTTCAATAGAAGTCTTCAAACAGAGGCTGGACCGACATCTGTCTGGTATGATTTAGTGAATCCTGCTTTGAGCAGGGGGTTGGACCAGATGACCCAGGAGTTGCATTCCAACTCAACCATTCTATGATTCTATGAGGTTTACACCGGACCCTCACCCACCTCATCTTAATTTAAATTTAAAGCTGTAAATGCTGGCCCAGACCCTGATACCTCATGCATGGCCCATGTCTGACTGCTGCTGTGCCATTATCAAATTTATACTGTGGGTCAATTGGTACCACTTTTCCTGGTGTTTGCCCCTAATTTTTGGAAATGTTTGGACTCCAAGTTGGGTCTCCTTCATGTGTGTTGTCTGAATTTGGCAGGGCTTTTAGAGCACCAGGCCTACACCAGTCACTCATCCACCTGTTACTGATCAATGTCTAAGCTAGAAATGCTGGCCAAGCCCTGTCCCATGCATCCATGCTGTGCAATTATACTATTTGCACTCTTGGTCAATAGATGCCATTTTTCCTTGTGTCTGCCTCTAATTTGAGCTGTTTTGGCAGCTTTTTGGCCCAACAATATGCGTTTGGTTTTGCCTCCTATTGAATTTGTTGGGGTTTGGATTTGGTCAACGAACTGTTTGGCGAACATCGGGAACAAAATCAAACCTTGAAAGGTTCGTTCATCTCTAATTAACCCCTTAGTGACAGAGCCAATTTGGTATATAATGACCGAGCCAATTTTTGCAATTCTGACCACTGTCACTTTATGAGGTTATAACTCTGGAACGCTTCAACGGATCTCGCTGATTCTGAGATTGTTTTTTCGTGACATATTGTACTTCATGTAAGTCGTAACATTTCTTTGATATTACTTGCGATTATTTATGAAAAAAACGGAAATATGGCGAAAATTTTTAAAATTTTGCAATTTTCAAATTTGTATTTTTATGCCCTTAAATCAGAGAGATATGTCACGAAAAATAGGTAACGAATAACATTTCCCACATGTCTACTTTACATCAGCACAATTTTGGAAACAAAATTTTTTTTTGTTAGGGAGTTATAAGGGTTAAAAGTTGACCAGCAATTTCTCATTTTTACAACACCATTTTTTTTAGGGACTACATCACATTTGAAGTCATTTTGAGGGGTCTATATGATAGAAAATACCCAAGTGTGACACCATTCTAAAAACTACACCCCTCAAGGTTCTCAAAACCACATTCAAGAAGTTTATTAACCCTTTACGTGCTTCACAGGAACTGAAACAATGTGGAAGGAAAAAATGAACATTTAACTTTTTTTTGCAAACATCTTAATTCAGAACCATTTTTTTTATTTTCACAAGTGTAAAAACAGAAATGTAACCATAAATTGTGTTACGCAATTTCTCCTGAATATGCCAATACCCCATATGTGGGGGTAAACCACTTTTTGGGCGCACCGCAGAACTTAGAAGTGAAGGAGCGCCGTTTGACTTTTTCAATGCAGAATTGGCTGGAATTGAGATTGGACGCCATGTCACGTTTAGAGAGCCCCTGATGTACCTAAACAGTGGAAACTCCCCACAAGTGACCCCATTTTGGAAACTAGACCCCTTAAGGAACTTATCTAGATGTGTGGTGAGCACTTTGAACCCCCATGTGCTTCACAGAAGTTTATAATGTAGAGCCGTGAAAAAAAAAATCGCATTTTTTCTACAAAAATGATCTTTTTGCCCACAAATTTTTATTTTCACAAGGGTAACAGGAGAAATTAGACCACAAAAGTTGTTGTGCAATTTCTCCTGAGTACGCTGATACCCAATATGTGGGGGTAAACCACTGTTAGGGCGCACCGCAGAGCTTGGAAGAGAAGGAGTGCCATTTTACTTTTTCAATGTAGAATTCGCTGGAATTGAGATTGGACGCCATGTCGCGTTTTGAGAGCCACTGATGTGCCTAAACAGTGGAAACCCCCCACAAGTGACACCATTTTGGAAACTAGACCCCTTAAGGAACTTATCTAGATGTGTGGTGAGCACTTTGAACCCCCATGTGCTTCACAGAAGTTTATAACGTAGAGCCGTGAAAAAAAAAATCTCATTTTTTCTACAAAAATGATCTTTTTGCCCACAAATTTTTATTTTCACAAGGGTAACAGGAGAAATTAGACCACTAAAGTTGTTGTGCAATTTCTCCTGAGTTCGTCGATACCCAATATGTGGGGGTAAACCACTGTTTGGGCGCACCGCAGAGCTTGGAAGAGAAAGAGTGCCGTTTTACTTTTTCAATGTAGAATTGGCTGGAATGGAGATCGGACGCCATGTCGCGTTTGGAGAGCCCTGATGTGCCTAAACAGTAGAAATCCCCCACAAGTGACCCCATTTTGGAAACTAGACCCCCCATGGAACTTATCTAGATGTGTGGTGAGAACTTTGAATGCCCAAGTGCTTCACAGAAGTTTATAATGCAGAGTGGTGAAAATAAAAAATATTTTTTTTTCCACAAAAAAAGATTTTTTAGCCCCCAAGTTTTTATTTTCACAAGGGTAACAAGAGAAATTGGACCCCAAAAGTTGTTGTACAATTTGTCCTGAGTATGCTGGTACCCCATATGTGGGGGTAAACCACAGTTTGGGCGCACGGCAGAGCTCGGAAGGAAGGAGCGCCGTTTTGGAATGCAGACTTTGATAGAATGGTCTGCGGGCATTATGTTGCGTTTGCAGAGCCCCTGATGTACCTAACCAGTAGAAACCCTCCACAAGTGACCCCATTTTGGAAACTAGACCCCCCAAGGAACTTATCTAGATGTGTGGTGAGAACTTTGAATGCCCAAGTGCTTCACAGAAGTTTAGAATGCAGAGTCGTGAAAATAAAAAATATTTTTTTTTTCACAAAAAAGATATTGTAGCCCCCAAGTTTTTATTTTCACAAGGGTAACAGGAGAAATTGGACTGCAATAGTTGTTGTCCAATTTATCCCGAGTACGCTGATGCACCATATGTGGGGGTAAACCACTGTTTGGGTGCACGGCAGAGCTCGGAAGGGAAGCAGCGCCTTTTTGGAATGCAGACTTTGATAGAATGGTCTGTGGGCATTATGTTGCGATTGCAGAGCCCCTGATGTACCTAAACTGTAGTAACCCCCCACAAGTGACCCCATTTTGGAAACTAGACCCCCCAAGGAACTTATCTAGATGTGTGGTGAGAACTTTGAATGCCCAAGTGCTTCACAGAAGTTTAGAATGCAGAGTCGTGAAAATAAAAAATATTTTTTTTTTCACAAAAAAGATATTGTAGCCCCCAAGTTTTTATTTTCACAAGGGTAACAGGAGAAATTGGACCACTAAAGTTGTTGTCCAATTTATCCTGAGTATGCTGATGCCCCATATGTGGGGGTAACCCACTGTTTGGGCGCACGGCAGAGCTCAGAAGGGAGGGAGGACCATTTGACTTTTTGAGCGCAAAATTGGCTGTCGTGTTTGGAGACCCCCTGATGTACCTAAACAGTGGAAACCCCCCAATTCTAGCTCCAACCCTAACCCCAACACACCCCTAACCCTAATCCCAACCTGATCCATAATCCTAATCACTAACCCTAACGATAATCACAACCCTTAACCCAAAACAACCCTAATGTCAACCCTAACCATAACCCTAATCAAAACCCTAAATCCAACACACCCCTAATCCTAATCTCAACCCTAACCTAACCCTAATCCCAAGCGTAACCCTAATGCCAACCCTAACCCTAATACCAACTCTAATCCAAACCCTAACCACAAATCTAACCCTAACTTTAGCCCCAACCCTAGACCTAACTTTAGCCCCAACCCTAACCCTAGCCCTAAGGCTACTTTCACACTTGCGTCGTTTGGCATCCGTCGCAATCCATCGTTTTGGACAAGAAACGGATCCTGCAAATGTGCCCGCAGGATGCGTTCTTTGCCCATAGACTTGTATTGCCGACGGATCGTGACGGATGGCCACACGTCGCGTCCGTCGTGCACTGGATCAGTTGTGTTTTGGCGGACCGTCGGCACAAAAAACCGTTCAATGAAACGTTTTTTTGTACGTCGCATCCGCCATTTCTGACCACACATGTGTGGCCGTAACTCCGCTCCCTCCTCCCCAGGACATAGATTGGGCAGCGGATGCGTTGAAAAACTACAGCCGCTGCCCACGTTGTGCACAATTTTCACAACGTGCGTCGGTATGTCGGGCCGACGCATTGCGACGGCCCCGTACTGACGTAAGTGTGAAAGAAGCCTAACCCTAAATTTAGCCCCAACCCTAACCCTAAATTTAGCCCCAACCCTAACCCTAAATTTAGCCCCAACCCTATCCCTAACCCTAGCCCTAACCCTAACCCTAGCCCTAACCCTAGCCCTAGCCCTAACCCTACCCCTAACCCTACCCCTAACCCTAGTCCTAACCCTAACCCTACCCCTAACCCTACCCCTAACCCTACCCCTAACCCTAACCCTACCCCTAACCCTAACCCTACCCCTAACCCTAGCCCTAACCCTACCCCTAACCCTAACCCTACCCCTAACCCTAGCCCTAACCCTACCCCTAGCCCTAACCCTAACCCTACCCCTAACCCTAGCCCTAACCCTAACCCTAACCCTAGCCCTAGCCCTAACCCTAGCCCTAACCCTAGCCCTAACCCTAACCCTAACCCTACCCCTAGCCCTAACCCTAACTCTACCCCTAACCCTAACCCTAACCCTAATTTTAGCCCCAACTGCTGTTCTCCTGCCGGCCAGCAGATGGAGACAGATGGCGGGCGCACTGCGCATGCGCCCACCATTTTCTTTTGCCGGCGGCCAGGAGGAGCAGCAGGAGGATCCAGGGACGCAGGTGAGTATTGTAGGGTCCCAGAATCCCCCTATTTCTCTGTCCTCTGATGTGCGATCACATCAGAGGACAGAGAATTACACTTTACTTTTTTTTTTTTGCGGTCGCCGGTAAATAGGTAATTACCGGCGATCGCAAAACAGGGGTCGGTAAAACCGACCCTGATCATGCTCTTTGGGGTCTCGGCTACCCCCGGCAGCCGAGACCCCAAAGATTCTCACGGGGCCGGCCGGCGGGCGCACTGCCCATGCGCCCGCCATTTTTAAGATGGCGGCGCCCATCGAGAGCCACGAGGAGCACCGGGGGAGATAGGTAAGTATTGGGGGGCCACCTGGGACCCCTTTTCTCTGTCCTCCGATGTGCGATCACATCGGATGACAGAGAAATTAAAAATAGATCGCTTTTTTTTTTTTTTGCGATCGCCGGTAAACGGTGAATTACCGGCGATCGCAAATGCGGGGTGGGTAAAAAAAACCCCGAATCATGTTCTCTGGGGTCTCGGCTACCCCCGGCAGCCGAGACCCCGGAGAAAATCCGACTCTGGGGGGCGCTATTTACTTTTTCCACAGCGCCGTTAATTAACGGCGCTGTGGTTTAAGTACCCTTAGCGGCCGCCGTTAAAAGGCCTATCGGCGGTCGCTAAGGGGTTAATACCTGTATATAGTATGGTCAAAAGGTGTAAACACGATTCTTGCAGCCTCACTTTTTCACAATGATTAAATTAAGATTAAAATTATTATGATCAGCAATCTCTAGACGTTGCCTGTGTATCGCAGCTGGCATCTGCCAGCTCAGATACTCAGAAGCTATATCTGAGATTTATACAACTGGAAGTTTCTCCTAATGTTTTTCTTAATAGCTGACAATCCAGAATAATTGATCCACTTACATCATTGCCAGATTACGAGAATTAGACCACTGGGTATTTGTCATAATTATTAATTTTTACTATTTTCAATTGGAACCTGAACCCTGCACCTGCATCCTCCTTTCCATGCTATACATGCTGTATCTTCAGCAGGAGGATGCCCTCTACTGGCAGAGGATTACGTACCCGGATAACCTGATTGACACTGAACTGCTGGAGTTTATGGATACACAGAAGTGATTATACAGCAGAAGAGGGGCAATGAACTGAAGATCGTCCTCGGCAAACATTGCGTATGAACTCGAGCCTGGGAACTTTTCAGAATATTTTCCCACGCTCGGGTTCATATGAGGACATCCAGTAGAGGGCGCATCACCGCAACTCGAGGAAACTACAGGTCATTCACCTACATTCCATTCATTCACCGGGGTTTTACAGGCAGGGGCGGCTGCATTAGCAGGCTTCTGCTTGTAAAATTAGTTAACCCTTTCAGATGGATTTACAGCGTGGGACGTGACTGATCGTCGGAATATATGGAATATTGTTGTTTGTTTTGTTCACATTTGTTTCATGTGACAAGGGTCTTCAGGTGGATTACCAGTATAATAAAATATTACAACAACCTGTGTATTTATTTCATTAAAATACTTTGTAATAATGTGTGTGTGTGTGTGTGTGTGTGTGTTTTTTAACCATTTCATACTAATGGATTAATAATGGATAGGTGTCATAATTGACGCCTCTCCATTATTAATCTGGCTTAATGTCACCTTACAATAGCAAGGTGACATTAACCCTTCATTACCCCATATCCCACTGCTACACAGGAGTGGGAAGAGAAAGGCTAAGTGCCAGAATAGGCGCATCTTCCAGATTTGCCTTTTCTGGGGTGGCTGGGGCAGATGTTTTTAGCCAGGGGGGCCAATAACCGTGGACCCTCTCCAGGCTATTAATATCTGCCCTCAGTCACTGGCTTTCCCGCTCTGGCGGAGAAAATTGCGCGGGATCCCACGCCAATTTTTTCCGCGATTTAACCCTTTATTTTAATAGCTACAGCCACCAAATTTAACATACAGACACTTCTTCCATTACTAAAGAGAAATATGTAATAAAAGAAGGGATATGAGATGGTTTACTGTATGTAAACCATGTCTCATATTATGTCAGGTTTCAGAAGGAGATAGGAAAAGCCGGCAATTGAATTACCGGCTTTTCTGCTATCTAGCGCTATATGAAATATAAATATATATATATGTCTCACTGACATATATATATATATATATATCCCCTGTGATGCAGCGGTAGGACCATACACAGTGAAACGGCAGTGACCCAAGCAAGTTCAAACAAAACGTTCTTTTATTGTGTTACTTCACACAGTCAATATAGTATACGGCTTCTTCATACAGTCCATTAATAATGCATGGCTGTATGACGCAGTCAATACACAGGCCGAACTTCCCTCTGTCCAGTTTCCCTGGGTGACCGCACGCCGGTAACCAGTCTCTGTACTCACTCAGCGCACTGCACTCTTTATCCTCAGGAGTGCAGCCGGGTACACATAAGACAGCCCAAGACGCAGGGTGTCAGTCTCTCTGGTTCCTTTAGCCTCTGTGCTGCTCCACACAGAGAGAGCTCTGCAGACAACTGCCCTGTCTGCTTCCAAGAACACACTGACACACCTCCCCCACTACTACAGGGCTTTTTAATCAGTCACTGCCTCACTATTCTAATTACAGCCACATCTGTATCTGTAGTTCGCCCTCATGGCCTCACTACTAGGGTTGAGCGACTTTTACTTTTATAGGATCGGGTCGGGTTTCACGAAACCCGACTTTTTCAAAAGTCGGGTCGAGTGAAATCGGCCGATCCTATAAAAAAATCAGGGTCGGGGTCGGCCGAAACACGAAACCCAATGCAGTGCATTGGGTTTCCAATGGTTCCCAGGGTCTGAAGGAGAGGAAACTCTCCTTCAGGCCCTGGGATCCATATTTAAGTGTAAAATAAAGAATTAAAATAAAAAATATTGCTATACTCACCCTCTGACGCGCCCTTGGTACTAACCGGCAGCCTTCCTTCTTTAGAATCAGCGCGTGAAGGGCCTTAGATGACATCGCGGCTTGTGATTGGTCGCGCGACCGCCCATGTGATATGGGCGATATGTTTGCAATATCGGAAATCAGTATCGGAATCCAGATTTAAGTGTAAAATAAAGAATTAAAATAAAAAATATTGCTATACTCACCCTCGGACGCGCCCTGCTTCTTTCCGGCAGCCTTCCTTCCTAAGAATCAGCGCTTGAAGGACCTTCGGTGACGTCGCGGCTTGTGATTGGTCGCGCGAGCGGTCACATGGGCGGTCGCGCGACCAATCACAAGCCGCGACGTCATCTAAGGCCCTTCACGCGCTGATTCTAAAGAAGGAGGGCTGCCGGTTAGTACCAGGGCGCGTCAGAGGGTGAGTATAGCAATATTTTTTATTTTAATTCTTTATTTTACACTTAAATCTGGATTCCGATACTGATTTCCGACATTGCAAACATATCGGAACTCGGTATCGGAATTCCGATACCAGATTCAGAAGATCGCCGACCTCATGGCAGACCCCACACAGGGGTCGGGTCGGGTTTCATGAAACCCGACTTTGCCAAAAGTCGGCGACTTCTGAAAATGGCCGACCCGTTTCGCTCAACCCTACTCCACTACGCTTCCATGCACATTCTGGAGAGCACATACAGCGCCCCCTAGCTGTAACAGGGGTCACTGCCTCACGCCCCCATACTATGTGTAGACATTTAATTTAGCTATTCTAATCTAACCTGTCAGTGTGATTTTACTGTACACCGCACTGAATTGCTGGCTTTTCTCTTGAACACCGCTGCGTATTTCTCGCAAGTCACACTGATGGTCCGTGTGTAATATGTATTTTTCTCGCCCCCATAGACTTTCATTAGCGTATTTTTTGCGCAATACGGTGACAAACGCAGCATGCTGCGATTTTCTACGGCTGTAGAAGACCGTATAAAACGGATCAGTAAAATACAGCAGATAGGAGCTGGGCCATAGAGAATCAGTATACCCAGGGGCAGATTATCAGAGGGTCAATATGGGCGGTATCCCAGGGCCCAGTGGTGTGGGGGGGCCCTGGGCTACTGCACAGATTGACCCTCTGCTAATCCGCCCGAGTGTGACTGCCCGCCGGCATTTATGTGCCCCCGGACCCGGTGGGCAGAGAGAGGGGGCCCGCATCGGGCCCCTTCTCATCTGCTCACCGGGCCCCTTCCGGCGCTGCGGCGGTTTCCTATTGACGTGCGGGCGCGCGCCCGCACGTCAATAGTTAACAACAGCCGCCAGCCAATTGGAGGCTGGCAGCTGAAGTCAGCCGCAGCGCACACTTCGCCGGCGTCTGACGTCATTGTCAGTCACCGGTGAGTGTGCGCTGCTGGAGGGAGCTCGCCGCTGGAGCGCACAGGTCAGGTGAGGAGACTCTGTTTGTTTTTTTGTTTTGTTTTTTGATAACGGTGGACACACTGGGGGCAATGCTGGAGGACACACTGGGGCAGATGATTGCTGGAGACACTGGGCAATGCTGGAGACACTGGGGCAGATTGATGGACACACTGGGGCAATGCTGAAGGACACACTGGGGCAGATTGCTGGAGACACTGGGGCAGATTGCTGGAGACACTGGGGCAATTCTGGAGACACTGGGGCAGATTGCTGGACACACTGGGGGCAATGCTGGAGGACACACTGGGGCAAATGATTGCTGGAGACACTGGGGCAATGCTGGAGACACTGGGGCAATGCTGGAGACACTGGGGCAGATTGCTGGAGACACTGGGGCAATTCTGGAAACACTGGGGCAGATTGCTGGAGACACTGGGGCAGATTGCTGGAGACACTGGGGCAATGCTGGAGACACTGGGGCAGATTGCTGGAGACACTGGGGCAATACTGGGGCAGATTGCTGGAGACACTGGGGCAATGCTGGAGGACACTGGGGCAGATTGCTGGAGACACTGGGGCAATGCTGGAGACACTGGGGCAATGCTGGAGAAACTGGGGCAATGCTGGAGACACTGGGGCAGATTGCTGGAGACACTGGGGCAATTCTGGAAACACTGGGGCAGATTGCTGGAGACACTGGGGCAGATTGCTGGACACACTGGGGGCAATGCTGGAGGACACACTGGGGCAAATGATTGCTGGAGACACTGGGGCAATGCTGGAGACACTGGGGCAATGTTGGAGGACACTGGGGCAGATTGCAGGAGACACTGGGGCAATTCTGGAAACACTGGGGCAGATTGCTGGAGACACTGGGGCAGATTGCTGGAGACACTGGGGCAATGCTGGAGACACTGGGGCAGATTGCTGGAGACACTGGGGCAATACTGGGGCAGATTGCTGGAGACACTGGGGCAATGCTGGAGGACACTGGGGCAGATTGCTGGAGACACTGGGGCAATGCTGGAGACACTGGGGCAATGCTGGAGAAACTGGGGCAATGCTGGAGACACTGGGGCAATGCTGGAGACACTGGGGCAGATTGCTGGAGACACTGGGGCAATGCTGGAGGACACTGGGGCAGATTGCTGGAGACACTGGAGCAATGCTGGAGACACTGGGGAAATGCTGGACACACTGGGGCAATGCTGGAGACACTGGGGAAATGCTGGAGACATTGGGTCAATGCTGGAGACACTGGGGCAATGCTGGATACACTGGGGCAATGCTGGATACACTGGGGCAATGCTGGCTGGAGACACTGAGGCAATGCTGGACACACTGGGACAGATTGCTGGACACACTGTGGGCAATGCTGGACAATTCGACATACTGAGACAGATTGCTGGACATACTGGGGCAGATTGCTGGACACACTGGTGGTAATATGCTGGACACACTGGGGCAGATTGCTGGACACACTGTCTGGGGGCAATGCTGGACACACTGGGGCAATATGCTGGACATACTGGGGCAGATTGCTGGACACACTGGGGGTAATATGCTGGACACACTGGGGTAGATTGCTGGACACACTGGGGCAATATGCTGGAGACACTGTCTGGGGGCAATGCTGGACAAACTGGGGCAGATTGCTGGACACTGGGGCAATATGCTGGACAACCTGGGGCAGATTGCTGGACACACTGGGGGTAATATGCTGGACACACTGGGGCAGATTGCTGGACACACTGGGGGCAGGACTAGAGGCATGGGCAGAATGTAGACACGGGGAATGATTGGAGACATGGGGCAGAATGAAAGACATGGATCATGGGGCAGGATGGATACGATGGCGACAGATGGGGCAGTATGTGGAGATCATATGGGGTAGAATGGATACTCATGAGGGCAGGATGCGAGAACATATGGCTGGAGCCAGGAATAAGACACACGGGGCCAGGGTGGGGAATATTATTACCATAGGGGCTAATTAAGGGATATTATTACTGCAGTGATGTATTTATTTTATTTTTTGAGTATACTGTTTTAAATGGAGGGGCGGTCCTGTTACTGTGTAGAGTGACACTATGTCCCCTTTTTTTCTTCATGTGGTGTAATGTAGAAGTTGTGAAAAATTAAGTAATGTGTTCTGCAAGCGGAGCTCGAGATAACTGTGTTTTTTCCTGCAGAAACGAGTCCTGGCTGGAAGAAATGATGGCGGTCTGTGCTGGATGAAAGATGAAGGACTTCACCTAGAGACGTCACTGGTGAGTCAGTGTTGCCTATACACTGACACTATACACTGTATACTATATACAGAGGTCCTGTGTACAATGTCACCAGTGATCACTGTATTACCTATACATTATATACAGAGCTCCTGTGTATAATACCACCAGTGATCTCTGTATTACCTCTACACAGACACTGCATACTAAGTACAGATCTCCTGTGAATACTGGCACTTATGGTGATAGTATTGTTTTTTTAAAATTTTTATTACTGATGAGTATTGTAGTATTCAGTCACTATGTGGTGGTAATATGTGGTCTGGAAATGGTGTTGTGGTATTTGTCCCTTATATGTGCTATTTGGTCACCAAGTGGTGGTAATATGTGGTCTTGACATGGTGCGGTGGTATTTGTTCCTTGTATGTGATATAATTCGATCACTGTGGTTGTAATTTGTGGTCTGGTCATGGTGCGGTGGTATTTGTTCCTTGTATGTGATATTATTGGTCAAAATATACCTAAATTGTATTGCAGATTTTAACAAATATTTAATAGGTTACAGTAGAGTAGGGCCCGGCCATTTTTCTGGAATAATCTGGTTTGGGTATATCATGACCCCCGTCACATGACCCCCATTACATGACCCACGTCACATGACCCCCGTCACATGACCGGGGGGCCCACAGTGTCTGGACAGCCCGGGGCCCTGGCTACCCTTAATCCACCCCTGAGTGTACCGTATGCAATCCGTATTTTCTGCGCCTCTCATACGTCCGTATAACTCGCTAGTGTGACGCCGGCCTAAGACTGCATGAAATATAAATTTTTAAGAGGGCACCATCACATAATATTATAGTAATAGTAATTATCTGGGATCACTACCATGCATGTAGGACATAATCATAACAGCCAAAGAGAAAAGAAAAGGTACATGCACATGAATGTAGGATCACCACACAGATAGCAAAGATAATTTCAAAAAAATGTATATTTTATTTTACACACCAAAAAAAACAGACATTACACACTATTTTAAAAACATCTAAAACTTGTTCCACATTGGAAGATATATGTTAGATCCGAATAATATCATATTTAGATTCAATATACAGAAAATAGATTGTTCTGTCTCCATCATACAATTTGTTCATATCTTTATTTGTTTTTAGTGCTTTGGCTCCCTCTAGCGGTCAGAGTTATGTTGGCAGTTCAATCTTCTGTGTTTGTATTATCCATGTCTGATTCTCCTCCTCCTTTGCAATGCATTATGGTAGCTCAGCCTCCATTTCCCTCCATTTTTCCTTTCACTTTCTTCAGTTTGCTTCCAAGGAAAGACGCTTCACTTCATCCCCCTTGCGATTGCATTGCCGGTATGTCTTCATGCTTTCTGTAGATATTTCTGCTCCATATTAGCCTAGCCTAGCCAGTTGTACTCCCAGTTCAGTTACTAGCTTTCTAAATGTTATGCATAATGTATATCATGTGTATTATGTATCTGTTCTATACCATGCACTGATTCTATGTATATCATTGTTCACAGTTTCACCGCATCAATATACCACTACGTTTAATAAAGCACAGACTCAACCACAGTCTCCTTATTGGACCCCGGGTATAGCGGTTTAGCTGACTGTATAGCTACGTATGAGCCTGCCTCATCTAGTGAGGACAGAACATAGATAAATATACACATAGTACCCGGCTGAAAATCACCATTGCATAAGGAGAGACCACAGTATGCTCCTTGTTACCCAATACACATTCTATATACAAGACATTTAACAAAGACTAGAGTGGACAATAGGGCAACTGATACCCCAATAACAAGGATTTAACCTGAGAAAAATATTTTGGCATAAATAGCCCAAATTACAAATGTTCTATAGAAAACCCAGGTATATACCATTTGTATATGGTGGTACTGATGATATTGGCATTTAGTACCCAGATGCACATAAAAATCCCTAATGTTATGTGTGGATTTATATGATCTATAGTACACAGGGATGCAGGCATCCAGAAATGTGCTCCCCTATATCCTCAAAATGAGAGGCTAAACATGCCACATAGAGCAATACCCAGCATACATGCTATTCATACTTCACCCTATACCGTCCAAAAGTCCACTAAAGTCCTCATGGTCCTAAATGCAAGGGTACATTCCGGGAAGGATTAAAGGACCCACGCGTTCCGACACAGTGTCTTTCTCAAGGTGGTAATATCTGTGGTCGGCGTTCTTATCTATTTATAGCCTAAAGGTACCGTCACATTAAGCGACGCTGCAGCGATCTAGACAACGATCCCGATCGCTGCAGCGTCGCTGTGTGGTCGCTGGAGAGCTGTCACACAGACAGCTCTCCAGCGACCAACTATGAGAAGTCCCCTGGTAACCAGTGTAAACATCGGGTTACTAAGCGCAGAGCCGCACTTAGTAACCCGATGTTTACCCTGGTTACCAGCGTAAACGTTAAAAAAAAAAAACACTACATACTTACATTCCGGTGTCTGTCCCCCGGCGCTGTGCTTTCCTGCACTGTCAGCGCCGGCCAGCCGTAAAGCAGAGCGGTGACACCACCCGTGTGCTTTACGGCCAGCCGGCTCTCCCAGCCAGTGCGGGGAAGCACAGCGCCAGGGGACAGACACCGGAATGTAAGTATGTAGTGTGCTTTTTTTTTTTTACGTTTACGCTGGTAACCAGGGTAAACATCGGGTTACTAAGTGCGGCCCTGCGCTTAGTAACCTGATGTTTACCCTGGTTACCAGTGAAGGCATCGCTGAATTGGCGTCACACACACCGATTCAGCGATGTCTGTGGGAGATCCAGCGACGAAATAAAGTGCTGGACTTTCTGCTCCGACCAACGATGGCACAGCAGGATCCTGATCGCTGCTGCGTGTCAAACTGAACGATATCGCTATCCAGGACGCTGCATCGTCACGGATCGCTAGCGATATCGTTCAGTGTGAAGGTACCTTAAGACTGCACACAGCTCCATGCATTGGAAAATGATGATAATAACCCCACAGCTGCCTATACTCAGTATGATGCCTCACAGCCCCATCACTGTATATAGGTGGCAACTAGAACCCTCCCACACAGCATGATATAGTTAGAGGCCCAAACACAGTTAATAATGGCCCTCACGTTTCCTCCACCAAGTATGATTGTAACCCTTACAGCTCCACCACATGCAAAATGATATCCCCTCCCACAGTATGATAATATTCTCCACAGTCCCCCCAACACACTAAGATGGACCCCATAGTCCTTTCACATAGTAATGGCTGTACACAACTCCTGACCTTCACGCACAAACTTCATGAGATCACCACAATTTTTCTTTTTATTAATTTGGCTTTGCTTCATTTCTCATAAAGCTCCTGAAGGGTAAACAAATTTAGTGACAGCAGTGTTGTATACTTTAAGGATTACTATTTTTCAAATGTCATCTCTTTTGGGGAATCTCCACTATATAGGCTCCTCAAAGTCACTTCAAAACTGAATAGGTCTCTACAAATATAAGTTTCATACATTGCCCTAAAATAAAGAAAAACTGCTGCTAAACTTTTAAACTTTCTACCAAAATGAAAGGACGTTTGAAAAATTATGCTAATTGTGCAAATTGTCTTTTCAGAGAGGAAGAGAACTAAAACTCTAGTGCCACCTATTGGAAGTAGCAATCTTACAAGTCAATGACGACCCTTTAACGAGCCATGTCACATGACTTAGGATAATAGCCCAAAATTATGCTGAAATACAGTAGAAGACATAAGGTAAATATTTTAACTTTTTTATGTAGTATAACTATGCAGTTTACAGGTAAAACATTCAAAGTTTGAATATATATAACATGTCAGGAAAAACATACTCTGAATAACTGGAATGTGGGACATTCCATCATTATAATCACAAAGTAACATGTCAGATTTGAAAAATAGGGTTTGGTCACTAAAAGGTTAAAATGCATTCTTCCCAATATGAGTTCTTTGATGTCTAACAATTTGAGATTCAGCTGAAAAAAATATCCCACATTCTGAATATGAAAATGGCTTCTCTCCTGTGTGAATTCTCTCATGTTTAACAAGTTGAAATTTCCTTATAAAACATTTTCCACATTCTGAGCATGAAAATGGCTTCTCTCCTGTGTGAATTCTCTCATGTTTAACAAGACTTGATTTATGTGTAAAACATTTTCCACATTCTGAACATGAAAATGGCTTCTCTCCTGTGTGAATTCTCTCATGTTTAACAAGACTTGATTTATGTGTAAAACATTTTCCACATTCTGAGCATGAAAATGGCTTCTCTCCTGTGTGAATTCTCTTATGTTTAACAAGACTTGATTTATGTGTAAAACATTTTCCACATTCTGAGCATGAAAATGGCTACTCTCCTGTGTGAATTCTCTCATGTTTAACAAGACTTGATTTATGTGTAAAACATTTTCCACACTCTGAACATGAAAATGGCTTCTCTCCTGTGTGAATTCTCTCATGTGTAACAAGTTGAAATTTCCTTATAAAACATTTTCCACATTCTGAGCATGAAAATGGCTTCTCTCCTGTGTGAATTCTCTCATGTTTAACAAGACTTGATTTATGTGTAAAACATTTTCCACATTCTGAGCATGAAAATGGCTTCTCTCCTGTGTGAATTCTCTCATGTGTAACAAGACTTGATTTATGTGTAAAACATTTTCCACATTCTGAGCATGAAAATGGCTTCTCTCCTGTGTGAATTCTCTCATGTGTAACAAGAGATGATTTATCTGTAAAACATTTTCCACATTCTGAGCATGAAAACGGCTTCTCTCCTGTGTGAATTCTTTCATGTGTAACAAGAGATGATTTCTTTGAAAAACATTTTCCACATTCTGAACAGGAAAATGGCTTCTCTCCTGTGTGAAATCTCTTATGTGTAACAAGAAATGATTTTTGACTAAAACATTTTCCACATTCTGAACATGAAAATGGCTTCTCTCCTGTGTGAATTCTCTCATGTCTAACAAGAAATGATTTTTGACTAAAACATTTTCCACATTCTGAACATGAAAATGGCTTCTCTCCTGTGTGAATTCTCTCATGTGTAGCAAGAAGTGATTTTGTACTAAAACATTTTTCACACTCTGAACATGAAAACGGCTTCTCTCCTGTGTGAATTCTTTCATGTGTAACAAGAAATGATTTTTGACTAAAACATTTTCCACATTCTGAACATGAAAATGGCTTCTCTCCTGTGTGAATTCTCTCATGTCTAAGAAGAAATGATTTTTGACTAAAACATTTTCCACATTTTGAACATGAAAATGGCTTCTCTCCCGTGTGAATTCTCTCATGAGCAACAAGAGATGATTTATGTGTAAAACATTTTCCACATTCTGAACATGAAAATGGCTTCTCTCCTGTGTGAATTCTTTCATGTGTAACAAGAACCGATTTCTCTGTAAAACATTCTTCATATTCTAAACATGAAAATGGCTTCTTCTTTGTGGGAGTTCTTTTATTTTCCACACTTATTTCACAACTTTTATTTTTCTCAACAGTCTGTGATGAATTAGGACATTGTACTTTAAAAGGATCCATGATTGAGATGTTGCCATGCTCTTCATATTGGACTTGTGCAATTCTACAATCATCTGCTTTAAAATCCAAACATGTGAGATGTCTTTCGGAGCTCCCGATACGGCCATCTGCCAAGAATAAATCTGATTTAATTTTTGAGCAAAATAACCTTAATACTTATATTTACCTAAATGTAAAACATTAAGAAAAGTAAACATAAAAAAGTTACATACAAATTGCAAGGTGTGTAGCAATGTTCTATTATTAACTCACTAAAGTGTAATTTGCATAATGTGATGATTCCACAAAGAATCAATTGTACTAATATTCATTCTCAGTCATTGGCCAGTGCAATCATCAAATAAAACATTTGTGATTGGTTGCATAATTCATATGACAATAAAAATGATCATTGTCGACAGCACATCATCCCTTTAGTGTAAATTGAGGATATACTGCATTATTAAAAAAGCCATGAGATAAGGAAACAAATCATTATTGCTATATGAAAATGAAAGCTAATAAGCCCCAATCAAATTCCTATATCATCAATCAGTGCTCATTGATGAAATTATACTCTCCTTGCAGCCACTCGATTTGATTCTTCAGGAGTCACCTCTCTGTGTTATAGCTCCATGCAACACCTCAATGACTTGAAGTGAGCGGCTGCAGGGAAATTATAACTTCAATTTCTCCCGGTAGCCACTTTCCCAGTAAAACAGCCTAACATGCTTTAAATATTATTTACCTACAGGTTACCAATATATCTACAGGTAAAGAGCGTTTTTGTAGCTGACAGGTTTTCTTTAACCCCTTAAGCCCCGAGGGTGGTTTGCACGTTAATGACCGGGCCAATTTTTACAATTCTGACCACTGTCCCTTTATGAGGTTATAACTCTGGAACGCTTCAACGGATCCCGGTAATTCTGACATTGTTTTCTCGTGACGTATGGTACTTCATGTTAGTGGTAAAATTTATTCGATATAACTTGCGTTTATTTGAGAAAAAAACAGAAATTTGGCAAAAATTTTGAAAATTTCGCAATTTTCCAACTTTGAATTTTTATACCCTTAAACCACAGAGATATGTCATGCAAAATACTTAATAAGTAACATTTCCCACATGTCTACTTTACATCAGCACAATTTTGGAATCAAATTTTTTTTTGTTAGGGAGTTATAAGGGTTAAAAGTTGACCAGCAATTTCTCATTTTTACAACACCATTTTATTTTAGGGACCACATCTCATTTGAAGTCATTTTGAGGGGTCTATATGATAGAAAATACCCAAGTGTGACACCATTCTAAAAACTGCACCCCTCAAGGTGCTCAAAACCACATTCAAGAAGTTTATTAACCCTTCAGGTGTTTTACAGGAATTTTTGGAATGTTTAAATAAAAATGAACATTTAACTTTTTTTCACACAAAATGTATTTCAGCTCCAATTTGTTTTATTTTACCAAGGGTAACAGGAGAAAATGGACCCAAAAAGTTGTTGTACAATTTCTCCTGAGTACGTTGATACCCCATATGTGGGGATAAACCACTGTTTGGGCGCATGGCATATCTCGGAAGGAAAGGAGCGCCATTTGACTTTTCAATGCAAAATTGACTGGAATTGAGATGGGACGCCATGTTGCGTTTGGAGAGCCCCTGATGTGCCTAAACATTGAAACCCCCCACAAGTGACACCATTTTGGAAAGTAGACCCCTTAAGAAACTTATCTAGATGTGTGGTGAGCACTTTGACCCACCAAGTGCTTCATAGAAGTTTATAATGCAGAGCCGTAAAAATAAAAAATCATATTTTTTCACAAAAATGATTTTTTGCCCCCAATTTTTTATTTTCCCAAGGGTAAGAGAAGAAATTAGACCACAAAAGTTGTTGTGCAATTTGTCCTGAGTACGCTGATACCCCATATGTGGGTGTAAACCATTGTTTGGGCGCATGGCAGAACTCGGAAGGGAAAGAGCGCCATTTGACTTTTCAATGCAAAATTGACTGGAATTGAGATGGGATGCCATGTTGCGTTTGGAGAGCCCCTGATGTGCCTAAACATTGAAACCACCCACAAGTGACACCATTTTAGAAAGTAGACCCCCTAAGGAACTTATCTAGATGTGTTTTGAGAGCTTTGAGCCCCCAAGTGTTTCACTACGGTTTATAACGCAGAGCCGTGAAAATAAAAATTCTTTTTTTTTTTTTCACAAAAATGATATTTTAGCCCCCAGTTTTGTATTTTCACAAGGGTAACAGGATAAATTGGACCCCAAAAGTTGTTGTCCAATTTGTCCTGAGTACGCCGATTGTTGTGAATTCTGTTGTCGAACTCCCTCCTGTGGTCGTGAATGGTACTTCGGCGAGTTCTGTCCATGGACTCCCTCTGGTGGCTGTGAGTGAAGTTGCTGCTTCTGAGGTTCCTTACACAGGTGACGTGGTTTATCCTTTGGTTGGCTGCTCTATTTAACTCCACTCAGATCGTTACTCCATGCCAGCTGTCAATGTTCCTGTGCTGGTTCAGTTCGCTTTTGGATCTTCTGGAGACCTGTCTCTTCCTGCAAGAAGCGAAGTCCCCGTTTGTTATTTTCTGTTCATGGTTTTCTAGTCCAGCTTGCTTTCATGATTTTGTCTTGCTAGCTGGAAGCTCTGGGATGCAGGGTGGCGCCTCCGCACCGTGAGTTGGTGCGGGGGTCTTTTTGCACACTCTGCGTGGTCTTTTGTAGTTTTGTGCTGACCGCAAAGATACCTTTCCTATCCTCAGTCTATTTAGTTAGTCTGGCCTCCCTTTGCTAAACCTGTTTCATTTCTGTGTTTGTGACTTTCATCTTAACTCACAGTTAATATTTGTGGGGGGCTGCCTTTTCCTTTGGGGAAATTTCTCTGAGGCAAGGTAGGCTTTATTTTCTATCTCTAGGGCTAGCTAGTTCTTAGGCTGTGCCGAGGCGTCTAGGCCTGTTAGGTACGCTCCACGGCTATTTCTAGTGTGTGTGATAGGATTAGGGATTGCGGTCAGCAAAGTTCCCACTTCCCAGAGCTTGTCCTGTGAGTTTAACCATCAGGTCATTCCGGGTGCTCCTAACCACCAGGTCACAACAGCCGATACCCCATATGTGGGGGAAACCACTGTAATCCCAACCCTAATCCCAATTGTAAATATAATCCAAACCCTAACCCTAACTTTAGCCCCAACCCTAACTTTAGCCCCAACCCTAATCCTAACTTTAGCCCCAACCCTAACCCTAACTTTAGCCCCAACCCTAACCCCAACCCTAGCCCCAATCCTAGCCCTAACCCCAACCCTAGCCCTAACCCAGCCCCAACCCTAGCCCCAACCCTAGCCCTGATGGGAAAATGGAAATAAATACATTTTTTTAATTTTATTATTTTTCCCTAACTAAGGGGGTGATGAAGGGGGGTTTGATTTACTTTTATAGCGTTTTTTATATTGGATTTTTATGATTGGCAGCTGTCACACACTAAGACGCTTTTTTTATAGCAAAAAAGTTTTTGCGTCTCCACATTTTGAGACCTATATTTTTTCCATATTTTGGTCCACAGAGTCATCTGAGGTCTTGTTTTTTGTGGGACGAGTTGACGTTTTTATTGGTAACATTTTTGGCACGTGACAGTTTTTGATCACTTTTTATTCCGATTTTTGTGAGGCAGAATAACCAAAAACCAGCTATTCATGAATTTCTTTTGGGGGAGGCGTTTATACCGTTCCACATTTGGTAAAATTGATAAAGCAGTTTTATTCGTCGGGTCAGTACGATTACAGCGATATCTCATTTATATCTTTTTTTTTATGTTTTGGCGCTTTTATACGATAAAAGCTATTTTATAGAAAAAATAATTATTTTGGCATCGCTGTATTCTCAGGACTATAACTTTTTTATTTTTTTGCTTATTATGCTTTGTGGCAGCTCGTTTTTTGCGGGACAAGATGACGTTTTCAGCGGTACCATGGTTATTTACATCCGTCTTTTTGATCGCGTGTTATTCCACTTTTGTTCGGCAGTATGATAATAAAGCGTTGTTTTTTGGCTCTTTTTTTTTTTCTTTTCTTACGGTGTTCACTGAAGGGGTTAACTAGTGGGACAGTTTTATAGGTTGGGTCGTTACGGACGCGGCGATACTAAATATGTGTACTTTTATTGTTTTTTTTTTTTAGATAAAGAAATGTATTTATGGGAATAATAATTTTTTTTTATTTAGGATTTTTTTTTTTTTACACATGTGGAAATTTTTTTTTTTTAACTTTTTTACTTTGTCCCAGGGGGGGACATCACAGATCGCCGATCTTACAGTTGCACAGCACACTATACGATTTACCTACGATCACGACCAGCGATATGACCAGCTCTCCAGCGACCAACGATGCCGAGGTCCCTGGGTAAACATCGGGTAACTAAGCGCAGGACCGCGCTTAGTAACCCGATGTTTACCCTGGTTACAAGCGTAAAACTAAAAAAAAACAAACAGCACATACTTACATTCTGGTGTCCGTCAGGTCCCTTGCCGTCTGCTTCCCTCTGCTTCCCGCACTGTGACTGCCGGCCGTAAAGTGAAAGTGAAAGCATAGCCGCTGTGCTCTGCTTTCACTTTACGGCCGGCAGTCACAGTGCGGGAAGCAGACGGCAAGGGACCTGACGGACACCAGAATGTAAGTATGTGCTGTTTGCTTTTTTTTAGTTTTACGCTTGTAACCAGGGTAAACATCGGGTTACTAAGCGCGGTCCTGCGCTTAGTTACCCGATGTTTACCCTGGTTACAAGCGAACGCATCGCTGGATCGCATCGCTAGATCGGTGTCACACACACCGATCTAGCGATGACAGCGGGAGATCCAGCGATGAAAGAAAGTTCTAAACGATCTGCTACGACGTACGATTCTCAGCAGGATCCCTGATCGCTGCTGCGTGTCAGACACAGCGATATCGTAACGATATCGCTGGAACGTCACGAATCGTACCGTCGTAGCGATCAAAATGGTATAGTGTGACGGTAGCCTAAGATCGGCGATCTCACTCACATCGCTGCAGGCTTACAGAGCTGCAGCTGCAGCCTGCTCCTGACCTGGAAGTACTCCCTGCAGGACCCGGATGCAGCCCCGCGGCCATTTTGGATCCGGGGCCTGCAGGGAGAAGACGCTCGGTACAAGGTGAGCACATCACCTTGTACCGATCGTCTCAGGGAAGCACGCAGGGAGCCCCCTCCCTGCGCGATGCTTCCCTGTGCCGCCGGCACACCGCGATCATGTTTGATCATGGTGTGCCGGGGGTTAATGTGCCGGGAGCGGTCCGTGACTGCTCCTGGCACATAGTGCCGGATGTCAGCTGCGATAGTCAGCTGACACCCGGCCGCGCTCCCCCCTTGAGCCCGGCTGATCGCTATGACGTACTATCCCGTCGGTGGGAATTAAGGCCCACCCCACCTCGACGGGATAGTACGTCATATGGGATTAAGGGGTTAAGGGTTCATTTACACAGGCAGATATTAGCCTGTAACAAGCACTGACTCATGATGTCGGAATATTTTTTCTTTCTCCCCATTTTGTTGAATGATAAATAATAATTGGCTTTTGGCTTCCATATTGCATGTTTTAGTGTGTGCTGTGCAAATTATGCCTATTCTATACCACTGGCACCCCATCATCCATGTGACAGAGTGCAGGACTTGATCATATTGCGTAACTTGTGCCTAGAGAAATGCTCAGGTGTCAGTACTACTGGGTGGTGTCCGTCTCACACAATCGATGACCGTTGCATGCAGAACAGAGGAGACATATGGTCATGTATTAGGAAGTCATGGCCATGAGGGGGCATTGTTGTACTCTATGAGGGGGGCTGTAGTATACTGTGAGGGGCGCTGCATTTTACTATATGTACTATATGGGACCTGCATTATACTGTATCGAGGACTATCTGTACCAATCATTCTTCCTCAGCCGTGCGTTAGGGTAGGTTAACATGGTCAGTAAATGATACAGGTTGGACGCTGTGTACTTGTGCAGCATCCAGATGAAACAGCATAGTGGATCGGATTTCAAGAAATCCCATGCCCACTATGCGTGCATCGATGCCCGCAGCTCACCATGGAGACCGACATGAGTCACGTCTCTCCAGACTGCTGCATGTCTATTCATCTTGCGGAGACAGGAGCCTCAGCAAGGTAAATTTCACTTGTACAATGTATTGGATGCCGTGAATCCGAACGGTTCAATGAAAACATGCGGAATCACCTACGTTCAATAGCCAGCAGTGGACATGTGCTGCATCCAAAGCGCTGCCAAGTACTGAAAGTTGGAACATACCCAAAAGAGGCCGGGAAAGAAGCATGGAGCGACATCAATATTTTCGATCATGCTTGTTTAGCTGCCTGAACTCAGCCCATGTAAATACAACAGAAATGTTTGTGTGATGGTGCAATTTGTGAGCATTGAGGACACCACTTTAAACTTTACCCAGGGCCCCACTTTGTCTAACTCCAGCCCTGCTTAGATCTAAGTTATAGATACACAACTGGTCTTATTACATATAGCTATGTAACCGGTCTTATTACATTTTCAGTCATATATAATCTGTATTTTAGCTGAATGGAGGAATCTATGGCCAAAAAAGGTGAGAAAACACATAACATATAACTTCAAGCCTAAAATTTTCTAGTCCGGTGAATGAGGAGAAATTGACTCTTCTTTGCTCTATTTAATGGTGACTCCTCACTGGGGCAGTTACCTGTAGGAACGTCCTCTTTGTACCACTCATCATATCGCAGATCGCGTTTTCCTTTCTCCATTATGGCTTCAGCTTTGATATTCTTCAGATATTTGGCTGGATGTCAAAGCTGTGAAAGTAATAATGTAAAAGTAACAGACAGAAAGAAAACTCAGGTGGAATGTTCTAGATGGAGGCTTTTACAACAAGTTCATGATGCACCTGAGCCCCCAAAAGATGCTGACATCTCTGCCTCCTATATCACTGGGGCTGCCAGTACGGCAGCGTGTAGTGATAGAAGAAGGCGTCACTGTAAGTAACTGCATTATGGCAGTGATTTCCTTCATTATTTTGTTTTCATATTTCATTTTTAAGTTTACATAAATTGAGGAATATTTTACCTGGTAATATTTTATTTTTGGGGCTCATGCTATTTTTTGTGAGGTTGGAAGCAATTTAGCAGTTTTTTTATGGCATTCACTTCTGATATAAATGCATTGTTAGAAAAGTCATCCACCCTTTTTTTTATATTTACTTGTATCCTTGATGCCAATGCAGTTGAAAGCAATGGTGAAGAAGGGAGCGTTAGCCATCATTCTCCCTCTGCGTCTGCCATCTCAGTGCAGCAGGTCCAATAAAATCTCTATTCTGCTCTCGCTGTGCCGATCAGTGAATTGCTCCACAGTGCTCGCTGTGGAGAAGTGGGGCACTGGGGAGAGGTGAGTATTTATTTTTTTAATGTAGGGACCATTATACTATATGGAGGACTATGTGGGGCCATTATACTGTATGATGGGCTATGTTGGAACATTATTCTGAATAGAGGACTATGTGAGGCAAATTATACTAGATGGTGTGTAACGCTCACACTCTGACTGGTTGGCGCGAGCGTGGGGGAGTTGTGGCCCTACTGTGCCACAAATCAGACTAACCTGGAAGGGGCGTGACTAAGCAGCTACCTTGGTGTTCACTAGAGCCTCTGATGGTGAGGTCAGGCTTGTGCGGCATGTAGCTGCCAGGTACCACTCCAAGGTGGTGTCTGGCTGTGGCTTTTGATCCCACTGGGGGATGGAACACTGGCAGGCAGGTGGGTATGACTGAGGCAATGGCAGGCAAGTGAGCACTGCCGAGACACAGGCAGGCGGGCTCAGCTGAGACACTAACACGTGGGCAAGACTGGCACTCTGGCAGGCGGACGCAGCTGAGACACTGACATGTGGGCACGGCTGGCACTCTGGCAGGACAGGCGGACACGGCCGGCACTCTGGCAGGACAGGCGGACACGGCCGGCACTCTGGCAGGACAGGCGGACACGGCCGGCACTCTGGCAGGACAGGCGGACACGGCCGGCACTCTGGCAGGACAGGCGGACACGGCCGGCACTCTGGCAGGACAGGCGGACACGGCCGGTACTCTGGCAGGACAGGCGGACACGGCCGGTACTCTGGCAGGACAGGCGGACACGGCCGGTACTCTGGCAGGACAGGCGGACACGGCCGGTACTCTGGCAGGACAGGCGGACACGGCCGTTACTCTGGCAGGACAGGCGGACACGGCCAGTACTCTGGCAGGACAGGCGGAGACACGGCCAGTACTCTGGCAGGACAGGCGGAGACACGGCCAGTACTCTGGCAGGACAGGCGGACACGGCCGGTACTCTGGCAGGACAGGTACTGACTAGGTAGAGACCGGAATACAAGCAGGCATATGGAAACAGGAAGGCATATGGAAACAGGTAGGGACCTGTTCAGACAGGAGGTTATATGAGAACAGGTAGGAATCTGACCAATAGGTTGCAGAATGGAAGTAGAGCAGAACCGCAGAGAGCAGATGCAAAGCAGAACCACAAGAGGCAGAGCTAAGAGCAGAAATGTAGGAAGCGGAGCTAAGAGCAGAACTGCAGGAGGCAGAGCTAAGAGCAGAGCTGAAGGAGGCGGAGCCAAGAGCAGAAATAATGGAGGCAGAGTCAAGAGCAGAACCGCTGGAGGCGGATTCAAGAGCAGAAAGGCGCAGAGCCATAGAATGCAGCGAGCAGAGAAGAGAGGCTAAGAGCCACAGGTTGCGGTGGGCAGAGCAGAGCCGCAAGGTGCGCAGCAAAGCAAAACAGAGCAGAGTCATGGGTTTTGCAGCAAGCAAAGAAGAGCCGCAAGGAGATCAACAGAGCAGAGCCGCAAGGTGCACAGAACGGAGCAGAGCTGCTGATTTGCAGCAAGCAGAACAGAGAGGCGCAGAGCCACAGGTTGTGTTGAGCAGAGCTGGAGGGAGTGAACACAAGGGAACGCACAGCTGAATGGGTATGGCAAACAGGCAAGGAGACAACAGGAACAGACATAGACCAGAGTACAGACTAAGACAGACATGGAAACAAGAACTGGAAAAGGCTTCAGACCTGGGTATGCAGCCCCAGAAAGGCAGAGACAGGACAGGACCTGGCAGCTCAGTAGCAAGACACTAACTGAGGGAGAAATTTGCTCATGCATTCCCCTATGGTGGGAATGCCTTAAGTACCTGAGACCTCTTGGAAATTGGCAGGGGGCACCTTAGGAGTGGGTTAGACAAGGGCAATGGCTGCATATAAATATGCTGTGAGCTTTGTCCTACATATGACCTGTTGAAGTGCAATGTATCGTCGTCTGTAATTGCTCCATCATTTTATCTGCCTGCTGTTGGTATGATGATGCCACAATAAAGGATTTTGTTGCACGGGACTGTTTGTGCCTATCTGCTTTCTTAACGGAAACACAGATTGTTATTCTTTGAAAGTGGCACCCGTAATCCCTGGTGTGTGTGCAGCTTCATTAACCTGAGGTCATACAGCTGTGCCTTCATCATGATTCTCTCCCATGATAGGTAATGTCGACTATGTGTGGCCATTATGCTGTATGGAGGACTATGTGGAGTCATTACACTGTATGGAAGACTATTTTGTGCCCATTATATTGTATGCAGGACTATGTAGAGCCCATTATACTGTATAGAGGACTATGTGAGTCCATTATACTGTATAGAGTACTATACAGAGTCATCACACTGTACTGAAGACTATGTGATTTCCATTATAATATATGTAGTAATATGTTGGGCCCGGCCAACTATTTTGTATGGTTGACTACGGAGGTTCCACTATACTGCATGGAGGACTATGTGGGCCTATAATACTGTGTGTATGGCTTTGTGGAGATCACAGTTGTGGCATCATACTTTGCTGGGGGAATTACCAACCTAGAAGAAAAGCTGTACAAATGTAATGAAATAGAACCACCTGGAACTAATAATGAAACACAATATCCCTCTCTAAATTACAATCCCTGCAGGAATCTGGTTTAAAAAAAAAAAAAATGTTTAGCTGCATTTAAAAGGGAAGTTACCAACCTAGATGGAATCCTGTATGACTAATATATATACCATGTTTTCTGGCGTACAAGATGACTCCCCTGACAATCTCAAAAGTCGGCAGTCATCCTATATGCCAGGTGTCGTCTTACACGGTGAGTGTGTGGCTCTGCGGTCGCCGCATATGGTGCGGGGAGCGGTCCCGATGACAAGGTGCCTCGCCGGGAAGGTGTAAGTGAATCAAGCCCATTCTTTTATCCCATTACCTCCTTCTTTCACCTGTCTGGCCCACCCTTCTCTGCCTCTCAAGTCTCCGGAGGATGGAAATGAAGCCGCTCCTTCTCTTTCACCTGTCTGGCCCGCCCTTCGAATCTTGCGGGGATGGAAGTGAAGCGGCTCATGTGCCACTACACTTCCATTCTCGCGAGATTTGAGAGGCAGAGAAGGGCGGGCCAGACGGGTGAAAGATGGAGGTAATAGGATACAAAAACTGTATCACTTAGTAGTCACTTAGTCATCGGGACTGCTCCCCGCACCATATGCGGCGACCGCAGAGCTCAGCACACACCATATAGGACGACACCTGGCATATAAGATGACCCCCGACTTATACGGTGAGTATATCCTGAACTCTATATTTTAAATGGAAAAGTTGGGGGTCTTCTTATACGCCCAGTCATCTTATAAGCCGGAAAATACGGTATATTGGTATAGAAGCATGTAGAACTAATAATGAAATACAACATTGTCTATACATTGTATTTTGAAGGAGAGGGGGGTATTGATGATCTCTTCACCTAGTTCGTTTATACAATTTTTCAATGTACTGTAAGTAACACAAAAATCCCCTGTTACTATTTGGATGCTATAATATAAAATGTATAGCTGTATTAAAAGAGAAAGGAGTCATTAAGGGAGATTCCCAACCTAGATAGAACCCTGTATGAATATAATGCATGTGAAAAATAGTCTGGAACCACATGGAAGTAATAATGGAACATAATGTTCCACTTTGAATTTAAACCCTGTGGGAATCTAGTTTAAAGACTAAGAATTCAAAAAGTTTCTTTGGCTGATTGAAGCTGCTGATAATCTCCTCTCCTGGATGATTTATGTAATTTTTCAATGCCAAAAATCTGCAAGCTCCTGGTGCTTCGCGAATGCTGTAATATAACAGGTGTAGGTGCATTCGGAGTGTGGCGATCTGATGAATTGGAAATATCATTTAGGGTACGTGTCCCCAATCAGGAATAGCAGAGTTTTGAACGAGGAGCATCTGCGCTGCATCCAAACGCTGCGTTCTGCATTGCAAGCACAGTGGTTGTGATTTATAGAAATTCCATGCCCTCTGTGCTTCTATCTAGTGCTGCGTAAACTCACCCACAGAGCCGGTCTATGAGCCGCAGCACGTCAATCATCCTCTGCATAGTTTCACCCATAGTCATTCATTAGATGCGGTAAATGCGCACGGTTCAGTGAACACATGTGGATTTACCTGCGTGATTAGATCGCAGCGTTTTGGAAGCAGTGAAAATACGCTATGTCCAAAACGCTGCTATTTCCTGATCATGGGCACATAGCCTTAAAAGCTCAAGAATATGCTTTTTCAAAGACCTTGTAGTGCTCCCTACATATAACAGATCACATTCCGAGCATCAGATAATGTAGACTACATGATGGAGTTACAATTCATGTGATCTTGAATATCAAATGATTGAGAGCCATTCCATTTTCAAAATGTCTATGAGGGAACCACATATTTGTACATTTTAAAGGGATTATGACCAAATCTAAAAACCCTACTAATATGTAGCCATGTTTTTCAAGGATGTTTAAAGGGAAGGTGCCACAATTTAGATTTTTTGTAATTAATTATTATTGATTTTAAAATCAATTATTTTTCATACAAAATTAAATCCACTAATTTAAGAGTTCTTTTTATTTATTCATTTTTCTTTCAGCCACTGGGGGCTGCCATTTGCATTTCCTGGTGTATAAGTGTCTGAGCATAACACTTACACACCTCAAATACGGCAGCCCCTGTACATAGGAGTCTGCGGTCGCTTTTCATGAGTGCCTCCAGCTATGACCTAGGCATGGCCCTTTGGCTGTCCAGGTCAGAACTTTGGGAGGTTTCAAAGCCATTTTTTTGGTGTGCTGGGAGGGTAGAGGCTAGAATGGAGTCTCTCCTGTGAGGAGATGATGTCACAGGAAGAGGTGTGGCCTCCTCCATCCAGTGCAGAGACTCCATAACAGGAAGTAACCATGAGGCTTGTGTGTGCAGAAATTTCTGAGAGGACTGAGGGGCTGCACAATGGAGCTGTGTGCAGATGGGAATGAGGACAGAGGTCTAAGTGTGAGGAGTCTGAGGATGTATATTGGGTGCAAAGAAACATGGATGATGTTAATATATGGGGCTGCATCTTGGAGGGTTCCATAGGGAAATGGGTGCTGCCATACTGCCCACATTTCAAGATAAGAAAGAGGGACAGATCATGCAGTGTGCTACAGTCTCCATGGCAAACTTTAGCCACGCCCTTGGTCACACCCCAATCATTGCCCAGAGGGATGGTGGCAGTGAGGGAAATTCAGCAGGAGCTCGAGACAGCAGGGCATAAACCCAAATCTGGGACTGTCTGCTGTATCCAGGACAGTTGGGATTAGAGCTGAGTGGTTGGGTTCACGGCTCTCTGGTTCAGCATGCAAGTCAGTGGTACCTAGTGGCTGGCGAGAGGCAAATCTCTTACCATCCGGTGTTCCAGGAGCAGCTTTTAATTAGCCAGAGCCAGCGTGACGTTATCTGTGCGTCCTGCTCATCTCTACTTGGGACCTCTGGATTTATTTTTTGTTCCTTCATTCACAGTCGGAGCCGCTAGAACTTTATCTTATTTATGTAGCGTCACTATATGACATCTGGCTTTTTTTTGTGTCTGTAAGGCCATGTTCACACATTGCAAAAATACTGTGTTTTTTGTTTTCTGCAGATGTCCACACCAAACTACACAATAACAAACTTCTCCTCCTCATTTGATGCGTTCCTGGTGCAGATATGAAGCCGCGTTAGGCCGGTTTCACACGTCACTGGCTCCAGTACATGAGGTGACAGTTTCCTCACGTACCGGAGCCACTGACACACGTAGACACATTCAAATCAATGCATCTGTGCAGATGTCATTGATTTTTTGCGGACCGTGTCTCCGTGTGCCAAACACAGAGACATATCAGTGTTCGTGGGAGCACACGTATTACACGGGCCCATTAAAGTCAATGGGTCCGTGTAAAACACGTACCGCACACGGACGTTGTCCGTGTGCCGTGCAGGAGACAGCGCTCCAATAAGCGCTGTCCCCCCACATCGTGCTGAAGCCACGATTCATATCTTCTGTTCAGCAGCGTTTGCTGTAGAGAAGATATGAATAATCCATTTTTTTATGTTTCTCATGTTTAAAATAAAGGTCCATGTCCCCACCACCCTCCCACCCCCTGTGCGCCCCCCCCCCCCCGCTGTTCTTAAAATACTCACCCGGCTCCCTCGCTGGCTGTCGCTGCTTCCTGTCCTGGCCGCACCTTCTACTGTATGCGGTCACGTGGGGCCGCCGATTACAGTCATGAATATGCGGCTCCACCTCCCTTAGGGCTGGAGCCGCATATTCATTACTGTAAATGAGCGGCCCCACATGACCGCATACAGTAGAAGGTGCGGCCAGGACAGGAAGCAGCGACAGCCAGCGAGGGAGCCGGGTAAGTATTTTAAGAACAGCAGGGGGCGCACAGGGGGTGGGGACATGGTTCTTTATTTTAAACACGAGAAACATAAAAAAAAAATGGATTATTCATATCTTCTCTACAGCAAACGCTGCTGCACAGAAGATATGAATCGCGGCTTCAGCACGATGCAGGGGACAGCGCTAAACTTTAGCGCCGTCTCCTGCACGGTGCGTGTGGTACCCAGTGGGCACACGGGCAGCACACGTGTGCCACACTGATGTGCCACAGAAACGCAGGGGCACACAGACACGGATAATTCCGGTACCGGAATTATCTGGACATGTGAGATTGGCCTTAATGTGTTTTTTATAGAACAGAAAAGTTTTGATTCTGTACTTAAAAACGTTACTGCAGTTCTTTACATGCATTTTTTTTAGGCCCCATATAGAACAGAGAAAAAAAAAAAGCACCGAAACTGCACACTTCAGCAACGTCATTAGACGCACAGGGGGCGCAGTTTTCATGAAATCACATCCACTTTGCTTGGACAGGTAAACACAGCAGAATTTTTGTGCAAAAAAAAAAAAAAAAAATCAAAAAAAAAATGCAACATTTACACTACATATGAACATGGTCTAATTTTTTAAGGAAAGTGGATGTGATTCCATGAAATCTCCGACCCCTGTGGTCTGAAGACTGAACCTTGGAGTTTTGGTGCATTTTTTCTCTATAAGCTTCTTCTGAAAAAACACATGAAGAAAAATGCTGTTACATATTTAAGCACAGAATCAAAGTTTTTCTGCACTGAAAAAAGTGTTAAAGATGAAGCTTCACCTTACTAACAGATTCTTTTTCTACAATGCAGACTATTATAGTTTTATTAGAACTCAACACACAGTATTTTACACTATTTAAAAGTTAGTATTTATCTATATCCTTGTCTCTCCACTGGTTTTACAGATGTACCTCCTTTCCTTGCCTTTCCCATTTATTTTCTTCCCCTTCTCCCCCTTAAAGGGAACTAGTATACAAAGAAGATCGCAGGCACCACAAAGCATGAGTAAGTCAGGGATCAACCATATGCATAGGAGAAAGACTATAAAGGGAAACTAAGAAAAAGGAAATGCATAACACTGGGATCGACCATCAAAAGATTACAACTTTATTCATACAAAAAAGGCACATCAAAACAAGACATACATTTAAAAGCAGAAAAAACACTACATGCCTTGAGCAGGCATGTACTACGGAGGACAGAGAATGAACTTCAATCCAATATTGCGGCCAGCATGCAGCCAGCCGGTAAGGAAAGGGTGAATCAAACACCTGAAAACTCCACCCATATGACGGAAAACCGGTCCCGCCAAATTCAGGTGACAGGTTCCCTTTAAATGTTTTATACATGAGGTATCTTATACTTGTATCGTAACCCCTTTCTCTTGAATATCCTGTACATGACGACCTTTTTCATATTCCTACTAGTTTCCTTTTCCCTTTGGCACTTTTTCCTTAATAAACCATATTTTTCCTCCCCCCTCTCATCCATATCTGCCCAAAAACACATCAAATAAGTGGGAAAACGCATAAAAGAAACGCAGCAAACATGTAATAATCAGAGAAGATTCTTATTTCGTTGTATGATGTGGACACCTGCAGAAAAAAAGCAGCAGAAAGAACGCAGCATTTACGCTATGTGGGAAGATGGCCTTGGCATTACAGTTTTATTACATTTTCTATGGGTTTAATAGAGAAAAATGTTAATTATTCCATTTTTCTTATGTCTTTTACCGATCCCCATAAATAATCTGATCGGTGTGTTGTGCGGGTCGTAATGATAACAAGGACATATTTGATGGCGCTGTAATGTGCTGATCTGTGTTTATTATTTTTTTTAAAAAATGTGTTAAAAATTACATTATTTTGTTCATTATCAAGTGTTCTTATTGGGGTGGGGGCTGACGATGATGAGGGAACAATCGCAGGTCCTCTATGGGGACTAACAAATACACTGAAAATTAAAGAAAGTTCACATCTCCCTCCTTTTTCCCAATAAAAAGAAAAAAAAAAGACATATGGTATCGCTACATTCATAAAAGTAACATAGTAACATAGTTAGTAAGGCCGAAAAAAGACATTTGTCCATCCAGTTCAGCCTATATTCCATCATAATAAATCCCCAGATCTACGTCCTTCTACAGAACCTAATAATTGTATGATACAATATTGTTCTGCTCCAGGAAGACATCCAGGCCTCTCTTGAACCCCTCGACTGAGTTCGCCATCACCACCTCCTCAGGCAAGCAATTCCAGATTCTCACTGCCCTAACAGTAAAGAATCCTCTTCTATGTTGGTGGAAAAACCTTCTCTCCTCCAGACGCAAAGAATGCCCCCTTGTGCCCGTCACCTTCCTTGGTATAAACAGATCCTCAGCGAAATATTTGTATTGTCCCCTTATATACTTATACATGGTTATTAGATCGCCCCTCAGTCGTCTTTTTTCTAGACTAAATAATCCTAATTTCGCTAATCTATCTGGGTATTGTAGTTCTCCCATCCCCTTTATTAATTTTGTTGCCCTCCTTTGTACTCTCTCTAGTTCCATTATATCCTTCATGAGCACCGGTGCCCAAAACTGGACACAGTACTCCATGTGCGGTCTAACTAGGGATTTGTACAGAGGCAGTATAATGCTCTCATCATGTGTATCCAGTCCTCTTTTAATGCACCCCATGATCCTGTTTGCCTTGGCAGCTGCTGCCTGGCACTGGCTGCTCCAGGTAAGTTTATCATTAACTAGGATCCCCAAGTCCTTCTCCCTGTCAGATTTACCCAGTGGTTTCCAATTCAGTGTGTAATGGTGATATTGATTCCTTCTTCCCATGTGTATAACCTTACATTTATCATTGTTAAACCTCATCTGCCACCTTTCAGCCCAAGTTTCCAACTTATCCAGATCCATCTGTAGCAGAATACTATCTTCTCTTGTATTAACTGCTTTACATAGTTTTGTATCATCTGCAAATATCGATATTTTACTGTGTAAACCTTCTACCAGATCATTAATGAATATGTTGAAGAGAACAGGTCCCAATACTGACCCCTGCGGTACCCCACTGGTCACAGCGACCCAGTTAGAGACTATACCATTTATAACCACCCTCTGCTTTCTATCACTAAGCCAGTTACTAACCCATTTACACACATTTTCCCCCAGACCAAGCATTCTCATTTTGTGTACCAACCTCTTGTGCGGCACGGTATCAAACGCTTTGGAAAAATCGAGATATGCCACGTCCAATGACTCACCGTGGTCCAGCCTATAGCTTACCTCTTCATAAAAACTGATTAGATTGGTTTGACAGGAGCGATTTCTCATAAACCCATGCTGATATGGAGTTAAACAGTTATTCTCATTGAGATAATCCAGAATAACATCCCTCAGAAACCCTTCAAATATTTTACCAACAATAGAGGTTAGACTTACTGGCCTATAATTTCCAGGTTCACTTTTAGAGCCCTTTTTGAATATTGGCACCACATTTGCTATGCGCCAGTCCTGCGGAACAGATCCTGTTGCTATAGAGTCCCTAAAAATAAGAAATAATGGTTTATCTATTACATTACTTAGTTCCCTTAGTACTCGTGGGTGTATGCCATCCGGACCCGGAGATTTATCTATTTTAATCTTATTTAGCCGATTTCGCACCTCTTCTCGGGTTAGATTGGTGACCCTTAATATAGGGTTTTCATTGTTTCTTGGGATTTCACCTAGCATTTCATTTTCCACCGTGAATACCGTGGAGAAGAAGGTGTTTAATATGTTAGCTTTTTCCTCGTCCTCTACAACCATTCTTTCCTCACTATTTTTTAAGGGGCCTACATTTTCAGTTTTTATTCTTTTACTATTGATATAGTTGAAGAACAGTTTGGGATTAGTTTTACTCTCCTTAGCAATGTGCTTCTCTGTTTCCTTTTTGGCAGCTTTAATTAGTTTTTTAGATAAAGTATTTTTCTCCCTATAGTTTTTTAGAGCTTCAATGGTGCCATCCTGCTTTAGTAGTGCAAATGCTTTCTTTTTACTGTTAATTGCCTGTCTTACTTCTTTGTTTAGCCACATTGGGTTTTTCCTATTTCTAGTCCTTTTATTCCCACAAGGTATAAACCGCTTACACTGCCTATTTAGGATGTTCTTAAACATTTCCCATTTATTATCTGTATTCTTATTTCTGAGGATATTGTCCCAGTCTACCAGATTAAGGGCATCTCTAAGCTGGTCAAACTTTGCCTTCCTAAAGTTCAGGTGTTTTTGTGACTCCCTGACAAGTCCCCCTAGTGAAAGACAGGTGAAACTGTACAATATTGTGGTCGCTATTTCCTAGATGCCCAACCACCTGCAGATTTGTTATTCTGTCAGGTCTATTAGATAGTATTAGGTCTAAAAGTGCTGCTCCTCTGGTTGGATTCTGCACCAATTGTGAAAGATAATTTTTCTTGGTTATTAGCAGAAACCTGTTGCCTTTATGGGTTTCACAGGTTTCACTTTCCCAGTTAATATCCGGGTAGTTAAAGTCCCCCATAACCAGGACCTCATTATGGGTTGCAGCTTCATCTATCTGCTTTAGAAGTAGACTTTCCATGGTTTCTGTTATTTTTGGGGGTTTGTAACAGACCCCAATGAGAATTTTGTTACCATTTTTCCCTCCATGAATTTCGACCCATATGGACTCGACATCCTCATTTCCTTCGCTAATATCCTCCCTTAAAGTGGACTTTAGACAAGACTTTACATAGAGACAAACCCCTCCTCCTCTCCGATTTTTACGATCCTTTCTAAACAGACTGTAACCCTGTAAGTTAACTGCCCAGTCATAGCTTTCATCTAACCATGTCTCGGTTATTCCCACTATGTCAAAGTTACCTGTAGATATTTCTGCTTCTAGTTCTTCCATCTTGTTTGTCAGGCTTCTGGCGTTTGCGAGCATGCAGTTTAGAGGATTTTGTTTTGTTCCAATCTCCTCGCTGTGGATTGCTTTAGAAATGTTCTTACCTCCCATCTGAGTATGTTTTCCTGGGTCTTCTTTGTTCAAGTCTAATGTTTTTCTTCCCGTCCCCTCTTCTTCTAGTTTAACGCCCTCCTGATGAGTGTAGCGAGTCTTCTGGCGAATGTGTGTTTCCCAGGTTTGTTGAGGTGTAGTCCATCTCTGGCGAGGAGTCCATCGTACCAGTAATTCACACCGTGGTCCAGGAATCCGAATCCTTGTTGTCTGCACCATCGTCTTAGCCAGTTGTTTGCATCAAGGATCCTGTTCCATCTCCTGGTGCCATGCCCGTCTACTGGAAGGATAGAAGAAAAAACTACCTGTGCATCCAGTTCCTTTACTTTCTTCCCCAACTCTTCAAAGTCTTTGCAGATTGTCGGTAGGTCTTTCCTTGCCGTGTCATTGGTGCCAACATGTATCAGAAGAAATGGGTGGACGTCCTTGGAGCTGAAGAGCTTTGGTATCCTATCGGTCACATCCTTGATCATCGCACCTGGAAGGCAGCATACTTCTCTTGCAGTTATGTCCGTTCTGCAGATGGCTGCTTCTGTGCCTCTCAGTAGTGAGTCTCCCACCACCACCACTCTTCGTTGCTTCTTGGCTGTACTTTTTGCTGTCACTTGTTGCTGTGTGCCCTTTTCTTTTTTGCTTGCTGGTATTGCTTCATCCTTAGGTGTGCCATCTTCATCCTCTACAAAGATTTGATATCGGTTCTTCAGTTGTGTGGTTGGTGATTTCTCCATGGTCTTCTTGCTTCTTTTGGTCACATGCTTCCACTCATCTGCTTTTGGAGGTTCTCTGACACTTTTTTCAGCTTCTGTGACCAGTAGAGATGCTTCTGTTCTGTCTAGAAAGTCTTCATTCTCTTTGATGAGTTTCAAAGTTGCTATTCTTTCTTCCAGACCCCGCACCTTTTCTTCTAAAAGGGCCACTAGTCTACACTTCTGACAGGTGAAATTTGATTCTTCTTCTGGTCGGTCTGTGAACATGTAGCACATGCTGCACTGCAGCTCACCATGTAGGTTGTCACATCTGCCATGTTGCTCCTAGATCGTGCTGACTTGCTGTGTGTTTTCCTTCTTGTGTAATCTACTCAGCCAAGCTCTCTTGCAATAATATCCTACAGGCAAAAATTCGTGCGCCGTAAGGCGCGCGGTTTGGCGATGCTTTCCAAGCAGCTGGTCCCGGCTGTACCCAACGATCTTCTAGCTTAGGGAGACTTCGCTTTTCCCAGAAGGCACCTGGAATATGCAAATTAGCCTCAAGCTTGAATCCCTGGTTTGGCGATGCTTTCCAAGCAGCTGGTCCCGGCTGTACCCAACGATCTTCTAGCTTAGGGAGACTTCGCTTTTCCCATAAGGCACCTGGAATATGCAAATTAGCCTCCTCAAGCTTGAATCCCTGGTTTGGCGATGCTTTCCAAGCAGCTGGTCCCGGCTGTACCCAACGATCTTCTAGCTTAGGGAGACTTCGCTTTTCCCAGAAGGCACCTGGAATATGCAAATTAGCCTCAAGCTTGAATCCCTGGTTTGGCGATGCTTTCCAAGCAGCTGGTCCCGGCTGTACCCAACGATCTTCTAGCTTAGGGAGACTTCGCTTTTCCCATAAGGCACCTGGAATATGCAAATTAGCCTCCTCAAGCTTGAATCCCTGGTTTGGCGATGCTTTCCAAGCAGCTGGTCCCGGCTGTACCCAACGATCTTCTAGCTTAGGGAGACTTCGCTTTTCCCAGAAGGCACCTGGAATATGCAAATTAGCCTCAAGCTTGAATCCCTGGTTTGGCGATGCTTTCCAAGCAGCTGGTCCCGGCTGTACCCAACGATCTTCTAGCTTAGGGAGACTTCGCTTTTCCCATAAGGCACCTGGAATATGCAAATTAGCCTCCTCAAGCTTGAATCCCTGGTTTGGCGATGCTTTCCAAGCAGCTGGTCCCGGCTGTACCCAACGATCTTCTAGCTTAGGGAGACTTCGCTTTTCCCAGAAGGCACCTGGAATATGCAAATTAGCCTCCTCAAGCTTGAATCCCTGGTTTGCCGATGCTTTCCAAGCAGCTGGTCCCGGCTGTACCCAACGATCTTCTAGCTTAGGGAGACTTCGCTTTTCCCAGAAGGCACCTGGAATATGCAAATTAGCCTCCTCAAGCTTGAATCCCTGGTTTGGCGATGCTTTCCAAGCAGCTGGTCCCGGCTGTACCCAACGATCTTCTAGCTTAGGAGACTTCGCTTTTCCCAGAAGGCACCTGGAATATGCAAATTAGCCTCCTCAAGCTTGAATCCCTGGTTTGCCGATGCTTTCCAAGCAGCTGGTCCCGGCTGTACCCAACGATCTTCTAGTCCGATCTATTAAAATATAAAATGAATTAACCAGATCAGTAAATGGTATTCTGAGAAGAAAAAATAAAATCCCCAGAATTGTGTAATAAAAATGTAATAAGTGATAATCAAAACATCGTATCTACTCTAAAATTGTATATATAAAAAGATTGGATTAAGGCACAAAAAGCAAACCATCAAAATGGGAAAAATAAAAAAGTTGTGGTTCTTAGAAAATGGAGGGAAAAAAACAAAGGTGTTAATGAATACAAGAGGAAGATAATAAATGACATACAGTATAAAGTTGCATACAAATTTCTTAAAGTAAAAGAAAATAAACCAGAAACCGATCACTTACATTTTGTGTTTAGGATCCAGGGGAGGCAGAAACCGGGACAAGTCTTCAATTCAACTGTCTCCAAGAAATGACCAACATCCAAAAGTCTACGCACATACATAACACCTTGTCTGTTTGTTCCCATCCCCCATCCAGTGATGTCACCTCCAGGCAGGGTCAGGATAATTGCATTCTATGGCTCTTTATGTTGCTGTATCCCCCACCTGTGGGTTGTGGTGTGTAAGGGTACCGTCACACAGTGGCATTTTGATCGTTACAACGGCACGATCCGTGACGCTCCAGCGTCGTAGACTGCTGTCACACTTTGCAATGTACGACGTATGTGCGATGTAGAAGCCGTTGGTTACTATGCGCACATCGTATACAATATCGTGCACACCTTTGTTACACCATGCGATCATGCCGCCACAGCGGGACACTAGACGACGAAAGAAAGTTTCAAACGATTTGCTACGACGTACGATTCTCAGCGGGGTCCCTGATCGCAGGAGCATGTCAGACACAGCGAGATCGCTGGAACATCACGGATATATCGCTGGAACGTCACAAATCGTGCCGTCGTAGCGATCAAAATGCCACTGTGAGACGGTACCCTAAGGTCAAAGAAAAGCAATTCCAAGACCAAATAACAACCAGTCCACAGAGGAATCCTCCACAATAAACCCTATTCCTATAATTGGATGACATTTTCCATGAAGCTTCATGGCATATTGTTCACAGACCAATGTCAAATGAGAACTGAGGTCCAGTTTTTCCACTTAAAAAATTAACATACTCCACTTACAATAGGGACTGTTACATATTAAGGGTATGTGCACACGTTCAGGTTTTTTCACGTTTTTTTTTTCCGCGATAAAAAGGCGATAAAACCGCATTAGAAACTGCAGACATATGCATCCTATCATTTAGAATGCATTCTGCAATTTTTGTGCACATGATGCGTTTTTTTTTCCACTAAAAAAACGCATCGCGGTAAAAAAAAAAAACAGCATGTTCAGTAATTTTTCGTTTTTTCGTGTTTTTCCCGCTATTCTATGCATTTGGAAAAAACGCATCAAAAACGCGCAAAAAAAAATGCGGGGAAAAAAACGCATGCGGATTTCTGGCAGAAATGTCAGGAAAATTTCTGCCAGAAATCCTGACGTGTGCACATAGTGTTAGGGCTAGCGGAACGCACCGAGTAAAAATAGATGTTTATTATGAATGCTGCGTTCGCAGCCCAGGGTCCACCGTGCAGGAGGAACCTGCTGCTAGTGAATGGTGGCACTGTTTGGCGGTATAGACTAGCTCTGTTACCTCACAGAGCAGCCACGAGAGGAAAGCACTGCGCCCTGTTAGCCTCACAGGTATAAGAAAAGAAACACTGGCGCACTACTAATAGTATACTGTCGGTTGGAGGGGTGCAACAAGAGTGGTAGCGTAGATAGCACAAAAATGGATAGAGAGAACCACTCCAAAAGAGAGCACACCGCTATATAATTATATATAAAGAGGCAAAACTTTTATTGATACAAAAATATAAAAACACTTAAAAAATACGTGTATACAACAACATCCCCAGTGCTACTGCGAAAATACAAAAGGTCATGATATATATAGTAAAGATACAAAGATAATATGCATAGTCATAATGAAAAAACGTCCTAGAATATAGAAAATACCATAAACACACACGCCAGAAAGGTATAGAACCGATGGGCAATAACCACCGATAAAACCAACCATGAAGCAACACTCCCTAAGGCAAATATACCAGAAATACCTGTATGCAGACGCAAGATTACATGGTCAGTGGTCACAAGACAGCAGCATAGAGGACAGCAAAGAGAGGTAAGTGTTGCAACAGAGGCCACAAGGCACAAGAAACAGGGAGTTCTGGATAAAAAGCTGTGCCTAAATCCACGACCACAGCCTCGAATAAGTAAGAATCAGCGGAACAAACATATAACACTGCTGAAATAGAGGTGCTGCAGCCGGGGGAAGGGAAGGTCAGACAGAGAGCAGCGTGGGGAGGAGCCCAACACGTGTCGCCATTGCACGGACGGCTTAGTCAGGGGAAGATGTAGATAAAATGATCAATAGCAGTTTATATACCTTTTGGTATGATCAGGTGCAGGAGCGAGGCAAGCCAGAGACCGGAAGAGGAAGTGACACAGCATGAGGGCAAGGAGCCCTGCAGGCAGACGTCTCTGCCCATAGTACACAATGCACATGTGCAGAAGGAGCTCGGCACAGTGCATTATGAACCCAGGAGGGGATGTAATGCCCCAATGAAGGAGGAAAAAATATATGAAGGATGTAACTTACAGCAGTGTGAGATACCACTGCAGGGCATACACAGTGAAAAGGGATGAGTCACGAACATAAACAGCAATGCTAGACAGTGATAAGGATGATGACAATGGCCATAAACATTAGGGTTGGTTAATACGGAGGTGCAAAGACACAAAAGGGTAGGGATAAACAATGGTTAAGCTGGATACTGGGAGTGTCCCACAAGAAATGTGTGGACACTAGGGATCTGTAAAAAAGAAAAAAAAATGAATTAAGTAAAACTAAAATAATTCTGATACTAATGGGAACTTGTTAGGATATAGATTTATTGCATATTTTAAGTGTGCATAATACCATGTATAAATATATTGCCAAGGAAGTGCACAAAGGAGTAGCCCCACCTGCTGAAAAAAAGGGCAATATATGTAGCATAAAAGAACACAGGTTCTCTGTAAGGCTAGAGGGAGAAGTGGGGATGCCTATATAACCACTTCACACCAAGGGTATTATCAAGTAAAAATACCCCATGGTGAGCCAAAGAAAAAAGGGAAGTACAGACCAACCCAAGTATAGGAAGATGGAGAATCCAAACGTACAAGGGAGGTAATAGAACATGGTTCCCACAATAATCGGCGCCAGCAGAAAGCCTAAAGCCATGTATAGTGCAATTTGAATAGCATACAGGTATGATACACAAGACAGGGGCATGTGCGTGCATGTAGAGGCACAGGTACCAGACATATATATACGAGTAGGCAAGATTCCCAATTCCCCAAATGAGATCCAAAAGTCCATGTGGGTACTAATGGAGCGCCCCTAGACACAGGGCCACGAGTTCTTGGTACCGGGCCTCTCTGGTTCGGTTCTGAGGCTGTCACGGTGGCTAGACCCGGTCCGCGACCCTGCTAAGGGGCGTCCAATAAAGGTGGTACAGTCTATCAGGGATTCGCAACGCCACCTGTGGTGTTCGGTCAGGGTGACCGACACTGCTGTGGGGTCCGCTGGGGTGATGGAATGGCAGCTGGATGGTATACCTTCCCACAGGTGAAGTAGGTCCCCAGGGCTTCCCAGTAAGGTGGATGGTGATGGTGTGAGGTGCAGTCAATAACGAGGACACAAGGTTGCAGTCTCTTTACCTCTTTACTGAAGACTTCAGGATCCTCAATCCAGAGCACGCTTAACAGGGCTATCTGAGACCGGCCAGTCCGATGGGCACTTCCAGAGTTCCCTTTGCAGGTGCAAATCAGTGCCTACCACTAGCGCCTGTGTGTTGTAGTGCTACCCTGCTGAGCATTCGGAATAGTCCTCACAACTTCTGTTCTCGTTCGTTCGTTCTTTCTAATTCTCTCTCGCTTGTTCCAGATGTTACTAGTTTCTCGTCCCCCAGGTATGTTATGGCTAGGACGCACCCGTATGACGGGAAGGCTCGGAGCTCTTCCGGGACCCTAGAGATGCCCCTCTCCACGCGTTGCCCCTATGTCTTCGTAGGAAATTTAAGGTAGACAGCCAACCTATAATTAACTGTCCTGCGGAGTTCGAAGTAAGGCCTAGAGTCAGTTACTCCCGCGGTGTTCCGGCCACCGGCTACGCGCCTCAGTAGGATGTTGCCTCGATCTCACGGCACGACTCCTACTGGCTCTCCTTTGTGCTTGATCTTGTTTCTCACTGTTCCACAATATCCTTCCCTTCGTGTCACTTTCTTAGGATACCGCCGCAGGGTGTGCAGGCGCGGTTCCGTAACGTTCTGCTCTGTTCACTAGGCACCTGCCAGGTTCCCACGCCTGACAGGGACCCCCCTGTGTCTTCTCCCTGCAACACCCCCTGCCACGGGATGTTGCCTTAATCCAACCCAGTCAGCTTCTGACTAACTTCCTATCCAACCCCTAGTTTTACCAGTGTGAGGAGTGGCCCAATAAATAAAGCCTTTTTCTCCCCCTAGTGGCCGGAGTGTGAAGTGTAATGTGTGCTGGTGATACCTGGTCAGTAGAATTCCTTCAGTGCCATCAGACGTACCATCACTCCCCTTAGTGGCAGAGTGTCATACTGCAACGACCAGATCTCTGGGGCGCTGCACTAACAACGTGATGTTGTCGCTCCTCAAATGCCAAAACAGAGGTCCAGTCGATGTAATAATAGGAACACACGTAGTGCTTGTTGGAGAATACACCGTAATCAAGACAAGTCCCAAGCTTCCTGGATGTGTATGATGCCGGAACGTATCCCTTAAATATATTGTAATTAGTAGAAATGTCATCAGAATCTAGCGGCACTGTCAGCCGACATAGTAGAGGCCCTAGATCCTGTGGTGCTCTCCATGATAACATGGACCTGAAGGCGAATATGGCTTTAAAGACGAATATGTACGCAGCCTAAAAAGAACAAATGGCCAAGTTAGTAAAAAAGAAAAAAAAAAAAAGAAGAGAAACAGCAGGGTCAAAAACAGTCAGCCGAGGAACCCTGTGAAAAGAAGATCCTCATTAATGCCTGATGGTGCTGTGGATTGAAGTTCAAAAATCCATCGGGCTTCCGACTGTAAAAGTTTGTTCTCGAGCGATCCACCCCTCCCTGAACCTCTGATGTGCTCAAGACCCACTATACGAGTGCCCGTACACTTGCCGGCATGCTGTAATAAATAGTGGGAGGCCACCGTAGTGAGGTCCTTGCCCTTGTGAGAGTCTAAGGATGCCGTATTGATGGTGGACAGATGTTTTTGTATACGCCGACGTAACTCCTGGGACGTCTGACCCACGTATACGAGCGGGCAAGGATAGATAATTACATAGACCACGTTGGTGGTCTTGCAATTAATGTACGCCCTCAAGATATGCATGGTCTGGTCGGTAGGGTTAGGAAACTTGTCCCTGACAGGATGCATGTAGGGACAGACGTTGCAGTTACCGCCGGGAAGAGATCCCCGCAATGAAATGCCCCTATTCAGTTTAATGGTAGGCCTGGTGTAGTGGCTTCTTGTGAGAATGTCCCGCAAGTTAGGTGCTCTTCTGGCTGTAATGAGCGGCCGCTCACTGACAATCTGGGAAGTGAGTAAGTCCGTTGTAAGCACCCCCCAGTGCCTTTGCAAAATCTGTCTTACCTGGGCCCAGTGAGTGTGATATCCAGTGATGAAACGGACGTGTTTGTCGGGAGGCTTCTTTCTGGGTTCCAATAGGGAAACTTGCGATTCAAGATTCGCCCTCTGATAGGCCTGAGAGATACATCTTTTGGGATGTGGTGTCAACATTTTATATGTTGCCCAAGGTCCACAAGGATGTCCACAAACCACCTGGACGTCCAATTGTATCCAGCATAGGGAGTTTATGTGAAAAGGCCTGTACATACATTGACTTTTTCTTACAGCCTTTGGTATTGGAGCTCCCTTCATACATCAGGGACTCGTCGCATTTCATTACCTCTCTGCAGGGGGTCAACTTGTCCCCGGGTGTACTCATGGTAACCTGTGACGTCGAGTCGCTATACCCAAATATCGACCATGACCATGGCTTACAGTCGGCATTGTTTTTTCTGGATTTACAGCGCAATTCTGACAGGATGCATGATTCCTTTATTGTGGACCTGTTGAATTTTATTCTCAAGCATAATTGTTTTGTTTTTGACAGGACGTTCTTCCTCCTAGTCTCTGGTGTGGCAATGGGGGCCCGCTGTGCTCCGGCTCTGGCTAATCTTTTTTTAGGGTGGTGGGAGTCCACCCTGGTCTACAATACCGTGTGGTACAAATCTAAGGTACGATGTTGGTTCAGATACATCAACAATATTTTTTTCATTTGGTCTGGATCCCAAGAAGAGGCTGGAGCCTTTATAGACTCACTCAACAACAATGTATACAAAATTTTTCTGACCTTTGCTTGCTCTTCTTTCACAGTGAATTTTCTGGACCTCAATGTTGTCTCCCGTGATGGTGTCCTATCCACCTGTTTGTATCGCAAGCCTACAGCTGCAAACAGCTTGCTTGAATATCGTAGCTTTCATCCATTACATACCAGAAGGAGCGTTCCCGTGGGACAGTTCTTGAGAACCAGGAGGAACTGTATGCTAGATGAAGATTTCCGGAGTGAATCAAGTGATCTTACCTCAAGATTCAGGAAGAGGGCATATCCCAAAAGATGTATCTCTCAGGCATATCAGAGGGCGAATCTTGAATCGCAAGTTTCCCTATTGGAACCCAGAAAGAAGCCTCCCGACAAACACGTCCGTTTCATCACTGGATATCACACTCACTGGGCCCACGCTGGGGCAGATTGCTGGAGGACGCTGGGGCAGATTGCTGGAGGACGCTGGGGCAATGCTGGAGGACACTGGGGCAGATTGCTGGAGGACACTGGGGCAGATTGCTGGAGGACACTGGGGCAATGCTGGAGGACGCTAGGGCAGATTGCTGGAGGACACTGGTGCAGATTGCTGGAGGACACTGGGGCAATGCTGGAGACACTGGGGCAGATTGCTGGAGGACACTGGGGCAGATTGCTGGAGGACACTGGGGCAGATTGCTGGAGGACACTGGGGCAGATTGCTGGAGGATACTGGGGCAATGCTGGAGACACTGGGGCAATGCTGGAGGACACTGGGGCAATGCTGGAGGACGCTGGGGCAATGCTGGAGGACGCTGGGGCATTGCTGGAGGACGCTGGGGCAGATTGCTGGAGGACGCTGGGGCAGATTGCTGGAGGACGCTGGGGCAGATTGCTGGAGGACCCTGGGGCAGATTGCTGGAGGACACTGGGGCAGATTGCTGGAGGACACTGGGGCAGATTGCTGGAGGATACTGGGGCAATGCTGGAGACACTGGGGCAATGCTGGAGGACGCTGGGGCAATGCTGGAGGACGCTGGGGCAATGCTGGAGGGCGCTGGGGCAGATTGCTGGAGGACGCTGGGGCAGATTGCTGGAGGACGCTGGGGCAGATTGCTGGAGGACGCTGGGGCAGATTGCTGGAGGACGCTGGGGCAGATTGCTGGAGGACGCTGGGGCAGATTGCTGGAGGACGCTGGGGCAGATTGCTGGAGGACGCTGGGGCAATGCTGGAGGACATTGGGGCAATGCTGGAGGACACTGGGGCAGATTGCTGGAGGACACTGGGGCAATGCTGGAGACACTGGGGCAGATTGCTGGAGACACTGGGGCAGATTGCTGGAGACACTGGGGTAGATTGCTGGAGACACTGGGGGAAATGCTGGACATACTGGGGCAGATTGCTGGACACACTGGTGGTAATATGCTGGACACTGGGGGCAATGCTGGACACACTGTCTGGGGGCAATATACTGGACATACTGGGGCAGATTGCTGGACACACTGGGGGTAATATGCTGGACACACTGAGGCAGATTGCTGGACACACTGGGGCAGATTGCTGGACACACTTTCTGGGGGCAATGCTGGACACACTGGGGGCAATATGCTGGAGACACTGTCTGGGGGCAATGCTGGACACACTGGGGCAGATTGCTGGACACACTGGGGCAGATTGCTGGACACTGGGGCAATATGCTGGACATACTGGGGCAGATTGCTGGACACACTGGGGGCAGGACTGGAGGCATGAGCAGAATGTAGACACGGGGCATGATTGGAGACACAGGGCAGAATGAAAGACATGGGGCAGGATTGGATCATGGGGCAGGATGGATACGATGGAGACATATGGGGCAGGATGTGGAGATCATATGGGGTAGAATGGATACTCATGAGGGCAGGATGCGAGAACATATGGCTGGAGCCAGGAATGAGACACACGGGGCCATGGTGGGGAATATTATTACCATAGGGGCTAATTAACCCCTTTACCCCCAAGGGTGGTTTGCACATTAATGACCGGGCCAATTTTTACAATTCTGACCACTGTCCCTTTATGAGGTTATAACTCTGGAACGCTTCAACGAATCCCAGTGATTCTGACATTGTTTTCTCGTGACATATTGTACTTCATGATAGTGGTAAAAATTATTTGATAGTACCTGCGTTTATTTGTGAAAAAAATGGAAATTTGGCGAAAATTATGAAAATTTTGCAATTTTCCAAATTTGAATTTTTATGCAATTAAATCACAGAGATATGTCACACAAAATACTTAATAAGTAATATTTCCCACATGTCTACTTTACATCAGCACAATTTTGGAACCAAAATTTTTTTTTGTTAGGGAGTTATAAGGGTTAAAAGTTGACCAGCAATTTCTCATTTTTACAACACCATTTTTTTTTAGGGACCACATCTCATTTGAAGTCATTTTGAGGGGTCTATATGATAGAAAATACCCAAGTGTGACACCATTCTAAAAACTGAACCCCTCATGGTGCTCAAAACCATATTCAAGAAGTTTATTAACCCTTCTGGTGCTTCACAGGAATTTTTGGAATGTTTAAATAAAAATGAACATTTAACTTTTTTTCACAAAAAATTTACTTCAGCTCCAATTTGTTTTATTTTACCAAGGGTAACAGGAGAAAATGGACCCCAAAAGTTGTTGTAAAATTTGTCCTGAGTACAACGATACCCAATATGTGGGGGTAAACCACTGTTTGGGCGCATGACAGAGCTCGGAAGCGAAGGAGCGCCATTTGACTTTTCAATGCAAAATTGACTGGAATCGAGATGGGACACCATGTTGCGTTTGGAGAGCCCCTGATGTGCCTAAACATTGAAATCCCCCACAAGTGACACCATTTTGGAAAGTAGACCCCCTAAGGAACTTATCTAGAGGTGTGGTGAGCACTTTGACCCACCAAGTGCTTCACAGAAGTTTATAATGCAGAACCGTAAAAATAAAAAATCATATTTTTTCACAAAAATTATCTTTTCGCCCCCAATTTTTTATTTTCCCAAGGGTAAGAGAATAAATTGGACCACAAAAGTTGTTGTACAATTTGTCCTGAGTACGCAGATACCCCATATGTGGGGGTAAACCACTGTTTGGGCGCATGGGAGAGCTCGGAAGGGAAGGAGCGCCGTTTGACTTTTCAATGCAAAATTGACAGGAATTGAGATGGGACGCCATGTTGCGTTTAGAGAGCCACTGCTGTGCCTAAGCATTGAAACCCCCCACAAGTGACACCATTTTGGAAAGTAGACCCCCTAAGGATCTTATCTAGATGTGTTTTGAGCGCTTTGACCCACCAAGGGCTTCACAGAAGTTTATACTGTAGAGCCGTAAAAATAAAACAAAAATTTTTTCCCACAAAAATTATTTTTTTAGCCCCCAGTTTTGTATTTTCCCGAGGATAACAGGAGAAATTGGACCCCAAAATTTGTTGCCCAATTTGTCCTGAGTGCGATTATACACAATATGTGGGGGGAACCACTGTTTGGGCGCATGGGAGGGCTCAGAAGGGAAGGAGCGCCATTTGGAATGCAGACTTAGCTGGAATGGTCTGCAGGTGTCACATTGCGTTTGCAGAGCCCCTAATGTACCTAAACAGTAGAAACCCCCCACAAGTGACACCATTTTGGAAAGTAGACCCCCTAAGGAACTTATCTAGGTGTGTGGTGAGCGCTTTGACCCACCAAGGGCTTCACAGAAGTTTATAATGCAGAGCCGTAAAAATAAAACAAAACTTTTTTCCCACAAAAATTATTTTTTAGCCCCCAGTTTAGTATTTTCCCGAGGTTAACAGGAGAAATTGGACCCCAAAATTTGTTCTCCAATTTGTCCTGAGTGCGCTGATACCCCATAAGTGGGGGGAAGCACTGTTTGGGCGCATGGGAGGGCTCGGAAGGGAAGGAGCTCCATTTGGAATGCAGACTTAGATGGAATGGTCTGCAGGTGTCACATTGCGTTTGCAGAGCCCCTAATGTACCTAAACAGTAGAAACCCCCCACAAGTGACACCATTTTGGAAACTAGACACCCTAAGGAAATCATCTAGATGTGTTGTTAGAGCTTTGAACCCCCAAGTGTTTCACTACAGTTTGTAACGCAGAGCCGTGAAAAAAAAAAAAAACTTTCCCCCCAAAATTATTTTTTAGCCCCCAGTTTTCTATTTTCCCGAGGGTAAGAGGAGAAATTCGACCCCAAAAGTTGTTGTCCAATTTGTCCTGAGTACGCTGATACCCCATATGTGGGGGGAACCACCGTTTGGGCGCATGGGAGGGCTCGGAAGGGAAGGAGTGCCATTTGGAATGCAGACTTAGATGGAATAGTCTGCAGGCATCACATTGCGTTTGCAGAGCCCCTAATGTACCTAAACAGTAGAAACCCCCCACAAGTGACCCCATATTGGAAACTAGACCCCCCAGGGAACTCATCTAGATGTGTTGTGAGAACTTTGAACCCCCAAGTGTTTCACTACAGTTTATAACGCAGAGCCGTGAAAATAAAAAATCTTTTTTTTTCCCACAAAAATTATTTTTTAGCCCCCAGTTTTGTATTTTCCCAAAGGTAACAGGAGAAATTGGACCCCGAAAGTTGTTGTCCTATTTGTCCTGAGTACGCTGATACCCCATATGTTGGGGTAAACCCCTGTTTGGGCACACGAGAGAGCTCGGAAGGGAAGGAGCACTGTTTTACTTTTTCAACGCAGAATTGGCTGGAATTGAGATCGGACGCCATGTCGTGTTTGGAGAGCCCCTGATGTGCCTAAACAGTGGAAACCCCCCAATTATAACTGAAACCCTAATCCAAACACACCCCTAACCCTAATTCCAACAGTAACCCTAACCACACCTCTAACCCTGACACACCCCTAACCCTAATCCCAACCCTATTCCCAACTGTAAATGTAATCTAAACCCTAACCCTAACTTTAGCCCCAACTCTAACTGTAGCCCCAACCCTAACCCTATCCCTAGCCCTAACCCTAGCCCTAACCCCAAACCCTAGCCCTAGCCCTAACCCTAGCCCTAACCCTAGCCCTAAGCCTAGACCTAAACCTAGCCCTAACCCTAACCCTAGCCCTAACCCTAACCCTAGCCCTAACCCTAGCTCTAACCCTAGCCCTAACCCTAACCCTAGCCCTAACCCTAACCCTAGCCCTAATGGGAAAATGGAAATAAATACATTTTTTTAATTTTTCCCTAACTAAGGGGGTGATGAAGGGGGGTTTGATTTACTTTTATAGCGAGTTCTTTAGCGGATTTTTATGATTGGCAGCCGTCACACACTGAAAGGCGCTTTTTATTGCAAAAAATATTTTTTGCGCTACCACATTTTGAGAGCTATAATTTTTCCATATTTTGGTCCACAGAGTCATGTGAGGTCTTGTTTTTTGCGGGACGAGTTGACGTATTTATTGGTAACATTTTCGGGCACGTGACATTTTTTGATCGCTTTTTATTCCGATTTTTGTGAGGAAGAATGACCAAAAACCAGCTATTCATGGATTTCTTTTGGGGG